>NC_135935.1:2208400-2954815 GCF_964058835.1 Carex rostrata
CTCTGGATTTTCACTAATTTATCATCTTCATCTCTGTTTCAACTCATTTTCTATTTCCATTCTAACCCCGGCCATGACTCTCGACACCCTCCGCTTCTGATCTATGTCTGATCAGGTAGTTGTCAATGTTAATAGTGTTGAAACAAACATATCCAACAATGTTATTCATCGTGGACCTATCAGCGACACACACGTAGCCCCTGATACCTCCATTCCTGATGATATCAATGAGACATCCAACAATCATGGACATGGTGCCTCCGATAGCCATGGACAAGCAACAGTCGATCTCGACATTCAAAAAACGTCTTGCATGATGCTGTTGATAGCATTTTTTCTTGTGTTTGTAGCGTTCATGGTCACTGTGAAACTGCCTGATCCTGCAAGCGTACCGATAAACCTCCTTAGAGCTTTCGATGTTACTTCCAAAGTGCTCTATTTATGGGGTATGTTTCTACTCCTTTTCGCGCTCTGCGGGACGCAAGAAGTGTCGGTGCCTTATGCTCTCTACCAGAGGACCTTTCTGTGGGCATCCGTTCCCCTTTTGGTGGTTGTCGTCGGTCTTAAGGTTGCTATTTCCATCATCTCGCTGCTTCACAAATGATCAAGGATTAAAAGAGGGAAATGGGACATGCAACCGGACAAGTGCATATGTTAATTTGTATTATTTGTTGTCCAATGAAGTGCAATGAGTGTCTCTGGAAATGTAGATAGGTGATCCTTTTATTAAAATTTAAAATGAAGAAAAAATAAAACAGAGAAGGCTAGATTAAGTTTTGTAAAATCAATATTATTAGAAGAAAAAATCGATCCATTATGTTTACTTCCCTTTTGGTTATTTTTTTATTTTGTCTTTCCAGAAATTATATACACCCCTTATCCTTCTTTTTTTTCTTTCTTTCTTTATTTTATGTTTTCTTAGAACTACTGAACTTGTTAAAGCAAATTATAATCAGCAACTCAATAAGATGTTTTTGCATCTCAAGTTTAGATGTAAACATGGATTGTTAGGCTTAGAAATATATCTGACGATACTTTTATTGCTGTAAAATTTCTCCGAAGGTCACCAATATGCATCCTTTTTTTTTTTTTTTTTTTTTTTTTGAGATCTTGGTAGAGGCATGCCTCCTTTTTTTTTTTTTTTTTACGGTTGTTTATTTCAATTGCTCCAGTATACCTCTCAACACAAATTTTGACAAAATTTGATCAATTGTGAATTTTTTTTTTTGAGGAAATATATGGGTCATGCCCACATTTGATTGATCGGAGTAGTGATTACAAAAGTCTTGTTATTACATCAAAAAAGTAGAAAAGGAACTCGAAACATTTGAGTTCTGAAATGAAAGCGAGAAAAATTAGAAAAAATAAAACAGTAAAGAAGTAAAAGAAGATCGAAGCAGTAAGAAAAAATAAAAGTTAAAAGAGGCTGCGGTAGATTTTTAAATGTTGTTTACTGGTGCCCTGAACTTTCAGTGATTCTTGTCAGTACCATCACTTCATCCCCTTGCTCTTCAATTCCTTTACTGGTCTCTCTAAAAATCCTTGAGCATCGTTCTCTCCACAAAATGAATTGTGCTACTAGCAACCCTAATCTCTGATTTTCTGGTATCGATGTGCATAGAATAGAAGCTGTGTATGTAGTTGTGGTGAGCCGTGGCAAGGCATTCTGTGATTTCCTCGTTAGCCATGTGTATAGGGCCTGGGCACAGCGGCATGTGTTGAATATGTGATGCACAGACTCTTCTGCCTCCCTGCACAATACGCACATATTTACCATGCTCCAGCCCCTTCGGATTGTCAATCATCAAGATTCGATTGAGTGATAAGAGCCAGCCAAATACCTTGATTCGAGGTGGTGTTGTCAGTTCCCAGATTTGTTTACATTTGATGCAATTGCCGGTGTGTCTTTGATTGCAACATACATGCTCTTTACTATAAACAAGCCAGATTTGGACCGATGCCATATGATGTCGTCTTGGGCATCCCTGTTTAATGTCAGGCAGTAAAGGTGTTGTTTTAGAACTTGGAGTTCTCGATGCACCTTTGTTGAGAGAATGGGTCTGATTGCTGATGTGAGTTGCGTCGGTTGTGTTGCCTGGGACAGTGACAGTGAATAACATAGGTGTGTAGCCAGTGTAGGTTTGGTAGCTTTAGACGCATCAGGCCTTGTCCCCAGTTGTGCTTCATTGTATCCCTAAATAGCATTGCGTTTGGTAAGAAGTTTCTGATCTGAAAGATTGATTCCCATAACTGTGGTTGCGGTTTCTCCCATAGGCCATAGCCAATGCCATTTTGCTAAAAGTTATATGTTAAACACCTTTAGGACCATAATGCCCAGCCCCCCGAATTTTTTGGGCTTGCAAACAAGGCCCCAGTTTGTCAAATTCAGCTTGTTTGATTGTTGTGAGACACCGTGCCATAGAAATCTCCGTCGTATTTTATCAATTTCTTTAATTACTCAGTTCGTGAGTGTCATCACTTGCATGATGTAGGCAATAACACAGCATTCAATAATGAGAAAAGGTAATGTCTCCGGACTACAGTCCCTCAAAAATTTTCGTGTATAAAAGTCTTCTCTTTTTAGTTTAGTTCTGACGTGTTTTTAACTGCCACAACTACCATAATTTCAATTGCTATAATTTCAAGTACAATATGTATGTTTACAGAATTATATGTGTATGTTTATAGGATAATATGTGTATGTTTACAGGATATTATGTGTATGTTCACAGAAGGTGGTCCCCAACAGCTGTCACGCGTTTTTAACAGCTTTCACGCGTTTTTAATAGCTTTCACGCGTTTTTAACAGTTTTCACGCGTTTTTATGTTTACAGGATTTGGTATTGATGTTTACAAGATTTAGTATTGATGTTTACAGAATTAGTTGAAAATGTCCGGAAATTTTTGAGGAACTCGAGTTGGAGGACTGTTAGCTGCTTCCTTCAATAATAATATTCGACCCGCAATTGCAGGTGTATAGCAGCCCAACGGGCTAGTCTTGTGCTGAACTTTTGGATCAGGAACTGTTTTATTTTTAATTAAAAATACTAGCATGAAATGAATTGACAAACAATGAGATCAATTATGTATCAAATAATCCACTCACATTATTCGATTAAATGAATGATAGGATCTCACTTATTCAATTAAATGAACTAAATCTTGTTTATTAAAGTTTTATTTTTTATTTTTGCTCCAATTGGGTATTACTCGATGAATTTCACGTCATGATGTGAAGAATTTCAGCGGGATCTTGACAGGAACTCACTCCGTGCAACACACAAAGTTCATATTTCCAATTTTATCATATATATGCAATTTAATTTGGGGTGTGAGAGAAAATAGAGGCGAAATTCATGCATAAACAAGGGGAAAAAAAAAAATTACCATCTCTCCTGCACAATGAAGATGTCGTTTAATGATGGAGTCCGCATCGTCTGCATTAACTCAAAAGAGATCTTTTGAGTTAAGCCGTTCAATTAATTATAAAGGGAGCCATCCGGCCCCCACTTAAAACATAGATGGTCTTCAATATTAGTGAGGATTTAATTAGCACGAATCTTAAAACTGATTGGATGGTCGAGATATATTAAATCAAAAGGTTCCTTTTTGAGTTAAATGCAGAGGATACGAATTCTTAATGATGAAGGTGTTTTCGACCTCGATCCAGGTTCTAAACAAAAGACATGACATATCGCGCTGTTGTGAGTTTTGAATTTGGAATGGGTTAACTCTGACAAAGCGGGCCCAGAAGTCCCTCACGGTCTGATAAATAAGCTGAAGCAGTTTGATGATCTACATTCGGCTCGAAGCTTGCAATCTAGAAATCACGACGGAACCAGGTTAACTCAGCTTTATTGACTGAGCTAGGATTAGGATGCAAATGATCCTCTCTGCATCTACCCGTGCAACTACGATGTGCATTCGATGTGGAGATCGGAAAATATCAATGAGACTAGCAAATTGGTGAATGTGTTTTGAAAACGAAAAGTGAATTATAGAAGTTGAGGTTTTCCCATATAAAATAATATTATATGTTACACTTTTAACAAATTTGTATATGCCAAAACCCAAAAGTGCTTGTTGAACTTTGATGAAAAAAAATCCGGACCAGTACAAAATAATTTGCAAATGATTAACGCAAGGACCAAAATCAAGGTTTTAAATAGCGATTATAGCGATATAGCGGGGAGATAAAAAAAAAAACTATTGCGAATAGCGTAGCTATAGCAGAAGCTATCATACATAGCGTTTTTTTCCTTTTCAAATTTTATATTTTATATTTTTACTAATTATCAACATAATTAATATTGGAGAATTGAGGCAACTAAATGACAACTAATCTAAGTTTATATTTTTTATCAATTACTCAAATAAGAAGGAAAAAAAAAATTTAAAAAGTAACATTATTTAATAATTCATACTTCATAGTATTACATATTATAATAGACGAAGAGCAATTAATTTTATAAGATAAATGAAGTCAATATACATACTTAAATATTTTATATATTATAATAATAATCAAAATCGGATTTCAATTGAAATGAACAATAATAATTTTACAAATGAATACTATACGAAGAACAATTAAAAAGAATAATTAATATTTGAATATTTCTCGATATAGAATGAGAAAATAAATCACAAATAAAAATAGAAGCATATAGTCTGCTTTAGCATACTTATTGTAAAAGACCATGTAGCATTAGAAATAGAAATAGAAGTACAGAAGCTCATATAAATTGCAAAAAAAAAAAGTCCATGTAGCATAGCGATAACAATAGCGCGTCACGCATAACGATAATAGCGGTCAGCTATTACAGATATAGCGGTCGTAGCTGAGCTAGTACACTTTTATCTCATAGCTTAGCGTTTATGATCAGAAAAAACTATAGCGTAGCTATAGTGCCGCTATAACTAGCTATTTAGAAGACTGACAAAAATTGAAAACAATCATCAAATTGAGAGAGATCTGTAGGACGTGTGCGGTCTCAATAGTTGAAATTACAACTCAGGATTCAGTTCCTCTCTGATTGTATGTAATTTTTCCTGAATTATTATATAACAAGATTCCATCTGAACCATCCAATCTCAGATGGACGGTTCAGATCTAGCAGAATAGTTGAATTGATTCCGTTCGACTTGAGTGGGGACCAAGTCCCTTGAGCCTAGTCAATACTATCATACGCAATTGCTAAGAAAAAAAACCCTTTTTTTCTATGACGAGAAAGTGAACCAGACGAAGTGCCACATGGCACCATTGTCAGACTTCGCACCCGACGGCCCGATGGCCCGAGGCCCGAAGAAAGAGTGGATATGTAACTTTCATTAATTCATTTGGTCAATAAGACGATGTAAACAGCAGTGGTGATCGGGCTTTGAAGCCAGTTGCTTTATTGCAATGATCAGTAGGCAAAAATATAGTTACTTTGACTTGTGCTAATAAGAATATCTTATTTGCTGAGTTTGCTATGATTGTAATTAGTGGATTGAATTCGGGTAGGGTACGGGTACCTCGGGTACGGGTAGGGCGGGTAGTCGGGTAGGGCGGGTACGGGTAGGGCGGGTAGTCGGGTAGGCGGGTACGGGTAGGTCGGGTAGGGTTTTAAAAAAGTGTACCCTACCCGTTTCAAACCCGTGCCCGTCCCGGGTAACGGGTACGGGTACCTCGGGTACGGGTAGGGCGGGTAGGGTACTTTTTTTTTTTTTTTTTTTTTTTTTTTTTTTTTTTTTTTTCCTTTTTCCTTTTTCCTTTTTCCTTTCTGTTTTCCTTTCTGTTTTTCTTTCGGTTTTTCTTTTGGTTTTTTTTTTTCTGTTTTGTTTTTCCGGTTTTTTTTTTCTGTTTTTGTTTAATTTTTTTTGTTTTGTTTTGTTTTTCCGTTTTTTTTTTTTTTTTCTGTTTTGTTTAATGTTTTTTTTTCTGTTTTTTTTGTTTTTTGTTTTTTTTTCTGTTTTTTTTTTTTGTTTGTTTTATTTTACAGTGTCGTACAAATATTATTACATGTTTATAATTCGATTTTTATAATATGAATAGTTCGATATCAAATAGAGTATATATAAACATGAAATTATCAAGTCGCAACTTTATAATAATTTAAAAACAATAGATTAAAAAATAAAAGTTACCCTCCTCCTTTATTCCGGGCTTGGGACCGGCTATGTAAAATAACATAGGCGGAATTCTAACTTTTTTTTTATTAGTAATTGTTCTTTAAAATGAATAATTTAAAAACTAATTAAAATGTTTAGAAATTATAATTTTAAAAATAACCATAAATATTAAAAGAGGTTAGAAAATTATACCGACACTACCTATCTAGTAGTTTGGATTCATATACCATTGTTCGCTTTCTTCCGCACCGTCTGAATCTGAATTAGCTTGGGGCTGCGGCTCGGTAACACTTTCTTCAGTATCAGCTGCGGATGATGATTCTTGATCTCGATGTTGGTTGCGCTCGTCAGCATTAATCCAATCTTTCAAGCACACAAGTCTCTCAAAAACATGTGGACCCAATTTACTGCGTCTGTCGGAGAGGATCCTGTTCGCCGAACTAAAACAACTTTCTGAAGGGACGGTTGACACGGGTACGGCAAAGACGTCACGGGCCATCATCGCCAGTGTTGGATAAGACCTTTGATTCCTCTTCCACCACGTCATGATGTCAACGTTTTCATTTTCGTTGCGCATATTTAAATAGCTCACTAACTCGTTTGAGGATGCGTGCGGTTCGCTATCTGACTGAAAATCTGCTAACAATCCACTACTGCTAGTGCTCCTGAAAGTGGAACTATTAAAAAATAAAAAAAAATTAGTGGACAAATAATGCAGATATTATAAATAATAAAGATTAAAAGCATAATGTATATTTATTCATACCTAGGACCAGCCCGGGACGAAGAGGGGTTCTGGTTGGCACTAATTCTTGAGTTGTATATGTTAAACATCTCAGCGAACTTCGCATCCACGTATGCCTCGACCCCGGTTGCGTCTAAATGTAGATTATCTTTGTACGCTTCAACCATTTTGATCGTGTAATATTTCTTGTATGCCGGGTTGAGGCAGCTTGCGATAATTGCCATGAGGGGTACATCTTCCCAATATTTTAGAAATTTTAGTTTCATGGCCTCTACGATCGGTGTGAGAGATTTATCGTGTATTTCTGCTTGTTCCAACTTACGATACACCTTGGAAATTTGGTAGATTTGCCGCAACAACTCAAATGCCGTCGGTGAATACGAGCAGGATAGTTTGACGGTTGCTTCAAAAAAGGTTCCTAGGAATGTTGAAAGCCTTTCTAGTTGGTCCCATTCCCCGCCGGTGGGTTCCAATTGCATTCCCTCAGGGGTGGATCCCCTCAAAAACTCCCCTATGACAGCTTTGTAAGGAAGGCATCGGTTCAACATCCTATAGGTTGAGTTCCAACGGGTATCTATATCCCAAGGTACTTTCAACTTGCTTAGTCGATAGGTTACGCACAACTTTGCAAACTCTTGTCTTCTTTCATGGTTTGAAACAATGTGGTTGAGGGCATCCTTAAATTTAACTATCAATAATTTTATAGCTTCAGTTTTAAGTCCCGCCTTCACGACGAGGTTAAGTATATGACAAGCACACTTTTGGTGAAACATTTCACCATTCATAATAGGGTTTAGTGACCGTTTAAAAATTTCAATGGAAGCAATGTTGTTGCTAGCATTATCGAAAGATATAGAAAAAACCTTGTTAGCCATATCCCTCTTAAGGTTATACTCTTGTAAAACCTCAATAATAGATTTAAAAATTACATTTGCGGTGTGCGGGGAATCTAACACTCGAAAACTTAATATCCTCTTTTGTAATACCCACTGATCATCGATCCAATGCCCAGTAACACAAGAGTACCCAAGGCCATGTTTACCAGCAGTCCATATATCGGAGGTAATTGAGACCTTATTGGATTGATATGCAAATGTACCTTTGAGGTCATCTTTTATGGTTGTAAACTGTTTTTTTATTTCACCAACCAACTTTCTATGATGCATCCTCTTGTACATTGGTTGAGCACACCCCCGAATGACCAACCGGGCAAAGGCTGTGCAACCACCCATACTGATTGGTTGTTCTTTGTGGGTTATGTACCGGGCCAATTCACTAAGCATTTTTTTTTCATCAAATTTTGGGTTGGTTCTGGTACCATCCGCATTAATAAGGGTTTGGATTTGTCTCGATGGTACATTTGCACTTGGTTCCTCACCCTTTTTTTCATGCGTTTCGGCATGTCTTTTAAAGCTACTCATACCACTACTTTGCTTATACACAAAAAAAGGTTTCTTGCAATTGGGTACCTTACATTCAAGGGTTTCCATAAAGCCATCATCATCTTTTTTAATCTCATAAAATCTGGCCCACGGCTGATTGTATTCCGGAGCTCTTCTAGCCTTCTTTACCACTGGTTGTTGCGGGGGGGCACTTGTCGAAGGAGGGATAGCTTCTTCCTGAATTTCAGGGGCACTTCTCGAAGGAGTACCTTCTATAGAGGGAGTAAATTGACTCGATGCTACAGAAGAAGTGCCTCCATATGCATACGGTGGTGTCGGTTGAAATGTTTCTTGTGGAATGTAGGTGTTTGGATCGTTTGAAGTATAATACGGTGCATGCATTTGTGGGGGTTGTTGATAATTTAAATCTAGGATTTGGTCCCTTCTTTGATAATTGTGTGGATAGTTAGGTGGATAATTAGGTGGTGGCATTTGGGAGGAACTATCAAGATAATTAGGTGGATAATTAGGTGGTGGCATATCGGGGCCAAAAATAGAAGCCGACATTCTCGCTTCAAATGTTTCTTCCACCGATTCGTGATGAGGAGATGTCATTTTTTAACCTATTAAAAAACAGAAATTTAAAAAACAGAAATTTAAAAAACAGAAATTTAAAAACAGAAATTTAAAAACAGAAATTAAAAAACAGAAATTAAAAAACAGAAATTAAAAACAGAAATTAAAAAACAAAAATTAAAAACAGAAATTAAAAACAGAAATTTAAAAACAGAAATTAAAAAACAGTAATTAAAAACAGAAATTTAAAAACAGAAATTAAAAAACAGAAATTAAAAACAGAAATTAAAAACAGAAATTAAAAAACAGAAATTAAAAACAGAAATTTAAAAACAGAAATAAAAAAACAGTAATTAAAAACAGAAATTCAAAAACAGAAATTAAAAAACAAAAATTAAAAACAGAAATTAAAAAACAAAAATTAAAAACAGAAATTTAAAAACAGAAATTAAAAAACAGTAATTAAAAACAGAAATTTAAAAACAGAAATTAAAAAACAGAAATTAAAAACAGAAATTAAAAACAGAAATTAAAAAACAGAAATTAAAAACAGAAATTAAAAACAGAAATTTAAAAACAGAAATAAAAAAACAGTAATTAAAAACAGAAATTAAAAAACAGAAATTAAAAACATAAATTAAAAAAAATCTAACATCTTTTCTAACCTATTAAAAATAAATCCGAATTTAAAAAAAAAATCTAACATATTCAAAAAACAAATCTAATTACTTCACAAATTTTTAAAAAAAATTTAACATCTTTTCTAACCTATTAAAAATAAATCCGAATTTCAAAAAAAAAAATCTAACATATTCAAAAAACAAATCTAATTACTTCACAAATTTAAAAAAAAAATCTAACATCTTTTCTAACCTATTAAAAATAAATCCGTATTTCAAAAAAAAATCTAACATATTCAAAAAACATATCTAATTACTTCACAAATTAAAAAAAAATCTAACATCTTTTCTAACCTATTAAAAATAAATCCGAATTTCAAAAAAAAAATCTAACATATTAAAAAAACAAATCTAATTACTTCACAAATTTAAAAAAAAAATCTAACATCTTTTCTAACCTATTAAAAATAAATCCGTATTTCAAAAAAAAATCTAACATATTCAAAAAACAAATCTAATTACTTCACAAATTTAAAAAAAAAATCTAACATCTTTTCTAACCTATTAAAAATAAATCCGAATTTCAAAAAAAAAATATAACATATTCAAAAAACAAATCTAATTACTTCACAAATTATAAAAAAAATCTAACATCTTTTCTAACCTATTAAAAATAAATCCGAATTTAAAAAAAAAGTAACATATTCAAAACAAATATTACTTCACATCTAACAAATCTAACATAAACTAAATAAATCTAACATATTCAATAAATCTATCAATCCTAACATAAAATAAATCTAAGAAATGTAATTATTTAACAAATTTAACAAATCTAATTACTTAACAAATTTAACAAATCTAATATAAAATAAATCTAACAAATCTAATTACTTAACAAATTTAACAAATCTAATTACTTAACTTTCAATAAATCTAACTTAAACTAAATTTACTCTACAAAAATAAATTAATCTAACATAAAATAAATCTAACCTTTAAATCTCGCGGAAAAATCTTGCGGGAGGTGCCGAACTTTGTAATTTCGATACCTTCGTAATTCCGTTTGCGTATTTGTAGAATGAATTAAATTACAACTATATAATTTTTTTTAAAAATAAATAGAGAAATTGAGAATAATGAAAATTGAGAGAATGAGAGTTTGAGATAGAATGTGGAGAGAAAGAGAGTTAGAGGGGGTGTATTTAAAGAAAAAATTGGAGGGGGGATTAAATTCGAAATTAAAAAAAAAAAAAAAAAAAAAAAAAAAAAAAAAAACCGGGATTTGACCCGGGTGGGTCCGGCCGGGTTTGATTTGACCGGTCTGGGCCCGGTTTGTCTGAACCGGCGGCAAAAAAATTCAAATTTCAAATGAAACGGGTAAACGGGTAAAGGGTCACGGGTAAACGGGTAAAGGGTAAACGGGTAAAAGGGTAAAGTTGGTCGGGTAAACGGGTGCGGGTACGGGTAAAACGGGTGCGGGTAGACGGGTTTCGGGTACGGGTAAAACGGGTACGGGTTGGGCGGGTTTTTTCCCGAATCAACGAGTCCGGTCCGTCTCAAACCCGTACCCGTGTACCCGTGTACCCGCCTATACCCGGGCACGGGTACGGGTACCTCGGGTAACGGGTACGGGTCGGGTACAACGGGTCATACCCGTTCGGGTAAAAGCAAAAGTCTAATTGTAATGTCCGAACTTCATTTTTTTTTCATTCATTTCAAAAAAAAAAAAAAGAGGGGAACTTCATATTTTTCATGTGTAAATGAATGGACAAGATGCTGTTCTAAATTCATCAAAAACTATTATTAATTTATTATTCAATGTCCTCAAGAATTGAAAAATATTTGTAATCAGCTAGTAATTTTCAGAAAATAAAACTCTATTGCTTTTTGAATCGTACCTATCTAAAGTTAGTAAAAAAATTCAAAAAATATAAAATTTGATCTTCAAATACATTTTAATATGGAGATCATGTTGATTGGTTCGGATTAACTGTTTGAAATTTGAAAATGAAAATAGAAAATATAAGGCAAGATCAAGCATAAAAAGCATGAGCCATTTGAACCCTTCTCATCCTCTGCACTGCACAAAATAAGTACTTGGTATTATTATTATTTTTATTTAGGGAAAATTGTTGGAATTAATTTCAATTAATTACAACATATGTGGGCTTATATGTAATATAAATATATATTGAATAATAGACTGTCAAAATTAGACCCGTTATGAAGTGATCAAATTAAGTATTATTTATCGGGTTCAATATGTGTCATGAGAAGTGAGGCCTTTAATGTGTAGAATGCGTATTAATAACTTTATGATTTAGTGATGGTCTAAATTATATAAAGTTTGATAATAATACAATTATGCTATTGGTCCCTGGGAAACACAATCAAATATGTCAATGTTCTGTTAATAAAGAGATATCCAATAAGGCAAGTTCTGAATTCAGATCCGCTAAGGATCCAATAAGGAAAACAAGATTAATTAATTAATTAATTAATTAAAGAAAGGCACCTATTCATTTGATTAAATGAAAAGGTTTATTAATCAAATTTCGGCATCTATTAATTTGATTAATAAAACAAAAGGCGCATATATCCTGATATATATACGGCTTTTAATCAAAGTGAATTTTGAGCCCTTTTAATAAAACATGAGTCTGTATCTTTTTTTATAATACGGATCTGTCTCTCTCTCTCTAATCTCTCTCTACTAAAAACAATAAGAAAATAGAGATTGATATCTTGTGATTGAGAAGGGGATTTTCGGTAAAGAACTTGTGATTCGGATATATCTCCTTGTGAAAAACGGAGTGTTGCCGCTGCCGCCTCTCTCGCTCTCTCCATCGGACTTGAGAGGGATTACTTGGAATTCTAAGGGCTTCCGGTGATCAACGGTGATTGTGCATCTCTGGAAGATCATGGCTATGGATCAAGGTAACTTTAAATTTCAGATTATGATTCACTAGAGGATCATGGCAATTTAGGGTTTATATATGCAATACGGTTCTGTGCATAAAATTAAATCCAACAAAAATTTCTAGTATGCCCATACAAACTTTTGAAATAGCCAATAACCCCATCAAAACAACATAATATCCAAAATCCTCATACAAACTTCATGTTATTTCTTATATCCCCTTTTATCTATTTATTTATTTATTTAATTAATAATTTTAAATATCAAATTTATGTTAGTTTGTAATAATCTAGAAGTCAATAATACGATAAATTATAATAAAGTTTTGTTCATGAATTGAATGTTTATTTATATATCATTTTGTTGCCTTGAGTATTATTGAATTTATGGATCATTTCGAGTTCATGACTGAAATTGTGAAACTCCATAATATAGATGATATATACTCTTAAAAAGTCACTGACCAAGGTAATTAGCAGGAACACTAATTACCGCGATATGGTTAGTATGTGGATTAAAAGATGGTTAAGTTTTACAAACCACCTGACACGAGATGTCATTTTAATCACATATATACATGTTCTAGGAACATGGTATTTGACAGACCCCGAATGAAACATTAAATAGAATTGTGTTCGTGTCATTTATGTTTTCATTCAGTGTCAGGTTCTACAGTATGAGGTATTTATCGTTCCCACTGAGAAATATGTATGTGTGATTGTTATCTAACGCTGTCCGTAAAAAGCAGTCATAACGGTAGCTTTTCCATATGTATAACTTAGCTGAGGAAGCGATAGTTTACCAAGAATACTATTTGTCCCTCGTATTTTATACGAGCTATAGCATCACTGGGCCCCTTGATAGAGTAAGATTATATGCTAGCGGTATAATTACAAGAGTAATTATATTTGATAATCTGCTCAAGATCAAGAAAAGATTCAGTTAGCAAGGATGACACACGTCTACTTTGAAACTAATCTGATAGCTATGAGACAGAAGAACAGACACAAGTAAATAGTTTACTGGATCGTGATATTGTACAGTACAGCATCATCTGTGTAATTGGATGGTCATGATGTATTCTGCCAGATACCGCTCATGATTATAGAAGTTAAAACAGTTTTAACTCTATTTACCAACATAACACAGATCCTATTGGGTCACACCATATAGAAGTTAATTGGAGAATCTTATTGTGATTGATTATAAATTGGTTATGATCAATAGTAAGATGGTTATAATTAATTATACGTGTTATAATTAAATTATAAATGTCATATAAGATGACAAGCAAAAAACAACGGTTAATTTATAAACGTACACGATACGTTGTATAAAAGTTACCGAAACAACAACCGCAAGAAATATAATTGTTCAGAATAATTATATGGATGTTAATTGAATTCGGACCAAGGGCATTTTGGTCTTTTTACATGTCATTCTTATCCACATGACATGTCATCATCCTTATCCACATGGCATGTCATCATTCTTATCCACCAAGGGTATTTTGGTCTTTTTACTTTGAAACCTCCTTACTATTCACACCTCCTTACTATTCATGGGGTATTTTGGTAATTTGGCAACCGCCACAAATGCCTATAAATAAGGGTGGAGGGGTAGAGAGAAAATCACTAATTCACTTGTATCGTTTCGTGTCGAAACGAATCGGTATTTTCTCTCTTTCTCGGTTTCTCTCCCAAATAGTGTTTCGGTTGAGAAAAGAAAGTTATACGTAGTTGACGTATAATCTTGCGGGTTGTTGTGAAGTATATTTACGGAATTGATGAATAGTGTTTTCTCAAATTTCGCGGTATGTCAGTTTTGCTTATTTGTGAAACTGAGTAGCTGAAAATTCGTGTTTACGGGTTTTCGTCTTTTCCCCGTGAATAGTGTTTTTGCATAATACCGCGGTTTATAGTATTTCTGACAAAAGAAATAAACCGCTCTCCGATTAGTCCTGGTGGATAACCGATAGAGGCATCAGACGTCTGATGCTCCGAGGAGAATCATTCCCGTGATGTAGCTCTACTCGCTCGGTCTGCATTCCAACTGTGATTTGGAAACAATGTATAAATATGTTATATTAATCTATTTAATTGGTAAGTAGATTAAAATTTTAGAAATCAATCATGGAGTAGATCTGTAAAAAAGATTAAATTGGGTTTTGATGTCAAAAGAATACTGAAGGTGGACAGTCTTGGAAAGTTTCCTGACATACCCCGTTTAATCCTGAGCTTAAGTTGGCCGTAGAAATTTTTGTTCTACGGTCATTCCGCAACTTAAGCCTAAACGGGTTTTGGTTACCCCGAAACCCAACAATTTACAGGTGTACCCTTCTCTCTATTAAGAAGGAGGTGTCCAGTGCTCTCTCCAGTTAATTTTTCCTTGTCCTCCCCCTCTCAATTACCCATGTCTATTATCGCCATGGCTCTCTCTTCCTTCTCTCTTATAAGTAAAAAATATTTTGTCCTACCTCTTCTCCATCGACTACTTTAAACATATCCATTTCTTCATTGAACGACAACTTTATTAAGAACAGACAAAGAGAGAGAATGAATAGGTTTGCTTGGATCAAAATTTTGACTTGAAGACATCGCTCATTTGTTTCTTTTCAACAGCAATAATGAAGTGACTACATTTTGCTGCTCCCCTCCATTTGAATCCAATGGAGAAGGATTGTGATGGTGAAGCAGTAGGTTTTCAAGAAAAGAGTTAGATAACAAGATATGTCTCCGTATTTTTTTTTTTTCAAAATTGCCAGTTAATAAAGATTTTTTTATTTTTAAGGTTTAATGAAGAATTATTTACACAAAAAACATTTCGTCTACTGCATCGAGAAAAACTTGTAATGCGTGCCTGCTTCAGCTGCCAACATTTTTCAGTTTAGTGCCTCGACCCTTGATGATAATCAGAGAGGAGATTCCTATCCATCGATTGCTACTCCCCTTCTTTAAAAGCCTATTATCCCTGGAACCAAAAGAAAAGACATCCGGCCTCCCTTAATTAATTCTCTTTATATGTGTGTGTGTGTGTGTGTTTCCCATCGTCACAGTCAAGAATTTGAAGAAGAGTAGAATAAGAACAAGGAAAGTGTTAATTTGGACTGATTTAGCAATTGAATCCACAAGAAAGGGTTAATTTGGACTAACGAAGGTGAAGTGAGGAATCTTGCCAAACAGATTGTAAACGAAGCGAACTCAAAAGGGAAACGCACCAAAGCCTTATAAAGGGTATATTTGTCATTGTAATATTTAAAATAATTAAACAAAAAGTAAAATAGATAAAAGGGGAAATAAGAAATAATATCAAGTTTTTATGGGCATATTGGATATTATTCTGTTTTGATGGGTATATTGGCTATTTTGAAAATTTTGATGGGTACACCAGAAAATTTCCCTTTTATTTAATATCATACATAAAACTTGAAAATCAAAAGGGCAGAGAGAATGTATAGGAGCCACAATTAAAGATT
Organism: Carex rostrata; assembly: GCF_964058835.1. Taxonomy (NCBI): domain Eukaryota; kingdom Viridiplantae; phylum Streptophyta; class Magnoliopsida; order Poales; family Cyperaceae; genus Carex; species Carex rostrata. Next base: position 2,224,236 of record NC_135935.1, read on the forward strand.
CGGCAGTTAAGAAAAGGAATCTGAATGAGAAATAAGAAACAGAGAGAGACATCTAAGCTAAGGTCAAATGAAGAAGCCCGATTGAGCCCGAGCCCGACTAGTTATTCTATCAATTTTTTTTAAACGCTTTCTTTTTTCCTTCTTCTTTTGAAAGAGGCCGGGACTAAGTTTTCCCCCTTCTATAAATATATTCTTATCGAAGCCTTCACCGCATCGTTCTTTTGCGAAATACTCCCAAAAAAAAAATGGCAAGTAATAGAGTTCTTGAAGGATTGCCAGATGAAGCATTCAATCCTAACCCAGTGTACGCAAATCGACCGGTGCTGCTGGTGCAGCTCGGAATCTTCATTGGCTCGGCTCCGATGCTGACTGTCCTCCGTTCTCCACCGAATTTTGGTTTATTTGGAAATGAGTACGCTCTCTCTGTGTTCTACATCTTTTTGGCCGTTCTCCTTCTCTTTGGAATCGGGCTCATAGTGCTCGGCTGGTTTGCAGCTGATAGCAATGGAGATTACAATGTTGCGATCAGGACTGCACTTTGTGCATCCCAGATTATGCTCGTGTTCGCTGTCGGGTTGTATGAGGTTAACTCAAATTCATAACATGGCAACCAGTATATGGGAGCGGGGGGATTTTCGATGGGTCTTGGACCGAATTCAATTCAATGCTCAATTTTAGTCGTTCGATCTGTGTTTAGATTTATGCAAACAGACTTAGATATGCATAAATTTCAAAAGTTTCGTAAATCTAAATTGACAGTATGGATTAAACGATTAAAATCGAACATCGAATTGAATTCGGTCAAATAGCCATCAAAATCCCTCCTTCCCACCACAGGTACTGAGTATCATCGTTACATTGTTATTGTTCTAGTTTGGGAGTGGGTGCAGAGAGTGTATTGTACTATAGTAGATATTGTTGTTGCATGTTTGTTAATTGAGTTTTAAGTCTGTACTTTTTATTCAAAAAAGAAAAGTGATTGATTTTGAGTTAATGGTGTATTTGTGTAACTGTACCAGTTCTCTCCATAAGCTTTTTTTTTTTTATTCAACTCTGCACCGCATTATATTCATTAAAGATGAACTGCATCTGTCCGTAAAATTATGGTTAATCGTGAACTATCAACCATATTTCGTAACTTTTGTACGAGCAATTTAAATTCATGAAAAAATAGATTTATACAAATTTAAATTCGTTTGCACGAATTTCAATACAAATCAGATGGATGCCATCAAAGATCAAACCAAATTCGGTACAATAGCCATAAATAAATCTTCAGCTCCCACGCAACCTGGGATCCGTATCCTCCCAGCTACCTGACTCAACACAATTGAAACGGACGGCTCAGATTTACTCTCAGCCGGTCGGGATTCGGGATGACAGAGGGGGCAGCATTATTTGTGCTTTAAGATGCGTGCCAATTGACCTTCCGATTCAATTCTACTCGGTCAGATAACCTGAGGGGATACGAATTCCGCAACCTGCTCACTTCGCCCTTTATTTGGATCTCTCTATAAGCAATATAGTTTCTTAAATGACGAGCACTTCGCTTTCAGGCCTCAAATGTCCGACCCGACCTATATTTCCAACATTTTCTTGTCGTTCTCGTATATGTACAGTTTAAGTGAGTTTGGATTAAAAACAACTTGCTGCACAGGTTCCCGGACTGAATAATTGATGAGAAGTATGATGCTTGAAATTTCTATAAATGTGATTGTCCCTGTTGATAGTTCGCTGGTCCAAGTGTGAATTCGCACATCAAAATAAATTGTGGACGCACTCCGAATTTAATGATCTTGGGGACAAATCACATTTTTACATTTCTATGTTTTTAATTTAAAAATCACACACGCATGAACATAATGCATTGTATTGGGATGAAGAAACAGACACCTTGTCATATATATTGTGTATTGTGTAGTCCATATTCAAAAAGTATGTAGTACTAATCAATTATCAATTTGGACATGATTCAGTAAATCTACTATATTTCTGATGCGTGTCAAATTATTTGAAACTTTATGATGCTAGATTCAGCTTGAAAGTAAATTTATACCAGTTCTGCACAACATGCTCTGAATTAAATTACGTCTTGTATTAAATTTTTTTGGTACCCGATAGTTTTTAAATCAGCCTCATTCGGGGACTAATATCAAAGTATATTATGTCATAAATAACACGAAAGAAAATTCCCCGGAAAAAAAAAATCTGCTTTGATATCAATAGTGTAATAACAGGTTTGCATTTTGCACATCATAATTACATCTTACAAATCATACTCAGTAATTACAATACCTTACTAAATAATTCAAATTACAATACTTCAAATGCCCAACCCTTACCTAGAAATGAATATTTAAGTTCTATATTTTGTAATGCAATTCAAAACTTTGTTTTGGCTCCCTCCAGAAAATAAACTTGAACAGACATAACAACAAAATTTCCTGTACCTACAACCTACTTGTTTTATAGCACCCTGATATACTGTTATATGCCCAACAGGCTTAAGAAATATATACTATCACATTTGAACTTATAAATTAAATCATACCATGAAGTCTAGACAACAGCATCTGCATGTTTTCGAGCTTTTGATTGAACTCTTTACTTTCATTTACAAGCCTGGAATCATCTGAGCTACTCATCTTTGATACGAGGGATGTACACTTGGCATGTGTATCAGAGATCTCAGATTCTAACAAAGTAATAATTTCTTCTAATGTGCCACTAGTGCCTTCTCTCGATAGTTTGGATGTAGGAGTTGAGGGTGTGAAGTTTATACTGCCAAAGCTACTCTGTCTACTCAATTTTCTAGGTGTCAAAACTCTATCCACACCGCCACTTCCTGAAAATCAATTTATAAACATTTTCAGGATGTGTCAATTGACTTTCGAAATTCTAAAAACATAAATTTTTTCCACAACATTGATAATTACACCTGATAATTACCTATTAGCAAACAATAAAGGTATTTTGTATATCTCAGGAATCACAACCAACCGACAAAACTTGAATGTGTTTTTTTTTTTTTTTAATTGCCCAAATTCAACTGAATCAAGCTCCGCAAATTAACATGATGTGTACTTGTATAATCTTTCATTAAAAATCAAGAGCTATTTACTCATTTGCCTATTTAACCCTACTTCCAATTTATCGGTGCAAATTAATAATAATGTCAGGTGTTTGGTTTGTAGGTCAAATTTGCACAAAAATATTGAAAATAATACCGATGCTGCTGAGTTGGTCCAAGGTAGCCTGGCCCAGGGACTTGTCAAGCTTTAGTAATTTTAGAATCGCAGCTGTAATTCGTCCCATTGAATCAGCCTCTGCTCTACATAACTCAACAAGGTGCTCTATTTCATCCTTGGTGGCAACTGCCTCTATCTGTCATATTATATCATAAAAAATTGAAATAAAAGATTCATTTGCAGATAATTTACTACTAGGCTTTTGCATTTACCGGTTGTTTGACAGAGAACTTGATATTCTCGACTGTCCACATGGCAGATTCATCGGTCAAATCAGGAGAGTTGATAACAGTGGCTTCTATATCTACTCCTTCCATACTTTCTGCCCCTGTATCTATTTTAGCATTTGTTGTATTTTCTTGTAATATCTTGCTTTTGTGGCGCGGTTTAATTGCTTGAAGGCCTTCCACTCCAACCTAGAACATCCATTAAAAGCACATCAAGATTTCCATTTTTAAACTAGTAAAAACATCATGCTCGGCAATTTTGCAAGATTCTTTTTGGAGTAATTTTCTAAATTATTAGCCCCACTGTGTTCCTTTGTATTATCAGTGTGCGTCTGTGGTTTTTATGGTCCAGCGAAGTTATGTGATTTATCAATTGGGTTAATTCATATTATGAACAATATATAACGAAAGTAGACTTTAAGAGAAGATTACCAAAAAAGTGTCTACAGGAAACTGTTTTGTGCTGCTCAGATTAGTACTGTTGGATTTATCACTACTCTTTCCTGACATGTGAAGGGTCCGGAAGGTCGTGTGCCAGCACTTCTCTTCTCTTCCAATTATGTCACTGACACGTGGGGACAAACCATAAGAGAGTTCATCTGACCCTTCGAGTGCGAACAGCCAATTTCTCAACTCAATTGAAACATCAAGATCGTCTGGTATACCCAACTCCAATTGTCCACCATGATTACCCTCTATAGAAATTAGAGAAGAAGAAAAATAATAAGAAACAGTCAAAAAAGAAAAACACAAAAAAGGAGATATATAAACTTATGAGAATAAAACAATAAATTCCAAATACCGTGTTTCTGTGAATGGACATGTGGAGATGATTTGAAAAGCTTAGCAAGTGGGCCAGATGATAAATCCCTAACTCCTTTCAACAAGCCTTCACCAGGCCCACCATCAGGACCTAGAATTCCAAATCGGTGCAGTAGTGATTCTGCATAACTCATTCCCCCTCCAAGCCTTACTCCTGATACCTTAGCACTAACATTCAAACTATGATATTCTAAATCTTGCTCAACATTATGTGGCAGCACATGCACCACAGTCACATCAAGAAAATTGTCTGGTTTCCTTTTCAGGCTAGTACTCTTATTGTTGTTATCAACCCAAAAAACCGCTCTCATTTTAGGAAATGGATTTGTGCCATTTGGGATCATGGACATATTGCTAAACCCATTTTCAAAAGGAGTTGAAGTTTCTACTTCTCCCTCTAAACAATTTATAGAAACTGATTTCCATAGTAAGTCTGTTGAAACTGCAAAAGCGCCACCTAGTGTACGATGTGACACTTTCAAAAAGAGGTCAGTCCCGCAAAATTGAACTAACGGTGTGCCTTGCGTGTCTCCAAATGATGTATTCAAGAAGTTCAGTTCAAGCCCGTCCATGAATAGGCTAACAGCAGTGTCACTAGGTAAATTCTTAAATTTATCCCCTTGAAGATCACTATTTGCTACTTGTTTCTTACCTTTACCAGCTTTTGTTATTTTTTCTCCTACTAGCCCAAAATATGAATACAGGTCTAGGACAAAAAATAGTTGTTCGACCGAGGTATTTGATATGTACCTCCCACAAGCAACGCCAATTCTAACAATACCATCCGGTGGAGGCATCTCTACAAGTGGGCTCCCATCTGCAGTCACCATAGCAGCTTCAAATCTTGCATCCTTTAATTCTACACATTTCCACAAGCCTGCTGGACCCTTAGTATTCTTTTCTTCTCCCTCTCTCTCACCACTGGAGGTCTCCAGTGAAAGACTGAGAGTTGAGGCCCCTACTGCCCATTTCCTCTGACTAGCATCTATTGGTTGAAACTCCCATAGTGCAAAACAAGATGGATCTTTCTCTAAATTGAGTAAGGGACATTTAAGGGAAGGGGATTGGGAGATCAAAAGCTCCTCAACATGAAGTCTGGCACCAGAGAAGGACACGTGTGAGAGGCTGTCTTCTTTGGGAGTGCCATTTGAAAACTTAGCATTGTCTAAAGGAATAGAAAGGTCGAATTCTTTTAAAATGAGCTGTAAAGAGTCGATCGATGAGTCCGGGAGTACAGAACCTCGGCTGACTACAATACCATCAGATAGGAAAGATGAGATTCTCATGCAAGCTTCTTCTTTGAGTGTTATCTGGGTTGTATAAAACAAATTGTCAAAAAAATATGAATAACAATGTCAGTAAAATACAAATAATCTGTATGCATATGATAGAGGATTTACCATTAAAGGTTGGCAAGTAATGACAGACTGAGAAGCAAACTTAGGGGGAAGAGGTGAAGGATTTATCTGGAGAGAGTATAGGCAAATTAGAGGCACTCCTGCAGCAGATTGCAGCAGCTCGTTTTCTAGCGGATATATTGGAGGGCAGAAATTTTGTCCTATTACAGAAAAATAAAAAATAAAGTACGAGTTGAAAAGTATAACTAGCTGCATTTGTGATAAATTTTAAGTTTGGATGTCCAATTCAACATAATAAGAAAATTCTTTTGAAAAAGCAAGTACCAAATTCAGGCACAGGAGGAGATTCTGGGGTAGATGCTGTCATGGATGGTTGTACCAATGTGCAAGGAGGCCGGGAAAAGGTATCCCTGCATAAAATATAACAAGCCTCTTTAATTTGATTCCTCTCACTTTTTAATATATAACATAGACAAATCAGTGGTGTAACAGCGCCACATAATACAGCTATGTTCATGTCTTTTAGAGGAAACTATATGCCTGACATGAGTTGCCCCTTAACAAAAACTACATGCCAGTATGGGTTTCGGAAGAATTCCTTACATCTCATGAGGCAGTTTTAACTTATATTTCAAAGAAATAAAATAACATCTATGTTTCAAAAGCTCAGAAATATAACAGAAAAAATAGTAAGATACACAACAATATCTGAACAGACAATACCTCAGAAAAAGCCCACCAACCTTAATGCATGTGAAGTTCTTTGCACATTCACCATATGACACACTAGACTGCACAAACCATAATTAACATTAAACAATTTAAAACCAACTGTAGTAGTAGTAGTAGCAGTAGTAGTAACACGAGCAGGAAATGAACTTACCCTAGAGAAAAAGAGGGACTGCATTAAGAGTTCTAGCTGAAACTCTGGCAAGGAAAAAGAAATTTTGATTAAGAAAAACCGTCAACTTGCAATATGCATTAGTTCATGGGACCAATTAAAGGGCAAAAACATCAGCGAAAAAAAAACTAACCAGCATCTTTGATGCAAAAAAATATATGATCAACAAGGATTGAAACCAAAGAACATCCTGCAGCTTCTGTACTACGCTGCTTACAAAACAGACAAAGTAAATACAGAACCATATAAATTTGGTGAGCAGAGATAAAGAGGGAAGGGGTATGAGAAACCTGTTGAGCCTTAGGGTCCACATCGCCTCTGTTTAGGCAGACATACAACCCAGTCATGAATCGAAGAAGTGCTCTTAGACCTACCGAATATTGTATTAAAAAAAAAAATTACTGAAAAATCAAACCAAAGCAAATAATCTAAAATATGATTCATTAAAATAACATGGTATTTACCAGGTTCACTTAAAGCAGGACAAACAGCTTCTGTTATATGCAACTGAACTTCAAGCCCAAGTGGGCTATTCTGCTCTGTCCTTTGCACTGTTATCTGAAATTAAAATATCCTCAGAAATGCAGTTAAAAGAAAATCACTAGACTACAGTAGGTAATTGTCATATATACACACTTTAGCCTCGCCAGAGATGCCTTCTAGGAACCTTTCTCCTCCAAAGAACATTCGTTTCGCCCCATCATCATCTCTCCCGTTACCGCCATTAGAAGAGTTGAAGAGTGCATCAGTGAACATGTCAGGGTGCGGTAAGAGGTCTATCGATAGTGACTCCCACTCCAATTTCTGCATTTAGGAATAAAAGTTTGAGGGTTCTGAAAAACTAGGATATTATTAAACTAAAGTGAGATCAAAGCATACCTTGAAGACATATATGTATCCTGTATTGTTCGAGAAATCTCTTGCTTCTTTCAAATTGACTACCTGCAAAAATTAACAATAAATCAGCTTATCTTATTTATCTTAATGTCATAAATAACAAACTGCACAAATTTGAAAGCAAAAAAAGAATCTAAGTACCTCCCAATTTTCATTTGTGGTATACAAAATGAGGTTCCGGATTGTAATGGATGCCAGTGGTGGTGACCTGGAAAAGAAATGATAATGGTGCAAGGTTTTCCAAATGTTCTATAAAGATATTGTTACATACTTCCTCTTATTTGTCAGTACAGTTGTTTCTCTTTGAGACTTTCTAATAGGTTTGCAGACATTGAGACTTCCATTAAGCTTAAAGAAAAAGAATTTTATTTTTAAGTATTATATTTTTTTCCAAAACAAAAAGGACCAAATTTGAGAGTTTGTGAAGAAAAAAAGAGTACCAGGTGGCACCACCTTCACGGCGGGAACCGCCTCGGGTTTCAAGCATAAGGTTAACAACACCCACTTGCACAGTCATCCCGTCTGCTATCTGTAAGTAGTGATAAATGCCGCTATTAGTACAACCTTAACCTATCTTTTCGCATTATTACCTAATATTGTACTTCTATTTGCAAAAAGGACGAGGATCCAAATACCATCACTTTTTGTACCATACTCATGCCTCCACTTATTAAAGAATTTAACAATAAAAAGGAGCAAACCCCCAATACATAATAAATCTGGTAACCATGTGTTCCACAACACTTTCATTATGCATATGTACAAGAATATGACAATTTGGTTTTGTTTTTGTGGACATTAAAAGGTTTGTGAAAAAAAAAAAAAGATGTGGACGAACTACATGGTTTTTTTGGTGCTCTTGATTCCTATAGAAATGAAGCTAAAACTTCAGAATCTTTTATATTTGCATTAAAAAAGTGATACAGACCATATTAGACGGCTCATTTGTCTATTTTGAGTTTCAGGACTTGTTTCAGTTATCAATTTTTAAAATAGGAGAGGCATGATGGACATAGAATTCTCTTGCAAGTAGTAATCGCATTGCAGAAATACCTACATTTCTGAAGTTCCCAAAATAAACCCAACAATTTTGGGTCATTCGCTTGCAAATAGATCAAGCAGAAACTGATGAAATCACCCTTAACATTTTAAGACAAGGTAATCTCTCCATGCATAAAACTCAAACCCAACATCCTAGGCAGTTTCCTTCACTTTTAGTTTAGGTTTACCATTATAAGCAACTTATCAGGATTGAGAGAAAAAGTAGTCAGTATTCAATAGAAGTATCTTTTGTATCAGCGCTTGGGAATTAACTGCAAAGACTTAAAAGATATGCTGATGCAAATACATAAATATTGAAATTTCTTTGCAAAATCCAGAAAAAGTTCGATTAGAATTTAGGACGATGAAATCCAAATCTAAAATCAAGCCATTTACCTTATCAGAATACCCATATCCACTTCCTTTTGTCGATGCTGTAGGTGTCTGAGCACTAGAAAAGATCAATATACAGAATTATTACAACTAACTTTCAATGATATTTAAAAAAATTAACTACCAAACTAACCTTCTCGGGCTCTTTAGATTGTCAGAGTCGGCATTTTCCTCCAAAACAAGGTCAAGCTTATCGATCTGCACAACTATCGGCTCCACTTGCACATTTGAAACTGAAGGAAGCTATAAAATTGAAGAAAATTAAAACCAACTTCCTAATATGTTACAGCTTTTCCACTTTCTTACTAATCCTACATCATAATTAGCATTGCAGGAAGAAAAAAGTAAATAAAATCATACCGTTATTTCAAGCTTTCCAACTCGGGCAGTGGTCACATTAAGAGCAGGAGGTAATCCAAGGCTAGAATGCAACGCATCACCGTTTATTTCTACATCACATCCGAATTTCGAAGTCACAACAGACAATCAAGCAAAATTTTGCATAAGAACAAAACCATTTCGAAAAAAATGATGAAGAACCTAGATTGGAGAGCTGCCCAGTGCGACCCTGAAGCTTGAACTGGTCGCGAGAGAAGGATTTTAGCCAGTATTTGAGTGTGTACTCCAGCGCTCGAGCTATGATCGACTCCATTGCGGCCACCACAGCGTCTAGAAACTTCTAGTAGTTTGCAGATGATTTTAGATCCAGTGAATTCTCCGATTCTCGCCGAGAGAGATCGGAGAAGAGAGAGAGAGATGGGCTGGGAATGGGATAGCGAGGGGGACAAGAAAAGTTCTCTCTTTTGCTATTTTACATATCCACCCTTATAGAAGTTCTTGCTTCAATATTAGTTTTCCAAGTAGCTTTTCATATATACTTTGCCAATGAAAATGTTGTGTCATTAAATTAACTTTTGTAACGGTAACGATAAGCAAAGTACACTAGTGTTATCTGGCATATCACTCAAAACAAATTGACATCGAATATACGGTAATAATTGAAGGATGTAAATTTGCAAAAGCACAAATTGGAAGGTGTACAATGAAACAACTTTTCTTTTCCCGGGGTTTTACATTTTCCATCTGAAGTCTTGCAGATCGTCGGCTGAAAGAATCTCACAAGATTACAGCTGTTGGTGATAGCTACAAATCGTCGGGGACTCGGGGTTTTTCCCCTAAAAAGAGAGAGAGAGAGACTCGGGGTTTTCAATTTTGCGATCGCATTTTTTTTAATTAAATTACCACTATAATAATTTAATAATTAATTTTTTATTAATTTCAAAATATTTTATTTGAGATTGCTGGCAAAAATAATTAATTGATAATATTGACAATCTTTTAATTGCTAATATCACATTTTTCAAATTGGTACTTGCAAAATCTTTGCACCTTCTTACATGGGAGAATTCATGTATACCCCTCAAAAACTTCAAAATTACGTATTTTCCTCTCTAAATTAAATCTCATTTTAAATTTATAAAATATCCATCTTACTATTTATTAAAAGCATAAAAAAATTATAGTTTGTTTAAGGAAAATGTCAATCTTATATTTGATCGGTTTTTGAGGGCAAAATGGGTAGTTTATAAATGGTAAAGGGTGCAATGGATATCTGATTTTCGAGAGCAAATAGATATTTTACTAGAGGAGAGATCCAATTACACCATTTTATGGTGACACATTTTGACATCATTATACTTATAAGTTATTTTCGCAATTTTATATTCCCAACAGTCCATCCGAATCGTTCAACATGATGGTGATATTAAAATGTGATTGGAGACCAAATTTTGCATTTTTTTTTTATTTATTTTACTATTTATTAAGATATGTACAAACATGTTTTTAAATCAATTTTGGACTATTGAAAAATAATAATTTTCAAAAATTCTAGAAAAATAGTAAATGATTTCCAAAAAAATATAAAATTTGGTCTCCAAGCACATTTTAATATGAAGTTCGTGTTGAACGGTTCAGATCAACTATTTGGACTTTGAAATCACAAAAATAACTTATAAATATATAGTGTCAAGATGTGTCACTATAAAATAGTGTAATTGGATCCCTCCTCATTTTACAAAATGGAAAAGGTATAATGAGAATATTATAAGACTGACATTTTTTAAATCAACAACAGGCGCATAGCGGTCAATTGGAATAAAATTAGTTACAATTTTTTTATGATTTTAATAAATGATAAAATGGGTGTGATACATTTATCAGAATTTGGATAAAATTGGATAAAATTTAAGCAAACTAGTTACAATCATTCTATCAAAATTATTACCATTTTTTTATGATTTTTTATGATTTTAATCAACAACAGCCTCTAAATTTATCAGATTGAAATAAATTTAGGATGTGATATTATCGAAACATTTATCAAAATTTACCTAAAAATTATAAAATTTCATCCCAAACAATATTTTAGTACGGATAACATATTAAGCGGCTCAGATCGATAGTTTAAACTTTAAAAATGAAAATATAAAATATGAGGTATAATGAGGCATGTCAGACTATGACATGTGCCAATAATTTTATTACTCAAAATCGGGATGAGACAGTAGTATAATTAGCTAAAAGAAGATATTTTAATATTGTAGTTACTCAAAGTTGAGAGTTTAAACAGTTCTTATGACTGTGCAATTTCTGCGAAGCATTTGAAAAAAAAAAAAAATAAACAATTTTTTTAACTGAATGTATATTTTCATGATTTGGATGTAATAAGTTTGCAATAGCAAGGCGCGTGCTTATTGGCCATCGCACGTTGTGCTGCACATGCGGCGTGGAATTACGAATTGTTGGGTAAATTTCGCTGGAGGTCACTAAACTTTGTTATTTGTCACGAATTGGTCATTCAACTTTGATTTGTCTCTTTTGAGTCACTCAACTTTGTTATTTGTCCCAATCAAGTCACTCAACGTTTTCCATCCAAATTTTTAACGGAATATTCCTATTCCGTCCAAAAAATTAACGGAATATATCCATTCCTTCCAAAATTTTAACGGAATTAGCATATTTCATCTAAAAAACTAACGGAATTAGCATATTCCGTTAAAAATTTGGATGGAAAACGTTGAGTGACTTGATTGGAACAAATAACAAAGTTGAGTGACTCAAAAGGGACAAATCAAAGTTGAGTGACCAATTCGTGACAAATAACAAAGTTTAGTGACCTCCAGCGAAATTTACCCCGAATTGTTGATAATTTATAGGGTTTTTTTTTTCAGATTTAAAGAAGGCGTGCGAATCGTAAAGTCACCTGCTCTCCTCTGTATGGTCCGCGAGCAATGCAGTGTCGGCAGGATACTCAAATCAATAGCAGGGAATTCTTAAATGAAAATATTACAATTGCACCCTCGAATATTTCTCATGCATATTTGATTATTTTTTCAAAAGAAATAAAAATAAATAATGTCTATTTCAGTTCATCGAGCGTGCATTCCAACTAAAATTAGCATCTATTCTAGCTTAAACAAATGTGTTTTGTGAAATGTTCAGTAATGAATTTAGAAGTCTTATTTTTTTTTTTCTAATTAGAGAATCGGAGATCAAATTATTTAAAATTATTTTTAAGCTCGTGTTACTACAACAACAATAACAAAAAAATTATTCAGATTTTGAACTCATTGACCTCGATATGAGGACGTATATATTTGCTACTGGATCAAAGGTTAATTCTTAAATTTAAAAGTCTCTTAATAGTTATTAAGATGTATTTTGACTTTATCAATATGTATTATAGCTTACTATTTTCACTTTAAATAAATAAGTATTCATTTCAGCTAAAAAGAGTGTACAGTGTAGCTGCTGAATTCAACATTTATTTTTGGCTGAGATGAGTGCGAGTTTTATAGATTTAACAAACATTGGATATTTGAAAGACTTAAAGATTTTTTTTTTAATTTCTTATTTTTCTAGTACATTGTGTCGGGACAGTAAAAATATATATTTTTAACTAGATAATGGATGATTTTTAATAGAGAAACCAAATTTTAAGCACGGAGCTTTAAATTTAGAATGACAACAGTAAAAAAAAATTCTTAACTAAATAAATAAAAGTGCATTAACAACATAATTAGTACAACGATTTTTTTTATTTTTCTATTTAACATTTTAAAAAAACTCACTAATACTTTAGATTATTGAAATTACATTGTCTAAAAAAAAACTCATGCATTTTGTTAGCAAAAACTTTACAAGTATGAAATAAAATAATCTGATCTGAACTCATGCATTTCGTTCAAGCTAAATTTTGGAAAGTCCAAATAGTCAATCCGAATCGCTCAACACGATCTTCATATTAAAATATGATGGGAGACCAAATGTTATATCTATTGGAATTTGTATATTATTTTTAAATAGATATGAAATTCACTTTTTGTGGATGAACAATCATCAACAAAAAAGTGAATTTCATATCTATCTAAAATTATAGCAAAATAATTTCAAAAAAAATAAAATTTAGTCTTTAAGTACATTTTAATTTAGAGATTATGTTTATTGGTTCAGATCGACTGTTTAACCTTTAAAATATAGATAAATAATAGGAGGTACGATAAGACATGAAAAACACGAGATATTTGAACCATTCTTTTTTTTTTTTTTTGAAAACCTTTGCAGAAGCTGCGAAGTCGTGAGGGGGAATCGAATTCTCAACCTTTGGATACAACAACTCTAGGACTTTTTCTTAGTCAATTGTGCTACCTCCTCTTTCGATATTTGAACCATTCTCATTTCTAAATACATACGTTCAAACGATTCAAAATGCATACGTTCAGATTTACTCCTTTAAATGAAAATTGACCCCAATCGAGTTCAGTTTTATTTTAATTCGATTCTGTTTGTAAACGATGGGAATTGGGGGCAGCATTTTAGAAAGTTAAAAGGGGTATGCTGTCCATTTGTGAAAAGAATATTACGCTTCTTTTCTTTTTAATAAAACATACCTACGGCTTATGGCTTTAGAAAAAAAAGAAAGACAAAAGGCTATAGATCAGATCTTCTTTTCTCCTTTGTTTTTTTCTTATAGCACTGGACATATACAATACTGTATGTTAAATGTATGATGAATCACAAATATCCAGGACCACGAATAACCCCATGTATCAATTTCTTCTATGACCACTCACAACTATCGTTTGTTGGGGGTCGACATGTCAGCTTCTCACCACAGGTGAGGTACTTCAGCGCATGTCGTAGATAATCTGAACTACTTCTCCGTGGGTATCCAATATTTTTATCATGGGATCCAATACTGTGGGCCTCCACTAAAGCACATGGCGCCGTAGCTCCTGCACGTGCGATCTGTGCGCTTTCGTACCTGAAGGTTCTTCGTTCCGACTGAATTTTTGTCACACATTCCAATAACTGACATGTTACAATACAAGTCGCTGAAATCCGACTCTTTACTTTTGCATTGCAGGATATTTAGATCCTCCGTTCAGCGAAGAAAAATTGATATTTCAAAACTAGATTAGTTTCACCTAAACAATATAATGGACCGTTATTTACGACACGGCCCAATTTAAACGGTTGCCTATTGGGTCATGCATATTTGACCAGGGCTTTGTTCGGAAAGGCACTACTCACGGAGTCACGGTCACGGAAGAGGAGATATGGCATCTGAATGAAATTTGCTCCTGAAGCATAAACATTCAATTAGTACTCTTTATTAAGAAAAGCAAAATGTATGACTCTTTTACTTTTGTTTTTGGTATCCAATCTGGATACCATCATAAGAAGTATTTTGATTTCAATATGAAATCGGTGGCACACCCACTACTTTTCAAAAAAAATATTAAGAAAAGCAAAACACCATGGCGATCTTTACATAACTCTTTTCTTAGTGATGGGCATCAAATTGACGTAACGGATCAGCTACGGGTGTCTTTCTCTCTTCAGTGATAGAAGAGCAAGTGGTCTTCTATCTGTGTACAATAGATATATATTTCGTTTATGGTTTGATGTTTTTTTTTTGAGGAAAAATAGAGGTCTGGCCTCTATTATATTCATTGATTGTTACAACGGTCTTGTAACCTTGAAATTACAAAATAGTCCAACGCTATAGTTTGATGTTTTATGTGTTGTTTTGTGTTGTTTCTTGCCTCCTCTTCTTCTGCCTCTTCTCTTTTCGCTTCAATATGATTGTTATAAACTGGTTGATTTAGTTTCCAATTCGGTTTGATTCAGTGCATTCTCAGCTGATTGGTGACTGTCTTGATCTGATCGATTCAGTTCTCGATCCAATTTGGATTCAGTACCTTTTCGGCTGCAATATGCATACAGAGGCAACAATCTCTAGGCTCCTATGACTCCAATCAAGCAAAGATGAACTAATTGTGTCTCCACATGATGCGCATACCTCTATGCATTTTTGTTTGTTTACAGTTGTATGTTTTCACAGACACTCATTATCTAATCTTGTATAACTAGTTTGTATCTTTTTCAATCAATACAATCGCCTACGGCCTTTCAACACAGGAAAAAAAAAAGCAATTAGTACTCTTTATCAGTTACGATTGACGATTGCTTTTTTAACTGCCACGAATTTGGTTATCTGTTTCTTTTCTTCTTTTTTTCCTTTTGAATTTATCCCATAGGAAGAGTATCTGTGGTTATTGATGAACAGTAGTGGATATCTCTTCTCAAAATTCCTAGACAAATTCGTGTAAAATGTGGACCACTCAGCAAAGAAAGAAACAACAGAACCATGTCCTCTGGATGTACTTCGGCGAATATTTTTTCAATCAAAATCTTGAAATTATGAAGTCTGGATTTCATAATTGAACTGCTGGCCCTGTCACAAAATTTCGAATCTTATCCTTACGGAGTGTGACAGGCCCACCAACAGATACGTTTGACTAAACAAAGACATTTCCCCATGAATTAAATTGACATTTCAAAACTCATGAAGAAACACTCTGAATGAATACTATACCAAAATGGAGAGCGCCCCTACGACACCCGAATCACCTCCAATCGAGCTCCTTATGTTGTCGAATGCTCTTGAGCGGCTCGTGGCACGAAATAATCAGCTAACCTCTCAGTACTCAACCCAGGCACCCTCAGTTGACGTCAAATTGGACAACAAAAATTTCAGTTTAACAGCTTTCATGGCAACTCGTACACCAACCATAGCCTTACGGAGGTAATTGAAGAAATTGTACTATATCATTTTGCTGGTTTATTTTTATTTATAGAATATTGTATATTGACCAAAGTTTGTTCAATCATGGCATAGGTACTTGGAGCGGATTCACCGGTTTGCAGATCTGGATCCAGCATGTTTCATTGTTGCATATGTATACATTGATCGGACGGTCCATACGCATCCAGGTCTGATAGTGGTCTCGATGAATGTACACAGGTTAATGCTTGCAAGTTTGCTTGTTGCTTCCAAGGTGCTTGATGACCTGTATGTTATGCTGTGTTATGTCTCCTCATCTTTATTTATTATTTTTTTTTTATAAATTGTCTCCTCATCTTTAATTTAACCTCCAGTTATATAATAATTGATAACTTAATTAGCACCTAATAACAAGCGTAGCCTTGCTAATACCAGTTATATTGTTGCACAGGCATCACAACAATGCATTCTTTGCACGGATTGGAGGCATAAGCAATTTTGAACTAAACAAGCTAGAATTGGAATTACTGTTCCTGCTTAACTTCAGATTAACTGTCGCCTCAAGTGTTTTCCAGAGATACTACTCCCACATGGAGATGGAAATGTCCAGAACTTTTGTGATTGAGAAAAATTTGAATATCTATCCGGAGGATATAATATTGAAAGAAGATGATAAGAGATGGCCGAATGGTCTTAATCAGGTTAGCCTGACGAATGGGCCCCGCAGGCATTCTATGTCTCCAGCTCGGCATTCCTTTGATGTCCGATCAATAAATTAAGCATTACACTTTCCTTCTTTTGTTATGTCCTTCTTTACGAAAGGTTATGATTGTTTGCATGTTTGCTACTCTGAAAATGAAAGAAGTGTTAATATTTCATTGGAAATTTTAAAATTTTGTAGTCTGTCATATCTTTTTATTTTTTTTATTTTTTTTTTAAATGCTCGACAGAGGCTGTCGAGGTGTGCATAAATTACATTGGGGTCATGAGGCATGTGAAGTATTTAAAAAAAATTGCCAGGCAATTTTGTCATGGCTCGTCCAATACTACACCATATATAGATTTTTTTTGTACATCAGAATCTGTTGGGTCCCTCCTCATTTCAGCCCAATTGATTTGGACTAATTTTGGGTCAATTTAGTAGAGAGAGGGCTATATTAATATTTTTGTTAAGTCTAAGGTCTATTTTGTAAAAGAGGAATTTGAGCTGTCTTGATATTTCCTACAGGAGATTCTAGCGTATTCTACAAGTTTAGCCTCTTCCTCTTTGTTTTGTATGTCCTTCTTGAAAAAGATAATAGAGATAGGAAGAAAAAGAGAGAAATACACATGTTGTTTTAGAAAGCTGGTACAAGCCTTATAGTTATCTCTCTTTGTTTATCTCATATGATGAAAATGTGTGTGTATGGTTAGTAAGCATAAAACCTTGATATTCATCAGTTGAAAGTGTCTTTGTTTTCAGAATTTGTGTGAATGTTTTTGGTTGTTTTCAGTTTACTTTCTTGCTGAAAATTGGTGCTGATTTCTGCCTGCACCAGTACTGATACGATCCTATTTTTTTTGCTGCACACAAGGTGTTTGTGGTATTGCCTAAGTGAACCTAATTACTGGTACAAGGCAGCCCAACATCTGGTATCAGAGCTTAGGTTCTAGGGACAGCTGTGTGTAACCAATGGAATTAGTTTCTAGTGGCACCATGATAAAACTGACCTCTACCAATTACTCGATTTGGAAACCCCGAATGGAGGATTTGTTATATTGCAAAGATGCATATCATCCAGTTGAGGGAGATAGCAAGAAACCAACAACTGCAACTGATGATGATTGGAAAGTGAGCAACCGAAAGACCGTAGGTCTGATACGGCAATGGATTGATGATAGTGTATTTCATCATGTAGCTGCAGAGACCAATGCACACACATTATGGACGAAACTTGAGAGTTTGTATGAAAGAAAAACAGCTTAAAACAAAGCTTTTCTTATCCAAAAACTTGTTAACATGAAATACAAAGAGGGGACCTCGGTGACTGAACATCTGAGTCGGTTTCAGGATAGTATAAACCGATTGGTAGCCATGAAAATGGTCATAGATGAGGAGTTGCAAGCACTGATTCTATTGAGCTCTTTGCCCGACAGTTGGGAGACCCTTGTGGTGTCGCTCAGCAACTCGGCACCAAATGGGACTGTTACATTGAGTATGGTGAAGGACAACATGCTTAATGAAGAGTTGAGGCGAAAAGATCAAGGGATCTCTAACGAATCAGCAGCCTTTGTTATTGAAAACCGTGGGCGGAGCAAGTACAGAAATCCACACAATCAAGGCAGCCATGATAAATCAAAAGGGAGGTCAAAATCTCGTAAAGGGATTACATGTTACTACTGCCATAAGCCAGGCCACATGAAATCTGAATGTCGAAAGTTGAAAGAGAAATTTGAAAGGGGCAGAAAGGACCAATTCAGGGGCAAAGCCGTAGAAAATGAGAAAGATAGCAATGTTGCTGTTGCATGTGAAGGTGATGTGATCATTGTTTGTGGTGATGGTTTCGTTAACTTCACTTGTCAAGACTCCACTTGGATAGTTGATTCAGCAGCCTCGTTTCACGTCACTTCGCGGCGTGATTTGTTTACATCTTACACCAAAGGTGAATTTGGTTTGGTAAGAATGGGAAATAATGGGGTGTGCAAGATAGTTGGTATTGGAGATGTGAGTGTAGAAACCGATGTGGGGTGCAGATTACTTCTCAAAAATGTTCGACATGTGCCGGACGTGCGGCTGAATTTGATCTCTATCGGTGCTCTAGATGATGAGGGGTTCCATAACCATTTTGGTCAAGGAAAATGGAAGCTATCCAAAGGTTCTTTAGTTGTTGCCCGTGGTGAGAAGATGAGCTCTCTTTACACTACACGGGTCAGATTATGTGGTGAGGCGAATGCGGTTGAGTGCAACTCGACCGATTTATGGCATTTGCGATTAGGTCACATGAGCGAGAAAGGCCTTCAGATTCTCCCAAGAAAGAACATTGTTCCTGTTAGTTTGTAATAATCTAGAAGTCAATAATACGATAAGTTAATCATAAAGCTTTGTTCATGAATTGAATGTTTATTTATATATATCATTTTGTTGCCTTGAGTATTATTGCATTTGTGGATCATTTCGAGTTCATGACTGAAATTGTGAAACTCCATAATATAGATAATATATACTCTTAAAAGGTCACTGACCAAGGTAATTAGCAGGAACACTAATTACCGCTATAAGGTTAGTATGTGGATTAAAAGATGGTTAAGTTTTACAAACCACCTGACACGAGATGTCATTTTAATCACATAGATACATGTTCTAGGAACATGGTATTTGACAGACCCCGAATGAAACATTAAATAGAATTGTGTTCGTGTCATTTATGTTTTCATTCAGTGTCAAAGTTCTACAGTATGAGGTATTTATCGTTCCCACTAAGAAATATATATGAGTGAGTGTTATCTAACGCTGTCCGTAAAAAGCAGCCATAACGGTAGCATTTCCATATATATAACTTAGCTGAGGAAGTGATAGTCTACCAAGAATACTACTTGTCCCTCGTATCTCTATACGAGCTATAGCATCACTGGGCCCCTTGGTAGAGTTAGATTATCTGCATGCAGTATAATTACAAGAGTAATTATATTTGATAATCTACTCAAGATCAAGAAAAGATACAGTTACCAAGGATGACACACATCTACCTTGAAACTGATCTGATAGCTATGAGACAGAAGAATTGACACAAGTAAATTGTTTACTGGATCGTGATATTGTACAGTACAGCATCATCTGTGTAATTGGATGGTCATGATGTGTTGCCAGATGCCACCCATGACTAACAGAAGTTAAAACAGTTTTAACTCTGTTTACCAACATAACACAGATCCTATTGGGTCACACCATATAGGAGCTACTCGGAGAATCTTACTGATTAATTATAAATTGATTATAATTAATATTAAGATGGTTATAATTAATTATACGTGATATAATTAAATTATTGTAGCTACCGTGCTACGAAACCAACGCTCGACTCAACCTTTTAAATATGATTTAAATTTTATTCGGAGTCGCCACCCGTAACGCAACGGGAAATATACAATCTAATTTATTTTATGCCCATGGATAAGCTAGGTTCGTGTCTTGGTTATGAATGTGGAAGGTGTTAGGCACCACACTCACCCGATCAATTGGTCTCTACTAATTCTAGCTTTCAAAAATTTATTTCAACGATAATGTATATTACAAAATGAGATAAGCAAGCTTGACAAACAACAATAAAAATAAGGAAGAAGGAAGGAAAAAAAAAACAGAAACAAAGCAACTAAAAGAGAATAAAAATTAATCAAAAAGATTTCAAGCCACAATGATCTTCATTATTGTTATTAGCACGTCATGATAATTTCTTCGATGGCTTGGATGGATGGTTTTAGTATTTTGAGAACTTGGTTAATGGAATAACATAACAAGGATGTCTCTCATGATTTTTGAGGGTCATTATGTTAGGGTTTCATGAGAATATTTGTGGGAAAACTGTTTTTCTTCCTTGCTGTTTTTTTTTTCTGTGGGCTGAATTATGGACGTTTTGCTCTCTTTTTGTGTTTTGGATGCTCTAACCAACCATGAAGATGAAGTGAAGATGTAGAGGGCTATTTATAGGTGGAGTTGGAAGCCATTTGAAGCTTAAAATCATGCTTAATCTGCTGCAAGAAGCCATGCCCCACAGCTGTTCCTGTTTTGAACAGATTTGACTAGAATTAGAAAAAGGCTGTGAAAACACTGAAATATAATGATTATAATGCAGGAGCAAAATCCAAACAATGTATACAGGTACTTAGCTGGTTTTTCTTAATTTTAATGGCCATTTTGCACACTTTATTCATGTTTTTTTACCAAGAACAAGTGGAAAGTACAGCAGCTGGAATCCTGCTGTTCATTTCAGAGATTTGTACTTATTTTAGGTGATTTTCAAGAAGATAAAAAGCTGAAAAGTTGCTGCAAAGATATGACCATACTATATATTTTTAATATACATAAATTTGCTAATTATATTGTCCTTAATATCATTTTTCCACTGCTCAATTTGGTGCTGGAATTTTGCTGCTGCTGAATTTTTCCTTTGCTGGTTTTTCTGGCTGCTGGGATTTTTCCTATAGTTGAAATGAAGTCATAAAACATTCTTAATATATGTAAATACAAGTGAATAATTTAGGATTTTAAATTTTAGGTCCCAAATGATGATTTTTTATATGTTTTTGGTGTTTTGATTTGCAATTATCTAATTTATTAGGAGCATATGATCAACAACTTCCTTCTTGTGAAATAAAATTTTTGGGCAGATGGATAGCATGTTTTACACCCACAAAATTCAGTAGGTATGTTCCCCTTCAAGGAAGATTAATTCAATTAATATCTAAGAACAACATCATGTGAAATAGGCAAAGATTGTGCTGAAATTTCAGGTGCAACTTGATCTTTTGACTTGAAATGACATGAAGAGCTAGAATCTAGCTGAAAATGAGTTACAACTTGTTCCTTGGCTGGTCCTACCATTTGGAAAGGTAATCTTAACATATATTTTATAATCACAACTTGTCATATTCATTCATGAGACTTCCTTGAATTTGTCTAAGCTTTAAAACATGGTATAATCATGCACGAAGCTTCATGAAATGTAATTTTTCTGAATTTTTGTGACATTATAAAATATATTTGCTAATTCTAGAACACTTAAGTAAAATGACTTGTACACCAAATACTATCATTTTCATATTAAAAAGTTTCATTTTGGTGATGAAAATAACATATGCTTGATAGAAATAATAATGTCTTGCAAAGTAAAGAATTGACTCTAAAATTATTCTACTGGTTCGTAATATTTTCTAAACTAATTTTGATATTATAAAATCATTCATATTTTTCTTGGAAGATATGTTTGTGATTTATCCGGTATAGCTAGATGTTGACAGAAAAACCGTAACACACTTCTTTGCGTGCAACCTAACATTAATCTTACATGGCAAAAAAACTTGGTTCCTAGAATAGATATAAATAAGACTATCATTTAGAACACATTAATGGTATGGCTATTTCCTTTGGAGTTCAGTTGCGTAAACAAGAATTTAGTTCAATCTTTGTCCTAACCATCATTTGTATTTCATATTGCACCTGATATATAGTCAGTCATCATTGGATTTTCTTATATGTAAAAGTATGTGCATAGATTAATTTCTGAAAGAATCCAACGATGAGCGCTTCAGCTTTTCATTCTTTTATAAGTTATCATATTATTTATTTATTTATTTATATATATATATATTTTTTTTTAAGTAAAGACTTTGGATTAAACTTATCACTGCTGATAGGGTTCTACATCTACCGAATAGTAATCCTTGTAGTTACTTATGCAGGACGTACTGGAGAAAATAGCAAATTTTAGTCATAATGCTTTATCTGAAAAATGCAATTCTAATATTAAAATAAGTTATCGGATGTTGTTGTAGGTTGGCACCATCCATAATTTAAATTGAAAATATTACCATAATTTAATTCGTGTCTTAATAGAATGACATGTTAAAACCAGCTTTTTTGTTGTATATTGAAAATTTGACATTCTTCTGAGGCTAAATTAGCCACTTTAAAACAACTGGCTTTTGTTATATTTCCAGATTTTATCTTAATTTTGTGAGATAATATATCTGAGAAGTATATCTTTTCTCGTCGTATGTTTGGATTTTATTTTAATTTTGTGAGATTATACTAATAAAATTTATTTCAAAACCATAGATAAATGAATGACTAATGTCACTAATAAGTCAACAAAAATAAGTACCCGTGAATATAATACCGTCAGTAATAATTTTTTTTTTAATCGTGGATATAGTTATATAATACTCTCGTGCTGCATTAATTTTCACCTTATAGTGCACATATATATTCAACTCAAAACTAGACAATAAATGACACTAACCATAAAAAAAAATCAATTACACAGCATACCTCTTTTGAAGATACCTCGAGATTACATTCGTCATTCGTCATTGATTTCGCTACTCAGAGTTTGATGTAAGCATATATTTTTTCTAAGACTACACAATTTGGGGTGTCTACAATTATAAATGTCATTTAGAATGACAAGCAGAAACAACGGTTAATTTATAAACGTACACGCTACGTTGTATAAAAGTTACCGAACAATAACCGAAAAGAAATATAATTGTACATGACAATTATATATATATGATTTGGAATTTTAATTGTTAATTATGGGCTTGAATTATGGATTTAAAAGCCCAAAATAATCAAAGCCTTAATTAAAATTAAAGGCCCAAAGTCAAAGCCCAACACTATTCATGCCTTAATGGGCCAAGGGTATTTTGGTCATTTCCACCTTATGCCGACTTTCCTTGTGTTGACATGTGTCATGTGAGGTGGCAAGGGTATTTTGGTCATTTCACATGATAAAAGGATGAGGTGTCAAGGGCTTTTGGTAAATAGATTTGTTTTGAGGGGTATTTTGGTCTTTTGCCAACCTCCTCAAAAGTCTATAAATAGAGGGGTAGGGGTAGAGAGAAAGACTTACTAATTCACGTGTTAATCTGATTACTTCGTTAATCGGTTTTTCTCTCTTCCTTGATTTCGGTTATTTCGAGATTAGGAAATAATATATTTTGTGTAATCCTGCGGTTTAGCTTTTAAGCAAAACCGAGTTACTTCGGGACACAAATATATTTATTTCATCATTTTCTCGGTGAATAGTGTTTCTGCAGAATTCCGCAATTTACGGTATTTCTGGCAGAAGAAGTAAATCGCTCTCCGATTAGTCCTGGTGGATAACCAATAGAGGTATCACATGTGTGATACTGCGAGTCGATTCCATCCCTGGTGAGGCTCTACTCGCTCGGTCTGCATTCCAACTGAGATTTGGAATCAAGATATAAATTGTTATATTAATCTATTTAATTTGTAAATAGATTTAATGCTTTAGAAAATCAATTATGGAGTAGATCTGTAAATGAATTAAATGAGGTTTTGATGCCGAAGGAATACTGAAGGTGGACCGCCTTGGAAGGTTTCCTGACATACCTCGTTTAATTTTTAGCTTAACTTAACCGTAAATTTTTGTTTTACACACTTCCGCTGTTAAGCTAAACTAATGGGTTTGAACCGTTCCATAAGACCCAACAGTTCCAAGTGATGGTGCAGCCCTCAAGACGTGCACACATTGTTTTGCTGGTAAACAACACCGGGTAGCTTTCCAAAAATCTGCTTCTTCTAAAAAATCTAATATACTAGACTTGGTTCATACTGACCTTTGTTCGATGAGTGACAGGACACTTGGTGGTGCTTTGTATTTTGTCACTTTTATTGATGATTTTTCTAGGAAATTGTGGGCCTATGCGCTGAAGTCGAAATACCAAGTTTTGGAGGTGTTTAAGCAATTTCATGCCGGTGTTGAGGGAGAAACTGGGCAAAAACTGAAGTGTGTTAGATCTGATAATGGCGAAGAATACCGCGGGCCATTTGAAGCCTATTGCAAGGCACATGGCATCAAACTTGGAAAGACAGTCCCAAAAACTCCACAACAAAATGGCGTGGCTGAGAGAATGAACCGCACGATTTGTGAGAGAATCTGATGTATGCTTTCTCACTCAAAACTACCAAAGACATTTTGGGGTGAGGCGATGAATACTGCTGTTCACTTGATCAACCTCTCACCCTCATATGCGCTTGAAGGTGATGTGCCTGAGCGAGTCTGGTCTGGAAAGGATGTGTCCTACGGGCATTTGCGAGTGTTTGGTTGTCGATCCTTCGTGCATATCCCAAAAGATGAAAGATCGAAACTTGACAGTAAGTCAAAAGAATGTATCTTTTTAGGTTATAGAAACGGTGAATTTGGTTATAGGTTATGGGATCCGGCTGAAAAGAAGGTGATTCGAAGTCGAGATGTGGTGTTTTTAGAAGATGAGACTTTTGAGGATTTAGGCAAGGTTGAAAAGCTAAAACCTACTTCTCAGCCCTTTATTGATTTTAGCCCAATTCCAAGTCCTGTTGTGAATAGTGATCATGGGGGAGATACTAGAAGCCATGAGACTGAAACTGAAGTTGAGGTTGAACATGAAATTGAAAATTCTGATGAGCAACAGTCCCCAGTTCAGCTAGAACAACCTGTATCTGACCAGCCAGCAGCTCCTGAACAGCAGCAAAGGAAGTCCAATCGAGTTCGTCAACCCTCTGTGAGGTATTCTTCTGATGAGTATGTGATGCTAGCTGATGGTAATGAGCCAGAGAGCTATCAAGAGGCGATGTTGCATGAGCGCAAGAGTGAATGGACTAAAGCCATGCAAGAAGAGATGGACTCCTTATATGAGAACCACACATTTGAATTGATGCATCTGTTAGTTTGTAATAATCTAGAAGTCAATAATACAATAAATTATCATAAAGCTTTGTTCATGAATTGAATGTTTATTTATATATCATTTTGTTGCCTTGAGTATTATTGAATTTATGGATCATTTCGAGTTCATGACTGAAATTGTGAAACTCCATAATATAGATGATACATACTCTTAAAAGGTCACTGACCAAGGTAATTAGCAGGAACACTAATTACCGCGATAAGGTTAGTATGTGGATTAAAAGATGGTTAAGTTTTACAAACCACCTGACACGAGATGTCATTTTAATCACATAGATACATGTTTTAGGAACATGGTATTTGACAGACCCCGAATGAAACATTAAATAGAATTGTGTTCGTGTCATTTATGTTTTCATTCAGTATCACGTTCTACAGTATGAGGTATTTATCGTTCCCACTAAGAAATATGTATGTGTGATTGTTATCCACCGCTGTCCGTAAAAAGCAGTCATAACGTTAGCTTTTCCATATGTATAGGTTAGCTGAGGAAGTGATAGTTTACCAAGAATACTATTTGTCCCTCGTATCTCTATACGAGCTATAGCATCACTGGGCCCCTTGATAGAGTAAGATTATCTGCTAGCAGTATAATTACAAGAGTAATTATATTTGATAATCTGCTCAAGATCAAGAAAAGATTCAGTTAGCAAGGATGACACACATCTACCTTGAAACTGATCTGATAGCTATGAGACAGAAGAACAGACACAAGTAAATTGTTTACTGGATCGTGATATTGTACAGTACAGCATCATCTGTGTAATTGGATGGTCATGATGTGTTGCCAGATGCCACCCATGATTATAGAAGTTAAAACAATTTTAACTCTATTTACCAACATAACACAGATCCTATTGGGTCACACCATATAGGAGTTAATCGGAGAATCTTATTGTTATTGATTATAAATTGGTTATGATCAATAGTAAGATGGCTATAATTAATTATACGTGTTATAATTAAATTATAAATGTTATGTAAAAATAACAAGCAAAAACATTGGTTAATTTATAAACGTGTGTGACACGTTGTATAAAAGTTAACCGGTTAATTTATAAATGTGCAGGACACGTTGTATAAATTACCGAAACAACAAACCGCAAGAAAAATATATATATAATTATTCAGAATAATTATACGAATATTATTTGTGTTCGGGCCGAGGACATTCGGGTCTTTTCAGATTCGTCCTTATCCGCATGACATGTCATTGATCCTATCCAGATGACATGTCATCAATCCTATCCACAAGGGCAAAATGGTCATTTCACACCTATGCCACCTTGCATGTGTAGAAACATGGAGAAGAGTGTGGAAGGGTGTGGAAGGGGTATTTTGGTCATTTCACATATAAAAGGATGAGGTGTCAATGGCATACCTTGTAAATAGGCCGAACTTGGAGGGCATTTTGGTCTTTTGCAACCGACCCTAAACACTATAAATAGGGGTGGAGGGGTAGAGAGAAAATTAGCTAATTTATTCGTACCGTTTCGTGTCGAAACGAATCGGTATTTTCTCTCTTTCTCGGTTTCTCTCCCAAATAGTGTTTCGGTTGAGAAAAGAAAGTTATACGCAGTTGTCGTATAATCTTGTGGGTTGTTGTGAAGTATATTTACGGGATCGATGAATAGTGTTTTACCGAATTTCGCGGTATGTCAGTTTTGCATATTGATGAAACTGAGCAACCAAAAATTCGTGTTTACGGGTTTTCGTCTTTTCCCTGTGAATAGTGTTTTTGCAGAATTCCGCGGTTTACGGTATTTCTGGCAGAAGAAATAAACCGTTCTCCGGTTAGTCCTGGTGGATAACCGATAGATGTATCACACGTGTGATACTCCGAGTCGATTCCTTCCCTGGTGAGGCTCTACTCGCTCGGTCTGCATTCCAACTGTGATTTGGAAACAAGGTATAAATATGCTATATTAATCTATTTAATTGGTAAGTAGATTAAAGTTTTAGAAATCAATCATGGAGTAGATCTGTAAAAGGATTAAATTGGGTTTTGATGCCAAAGGAATACTGAAGGTGGACCGCCTTGGAAAGTTTCCTGACATACCCCGTTTAATCCTGAGCTTAAGTTGGCCGTAGAAATTTTTGTTCTACGGTCATTCCGCAACTTAAGCCTAAACGGGTTTTTGGTTATAGCACCCGTAAACCCCAACAGCATCTACCGAAAGGTAAAAAGGCTCTTAAAAATAAGTGGGTTTTTCGTGTGAAAGCTGAAGGAAATGGCTCCAAACCGAGATACAAAGCTCGGTTGGTTGTGAAAGGATTTGACCAAAAGAAAGGAATCGACTTTGATGAGATATTCTCTCCAGTGGTCAAAATGTCCTCAATTCGAGTTGTTCTCGGTCTAGCAGCAAGCTTGAATCTAGAGATTGAGCAACTCGATGTAAAAACTGCATTTCTCCACGGAGATTTAGAAGAAGAACTTTATATGGAGCAGCCCGAAGGCTTTAAAGAAAAAGGAAAATAAAATCTGGTGTGTAAACTGAAAAAGAGCTTGTATGGGTTGAAGCAAGCGCCAAGGAGATGGCACAAAAAATTTGAGTTATTTATGTCAGATCATGGTTTTGAAAAAACTGGTTCTGATAGTTGTGTTTTTGTGAAAAAGTACTATAGTGGTGATTTTATTATCCTATTGCTTTATGTTGATGATATGCTAGTTGTTGGTGGTGATGCCACTAAGATTAAAGAGCTAAAGGAGGAGCTTAGTCATGCATTTGTAATGAAAGATTTGGGGGCAGCAAGGCAAATTCTCGGCATGCACATTACACGAGACCGAAGAAGTCGAAAGCTTTGGTTATCTCAAGAGCGGTACATTGAAAAAGTTTTAGAGAGATTTGATATGAGCACATGCAAGCCGGTTACTTCTCCATTAGCAGGTCATTTTAAATTGACTCGTGAAAAATGCCCAAAAGATGAAAAAGAGAAGGAGGAGATGAAAAATGTGCCATATGCATCAGCTGTTGGTTCATTAATGTATGCAATGATATGCACGAGGCCAGATATAGCGCATTCAGTTGGTGTGGTGAGTCGATTCCTCTCAAATCCTGGTAAGGAGCATTGGGCCGCTGTGAAATGGATTCTTCGTTATCTCCGCGGAACAGCAAAGAGTTGTCTTTGTTTTGGCAATGGTGAACTTGCGCTAAAGGCCTACACAGATGCTGATTGGGCTGGAGATGTTGACTCCAGAAAATCGACATCAGGTTATTTGTTGAATTTTGCTGGTGGTGCAGTTTCGTGGCAGTTAAGGCTGCAAAAATGTGTCGCACTATCCACTACTGAGGCTGAATATGTAGCAGTGACAGAGGCGTGCAAGGAGCTGCTATGGATGAAGAAGTTTATGCACGAGTTGGGTGTCAATCAAGAGCGGTATGTGTTATTTTGTGACAATCAGAGTGCGATACATCTTAGTAAAAATCCGACCTTCCATTCGAGATCAAAACACATCGAATTGAGATATTATTGGATTCGTGATGTGTTAGAAAACAAGACATTAATCTTAGAGAAAGTTCACACCAATGAGAATGGATCAGATATGATGACGAAGGTCTTACCACCAGCAAAGCTCGCGGTTTGTTGAAAGATAACGGGCTTGAATCAGCCCTTCTCGTCATGAGTCGAGAGGGGGAGTTTGTTGGGTCCCTCCTCATTTCAGCCCAATTGATTTGGGCTAATTTTGGGTCAATTTAGTAGAGAGAGGGCTATATTGATATTTTTGTTAAGTCTAAGGTCTATTTTGTAAAAGAGGAATTTGAGCTGTCTTGATATTTCCTACAGGAGGTTCTAGCGTATTCTACAAGTTTAGCCTCTTCCTCTTTGTTTTGTATGTCCTTCTTGAAAAAGATAATAGAGATAGGAAGAAAAAGAGAGAAATACACAGGTTGTTTTAGAAAGCTGGTACAAGCCTTATAGTTATCTCTCTTTGTTTATCTCATATGATGAAAATGTGTGTATATGGTTTGTAAGCATAAAACCTTGATATTCATCAGTTGAAAGTGTCTTTGTTTTCAGAATTTGTGTGAATGTTTTTGGTTTTTTTCAATTTACTTTCTTGCTGAAAATTGGTGCTGATTTCTGCCTGTACCAGTACTGGTATGATCCTGTTTTTTTTGCTGCACACAAGGTGTTTGTGGTATTGCCTAAGTGAACCTAATTACTAGTACAAGGCAGCCCAACAGAATCACATATAGATTATTATGATAAATGTGAAATATATATTTAATTTTGTGCATGCTTCATTTTTTTTTGTGTATTCTGCATTGAAATTGCAGATTCAGGAGACAAAAAAGTTCATGCGAGCTAAATCATTTCAGAAAAGAAAAATTACATCGAATATAGTTTGTGCAACAAAGCATGATTATAGACTTTTATAAAAGTGAAAATTAAAAGCGTTTTCGATTGTAATTAATTTACTGGTCATCTTTCGGTGCACCATAGAATTTTAGTCCTCAAATTCATGAGCACTATTACTGGTCGGTCCAACATAACCAGTCTGCTTGCCACAGTTAGTGACAGCACCGTACCAGTCCAACTATATATCGGTACAAGTCATATATAATAATGTGAATAGCACGTACTAAAGTATTGTTAATTTTCTTCTAGTGTTACTTGGTGTGCAACAGCACCAGGGGTACAGTAGCACACTTGCTCTGAGCATGTGCCAAAATTCTATCGCCCTCCTAAAACCAAACAGATATATATATGAGGAGGATTCAAATGTCTTCATTTTTTTATGTCTTTATCATGTCTTTAATTTTTAAAACTTTAATAGCTTAAAATTTAAAATTTAAAACTCAAAATAAAACCGTTAAATGTGATCTATGTTATTTTCTCTATATGCTCATAAAAAATTATCACATTTCAATTTTGTTTTTATGTGAACCAATAAGTTGAAAAATCAACGTTTATAAATTATCCACATTAGTATGTTTTTTACAAGCTCTTGATGACAACTAAAATAAAATTGAAATGTTATAATTTTTATGAGCACATAAAGAGAATGATCTAGATCATATCCAATGATTTTATTTTGAGTTTTAAGTTTTAAATTTTGAGATATTAAAGTTTTAAAAAATAAAAACATGATAACAGCACAAAAAATAGAGGCATTTGAATCCTCCTCTATATATATTAGCTATAGATTGAATCAGGGGCGGACGCAGGATTTTTGTCAGGGCGGGGCGATAATCGGATGCAAATAGCTTATCGGGTTCAAACCCAATAGCTTATCAGATACAATTCAACATAACAAAAAAAATACCAATCAATATAATAAAAATCATAAATTACTTGAAAAAAATTAACAATTCAACATTTATAGGGAATTTGAAATCAACATTTTGGTTCAACTTGGCAGCCTCTGCCTTTGAATTCAAAAATAAAAAAAAATAAAAAAAATTTTTGGTTCAACTAATTTTCGCTATTTGGGATCAGCGCCTATTTGGGCTCCGCTAATTTGTTTCGCTTAGAGTTTATATGGGCTCCGTTCCGTCTATTAGAATTTCAGAATGGATTACAGGGGGGCAATTTGAATTCCAGGGAGGGACAGAGGTTCGAAAAGCAGATTTTTAGCATTATTTTTGAAAATCCAGCGGAGGACAGCTAACCCTCCCTGTGCTACAGTAGATCCGCCCCTGGATTGAATCATAGAAGTCATGTTTTCCGATAAAATATATAAAGAGAGAAGCAACAAGTGACTTCGGTAGCTCCAAAGAAATATAAGGGCAAAACGAAGAATTTTTTTCATAAACCATAATTAAAAAATGGATTCTTAGGGAACCAATATGATTACAATTTTTTTTTCAAAAACCATAAGAACCGTGGGAACGTCACGGTTTGGCATTTTTTTTTTCCAGACCGTGTGCTTCTCACGGTCTTGCCAAAATTTTTTTTTTTTTTTTTTGATTTGTCCACACTTGCACGAAAATTGCCACAGAAGATCCGAAATGAAATTCAAGACCGTGTGCATCCAACGGTCTTAGCAATTCCAATCTCAAGACCGTGTGCATCCCACGGTCCGGCCTTCAATTCTCAAGACCGTGTGCTTCTCACGGTCTGGCCTTCAGTTTTAAACCCCCACGAGACAGAGGCCTTTCTTCCCCCACGCCCCTTCTCCATTTTTTTTCTTCCTCTTCTTTCTTCCTCTCTTCCATCAGATATTTTTTTTTTGTACTCTCATAATTAGAGTAATTTTTATTTTAATTACATAACTTTATATATTTTTGAGAGAGGAACAAAAAGAGCTTCAGATCTACAAATTTCGTTAGGTATGTGTTTAATTCTTTTATTTTTGATAAATAATTCATAATTATGAATAAATAAGTAGAATAGATTGTTTATGTAGTATAAATGGTTTATGTAGTAATTGTAGTATAAATAAATGGTTTATGTATAATTTTAGTGTAGATGCATGTAGTTTTTTTAGTGTAGATGAATGTAGTAATTGTATGGTGATATGTCTATTTGCATGTTTTATGTGCATGTAATTTTTTTTAGTGTAGATGCATGATGCATGTAGTTTTTTTTAGTGTAGATTAATGTAGTAATTTTTGGATTATTTATTTGTGGTTTATGTAGTAATTTATTTGCATGTAGGTTTTTTTAGTATGCATGTAGTAATTGTTGGGTGATTTATTTATTTGCATGTTTTATGTGCATGTAATTTTTTTTAGTGTAGATGCATGATGCATGTAGTTTTTTTTAGTGTAGATGAATATAGTAATTTTTGGATTATTTATTTGTGGTTTATGTAGTAATTTATTTGCATGTAAGTTTTTTAGTATGCATGTAGTAATTGTTGGGTGATTTAATTATTTGCATGTTTTATGTGCATGTAATTTTTTTTAGTGTAGATGCATGATGCATGTAGTTTTTTTTAGTGTAGATGAATATAGTAATTTTTGGATTATTTATTTGTGGTTTATGTAGTAATTTATTTGCATGTAAGTTTTTTAGTATGCATGTAGTAATTGTTGGGTGATTTATTTATTTGCATGTTTTATGTAGATGCATGGTTTATGTGCATGTAATTTTTTTTAGTGTAGATGCATGGTTTATGTGCATGTAATTTTTTTTAGTGTAGATGCATGATGCATGTAGTTTTTTTTAGTGTAGATGAATGTAGTAATTTTTGGATTATTTATTTGTGGTTTATGTAGTACTTATAGTATAAATAAATTGTTTATGTAGGAATTTATTTGCATGTAGGTTTTTTTGAGTATGCATGTAGTAATTGTTGGGTGATTTATTTATTTGCATGTACTAATTGTTGAATGATTTATTTATTTCCATAGTTAATGTACATGCATGATTTATTTGCATGTAGTATAAATAAATGGTTTATGTAGTATAAATAATGTAAAGTAATAGAATGAATGTGAATATTTGATTGGGTTTGCATGTTATGCATGTCAATATTGAATGTTAATTTTTTTTGTATGTATTTATTTATATTGCAGTGAAAAATGCAAGGAAGTGAAGAATCTTTATTGCAGTTGCCTCATGCACAACATCAATCACATGCGGCATCTGTAAAGGTGTTTGTTCAATATTGGTTTGGATTTAAATTTACTTATTAAATTCTTGAATTGAAATTTAATTTTTGGTTAAACTTTTTTTGCATCAAAATTATTGTTCCAGCCTGATCATGCACTGCGTCCTGGAGCTTTGCAAATGCACATTGACTACCATGAAACTATGAAAGAAGGTTTGAAGAATTTAGGATTGTATCAGATGGTCGAAGTCCACCACTGCCAAGTTGATAGAGAGTTGATCACTGCTCTCGTGGAGAGGTGGAGGCCCGAGACAAATAGTTTTCATCTTCCGGTAGGGGAGTGCACGGTGACATTGGAAGATGTCAGCTGTTTGTGGGGCTTATCTGTTACCGGTACAATATTTTTTGCTGCTAATTTAAAATTTTGTTATTAAATGAAATTTTGTACTAGTATAATTTTATTTAACATCTATGTTTACAGGGAAGACTATCTCTGGATGTACTGACGATAATTGGTCACAATTGATCCTAGATTGCCTAGGACAGGAAGTGTATGATGGTTACGAATGGGATGATAATGATTTTTATCATAAAAAGGTGGAGAATAAGGGTGAACCCAATGAGATGAACTCTCCTCATCCGCAATTCCGAACGCAATTGGTAATAATTGTTGTTCTGCATCATAAGCGCATGCCATGAATAATTTCCCTTTATACCTGCCGGATAGGTGTCCAGCATCTACAATTATAACTGGTCGGAGATATGGCCAGGATTCAATGTATGGACCGAAAGCCCATGCCACACGGGTGAAAATACGGATGCCCATTTTTGTAGATGGTTCGTGCTCAATTACGTATTTTGTTCCTGGGGTAGACATCTGGATTGCACCGAGCAAGGAAGGTAGCAATTCGTAGGCTTTTTCCCAATAACCAAATAAATCAGCAATAGCCAACTCCCTCCCTCTCCAAATCTTGTTGTATGAAGGCTCAACCATTTTGTATATATTTCTAACTGCAAATCGACATGCTTTAATTGACATCTCCAGGTCCTCCTTCAAACCAGGTTTGATTATATCTGCAATCATCCTGGCAGTCAGCTGACGACTGTCTACTTTACAAGCAATACTGTAACAATTGTGCTCGTCTCGGTTTGTTGCAATTGTCCAATTTGCCGTCTCAGTCGTTTTTGCGTACACCCTCCATGGACACCCCTCTGCTCTACATACAACTACATAACCAGTACGATTGGTATATTGTTGTTGTAATTCTAAGTTATTATCTAGGGCAAATGCACCTAACTGGGATTTAAGATCGGCTTTGGAGTCAAACATTTGTCCCTCTGAAAATTGACCGTCAATTCTGGGTGGATAACCAAAAAATGCTTCATCCTTGTACGGCATCGGCACATTGTCATTAAATGCCGGAAAAGGATGCTGCAATCCTCGATTAATAAAGGGAATAGAATTTACCCACTCCTTCATTACATCTTGCATTCTAATTTGATCCTCCATTTCAGCCATATCATCTTCCCCGACAGCTGAGCCACCAAGGTCAGAGGTTGTGTCTGAGCTAGAGTTTGTGTCTGAGCTAGTATTATTATTCATCTCGTTAAAACGAGTTACCAAATCATCCACTATCGGTATTTCGAGTGGGTCATCACAATATATGGGTGAATCAGACACCGTTGTGTCTCTACTACTTCCAGGTACACTACCCGGATATGGGTCATAATTGGTATGACTATCAACTGGTACTGACTCAACTACTAAATCAAGAAGTTTAAAATTCAGTACCGGAGTGGCATATTCAAGCATCATGTGCCATATCGTTTCCTCGTCTACGCTAAATAACTGGTATTTTTTTGCTGAGCCAGGTGGTGCCGTGTTCAAACGAGCCTTGATTGTCAGATCGAACTGACTAGGGAGCAAATGAATGCTAACATATATATGTTTTCTTAGCTCATGAAGACTGGTTGAATTAGTAACAGGAAATGTGCAGGTCGGTGCGTCTGAAATTTCACATCCATAATAAACATTTATTATCACTTGAGACATTATCTGAACAAAAAAAAATTCACAATCAATAATCGATATCATTTTCAATTTTACAACCTAAAATATGATCGTCATTGAAAAAATAAACTTACTACAATTACTTATACTACAAAAAGAAAAAATTATACATAAACCATTTATTTATACTACAATTACTACATAAACCATAAATAAATAATCCAAAAATTACTACATTCATCTACACTAAAAAAATCTACATGCATATACACTAAAAAAACTACATGTACATAAACCATGCATCTACATAAAATGTGCAAATAAATAAATCATCCAACAATTACTACATGCATACTAAAAAAACCTACATGCAAATAAATTACTACATAAACTATTTTTTTATACTACAATTACAACATAAACCATTTATACTAATAAAAAAAATACACATAAACTATTTATACTACAAAAAAGAAAAAATTATACATAAACCATTTATTTATACTACAATTACTACATAAACCATTTATACTACATAAACAATTTATTCTACTCATTTATTCATAATTGCAGATTATTTATCAAAAATAAAAGAATCAAATACATACCTAACGAAATTTGTAGATCTGAAGCTCTTTTTGTTCCTCTTTCAAAAATATACAAACTTACTTAATTACAAAAAAATAAACACACTAATTATGAGAGTACAAAAAAAAATTTAGCTGAAGAAAGGAAGAAAGAAAAAAGAGAGAAGATGAAAAAAATGGAGATGCACTGACTCGACGAGGAAGAAGCAAGAGGTAACCGTGCCAAAAAAACAAATGGGGACCGGGCCGTGGGGTTCCCACGGTCTTGAGATATCATTTAAACCGGACCGTTACCACAAAGACCGGACCGTTCCCACGGTCTTGATTTCAATTTGGTTGGACCGTGGGATGCACACGGTCTTGAGAATCCAATTCCTAAGACCGTTGGATGCACACGGTCTTGAATTTCATTTCGGATCTTATGTGGCAATTTTCGTGCAAGTGTGGACAAATAAAAAAAAAAAAAATTCGCAAGACCGTGAGAAGCACACGGTCTGGAAAAATAAAAAAATGCCAGACCGTGATGTTCCCACGGTTCTTATGGTTTTTGAAAAAAAAGTTGTAATCATATTGGTTCCCTAAGAATCCATTTTTTAATTATGGTTTATGAAAAAAATTCCAAAACGAACATGTGAATTTGTACCTTTTTTTTTTGTCACTGTGAATTTGTACTTGTAAATTGAATGTGCCAGAGTAAGTGGCTTGCTGTAAACTGAGTATCGCCTAATAAAAATTTATTAAAATTCTTGGATATAATTTAGTACGCATTGGTTTGCTTCTGTTTTAGTCGGCACCACATGTGATGGAATATTCATTGAAGCAGAAGGCAGGCAATTGGCAAACATAAAACAATACGATGGTTTGTGTGAGGCTATGGTAATATGTATATTACGTATTTAGCCGTGTTTTGGATTTATATTTTTAAAATTTAAGTAGTTGATTTGAAATGTTAAATATGATATATATATGAAAATATATTTATATAGCATATTTTATATTTTTTTAAAAACAATTTTACTATTTTTTAAATAAATAGTAAATCACTTCTTCCGGATATAATCATAATTTTCAAATCATATTAAGTAGTTACAAAAAAAATGTAAGATTTAATCTGTCGATACATATTCATATGAAAATCATATTAAACAGTTCTAATTGATTATTAAGACTTTGAAAATAGAAATATGAATCTATAGAGCATAATGTTGTGTAATATGCATATTACTATAGCCCCACTTTGAAAGTTTTATATAAACATCTAAAATCTATTTTTTTTTCGATTTTTAAAAGCTGAACTGAACCAATCGAATCGTTTAAATTGAATTAAATTTCAGTATGTTCGGTTGCACCGAGTAAGAGAGATTTAATTTCAAAAAGTCAAAATTTAATACATTAGTAATTTCATAAAAATAAACATTAATATAATGTTACACACATTATTCAATTTCATATAACATATGTAGATGTCCTAAAATATACAAACCAAAATAAAAGAAAGAAAACGATGATTAAACGAAACAAAATAGAAATCATAATTGAACTATTATAATTCGGTCAGTTCAGTTTACTCGGTTTTGAAAAATCTAAACCAAACCGATCCATTTAAACCGAACAACCGAACCATTTAAGCTGAAATTTTTCGAATTGGTTGAAAACCAAAGCTATTACCTTCTCTTTGCACACATCACACTATACGGTTCCTCTCTAAAAACTACACTTTTTTTCTTTTAGAAAAATATTTATTTAAAAAAGTTAGATAAAAGAGGCCAATTCAATTCAACACTTTTAAATTATGTTTAGTTCTTTACTAATTCAAACATAAAAAATTATAGGAGAAAATAGATTTAGTCTCATTCAGCTTAGTCAATATAAGGCAATAAAAGAGACACCAATTAAATTTTTTTTTTTGGCTCAATTAACGATTTCTATAAATAACATATCTAAACCATTTTTTTTCAAATAAAAAATGGATGTGGAATTATGTAATCTGCAATTTGATCTGGAACAGGAGACTAGTCCTTTTCCTCTTTTATAAATTTTTTTGTAAATTATGCACTGATATTTTTAGGTTTTTAATTAAGGTATCATTTTTTCTTATTATGTAATATCATTATTAATTAAGTTATTCTATGTTATATTTAGGAGGCAAAAGAAATCAGCTTAACCCATAATTTAAGTCACAAATTTTAACCAAACAAAAAATAATTTACACCATACTCAAAATTAAAACTCAGCCAAATATGAATAACTTAAGCTGACTTGACTTGAAAAAACAAACTTATACCTCCTGAATTTTATGTCTCAATCTAACACCACCAAATAATTTTAGAAATTTTACCATAACTTCGTATGTCTCAAGAGTCAAGACCTTAAAAACATATTAAAATAATACTTCATTTGTAATATTTGAAGGACTAAATATGAAAAGTACATAAGAAAACTATGCAAATTGTAGAACTGTTAAGAATCCCGACTGCGATGCGAGTTTTCTGCGTAGGTACAATTTCTGTCTCTGTACATTTCTCCGTTTAACAGCCTGTCTTTACATCTGGATTCTCTCCCTCTCTCTCACCCCTAGGGTTAGGGATTGAGAGCTTCTTCATAAACAAATCCATAGAGAAGCGGCCTATTGGGTGTGCGATTGAGAGATTGATCTGGTGCAATCATGGGTGGATCCACATCTTCTTCTTCTTCTTCTAACCAGGGAAAAGACGATGATTTGGCTGATCTGATCAATCGATTCATCAATTCGCTAGCTGATTACTCGGATCTTCTACCCTTCTCTGTTGACCGCCAGGTCTGTTGATTCTCCTCTCAAATTAGGTGTTTTTTTACAGATTGCGTGTTATTTTGTTTTGGTTCGTTTTGATTGGCTGATCGGTTTGCCTTGTTGTGACTATTAGCTCCGAAAATTGCAGCGCTTTTGGGTTTAATTAGTAATCGCTAGAGAAGAAGATGAAAAAAAGGGGATGATGATAATATCATAGATTTCCATTATATCTGTCTGTATATAAACTCTCAATTGATTGGTATCGTATGCTGGTGCCACCTGGGCAGTATAGGTGACCAACAAGCGGGTATAATTAAGATTTAGGCTGTCAGAAGGGCAGGAGTGTACTGCACTTTGCTCGATTAACAAATACCCCTCTAAAGCTTTTAATATAATCTTATATGCATGAATTATTTATTGACAAATTCCTCTGTAAACCCTCCTGGAAGAAATATCTTAAAAATTATTTGGTGTTACTGTTG
The DNA here is from genome assembly GCF_964058835.1 of Carex rostrata. Lineage (NCBI taxonomy): Eukaryota > Viridiplantae > Streptophyta > Magnoliopsida > Poales > Cyperaceae > Carex > Carex rostrata. The sequence goes on from NC_135935.1 coordinate 2,263,052, forward strand.
CAGAAGCTTCGATCCTACACAACTTTAGCTGCACTTGCAATCACACTTGTATTAGTATGGAAAATACTGAGGTCTCCCCCACAAGAGCCACAGAGGAGGCCACGCAGACGTGCCACACCATCATCTAGTGGTTCAACAGGTAGAACTAGTTCAAGTGCTAATCCTTCTACCAATATCTGTTCTTCATCGGATGACTCAAGAGCACAGGATGCTATCAATCATTTTTTCCAGCCAGTTAATGTATGATATGATTATGCTTTTATGAAGTTTCTGTTTATTGCTTGAGTAGGGAAGCCGTTAATTTTTTTTTTTTTGGGTGATTATGTAGTTGACACTTGAGCAAATTGTAAGGCATAAGTTGAATGAAGGGCGAAAGGTACATTAAATTCAATTTTCCTTTTATTTATTTTAAAATATAGTCCATTTGTACTTTAGTTCATTATGAATAATTTCACAATTAATTTTATTCCCATTCGGTGATATCAGGTAACTTGTAGGTTGCTTGGTGTTATACTTGAGGAAACCACCCCAGAGGAACTCCAGGTATTAGAAAATGGCTCTTCTGAAAATTTATTTTTTGAGTAGAACTAGGGTACTGTTCTTAAGCTCACTAAGCCCTTTGGTGTGAGCTTAACTTTGAAATCTATCAGATTGACATCAAGCGACAAATCCAAACTGTTGAAACCGATATATTTCGCAGGTGTTGCATTTAAATGTCAAAAAATTTATAATTTTTTAATAAAATTAGTATGAAGTCAAGCAGTCAAAGAATGAATGTATTAAAATTAACTTATAAACCTTTTTTTGATCACTTGTTTATTCTAAATTAATTTGAAAAATAACAACTTTGCCATGTAAACACATTACTAGTGAAGTAGTTCGGTTTCAACGGTTTGGATTCATCCTAGTTCGACACTTTATTCAATACTCTAGGTTTATATAATGATCTCATGCTTTAGTTGTTGTACCAAATGCAGGATAAAGTGACAGTAAGGTCATCTGTGCTAGAGGTGCTGCATGAAATTGCAAAGTTTTGTGATGTATATCTCATGGAGCGTATTCTTGACGATGAAAGTGGGGTATGTGATAACAAACATGCAGTTTACCATTTTGTTGTTTTATTTGAATCTTACTTGTCCTATTGATATGTTGAACTTTAGGAAAAAGTTCTTTCAGCATTGAGTGATGCTGGAGTTTTCACCTCTGGTGGCTTGATGAAAGAAAAGGTAAAATATCTAATTGGAGATTTAGAATTTACATTTTAAGTTCAAGCAAAGTAAGGTGTCTGGTACTTCCTGCATATTTATTTCCATTTGTTGTTGTTATTGTAGGTTCTATTCTGTAGTACAGAGAATGGGCGCATGTCCTTTGTCAGACAGCTTGAACCAGATTGGCATATTGATTCAAATCCTGAAATCGTACAGCAACTAGCTGTAAGACAACTTTTGCAATAGCATTCAGATCATGAAATGAATATCAAGTGATTTGTATCATTTATAATTGCTATCCTTTTTTTTGTAGAGGTTTATAAAGTATGAATTGCACATATCACCGCAGCGGGTAGAAAGAATGGCTACAAATGTGTATAGCTCTACCAGCTTAGAGAACTTTTTTGGAGGCCTCGAACAGAGATAATCAAGTCAGTATTATTTATCCCCTCGCTCTCTCTCTCTCTCTCTCTCTCTCTCTCTCTCTCTGTATATATGTATATTGCCCCATGCTTTCTCCCTACCATTTGTAATGGCATTTATTACAAATTAGTAACTACACCAACATGTTATATATTTTCAACAGAAACCCAAAGCTTTTTAGACATTGCAAGCTACACGCCCAATAATTTGGCCTTCATTTCTGACATGCCGATTTTCTACAAATTCAATTTAAGTTAATATTAAGGAAGAGGATTGCCATGCCCTGTTTTATGCTTGTTTATACTTGAAATGATTTGGTTGAATTTTGAGAAAGTTAGGGCAAATATTAATAACTCCTGTCAATCATTGGATGTTGTTAGCAGAAAGAAAAATAAGTCTTCAAATTAATTGTAAAATGTCAAGGGATCAAGCAACAGCTCTTTTCCTGATGACACATCATGACAACAACTTTTCATGTTAATAATTTAATTTTGACTTTCAGCAAGCTTGAACAGCTGAACATTGATCTTGTTCTATGTCCCAACCAGTGCTTGTATACTGAAAATTATACAATTTGGAGTTCATTTGGTATAATGGATTAAGAGGTGAATTGAGAACACACAATAGATTCCAGTTAGCTGTTAACGTTGCACCTTCTATGATTGGCTAATTGCTCTGTTTTTCTATTAAATGAACCCTTAATTTTAAATATTTTGACACATATGGATTGCTAGTGATTTTAACAAGGTCAATGGCCCCTGTCATTTAAAATTTTAAAGTTAAATTGTGAAGCAACAAAAGTGTGTTGTGATATCTGTAAATTTTTTAAAAGAATTTAAAGTGAATCCCTCAACAATCAGAAGTATGGATGCTAAATGTTTGGGGGCTATTTTGCAAATATATCGTTTGTTTGGTCATGACATGGCTGTTTTGATAGCTATAGTTCTTTTGATCTTTTGTTATTTACACATCATTAAAGATTTATTGACCAATCTTAATTAGAACAAAGGCTGTGTCCGAATGTCACATGCTGGTCTTACATGACTAACCTTTTCTTGTTTTTTACCAGAATGAAAGCTGAGTTGAGGTTCTGCTCAGAACTTTATTCAATATTTGTGAAGAATAACTTGCAACTGGGTAGATAATGCTGGTCAAACTTGATATATTCCTTGTATGGAGATTAGATTGCTTTTAAAGAAGAGGTTATTGACTTAAAAAGTTTAGTGCACCAGCATGTTCCATTTTTATACATAAACTAGGGGGGTTATTAAGGAGATCCTGTGTTGTATTGTAAGGTTTAAAGTGTATGATTTGTAATTTTTATTAAATAGTTAGTGTAGTGTAAAGAATCTTTCAATTTATATTTGTTACCCAAAGTTGTTGTCCTTTTCAATTCATCAAAAACTTCAGAAATGGGTGTCTATATTAGAAGGTTCCGATTGTCTACTAGTCGAACTCTTGTAGAAAATTTTTTGTTGTCACCGTTGAATATATAAGAGGATGGACCTTAATGAATAAATTAAAATTAAGGCTATAGTAATAATGTGTAAAACAAGACTGACAAGGAACTTGACTGTAACAGTCCCTATTAGGGTACTTCTATATATTCTAAGAAGGGTATCGTTCGTACTGTGTGAGCTCAGCATGCTTGTCGCAATCAAGAGCCATCTCAATTGTGGAAAGGGGGTTCTCCATGATTTTAGGTTTGGAGGCAAATGTCAGACAATCGATTTCTTTGGCGTCAATACGGTCAAGTGCTGTATATATGGATTAGTTTGCTGAGCAAGTCTATGCACAAATCAAGCTCGGTTGAGTTGGCAGCTGCAGTTGGTTTGCTTGTAGCATTACATGCACTAGTTTGAAATAGATGGCTGAGATACCAAAGCTGGACTAGGAGGCGGAGATGAAATTGGTTGAGAAGACATTGGAGAATGCAGGAAACTGAGATTGGAAGATAACACTTGTACCTATATCTGTACCAATGGAGGCGGCAGTGCTGATGGACCATTAAATATAAATTAACTGTTATAGGGGTTATTATAACAAGAAAGTGATTATCAAAATTAATATATGTAGTAGTTGGCATTAGCATTTATCATGTACTCAGTCAGAGAATTTGCAACAATGTACGTTTCTAAAGATCTTGAAATATTTTATTAACAATGAAAGAGACTTGGGCAGATAAACGAATCAAAGAGAGATAAATTTGACATGGAATATTTTATGGAAAACTTCTTTGGGCCGATTAGTCTATGCTGGTGCATTCATCCTTAGGTCTGCAAATTGAACTAAATCAAACTTATTCCAGTTTTGAATTTGAGTTTGAGTTTGAGTTTGAATAAGATTCAAATTGAACTGGTTTGATTTATTTCATAACGAACTTCAATCAAACGAACTAATTGAGATTTTTTTTTAATTGAATTGAAGTCAATTGAATCACGAACTACGGATTTTTTTGGCAGCCACCGGTAGTTTATGCATTAGTTTTATTCACGTGGAACAAAATTAATGCGGTTTCCTTTTACCTTTTGTCTTTCGCGAATTCACACTGATGAATTATGACCTAGTCCAAAATTTCCTTACCTTTTACGCTGCTGGATTGATTAAAATCACGGCATGGACCTAGTCAAATGAAACTTATTTCAATTGTTAATTTGTTACGCTGCTGAAGCATTTTCCTATTATAATTTACCATTATATTAACAATTTTGAGCTATGATAAGTTTGGTTCCTGCATTATTAAAGATTGATGGTTGAAGCCATTAGTTGCATTATTTGATATTCGAATCTAAATAGTTCACACACCAATTTCGAACGAACTATACCCAGTTTGAGTTTGAGTTTGAATAAGATTCGAACCAAAATGGTTTGATTTGTTTCAGAATGAACTAATTTCGAATCAAATTAATTACAAACTTATTCTGAATCAAACTCAAATCGATTCATGAACTACAAACTTTTTGTGCTGCAAAGACCTTCAATTGGAGTGTTGTATTAGGGTTACAACTACTCTTTTCTGTTGTCATCTGGAGACATTATTAGAGTACTACAAAGACCTTAGTGTTGTATTGGGGTTCCAACTACCATCTTCTGTTACCATATGGAGACTATTAAAGTACTGCAAAGACCTTCAATTGGAGTCTTGTATTGGGGTTGCAACTACCCTCTCCACTTACCATATGGAGACACTACTAGAGTGCTACAAAGACCTTCAATTGGAGTGTTGTATTAGGGTTGCAACCACCCTCTTTCCTAACCATATGAAGACAATACTAGTGTGTTGCAAAGACCTTTAATTGGAGTGTTATATTAGGGTTATAATTATCCTCTTCTGTTACAATCTGGAGACACTATTAGAGTACTGCAAAGACCATCAATTGGAGTGTTGTAATAGGGATGCAACTTCCCACTTCATCTGTCATCTAGAGACACTACTAGAGCGCTACAAAGACCTTTAATTGGAGTGTTGTATTAGAGTTGCAACTACCATATTCTCTTGCCATATGGAGACACTACTAGAGTGCTACAAAGACCATTAATTATAGTATTGTATTAGGGTTGCAACTACCATTTTCTCTTGCCATATGGAGACACTACTAGGTTGCTGTAAAGACCTTCAATTGAAGTGTTGTATTAGATTTACAACTACCTTATTCTCTTGCCATATGAAGACACTACTAGAGTGTTACAAAGACCTTCAATTGGAGTATTGTATTATGGTTGCAACTACCATTGTCTCTTGCCATATGGAGACACTACTAGAGTGCTATAAAGACCTTTAATTAGAGTGTTGTATTGGGATTACAACTGTTAGTTTTGTGTTCTAAAAGTTATCTCATGTTGATTACTTTTAAATGTCAAGTTTATGAATTAGATGTTATATACATTTTGTTCCTAGAGTTTGATGTTTGAATTAGAAGTGTTCAAGAAGATGCTCTTGGTATTGAACCTTAGAACTCTAAATCGTAATAAATATAAACTCTAAAATGTTCACAATCTTGATAATTAGCATGAAACACTAAATATCACAAGAGGATTGTCGTGTTAATTAAAGTATAACATTGTAGTTCTATAAATGTTGATAAAAGATTATAATTTAATAACACGTGTATGAAAGGATTCATACATTGAACATGATCGTCCAAATGAAACATTATATGAATTGTGTTTGTTTTATTAATATTTTCATTGTGTCTACAAATTATAAGATATGAGACTATCTTTTTCACATGAGAATGTATAACGTAATTACTATTAAAAGTTGCTTATTACAAGTAATGATAAAAGTAGTAGTTCTTTGTACATGGCTTGTGCGGGAGAAAGGTATATGTCAATAGTATCATTGCCCCTCATTTATAATGAGTAATGATATTGCTGGGCCCCTTGATAGAGTAGAATTATACATACATGCAATATAGTTGAAGTGCTGCTAACCATATATTTATAATTTACTCGAGAGATCAAGAAACGAATATATTGCAAATATGACACTATCCTACTTTGAATATTATTCATAATATCATGAGGCAAGGAATGGACACAAGTAATGTTATTCATAACATTGCTATAGGATCGTGTTTTGTAAACATGTTACATTACATCTATATTAATTGAGTGACTATAATGTGTAGCTAGAACACCGCTTATAGTTTATGGTGATAAAATAATTTACACCATTACCAATTTAATATGGATCCTCGTTAAAGGTCACACCAACTGAACGGGAAACAAGAGAATTATTTTATATTTTATATGGTGTATGATATTTCATGTGATATGAAATTAAATACATGTGGTAAAATATTAAAATAAAATGTTACATGTTGTAACAACTTAGTATAAATTAAATATGTGAAGAATATTATTTGGTGAAGTGTAGTGTAATATTACATAACATAATATTTGTGTCACATAAATAATGTAATCTGAATACTAATTAATTTAGAATTTGAATATACAATTGAGAGATACACCATTGGTTATGGTGTGGTTGGTCACACAAAAATGACATGTGATTGCATGTGAAAATTAAGAGGAAAACATTGGTATTCTTCCCTCCAAATTTTTTTTTGATTTTTCTCTATAAAATATAGTACTTCACATGTGACTCCTACATGCAATACACACTCACACTCATCTTCTTTGTGGCCAAAATTACCCCAAAGAGACCAAAAATTATGCCATCTATCTTTTGTGTAAATTCTAAGTTAACTTAGTTGTGTTGACAAATTAATTTTGGAGGATAACAAGGGGTTGCTAGCTTTATACTAAGCATAGATTAGTGGATCTCTAGTAAGATCTAGAACTAATCCTTGTTTAGTTCAAGGTGAACATTTTGCCAGGGTAGTAATCTAGAAGTTAATCATTTTGTTCATGAATTAGATGATTAATATATATCATTTTGTTCCATGAGTTTTATTGCTTTTATGAATCATTGTAGGTTAAGAACCGAAGTTATGAAACTTCATAATATAGATGATAAATACTCTAAATAGTCACTAACCGTGGTAATTAGCAGGAACACTAATTTACCATTATAAGGTTAGTATGTGGATTAAATGATGGTTAAGTTTCACAGACCATAGACAAAGAGTTGTCGTTTAATCACATAGATACATGTTAAGAACATGGTATTTGACTGATCCGGAATAAAACATTATATGGTAATGTGTTTGTGTCATTAACGGTTTCATTTGTGTTAAGTTCTAAAGTATGAGGTGAGATCTTTCCTACATAAGAAATGTGTATTCGTAAGTGTTATCAAACGTTATCTGTAAAAAGTAGTTATAAAGGTGACATTTCAATACACATGACTTGTGCGGAGGAAGAGATGCTCACCAAAAGTACTATCGTCCCTCGTATTATTATACGGGAGATAGTAACACTGGGGCCCTTGATAGGAGTAGAATTATACGTACAATATGATTAATAGAGATTAATCATATGAAATAATCTACTCAAGATCAAGAAAAGATTTGGTTTGCAGGGATGCCACATACATACCTTGAACCTAATCTGTTACTATGAGACGAAAGAATTAACACAAGTAAATTAATAAGTTTACTGTAGGATCGTGATATTGTACTGGACAACATCATCTGTGTAATTGGGGGTCACAATGCACTGCCAGGTGCTAACTATGATCTGTAGAAGTTTTAACTCTACTGCCAACATAACACGGATCCTATCGGGCCACATCACATAGGAAATGGATCAGAGAATCTTATTATTAATTATAAATAGTTATAATTAATATAGAAATATCATAGAGGTGTTAGGCTTAAACAAATTAAAATTACAAGCGTGTATGACATGTTGGGTAATTATTGTTTCAACCGCAAAATGAAATATAATTGTTCAGAACAATTATATATATGGAATAGTATATTTGGGCCTTAATTATATTTAGAATATAATTAAGAAAGTCCAAGATTTGAAGCCCAAAAGCCCAGGTCTGATACTATTCTTTCTGGGACTGACACTATTCATACTGGGCCTTTCTGGGCCAGTGTACTATTCACACTGGGCCCAAATCAAAGCAAAAAATGTCCAAACCCAATAACCATCCATACTGGACTTTACTGGATCTTTCTGGGCCCATAACTATTCATTTTGGACTGAGGGGTATTTTGGTAATTTACTGTTCACCGAACTACTGTTCATGATGCCTATTAATAGGGGTGGAGGGTTGGAGAGAAGGCATACCATTTCATTTCCAAGCTTGAGTTGGAAAGCTGGCTGAACGCTTGCGGAAGCCAGGTTCCTCTAATTCTTGGAATTCCTCTCAAATAGTGTTTAGGTTAGGATAAATATATATACGTATAAACGTATATATATTTGAGTGGTAAGCGGTTGTAATCTTGCGTAGTCAGCAGTAACTTTGCTTTTACACATAAGTTGTGAATCAGGGTATTTGCAGAACGCGAGACAACTTGTTTAAGTGAGTGCTGCAAGTATAGTATTTATGGCAGGATAAATACTTGCTCTCTGATCATTCCTGGTGGACTACTGATAGAGGCACTAGGCATCTGGTGTTGTTGTCCGAGGAGGAGGAGCAACAGCAGCAGCGAGGCAAAGCCGTCAGCAGTTCCAATTCGAATTTGGAACCAAGATATAATGTTATGTTAATTTATTTAATTGTTAAATAAATTTAGTTTTAGAAATCAATCATGGAGATGGATCCTAGGCTTAAGTTAGACGTAAAATTTTTTGTTTTACGCTTTTTCCACACTTAAGCAAGCACGAGGTTTTTTCACCCGAAAACCCAACACACTTAGAGGCGACGGTGTGAAGGTTTCCAAGAGATCTAGAGAAAATTGACTTTCTCTTTCCGTTAAATTGACATTTAACGAGAGGTATGAGATCTAAATCTTAATCTTGATTTAGATATATTTGCATGCATGTAGATTATTGTCTTTAATCTTACATACAAAGTGTATTGTTATATCCCATAATTTTAAAACATGATTAATTTTACTAATCTAAAATTTCCACTCAAATAAATTTTTATTAATTATACTAATGTTTATTTAGAAAATATTTATTATGAAATTAAAATATAAACTAGAAATTTTGAGATATATATAACTTATGAAACTTTGAAATTAAAATAAAAGGATTCGTGTAAATAAATAAATAAATCAATCAAGATTTAATTAAAAATATAAGAATATGAATTTTCGTGCAAATAAAATTATAAAAGTTATAAATTTCATTCATAATGAATTATATAGCCAAATTAGATATTTATATGCATATATGAATATTATAATGAATTTTTCAAACTAATATTTGTTGGAATCCAATTATTATGCTTTCACCATGTTCAACCTTAAAGGTTTCAAATTTGGCTTCTAAACCGGTTATCTTGGTTAGTTTAATTTGAGTATTTTCCTCATACCGGTTTACAAGAGCATCCCACATTTCTTTTGCACTCGAGGCACTACCAAAGAGTGAGGCTACTAATTCACTAACCAAGTTAAATATGACATTGGTTGCAAGATCATTGTCTTTCTTGGTTTGTTTGGAATCGGGAGTCTCAACTTTAATTTTGGTTGTACTATCGGTAGTAACGATAGTAAATATTAGTGTATAATCCTTTTCAACTACATTCCATATCTCAAGGATGTTCAAGTAATTAATCATAGTTTGGGAAGTTTAGGGTCGGCTGAGATGCTTTGGGAAGAAAACCCTATTTATAGAAACAACTCAAAAAAGAGCTAAATGAGCTAAAACGTTACCAATGTTTTATAAAACGTTACAACGTTTTAGTTCAAAATGCGATTTAGGGTTTCAATATTCTAACAGCTCAGCTAATTGATCAAAACGTTATAATGATTGTATAACGTTTCTATCATATTTTGCACTGTAAAATCTTGATCAAAAACAAGAATTTATGAAGCTCAGAATTAATTAAAACATTACAACGTTTGTGACTTGATTTTGAATTTGATACAGCTGTACTTAACATTCTGACATACCTGAAACGTTACAACATTCTGACATACCTGAAACGTTACAACATTTGGTAAAACATTATAACATTTCAATTTGATTCTATACAGCCGTGCTTCAGCAGTTCTGATAGTCTAAAACGTTATAATGTTTTATAAACGTTACCAACGTTTTAGATTCCTTCTGCGTTTGATCAAGTTGTACTGAAAACGTTACAATGTTTTAGTAACATTTGACCCTGTTTAAACAGTCTCAAACTTACTTTACCAAGCTTCTGATTTTACAATTTGCATTCTTGATAAGAGTCTTCATGATTTCTACAATCCAAGTATTCCATAATGCTATTCCATTTGACTTGAACCTATATATCTTTCAAAAATAGAAGAAATCGTAAAATTCAATAATTGTATGTTTTTGCAAATTAGTCAAATAGACGAAAAAGAATATTGAACGAACAACAGAGACATTACTACAGTACTCCGAACACCATCAATTGGAGTGTTTTAGTAGGGTTGTAAATGCCTTATTATCTTACAATCTGGAGACACTACTAGAGTGCGCCAAACACCTTCAATTGGAGTGTTGTATTATGGTGGTAAATGCCTGTTATCTTTCCATATAGACACTTCTAGACTGCTCCAAACACCTTTAGATGGAGTGTTGTATTAGGGTTGAAAATACCATATCATCTTGCTATATAGAGACACCACTAGAGTGCTCCGAACACCTTCAATTGGAGTGCTCCAAACACCTTCAATTCGAGTGTTGTAGTAGAGTTGTAAATGCCCAATTATCGTGCTATATAGAGACACTACAGGAGTACTCAAAACACCTTCAACTGGAGTGTTGTTTTAGGGTTGGTTGTAAAGGCCCTATTATCTTGCCATCTTGTGACACGACAAGAGTATTTCAAATACCTTCAATTGGAGTGTTGTCTTAGGATTGTAACTGCCAAATTATCTTGCCATATAGACACTACTAGTGTGCTCCAAGCACCTACTATTGGAATATTGTATTAGGGCGGTAAGTACTCTATTATATTGCCATATAGAGACACTACTAGAGTGCTCCGAACACCTTCAGTTCGAGTGCTGTATTAGGGTTGTACATGCCCAATTATCTTGCCATATAGAGACACTACTAGAGTGCTCCAAACACATTCAATTGGAGTGTTGTATTAGGGTAATCTTGCCATATAGACACACTACTAGACTGCTCCAAACACCTACAATTCGAGTGTTGTATTAGGGTTGTGAATGCCCTATTATCTGGCTATCTGGAGACACTACTAGAATGCTCCAAACACCTTCAATTGGAGTGTTGTAGTAGAGTTGTAGATGCCCTATTATCTTGCTATATAGAGACACTACTAGAGTGCTCCAAACACCTTCAATTGGAGTGTGGTATCCGGATTGTAAATGCTCTATTATCTTGCCAAATAGAGACACTACTAGAGTGCACCAAACACCTACAATTGGAGTGTTGTATTATAGTGGTAAATACCCTATTATCTTGCTATATAAAGACACTACTAGATTGCTCTAAACACCATCAATTGGAGTGTTGTATTAGGGTTGTAAATTCCCTATTATCTTGCAATCTGGAAACACTACTAGAGTGATCTAAACACCTTCAATTGAAGTTTTGTATTAGGGTTGCAAATTCATTATTATCTTGCCATATAGAGACATTACTAGAGTGCTCCAACCACCTACAATTGGAGTGTTGTATTAGGGTGGTAAATACCCTATTATCTTGCAATATAAAGACACTTCTAGAGTGTTCAAAACACCTTCAATTGAATTGTTGTAGTAGAGTAGTAAATGTCGTATTATCTTGCTATATAGAGACAATACTAGAGTGCTCCAAACAACTTCAATTGGAGTGTTTTAGTAGAGTTGTAAATCTCCTATTATCTTGCTATATAGAGACACTATTGGAGTGCTCCAAACACCTTCAATTGGAGTGTGGTATTAGGGTTGTAAATGCCTTATTATCTTGCCATATAGAAATACTACTAGAGTGCTCGAAACACCTTCAATTCGAGTGTTGTAGTAGAGTTGTCAATCCCCTATTATCTTGCTATATAGAGACTACTAGCGTGCTCTAAACACCTTCAGTTGGAGTGCGGTATCAGGGTTGTAAATGCCCTATTATCATGCCATATAGAGACACTACTAGAGTGCGCCAAACAACTAAGATTGGAGTGTTGTATTAGGGTAGTAAATACCCTATTATCTTGCAATTTGGAGACACTACTAGAGTGCTCTACACACCTTCAATTGGAGTGATGTATTAGGGCTGAAAATGCACTGTTATCTTGCTATATAGAGACACTACTAGAGTGCCCCAAACACCTTCAATTGGAGTGTTGTATTAGGATTGTAAATGCCTAATTATCTTGCCATATAGAGCCAATACTAGAGTGCTCCAAACACCTTTAATTTGAGTGTTGTATTAGGGTGGTAAATGTCCTATTAACTTGTCATATGAAGACACTACTAGAGTACTCCAAACACCTTCAATTGGAGTGTTGTATTAGGGTTGTAAATGCTCTATTATATTTCCAACTATAGACACTACAAGAGTGCTCCACACGCCTTCAATTAGAGTGTTGCATTATGGTTGCAAATGCCCTACTATCTTGCCATATTGAGAGACTACTAGAGTGCTCCAAACACCTTCAATTGGAGTCTTGTATTAGGGTTGCAAATGCCCTATTATCTTGCCATATAGAGACACTACTATAGTGCTCCGAACACCATCAATTGGAGTGTTTTATTAGGGTCGTAAATGCCTTATTATCTTGCAATCTGGAGACAATACTAGAGTGCACCAAACACCTTCAATTGGAGTGTTGTATTAGGGTGGTAAATGCTAGAGACACTTATAGACTGCTCCAAACACCTTCAGACGGAGTGTTGTATTAGGGTTGTAAATACCATATTATCTTGCTATATAGAGACATCACTAGAGTGCTCCGAACACATTCAATTGGAGTGCTCCAAACACCATCAATTCGAGTGTTGTAGTAGAGTTGTTAATGCCCAATTATCGTGCTATATAGAGAGACACTACTAGAGTGATCAAAACACCTTCAACTGGAGTGTTGTATTAGGGTTGTAAAGGCCCTATTATCTTGCCATCTTGTGACTCTATAAGAGTATTTCAAATACCTTCATTTGGAGTGTTGTCTTAGGATTGTAACTGCCCAATTATCTTGCCATATAGAGACACTACTAGAGTGCTCCAGGCACCTACTATTGGAATGTTTTATTAGGGTGGTAAATACTATATTATATTGCCATATAGAGACACTACTAGAGTGCTCCGAACACATTCAATTGGAGTATGGTATTATGGTGGTAAATACTTTACTATCTTGCTATATAGAGACACTACTAGGGTGCTTCAAACACTTTTAGTTGGAGTGCTGTATTAGGGTTGTACATGTCCTATTATCTTGGCATCTGGAGACATCACAAGAGTGCTCCAAACACCTTCAATTAGAGTGTTTTATTATGGTTGCAAATTCCCTATTGTCTTGCCATATTGAGACACTACTAGATTGCTCCAAACACCTTCAATTGGAGTCTTGTATTGGGGTTGTAAATGCCCTATTATCTTGCAATATGGAGATACTAATAGATTGCTCCAAACATCTTCAATTGGAGTGTTGTATTAGGGTTGCAAATGCATTATTATCTTACTATATAATGACACTACTAGAGTGCTCCAAACACCTACAATTGAAGTGTTGTGTTAGGGTGGTAAGTATCATTATCTTGCAATATAGAGACACTACTAGAGTACTCTGAACACCTTCAATTGGAGTGTTTTTATTATGGTTGTAAATGCCCTATTATTTTGCTATATAGAGACTACAAGAGTGCTTACAACACCTTCAATCAGAGTGTTGAATTAGGATTGTAAATGCCCTATTATTTTGCCATATAGAGACACTACTAGAGTTCTCCAAACACTTTCAATTGGACTATTGTATTAGCGTGGTAAATGCCTTATAATCTTGCTATATAGAGACACTATTAGAGTGCTCCAAACACCATCAATTGGAGTACTGTATTAGGGCTGTAATTGCCTTATTATCTTGCAATCTAGAGACACTACTAGAGTGCTCCAAACACCTTCAATTGGAGCGTTGTATTAGGGTGGTAAATGCCCTATTAACTTGCCATATGGAGACCTAGAGTGCTCCAAACACCTTCAATTGGAGTGTTGTCTTTGGGTTGTAAATGCTATATTATATTTCATTCTAGAGACAATACAAGAGTGCTCTGAACACCTTGAATTGAAGTGTTATATTAGGGCTGCAAATGCCCTTATTATTATCTTGCCATATTGAGAGACTACTAGATTGCTTCAAATACCTTCAGTTGGAGTGCTGTATTAGGGTTGTCCATGCCATATTATCTTGGCATTTGGAGACAATACAAGAGTACTCCAAACACCTTCAATTAGAGTGTTTTATTATGGTTACAAATGCTCTATTGTCTTGCCATATAAAAACACTACTAGAGTGCTCCAAACACCTTCAATTTGAGTGTTGTAGTAGACTTGTAAATGCCCGATAATCTTGCTATATAGAGACATTACTAGAGTGCTCCAAACACCATCAATTGGACTATTGTATTAGGGTTGTAATTGCCCTATTATCTTGTAATCTAGAGACACCACTAGAGTGCTCAAAACACCTTCAATTGGAGTATTATATTAGGGTGGTAAATGCCCTATTATCTTGCCATATAGAGACACTACTAGAGTGCTCCAAACACCTTCAATTGGAGTGCTGTAGTAGACTTGTAAATGCCCTATAATCTTGCTATATAGAAACACTACTAGAGTGGTCCAAACAACATCAATTGGAGTATTGTATTAGGGTTGTAATTGCCCTATTATCTTACAATATAAAGACACTACTAGAGTGCTCCAAACTCCTACAATTGGAGTGCTATATTAGGGTGGTAAGTACCATATTATCTTGCCATATAGAGACATTACTAGAGTGCACCAAACACCTTCAATTGGAGTGCTGTAGTAGACTTGTAAATGCCCTATAATCTTGCTATATAGAGACACTACTAGAGTGCTCCAAACACCATAGATTGGAGTATTGTATTAGGGTTGTAGTTGCCCTATTATCTAGTAATCTAGAGACACTACTAGTGTGCTCCAAACACCTTCTTGCTATATAGAGACACTACTAGAGTGCTCCAAACACCATCAATTGGAGTATTGTATTACGGTTGTAGTTGCCCTATTATCTAGTAATCTAGAGACACTACTAGAGTGCTCCAAACACCTTCAATTGGAATGTTGTATTAGGGTGGTAAATTTTTCTATTAACTTGTCATATGGAGACACTACTAGAGTGCTTTAAACACCTTCAATTGGAGTGATCTATTAGGGTTGTAAATGCTCTATTATATTTCCATATGGAGACACTTCTAGAGTGCTCCAACCACCTTCAATTGGAGTGTCGTATTAGGGTTGTAAATGATCTATTATATTTCCATATGGAGACACTACTAGAGTGCGCCAAACACCTTCAATTAGAGTGTTGTATTTGGGTGGTAAATGCCCTGTTATCTTGCCTTATAGAGACACTTCTAGAGTGCTCCAACCACCTTCAATTGGAGTGTCGTATTAGGGTTGTAAATGCTCTATTATATTTCAATATGGAGACACTACTAGAGTGCGCCAAACACCTTCAATTGCAGTGTTGTATTTCGGTGGTAAATGCCCTGTTATCTTGCCTTCTAGAAACACTTCTAGAGTGCTCCAAACACCTTCCAATGGAGTGTTGTATTAGGTTTGTAAAGGCCCTATTATCTTGCTATCTTGTGACACTACAAGAGTGTTTCAAATACCTTCAATTGGAGTATTGTCTTAGGGTTGCAAGTGCCCACTTATCTTGCCATATACACTGCTATAGTGCGCCGAACACTTACAATTGGACTATTGTATTAGGGTTGTAAATGCACTATTATCTTACAATATAAACACACTACTAGAGTGCTCCAAGCACCTACAATTGGAGTGTTGTATTAGGGTGGTACGTGCCATATTATATTGCCATATAGAGACAGTACTAGAGTGCTCCAAACACCTTCAATTGGAGTGCTGTAGTAGACTTGTAAATGCCTTAAAATCTTGCTATATAGGGACACTACTAGAGTGCTCCAAACATCATCAATTGGGGTATTGTATTAGGGTTGTAATTGCCTTATTATCTTGCAATCTAGAGACACTACAAGAGTGCTGCAAACACCTTCAATTGGAGTGTATTATTAGGGTTGTAAATGCCCTATTAACTTGTCATATGGAGACACTACTAGAGTGCTCCAACCACCTTCAATTGGAGTGTTGTATTAGGGTTGTAAATGCTCTATTATATTTCCATCTGGAGACACTAAAAGAGTGCTCTGAGCACCTTCAATTGAAGTGTTGTATTAGGGCTGTAAATGACCCATTATCTTGCCATATTGAGAGACTACTAGAGTGCTCCAAACACCTTCAATTGGAGTCTTGTATTAGGGTTGCAAATGCCCTATTATCTTGCCATAACACTACTAGAGTGCACCAAAGACCTACAATTGGAGTTCTGTAGTTGACTTGTAAATGCCCTATAATCTTGGTATTTAGAGACACTGCTAGAATGCTCCAAACACCCTCAATTGGAGTATTGTATTAGGGTTGTAATTACCTTATTATATTGCAATCTAGAGACACTACAAGAGTGCTCCAAACACCTTCAATTGGAGTGTTGAATTAGGGTGGTAAATGCTCTATTAACTTGCCATATGGAGACACTACTAGAGTGCTCCAACCACCTTCAATTGGAGTGGTGTATTAGGGTTGTAAATGCTCTATTATATTTCAATATGGAGACACTACTAGAGTGCGCAAAACACCATCAATTGGAGTGTTGTATTTCGGTGGTAAATGCCCTGTTATCTTGCCTTATAGAAACACTTCTAGAGTGCTCCAAACACCTTCCAATGGAGTGTTGTATTAGGTTTGTAAAGGCCCAATTATCTTGCCATCTTGTGACACTACAAAGAGTGTTTCAAATACCTTCAATTGGAGTGTTGTCTTAGGGTTGCAAGTGCCCAATTATCTTGCCATATAGAGACACTACTAGAGTGCTCCGAACACTTACAATTGGAATGTTGTATTAGGGTGGTACATACCCTATTATATTGCCATATATAGACACTTCTTGAGTGCTTCAAACACCTTCAGTTGGAGTGTTGTATTAGTGTTGTACATGCCCTATTATCTTGGCAAGTGGAGACATTACAAGAGTGCTCCAAACACCTTCAATTGGAGTGATTTATTATGGTTGCAAATGCCCTATTGTCTTGCCATATTGACACACTACTAGAGTGCTCCAAACACCTTCAATTGGAGTCTTGTATTAGGGTTGTAAATGCACTATTATCTTACAATATAAAGACACTACTAGAGTGCTCCAAACACCTACAATTGGAGTGTTGTATTAGGGTTGTATGTACCATATTATCTTGCCATATAGAGACACTACTAGAGTGCTCCAAAGACCTTCAATTGGAGTGTTGTAGTAGACTTGTAAATGCCCTATAATCTTGCTATATAGAGACACTACTAGAGTGCTCCGAACACCATCAATTGGAATATTGTATTAGGGTTGTAATTGCCCTAATATCTTGCAATCTAGAGACACTACTAGGGTGCTCCAAACACCTTCAATTGGAGTGTTGTATTAGGGTGGTAAATGCCCTATTAACTTGCCAAATGGAGACACTACTAGAGTGCTCCAAACACCTACTATTGGAATGTTATATTAGGGTGGTAACTGCCCTGTTATCTTGTCTTATAGAGACACTACTAGGGTGCTCCAAACACCTACAATTGGAATGTTGTATTAGGGTGGTACATACCCTATTATATTGCTATATAGAGACACTACTAGAGTGCCCCGAACACATTCAATTGGAGTGTAGTATTATGGTGGTAACTACCTTATTATCTTGTCATTTAGAGACACTGCTAGAGTGCTCCAAACACCTTGTTTTTTTTGAAAATTTGGTTGTAGCTACCAAGGTTCGTGAGGGGGAATCGAACTCTCGACCTTTGGGTATAACAACTCTAGGACAGTTTCCTAGCCAATTGTGCTACCTCCCCTTTCTCTAAACACCTACTATTGGAATGTTATATTAGGGTGGTAACTGCCCTGTTATCTTGCCTTATAGAGACAGTACTAGGGTGCTCCAAACACTTACAATTGGAATGTTGTATTAGGGTGGTACATACCCTATTATATTGTTATATAGAGACACTACTAGAGTGCCCCGAACACATTCAATTGGAGTGTAGTATTATGGTGGTAACTACCTTATTATCTTGCCATTTAGAGACACTGCTAGAGTGCTCCAAACACCTACTATTTTTTTTTGAAAACTTGGTAGTAGCTACCTAGGTTCGTGAGGGGGAATCGAACTCTCGACCTTTGGGTATAACAACTCTAGGACATTTTCCTAGCCAATTGTGCTACCTCCCCTTTCTTCAAACACCTACTATTGGAATGTTATATTAGGGTGGTAAATACTCTATTATATTGCCATATGGAGGCACCACTAGAGTGCTCCGAACACAGTCAATTGAAGTGTGGTATTATGGTGGTAAATACTTTATTATTTTGTCATATAGAGACACTACTGGAGTGCTCCAAACACCTTCAATTTGAGTGTTTTATTATTGTTGCAAATGCCCTATTGTTTTGCTATAATGAGACACTATTAGAGTGCTCCAAACACCTTCAATTGGAGTCTTGTATTAGCGTTGCAAATGCCCTATTATCTTGCAATATGGAGATGCTAATAGACTGCTCCAACCACCTTCAATTGGAGTATTGTATTAGGGTTGTAAATGCAATATTATCTTACAATATAAAGACATTACTAGAGTGCTCCAAACACCTACAATTGGAGTGTTGTATTAGGGTGGTAAGTACCATATTATCTTGCCGTATAGAGATAGTACTAGAGTGCTCCAAACACCTTCAATTGGAGTGTTGTAGTAGACTTGTAAATGTCCTATAATCTTGCTATATAGAGACACAACTAGAGTACTATGGACACCTTCAATTGGAGTGTTTTTATTAGGATTGTAAATGCCCTTTTATTTTGCTATATAGAGACACTACAAGAGAGCTTCAAACACCATCAATCGGAGTGTTGAATTAGGGTTGTAAATGCCCTATTATCTTGCCAAATAGAGACACTAATAGAGTGCTCCAAATACCTTCAATTGGAGTGTTGTTGTAGACATGTAAATGTCCTATAATCTTGCTATATAGAGACACTACTAGAGTGCTCCAAACACCATCAATTGGAGTATTGTATTAGGGTTGTAATTGCCTATTATCTTGCAATCTAGAGACACTACTAGAGTGCTCCAAACACCTTAAATTGGAGTGTTGTATTAGGGTGGTAAATGCCCTATTAACTTGCCATATGGAGACACTGCTAGAGGGCTCCAACCACCTTCAATTGGAGTGTTGTATTAGGGTTGTAAATTCTCTATTATTTTTCCATCTGGTGACACTACAAGAGTGCACCAAACACCTTCAATTGGAGTGTTGTATTTGGGTGGTAAATGCCCTGTTATCTTGCTTTATAGAGACACTTCTTGAGTGCTCCAAACACCTTCAAATGGAGTGTTGTATTAGGTTTCTAAAGGCCCTATTATCTTGACATCTTGTGACACTACAAGAGTGTTTCAAACACCTTCAATTGGAGTGTTGTATTTGGGTGGTAAATGCCCTGTTATCTTGCCTTATAGAGGCACTTCTAGAGTGCTCCAAACACCTTCAAATGGAGTGTTGTATTAGGGTGGTAAGTATCATATTATCTTGACGTATAGAGACACTACTAGAGTGCTCCAAACGCCTTCAATTGGAGTGTTGTAGTAGACTTGTAAATGCCCTATAATCTTGCTATATAGAGACACTACTAAAGTGCTCCAAACACCATCAATTGTAGTATTGAACTAGGGTTGTAATTGCCCTATTATCTTGCTATCTAGAGACACTACTAGAGTGCTCCAAACACCTTCAATTGGAGTGTTGTATTAGGGTGGTAAATGCCCTATTAACTTGCCATATGGAGACACTGCTAGAGGGCTCCAACCACCTTCAATTGGAGTGTTGTATTAGGGTTGTAAATGCTCTATTATTTTTCCATCTGGAGACACTACTAGAGTGCGCCAAACACCTTCAATTGGA
Source organism: Carex rostrata (assembly GCF_964058835.1). Lineage (NCBI taxonomy): Eukaryota > Viridiplantae > Streptophyta > Magnoliopsida > Poales > Cyperaceae > Carex > Carex rostrata. The sequence continues at coordinate 2,283,422 of NC_135935.1, forward strand.
GTGTTGTATTTGGGTGGTAAATGCCCTGTTATCTTGCCTTATAGAGACACTTCTAGAGTGCTCCAAACACCTTCAAATGGAGTGTTGTATTAGGTTTGTAAAGGCCCTATTATCTTGTCATCTTGTGACACTACAAGAGTGTTTCAAATACCTTCAATTGGAGTGGTCTTAGGGTTGTAAGTGCCCAATTATCTTGCCATATAGAGACACTACTAGAGTGCTCCAAACACCTACAATGGAATGTTGTATTAGGGTGGTACATACCCTATTATATTGCCATATAGAGACACTATTAGAGTGCTCCGAACACATTCAATTGGAGTGTAGTATTATGGTGGTAAATACCTTATTATCTTGCCATTTAGAGACACTACTAGAGTGCTCCAAACACCTACTATTGGAATGTTATATTAGGGTGGTAAATACTCTATTATATTGCCATATAGAGACACTACTAGAGTGCTCCGAACAGATTCAATTGGAGTATGGTATTATGGTGGTAAATACTTTATTATTTTGCCATATAGAGACACTACTAGAGTGCTCGAAACACCTTCAATATGAGTGTTTTATTATGGTTGCAATTGCCCTATTGTCTTGCCATATTGAGACACTAAGTGCTCCAAACACCTTCAATTGCAGTCTTGTATTATCATTGCAAATGCCCTATTATCTTGCAATTTGGAGATACTAATAGACTGCTCCAACCACCTTCAATTGGAGTATTGTATTAGGGCTGTAAATGCACTATTATCTTACAATACAAAGACACTACTAGAGTGCTCCAAACACCTACAATCAGAGTGTTGTATTAGGGTGGTAAGTACCATATTATCTTGCCGTATAGAGACATTACTAGAGTGCTCCAAACACCTTCAATTAGAGTGTTGTAGTAGACTTGTAAGTGCCCTATAGCTATATAGAGACACAACTAGAGTACTGTGGACACCTTCAATTAGAGTGTTTTTATTAGGATTGTAAATGCCCTTTTATTTTGTTATATAGAGACACTACAAGAGAGCTTCAAACACCATCAATCGGAGTGTTGAATTAGGGTTGTAAATGCCCTATTATCTTGCCATATAGAAACACTACTAGAGTTCTCCAAACACTTTCAATTGGAATATTGTTTTAGCGTGGTAAATGACGTATTACCTTGCCATATAGAGACACTACTAGAGCATCTCCAACTTGAATTGAGACACTACTAGAGTGATTTAAACACTTTCAATTGGACTGTTGTATTAGCGTGGTAAATGCCTTTATTATCTTGCCATATAGAGACACTACTAGAATGCTCCAAACACCTTCAATTGGAGTTTTGTGTTAGGGTTGTAATTGCCCTTTTATCTTGCAATCTAGAGACACTACTAGAGTGTTCCAAACACGTTCAATTTGAGTATTGTAGTAGACTTGTAAATGCCCTTTAATCTTGCTATATAGAGACACAACTAGAGTACTATGGACACCTTCAATTGGAGTGTTTTTTATTAGGATTGTAAATGCCCTATTATTTTACTATATAGAGACACTACAAGAGTGCTTCAAACACTTTCAATTGGAGTGTTGTATTAGGGTTGTAAATGCAATATTATCTTGGCATCTTGTTATACTACAAGAGTGCTTCAAATACCTCCAATTTGAGTGTGTTATTATGGTTGTAAATACCATATTATCTTATAATCTAGAGACACTACTAGAGTGCTCTAAACACTTTCAATTGGAGTACTGCAAAGACCTTCAGTTGGAGTGTTGTATTAGGATTGTCACTACTATCTTCTCTTGCTATCTGGAGACACTACTAGAGTGCTACAAAGACATTCAATTGGAGTGTTGTGTTGGGGTTGCAACCACCACCTTCTCTTGGTATAAGAAGTCACTACTAGTGTGCTATAAAGACCTTCAATTGGAGTGTTGTATTAGGGTTACAACCACCCCTCTTTTCTTGCTATATGGGAATACTAGTGTGCTGCAAAGACCTTCAATTGGAGTGTTGTAATGGGGTTGCAACTACCCTCTTTTGTTGCTATCTGGAGACACTACTAGAGTGTTGGAAATACCTACAATTGGAGTGTTGTATTGGGGTTACAACCACCCTCTTTTCTAACCATATCATGACGCTACTAGTTTGCTTCAAATACCTTCAATTAGAGTGTTGTATTAGGGTTACAACTGCCCTCTTATGTTGCCATCTAGAGACACAAGTGGAGTATTGCAAAGACCTTCAATTGGAGTGTTGTATTAGGGTTACAACTGCCATCTTCTGTTGCCATCTGGAGACACTTGTAGAGTACTGCAAAGACTTTCAATTGGAGTGTTGTATTGGGGTTGCAACCACCATCTTTTATTTTCTTATGGGAACACTACTAATGTGTTGCCAAGACCTTTGATTGGAGTGTTTTATGAAGGTTAAACTACTCTCTTCTCGTGCCATCTGGAGACACAACTAGAGTGCTGCTAAGACCTTCAATTTGAGTGTTGTATTGGGGTTTCAACTACCCTATTTTCTTGCCATTTGGAGACAGTACTAGAATGCAACGAAGACCTTCAATTAGAGTGTTGTATTGGGGTTGTAACTACTCGCTTATGTTGTCATCTGGAGACACTATTAGAGTGTTGCATAAACCTTCAATTGGAGTGTTGTATTGGGGTTGCAACGACCCTCTTTTCTTTCTATGTGGAGACTACTAGAGTGCTGCAAAGACCTTCAATTAGACTATTGTATTAAAGTTGCAACCACCCTCTTTTCTAACCATATGATGACACTACTAGTGTGCTGCAAAGACCTTCAATTGGAGTGTTGTATTCGGGTTACGACTACCCTCTTCTGTGGTCATATGGAGACACTATTAGTGTAATGCAAAGACCTTCAATTAGAGTGTTGTATTGGAGCTACAACTACCCTCTTTTGTTGCCATCTGGAGACACTAGAGTGTTGCATAAACCTTCAATTGAAGTATTGTATTAGGATTGCAACGACCCTCTTCTCTTACCATATGGAGACACTACTAGAGTGTTGCAAAGACCTTCAATTGGACTATTGTATTAGAGTTGCAACCACCCTCTTTTCTAGCCATATACACTACTAGTGTGCTGCAAAGACCTTCAATTAGAGTGTTGTATTCGGGTTACAACTACCATCTTTTGTGGTCATATGGAGACACTATTGAAGTAATGCAAAGACCTTTAATTTGTGTGTTATTAAGGTTGCAACTACCATCTTCTCTTGTCATCTCGACACACTACTAGAGTGATGCAAAGACTTTCAATTGAAGTGTTGTATTGGGGTTGCAACCACCATGTTCTCTTGTTATCTAGAGACACTACTAGTGTGTTGCAAAGACCTTCAATTGGAATATTGTATTAGGTTTGCAACCACCATCTTTTCTTGCCATCTAAGAGACACTACTAGTGTGCTGCAAATACCTTCAATTAGAGTGTTGTATTAAGGTTACAACTACCCTCTTAACTTCCCATATGGAGACAATATAAAAGTGCAGTAAATACCTTAAATTGGGTGGTTCTATTAGGGTTACAACTGCCCTCTTCAATTGTCTACTGGAGACACTATGAGAGTGCGGCTAAGACCTTCAATTGGAGTGTTGTATTAGGGTTACAACCAACTTCTTTTCTTGCCATATAGGAACACTATGGTGTGCTGCAAAGACCTTCAATTGGAGTGTTGTATTAAGGTTACAACTCCTCTCTTTTGTTGCCATCTGGAGACACTACTAGAGTGCTACAAAGATCTTCAATTATAGTGTTGTATTAATGTTGCAACTACCATCTTCTCTTGTCATATGGAGACACTACTAGAATGCTGCAAAGACCTTCAATTGGAGTGTTGTTTTGGGGTTACAACCACCCTATTTTCTAACCATATGAAGACACTACTAGTCTGTTGCAAAGACCTTCAATTGGAGTATTGTATTAGGGTTAAAACTACCATCTATGTTGCCATCTGGAGACACTATTAGAGTACTGTAAAGACCATCAATTGAAGTGTTGTAATATGGTTGCAACTACCCACTTCATTTGTCATCTAGATGCACTACTAGAGTGTTGTAAATACATTCAATTGGAATGTTGTATTAGGGTTGCAACTATCATATTTTCTTGCCATATGAAGATACTACTAGAGTGCTACAAAGGCATTTAATTAGAGTGTTGTATTAGGGTTGCAACTATAATTTTCTCTTGCCATATGGAGACACTACTAGAGTGTTATAATGACCTTCAATTGGAGTGTTGTATTAGGGTTGCAACTATCCTCGTCTGTTACCATATGGAGAAACTACTAAAGTGCTACAAAGACCTTCAATTTGAGTGTTGTATTGGAGTTACAACTACCCTCTTCTATTGTCATCTGGAGACACTTCTAGAGTGTTGCAAAGACCTTCAATTGTAGTGTTGTCTTGGGGTTACAACTACCTTCTTCTCTTGCCATATGGAGACAATACTAGAGTGTTACAAAGACCTTCAATTGCAATGTCAACCACCCTATTTTCTTACCATATGGGGACACTATAGTGTGTTGCAAAGACTTTTGATTGGAGTATTGTAATGAGATTGCAACTATCATCTTCTGTTGCCATCTGGAGACACTACTAGAATGCTGCAAATACCTTCAATTAGAGTGCTGTATTGGGGTTACAACCACCCTCTTTTCTAACCATATGATGACACTACTAGTGTGCTGCAAATGCCTTCAATTTTAGTGTTGTAACCCTAATACAACACTAAAAAAATGACCTATACCCATATAGTGCTGCTATAGCACGCTATAGCGTGTTATTGCGCCTCCGTAGCTTTCATGATCCAAAAATGCTATAGCGACGCTACAGTGTGCTATTTAGAACCCTAACTAAAACAAAAAAAAAATCATAACCATCATGCTGGAATAATTAACCTTCAGCTATTGACACACTTCCCTTCAATTGGTACTTGTTCAATTTTTAATAATAGTCACTTGTTGTATTTTGCACATGAAGATGAGTATCATATCAAAAATAAGTTTAGAGATATACACCAATTGCAAAAGTGGAACCCATCAAGGAGAGAGTTGGAGCAAATAATTGGTCTCCACAGGCAAGTGAGCTGGAAAAAAAAAGGACAAGGGGAAAGGAAAAATTAGAAGCACAAATAGACAAAATTAAGAGGAAATTGAAATAACATCAACCTAAGCAAATTATTTCAAAGAAAAAATAACCTAAATCAAGCAAGTTCAAATAGAAAAAAAAACAATTTAAAAAAAAAAAAGGCAATGCTACAAATAAGCACACTTCCCCTTCAATTGGTACCTACTCAACTTTTAACTTTTAATAGTAGTCACTTGTAGTATTTTGTATATAAAGATAAACATTATATCAGAAAAATATTTCAGAAATAAGTTTAGATATATGCACAAATTGCAAGAGTGGAACCCATCAAGGAGAAAAAAGTTGGGGCAAATAATTGGTCTTCCCAGGCCTGTGAGCCGGAACAAATACAGGGGGGGAGAAGAATTAGAAGCATAAATAGATAAAATTAGGAGGAAATTGAAAGACACATGAACATAAAGCAAATTATTTCAAAGAAAAAAGAATTTGAATCAAGCAAGTTCAAAGAGAAAAAAGCAATATTATTATCACTGCGATAACAAAAAAAAGAAAATCACATATCTAGAGTGAAAAAAATAGTACGGTTATGGTATAGCATGGCACGCGTGTCAGTTATGTGCTGTGATTCGCGTATCCCGTGCTGTGACTATTCGCGTGCCGTGATCATATTTTAAAACTTTGGTACGGCATGATACATAGTCACGCGTAATTAAAACCATTAAATATTGATCAAATGGTGAATCTTGAATAAACTAACTTAAATTATGATTAAGTGGTTACGCGAGGCACATTTGATTACAGTACGTTTGGGTACAGCGTGACTCACGTAACGGCATGGCACGACACATGAAAAATTAAATTGATCACATCCTGACACGGCACGAAACTAAAACCACGACATGTTAGTTACGACACAACACAGCACGGCACATTTTGTCCACTCTACACATATTAACTCTATATAGAAGCCTTTCTCTTGCTTGTAAATTTATTATGTTTCAACAATTCTCTTTGCTGGAAAAACAGAAAAAAAATAACAATAATATGGACAGACGATGGTAAGGTGAAACTTACAAATCTGAGACGGACATTCACTTCATCATTCTTATTGTATGCAAATGCTACAATTAAAAATTAGAAAGAGTATCTTTATCTCATATATTTAAGAGAGATTTGTTCAAAAAAATTCACCTTAAAAAAAATTAGAAAGAGGAAAAAGAACACAGAAAAATTGGAAGAAAATAATAAAATAGAGCTTGAGGGATAGTAAGATATCAAAATCTCTTGAAAAGGTAAAAGAGCTTGAGAAAAAGGGCTTGGGACACAAATTAAAGCAGCGACAGATTGGAGAGGAGAAGGAAGAAGAGAAACTCCGAAAGAGGAAAGGAAAGGTTTTTAACAAGTTTTAGGCGGAGACGAGGAACAGAACAGGGGTCGACAGTGACACAATATGTCAAGTCGACGCAGTCAAGAGAGATCAATGACAGCCGTGAGATATAAATTGAACGGACGAAAATGAACTGATTACTATAAATGAACACTAACAAATCCTTTCCGGATTAAATATATAAAATAGATATGGAGTGAAGCAAAATCGTTCATAGAAAAATATGCGACATCAATATATCCATGTGAAAGAGAATCATAATTAACTTCCACTGACATTTTCATACGAATGATTAAAACCAAAATAAAGATAAACTTGCAATCTAAGAAGTATTTTCCTAGGGTTTCTGATCCCCTTACAAGATCAGCATGATCTAAGCCCCTGATCGAGGGAAAATAGGACTAGGTTTACTTCCATGCCGAAAAACTGCTAATCGGGGCTGCCTCAATACATATTTTTGCTCTGGAAAACTATAAATTGGGGCAATCCTCTAAGCATCTCGGACAGGTACAAGTGAAGCCATAATCAGCGAGCATAGCTTGTCTTTCATCATATGGTACATCCTCATCAATGTATGACAAAGTTACCTGCCATGTTAATGACTCTCATCATTCAATATTTATTTGTATTGCAGCGTTAAAGAACTTCTAATATTACAGTATACCTCCTCTCCAATTGAGATTGGATGTGAAGCTAATATGATTGCATGCCCATCTATATCCTGCATTTAATGATAGTTCGCCTGCTTAATATGATGCACTAAAACTTTAAAATATACATAGACAAACATAAATTGAACTCAAACCTCGTCTCTTTTAAAAGCTTTTGCATTTGGACAGCATGAGTGGTTCATGCAACTCTGAATAGGGAAGAAAGCAGTACCTAAGAATTAAAATGAAAGAGAAGCATCTGGAAGTAAGAACTTTAAGAAACATGCAAGCTCACAGGGGAAGAGAGAGAGAGATTTATTACCTTGACAAGAAACAGAATAATCATCACCTAATGCGTCAAGAAAAGTCCGTGTTATTCTTAGGGCCTCTTCCTGCAAAAGGTGATTATCACTAGAAAATTCAAACACAGTATTTCTTTTTATTTAGGGAATTTCAGAAAGAGTCCTAAAAAGACCATTCAGAGCTGATATGACAAGGACCAAAACAGGAAATGGGTGATATTTTAAATATGATTTGGGCAAATTAACTTTTTATTCTTTTGGCTAGGTCTAATGGCTTAAATAGCATTAAATAAAACTGACAACTTGACTTAATGGAGAGTAGCAGCACAGAACTAAGAGTGATTTTTAAAAGTGAAAGGCAGTTTAATTGGAGAATAACCTTTTCTTTGTCTGCAAGTTCATCAATGTAAATAAAATAGTCTTCAATTGGGGATGCAACTACTAAATCCCTGAAGCCAATGTTTACATGCATGTATGTGAGAGAGAAAACATAACACCATAGAAAGTTAAACACAAAATGAAATCAGGACCAGATGTTGTCAACTTACAGATTATTAAGCTCAAACATGCCAATAATGCTGCCATACACATCAGGTGAAAACACTAAAGCTAGTTAAGCTATATCAGAAAAAAAAAATGAATACTTGCCTATATTCTTCTTTTAATTGGAACAAGTTCAATATGTTCAGGTGTTGAAAGAAAGCATGATTTCTATGGGGGGATTTCTAAGCATTTTAGAACTTTTATCTTAGTGATTGGAGAGGATAGAAAACGAGGCATGAAATAATATTATGGCTAATGTACCTCCTAAACACGAATAGTATTGAATTAATGTCTTATTACAAAGGATACATGGAGCACATTCGGCGTCAAATATGGAATCCTTCAGGAGTTCTAACGACTAGTAATTTCAAAAAGAAAATAAAAATTAATTAATTAATTCCACCATGTAAACAGAGCATGATGTATAGATGAGACAAAACAAAGTACAAAGATGTTAGCATAAAAAAAGTACAACTCACAGTAGAAGCAAGATCTCTGATTTCGGCCCTAAATTCGACCTCCTCTGTCGGATCTACATCATCTGGCACAGAAATACACTCCCACCACCTGAAATAAAAAAGGAGTTACATTATGCACTTCAAAATTTCTGAACAAAACGATAGCAGATTCACCAACTATTACCTTCTCTTGAAACCCATGGAAATAGGCTTCCATGCTTCCAGAAGCAAAGAAAAACTGGTATTGTCCATTTTACCAAGCAACCCCTTTCCTTTGTCTTTCGCTTGTGATTTTTTCAGCTTCCTGTACCTCAACATAGTAAAAGCTATAGCCTGACAAATGAAATTTTACCAGTTACTATAAAGTATTCAGTTTATTTCCCTGCAATCTTTTGCAATTACTCTATGCATCCTACAGATAATGGTGATCATTGATATCACTTATGTGTGAGCACTGAGCAGTAATGAAACAAAAGGATAATATAAGATTAATTAAGCTTGAAAAGTGAGACAAAACAAAAAGGCATCTGAATATTTTCAAGCATACCTTAGCAGCTACTATGAAAATATCATTCGTCTCTGAAACAAGAAGCACAGGAAAGAAGCATGTTAATCAGGTATTACTATTTACAAAAAATAAAATTTGCTAAAAAAAGACATATAAAGATCCTTTTTACCATTAGCGTGTTCTATGAACTTGAGAAGTACCGAGCTTTGTTCATTGCTAGAGCTTGTACAAAGTAAAGAATGGTACGTCTCCCAATCAGCATCTGCACATGATTGGCTACAACAAAAAATTCAAAATAAAATTACTGCCATAAGAGATTCTTTTTCAACTTCATATATTGTTTGGGACTAAAGGCTTGGTTGTTGTTGTTGTTGTTGTATATATTGTCTTCTTAGGATGAGAAAAGGCCAACAAACAAATTCAATATCCATATTAAAAAAGGAGGTTCCGAAGCCAAATAACAGGCAGAATACAAACAATAATATAAGTTTACATAATAATTCTCAAACTTCAAGATTACTATACCAAAATACAAAAACCTGTAATGTCTCTTCAAATAATTAATAAAAGAAAGAAACATGACAACTATAAGGTAAATTGACAAAAATTCCTCTAACCTGCAATATTGTTCTTCTTCACAACCACCTGGACAAGGAACAGCTTCAGGCAATTCAAACCGATTAGTGAAAGGAAGACTCAGATCTCCATTCAAAAGTGATTCAATCATCTCTTTTGGAGGCAAGTCTCTTTCCATTTTATCATTAGTAGAATGAATAGGATGTTCTTTCTCGCATTCTTTTTCACCATATATTCCTAGACTTTGTAGATACAACCTCCTCCCAATTTGGGCTTCAACTGAGCCAATAAAACGAAAGCAGTAGCTACACACAAGGCAATCAACCTAAAATAGAGAATACTTGATATATCATAGCATTCATAAGTAGGCTTATACGAACACTTGCTTTTATTCTTTGCATAGTAAGATAAAAGCAACCTTGTTAGAACTATGCTGGGCACCAACTAGCATTTGGTCCTTTAGTATCAGTTCTCCTTCCTTGAACTCCCTACTTGCAAAAACAGCTTCAAAGAATAATAATATAAATCAATAAATAACCAAATTTTAAAATGGCAACAACAAAATCATAATTTCATTAGCAACTTAACATATGAAAAAGAAAAAGCATAGGAAATGCTTCATGCCTTTGCCATGGTTGCCGTTGTCTCTGACATTTAGACCATCACATTTTCCCGTTTCCTTCAGTGAATTGTAGTATTCCTAATTATGCAGAAGCAACTTTCATTAGCAATCAATCTTAAAACCTCAGCCGATAACATTTATCCCAATAAGATAACCAAGTAAGCCATAGAGATAGCGACAGAGACCTGGATAGATTGAGAAGAAGGTGGCGCGAGAAGAGCAGCGATTTGATCTGAATAATCGTTCTCCATTAGAATCTTCTCAAGCCCCTCTTTGAAACAGATGAAGGTTTTTCAAGGGTTTCGATCGGAGGGCTTTGAGAGGAAGACTTGCGGATCCGGGATGCTGCTTAATGGTTATAAATGCATGCGGGGTCCGTAAATCAGGAAAAGACCACACAGTTTAAAGCATCGGTATACGTTTCAGAGAATCAGAATTTATTTATTTTTTAAAAAGACTAAGCAAACAAAATAATTACACGACAGTCAGTTTCCCCGTAGTAATCACAGAACTCTGGATGCACATAGCTGTGTTACGAGTGCTGTAAATAACGGTATGGGGACGTCGGATGGGTAGGACACCGTCAAGCAATTAATCAGGAATAATCGAGAATAATTAGTCGATTAGTTGGAAAAATCCATGATAGTTTGGTAACTGTCAACGACTAATTGCCAATTAATCGGTCTAAATAGACGTTTTTTACAAGGTTACAAGTCCTCACAAAATATATAGCAGTAGACTAATAAGCCAAGATTTAGAAGTAGCTAATTTCCAAAAATAATCTAAACGAGCAGTTTATTGGAAGATGGAGAAGACGATGTGTTCCTCTATAAAAATCTAGAAGGAAGTAATTACAGTGAAGAAGGGACCCATTTACAGAGAATATGTTAAGTGGAAAACAAATAGAGCGGTGAAGAATTAAGAAGCAAACACGCATCGCTGTAATGAAAAAACAATGAAAGCCACGCATCAGTAGATTAAAGTTTAGTAAGGTTTCATAAATCATGAACCACTGAAAACAAATCCAACGGAAGAGGATTGAAATGACACTGTTCATCTACAGTAACCGTTCCATTCAGGATTATATATCTATAGATAGATTTGCTCTTATTAAGCCACTTAATAAATGACTAAAGGGTAATATTAAAGCAAAATTGTGTTGCTGACTTGCTGGTGTATCTTTATTTCATTTAAGGTAGCTTTGAGACTGATGTACCACCATTTTCAGGAAGTTGGTACACCACCATCTCCTGAAGAATTGCATCTTCAATGATTGAGAGCTATCCTTGCTACAGGCTTAACTAATTTATTCATATTCCATGTCCAATATAGTGTTAAAGATTTGATTAATAAAATTGTCCTAGCTGTCTTAAGTCTTAACAGTAAAAGTAGTGAAACATAATTCATTTATATGTATTCAAATAGTCTAGCAAATTACAGTGAAAATGATCAATAAGTCAGTTTGTTCATGTTTAGATAGGGATGTTGCAAAATCAACTATGTTTACACATTGGTGCCATATGTTCACACAAAAGCGTATGCACAAAGTTTCAGTACAACAAGCTGTACATTTTAACCTTAAATACACTTTCGCATAGTATATTGTCGGGTATCGATCACAGGGACGGTTCAAATCTAAACTGGAGTTTACTTAGATTAATTAAGTACTAAAAGTTGAAAAATGTTGATTTGGTTTGTTTAATTTCCTAAATTCAATATCAATAATAAAAATGACAGAAAGTAAAAATTAGTTTTTATCAATTATAAAAAGGCATTTCCAGGTTTTATGATTTCATTTTCAACTCTGTCTCTCGGTACCTGACGCGCCCTGCGTACTCTCATACGCAGCCCGCGTGGCCCTCAGGTTGATACAGCAGCTGTCTGTTTCTGTGTTGTTTCTTTGTGTAAAGTTCTACTGACCGTACCTAATATTACTAAATCTCAACTCTCGTTTGTTGGCTTAATAAACTTGGTAACGGAATTACAATTTTCAACTAGGTTTCCAAACCTTAACTCTCGTTTATTGGTATTCAACCTAAGTTATTTGTCCGGTCTGTGTGAAGACCTTCAAATTCCACATTCTTCCCTGATTTCACCTATTTTCTTCAAAGTAAGAACAAATGCGCAGCAGTACCACATTCTATAGATATTCAATGAAATAAACACAATTTGACAGTTTTAGACACAGGTTTTGGTACAAAGTTTGGTCGGAATATAGATAAGATAGCGAGACATCAAATTCCCCCAAGCTTAAATCTTGCTTGTCGTCAAGCAAAGATCCAAACTTAGGTACCAGGTTGGTTTTTAGACTTACCTAAATGCAAGTTAAGTTCCTAAATGCGAAAAAATTTTATGAACTACTATTATCAATAACTCGAGAATCCTTTTGGACAACAACTTTGACTTTCCTTGATCAATTTTGATTCACCCAACAAATTGACTAATCAAACTTCATATTCTGAGATGCTTTAATATTTGTAAAAACTAATTACTCAAATTGATCAATATTTCATTCTTTCACTGAAACTATGCCCTCATTTGTAGTAATTTTTCCCTTTTGGCCCCACCAAGCTTGAAACAAGCTTATGTCAAAAAGTTGTAGACCTCATGTGTTGATATCATGCAAATTTTAGATTTTTCTCTTTTGTTTGTTGCTTTAACTTTTATGACACTTTATTCTTTATCCTTAGTACAAAACCGGCTAGTTATATGTAGTTAACCATACCCAGCCATATTAATTCAAAAGTGCATTGTACATGCTCTTAGTTTAACCCTTCCATGACACGAGCTCACACTTGTGATGTGAACCCAGCCACTTTATCGGGTAAACTAGCGGAGCAGAGTGTCAAAGACTCATTACCATAAGTACGTCATGTCGCCGTAACACAGGCAAGCGAAGTCCTTATTATTCTCAAAATTTTCAATTTTACTAATTCTTCAACAGTTTTGCAATAATACCATGAATACACACATCTAAGGGTATTCTCTCATACAAATGGATATCTCAATCTTTCTATTGTTTTAAAATCCCAATTCCCTATTTTAAAAGGCACAGTTCAGTTTCAAAACGATTTTTCAATACAATTCAAGCTTTCATCTTTTCAATTTCTCAAAACATCTCATCCTATTCAGTTCTTTGATCAATTATGGGGTTAATTCTAATTTCTTAAGGTCATCCCAATCGCAACCAAAAATTTTCAAACAAGTCCTTAATCCTAGCAATCACACAAATTTATCACCTAAAAATACAATTTTTTGAAAAATAAACATGACCTAAATGCGGATACAGTTTTCTTCTATTCCACCCCCCCTCCAATATTGAATGAAGCATTGTCCTCAATGCTTGAATTCACACAAGAAAAAAAATAGAAGAACATATGGAAACTAACTAGACATGGAGTAAGGGGTGAGGCGGGGGCGCCTCACTGACTGGTGAGAGGTGGGTTGGGTGGTTCTTGGTGGAATCAGGACCATCTTTTCTTCTCAACGCACCAAGGGAGAAAATGCACAGACCAGGCTGCTTGTGCACGGCCCGTGAGCTGGTCTGCATGGTCCGTGTGCCTTAGAGAGGTCTTGTGCATGTATGTGGCTGGGTGCATGCCTGTCACTTTTTCGATCAAGTACCCAATCACAATTTGCCGAGCTTTCAAATCCTCCAAGAATCTGAAGTTGCGATCCAGGTCGAGGTCTGTATTTAAAACCATGGGACAAGATTTATTCGGGTCTGGGAACTCATACCTGATGTTACCTGAAGGAGGCTTGAGCTCAGGAGTCGGCAGCTCTATTTGGGCTTTGACGCGGTCGACGTCAAGTGCACTCGGCTCGCATGAAGTCCTTGTGTCAGCTTCATCCGACCCGCATTCTCTATTCTCCAGGCCCTTGGACTGTGGTTCACGGCCCCTGTGGGATCCATCCGGCCCGCGTCCGAGTTCCTCCAGGTTTTCAAATTTTGCTTCTGCTACACACATCTTCTCTAGGGCAGCTTTCTTCACCACATCAACTGCGCAGCATGGTTCTGTTTCAGAAAGGCACTTCATAGCTCAGTTGAGATTAAACTCCACTTTATCATCTCCAATCTGTAGAGTCAGAGTCTCATTCTCCACGTCAATGAGTGTTCGAGCTATCTTCAAGAATGGCTGTCCTAGAATGATAGGGATTTCCTTGTCCTCCTCCATATCCATGACAACGAAGTCAACATGTACATAAAACTTGCCAATCAAAACCGGCACATCCTCCACTATGCCAAGTGGTAGTCTGATGGAAGAATCAGCAAGTTGCAGAGTCATGCCTGTAGGTCTGAGCTCGCCTACTCCCATGCGCTCGAAAATGGTGCGTGGCATGAGACTCACGCTCGCCCCTAAGTCACATAGGGTTTTCTTGATCGTGGCATTCTCTATGGTGCAAGGAATTGAGAATTTACCTGGGTCCTCCAATTTCGGCGGGAGCACGCTACTCAAGATTGCACTGCACTGCTCCACGAGTTTCACCTTTTCATGTCCCCCCAACCTGCGCTTGTTCGAGAGGATGTCCTTGAGGAACTTGACATATGTTAGTATTTGGGTCAAGGCATCGGTGAATGGAATGATTATGTGCAGTTGCTTAAGCATTTGAAAGAACTTAGCAAATTGACTGTCGGGTTTGCACTCAATTAGCCTCTGAGGAAAGGGTACAGGCGGCCAGTATGGAGGTGGTTTCTCAGCTCCTTTCTTCTTCTGACTTTCAGATTCTTTCTGTGTGACCTGCGTTTTCAATATTGACTGCTGGTCGAGTCGATTCGATGTGGCCAGGGTTTCCTTCTTCAGGTGGTGACATGGCCCGCGTGAGAGTGATGCGGTTCGCGTGCTTTGCGGCTTGTTTTGTTGGCATGGCTGGTCCTTCATACTGGGTCCCACTTCGCAATGTGATTGATTTTACCTCTCCTCTCGGGTTGACCTCCGGTTGGCCTGGCAACCTTCTAAGTTGTCTTGGCCTGGTGCGGCTTGGTGAACCATTTGTTGTATCATCAACTTATTCTGAGCAACCAGTTAAGCATTCATCGTTTGCATTTGTTCAAATATCATATGGTTCATCTTTCCTTGCTCATACATGAAATTACTCATAGCGAAATATCATCTGCATTTGCTCGGAAGGACCGGATTGAGGTGCTCGGTTGTTCTGATTAGGGAAGGAAGCATTCTGGTAGAAGTTCTTGTTGTTGTTGCTGCTGCCAGAAGGGTTGTTGGAGGAGTTGTTGAAGGAGGGATTGTTGAATCGGGGTCTTGGGAAATGGGATGATTCATTGTTGAGATAGTTGACTTGTTCCATCTCTTTATCAACTTGTATCATTGGACATTGCTCATAAGCATGCCTCTCATCTCCACGCACGACACAGGTTTGTGGCTGCTGGTTGACTGCCTTCACACTAAACTTTTCAACTTCCTTCTGCATAGCATCCAGCTTGGCGGTTAGAGCAGTGATCTGATCGACCACAAAGCGGCCGCCACCTCCAGCTCGGTGTTGTCACGGCTGGACCACTGTTGGTTCTGCGCCATGCTGTCGATCAGGTTCATAGCCTCATGAGGTTCTCTTTCCATCAAGGCTCCACCTGCAACTGCATCAACAGAAGTGCAAGTGTTTTATGTTAGACCATCATAAAAAGTTTGAATCAACAACCAATCAGGAATACCATGGTGTGGACAAGAGTACTGTAAGTCCCTAAACCTTTTCCAAGCTTCGTTTAGGGGTTCATCAAACCTTTGCCTAAAACTGGTCAGTTGGGTTCCTACCTTGACAGTTCTTTTATGAGGAAAAAATCTGGTCAGAAACATTTTGGACAAATCCCCCTAGTTTGTGATAGAATCCCTAGGTAGTGAATATAACTATTTCTTGGCCTTATCCCTAAGAGTAAAAGGAAATAAAGCAAGTTTAGTGTAATCAGCTATTGCCCCATTGGTCTTAATGGTGGTATAGCACTCGAGAAAAGTTTGGAGATGGGCATGTGGATCCTCATGATCCATGCCATGGAAGG
This sequence comes from Carex rostrata, assembly GCF_964058835.1. Taxonomy (NCBI): domain Eukaryota; kingdom Viridiplantae; phylum Streptophyta; class Magnoliopsida; order Poales; family Cyperaceae; genus Carex; species Carex rostrata. The sequence goes on from NC_135935.1 coordinate 2,299,574, forward strand.
TGTTCTACTGCACAATGTTGACAACTCCCGGATTGAAGTTCGGTTGCTATCCTACTATCCTTGGCAGCCTAATTGCACCTCTCACATCTCTAGCTCGAGGCACATTGAACTCACGAAGAGTCCTTGGTATGAAGTCGGCCATGTCATCTTTGTCAGTCAGATCCGCTCTCTAGCGTGTTTTTCTCTGTCTCTAGCGTGTTTTTCTCTGTCCTCTCTTTCCTTGGCTTCTCTTTCCCGGGCTTCTTTGTCCAGGTCGTTCATCCTAGCTAGCCTTGGGTGTTCAGAGTTCACGGACCCTGTCTCTTCCACGCGGGGCACGTTGAGAGGTGGTTGTGCAGAAACAGTGGTGTCAGAAGGCAGTCCTTTGCTCCTCAACTGGTAGTCACCTATGGGAGATGGTACGTATGCCTGCTTTCCTGAGAGAGAAAAAATAATAAGGAAAAGATACAAGTTAAAATCTAGATTAAATAAAGTAAGCAAAAATTCAGAAAATAAATGATGCCGTCCCCGGCAATGGCGCCAAAAACTTGTTCACACAAAAGCGTAGGCACACAGTTTTAGTACAGCAAGTTGTACCTTTTGCCTTAAATACACTTTCGGTTTAGATTGCAAGTGTACACTCCTATCGCGTAGTATATTGTCGGGTATCGATCACAGGGACGGTTCAAATCTAAACTGGACTTTACTTAAATTAATTAAGTACTAGAAGTTGAAAAATATTGAGTTGGTTTGTTTAATTTCCTAAATTCAATATCAATAATGAAAATGACATAAAGTAAAAATTGGTTTTTATCAATTATAAAAAGGCATTTTCAAGGTTTCTGATTTCATCTTCAACTCTGCCTCTCGGTACCTGATGCGCCCCGCGTACTCTCATACGCAGCCCGTGTGGCCCTCGAGTTGATACAACAACTGTCTGTTTCTGTGTTGTTTCTTTGTGTAAGGTTCTACTGACCATACCTAATGTTCCTAAAGCTCAACTCTCGTTTATTGGTATTCAATTTAAGTTATTTGTCCGGTTTACTAATGGTATCCACCATCTCTCAATGAATAGAAAGTTCACCTCTCGGCTACTATTTGGTCTCGCCTCTCGGCTCAAAAACCTACCTCATATACTTAGTCTGGTTGAGAGAAACATCAAGGCCAAAGTACAAGAAAGATGTTATAGATTATCTAACAGTAAACCAAGAATAATCCAAACAATTTTAACTAAGCAATTAAAATACTACTCAAACAAATAAACACAAATATCAACACAGATTCAAACGACTTGCATATAAAATAGAGTATTCGACTACATCATAACCCTAGAAACTAAAAAATCTACTCAAACATAATTGAAAAGCAAATAAAACAAGTAAAGATAAGAGAGTTCATGGCAAATCTCAAAGAATGAAGAAGAACTGTCGCAAAACTCGCGTTTTCCTCCTCTCTTCTTCTTCTCCAAGCTAAGCCGTCTTTTCCAAACCCTAGAAAATGTTCCTTAGCTCCAGAATGATGTCTCTGGTGCAAGAAATCCCACTTATATGCTTTTCTGGCCGACCTTCCTTCAATTAGCCTTATTTCCAAATTACAGTTATGTTTCCAGAAATGCTTGACGCGGCCTGCATGGAATGTGACGCGCCCTGTGTGCCTGTAATTTTGCTCAGATTGTAGATTTTCTTGCAAGCTTTCCGAAAAGTGGTCATACGCTCAAAATAGGGTTACGAGTCAAAAGTTATTATTGTTTTAAGTTCAGGTACTGAAATTTCAGCATCGTATAAAGGTCGCGTCAATGGTCAAGTCAGGGTGTGATACGGCCGCATCAGGTGTGACGCGGCCCATGTGAAGTCCTTCAAATTCCACATTTTTTCCTGATTTTTGCCTGTTTTATGCAAAGTAAGAACAAATGCGCAGCAGTACCACATTCTATAGATATTCAATGAAAGAAACACGATTTGACAGTTTTAGACACAGGTTTTGGTACAAAGTTTTGTCGGAATATAGATAAGATAGCGAGACATCACCATATTTGCATATATTGTTGACTTTTGCTTAACTAAAATCAGACTTGTTATGCCAAGAGACATGTGAGGAAAAAGTGATCTACTATTTCTTGATTAATGCAAAATTGACATGTTTGATCCTCCAGAGCGGGTTAGGTCCTGTTGGCTAGAAGGTTTGGATAACCCGTGAGTCTATTGTTGTGTCGAAGGTCTTGTTGATTAGGAGGTTTTTGTAACTCCCTTAGTCTGTCATTGTGTCGAAATGTCAGACTTGAGTGGCATGAGTGATTTGATTGAGAAGTTGAATAATTATAATTATAGAGACTGGCGTATGTGTATTAAGTCATATCTGTAGGGTCAAGATCTGTGGGAGATTATTGGTGGTGATGAGATCGAACCGCCACTGAATTCGATCGAGTTTATAAGAAGTGAAAGGTGAAGGCGGGCCGAGCATTATTCGTGTTGAAGGCTACGGTAGACAAGAGCCTACTATCTCACATTGAAAATGTGGAGACAGCAAAAGAGGCATGAGATGTTTTTGCAGCGTCGTTTTCAAGGAAGAACACAAGCCGGCTACAACTGCTCGAGGAGAGCTGATGAATATCTGCCAAGGTGACAAGACTGTAAGTGAGTATTTTCTTAAAGTAAAGAATTTGTGTAGGGAGATTGAGTAGCTACACGCCAATGCAAAAATTGACGATGATATAATACGGTGAATAATCCTGAATGGCATGAGGCCGGACTACAACGTCTTCATCACAGCAATTCAAGGATGGGCGACGCACCAACCCTGTTGGAACTAGAGAATTTGTTGGCCAGTGAGGAAGGTTTCGCGAAGTAGCTAGCAGGTTTGATGGTGAAGCACGAAGAGGAGAAGGCCCTATATAGTGGTCGACGTAGAGAGTCGAGCAGGGACCGGTATCGACGACAACCTGAGATGGAGAATGGTTGTCATGAACAATGCAAGAGGTGTTCATATTCAGGGGAAGCTCCTAGAGGCCAAGAGGGCAAAGGAGCCAAAGGTGGTGAGTACCGGAGTATAAGAGTGGAGTGCTACAATTGCGGACGACGAGGGCACTATGCAAGAGAGTGTCAGTTCAAGAAGAATAAAAGAAGCTTTGTGGTGACCACGAAGGTACACAAGACGAGGTCCCAAGTGAAGAAGAGTGGGACGCAGTGGCGGCTGTTGAGATGCAATCGGTAACTGACGTAGAGGATATCGAAGAGGCTGATGAGCCTGAGGATGAGGATATCGACTTTGAGTCATGGTTCTTTAAAAGAATAACTAGTTGAAGAACGGGCAAAGAAGGAGATCAGAGTTGTGAGTTGTGCGGTGGCTGATGAGGAGAAGCCACAAGAGAGCACTAAGTTGGAGGCCATCACCAAAGAGGGTGATGATGACGAGACAACACAGAGGAGTGTCACTGTTGCGAAGAAGACTGCAGAACGAGAGTTTGTACAAGAAGATACAGCTTGTCTGATGATTCGTCGAGAGAAGACAATTCGACGATTTGTGCCAAAGCAACGTGAGAAGAAGATTCTAGAACCTTCACTTGCAAAGAAGACTATTCTGGAAGATCGACTGCAGATGTATGAGCAACTTCAAACTCAAAAAAATAAAACATGAATCAAAAAACATGACAACCCAGATAAACATGGAGTACCAAAGATCAAGAACACACCAAGTCGGTGTTGAAGGAGAGTGTTGAAATATACATCACCGACTTTGAAAGAAGATACTAGAAATTAGTATAGGCCCAAGCCCAATTAAATAATTAAATCAAGATTGATCTAGAAACTACTTCAAGTGTCGGCCAGGATGATTGAGCTAGAAATTTATGATATTTCAATATTTTATCTTGTAGCATGTACAATATTCTAGAGAACTAATTAACAGATATATTTCTAATATAAATAGGTTAGAGGTCCACATGCATGAAGAGTGAGAGTAAGAAATAAATCAATTAGTATGCCCCTCAAAAACATTAAGTTACGAATCGAACATATACAAAATGCGGCCATTTTTATTAATACCTCTCAAAAAAAGAAAATTATAAAAATGCCCCTGCCATCTTTTTTTTTTTTACCAAAACTGCCCCGACTGCCAGGCTTACGAGTGGCCCAGATTCTCTAGCAGACCACTCGGGCCAGGGGCAGTCCGCTAGGGACCAGACCGCCTAGGGGTCAGGCGGTCCTCTTTTTTTTTTTTAGAGATCTTAATATTTTGTGAAGAAAATTTTTTATTATATGCCAAAAAATAAGACATTTAATATATTTATGAGTGAGATGTCGTAACTTTTTATAACTTTGATTTGATTTGTCAGTTGGATATCACAAGTCTAAAGATAACACTAATTAAGAACTTGGCATTGATTCTTAATAATTTATTTTATTCAAATATAAACAAGGAAATATAGTTAGATTGCATTAATGATGTCAACTTCTTCTTTTTTTAAGAATAATTGGAGAGCGAGAGAGAGAATAATTGGATTATTTGATTATTGTCGACATATACCATTTGCTCGGTGATAAGCAAATGAACACAATAAATAGTAAATGCATTTAAAAATAATTATATAAATATTTCTTGAATAATCTCTTAGGTTTTTGACTAAACAAAATACCGATCGTTGTATCTACCGTCGAACGAAAACTTAAACTGCATTTTTGAGGCACTAAACGATGTTTTTTTGAAATTCTGATGATATTCGGATCCGTCTTGTCTTCCCCTTTCCGAAAAGTGGTCATACGCGCAAATCCGACTTTCCTAGCCAAAGTTATGGATGTTTAAAGTTTTTTCGAAAGCTAAACTTTGAAAATTCATAACTAATTGTAAAAAAAATCCAAATAAATTGAAATTTGTCTCAATTCCGCATATTTTTGAATGCTCTACATGCTAGTGTAATCATTTTTACAATTTGGTCCCTATATCAGTTCAGACTTGCTGATTTAACAGAAGAGATCAAATTTGATGTTTTTAGTGCATTGCACTATACTAGTGGCCTTTGCTTAGTGCTTGGCTGCTGAGTTTGGACTTGGTACCATACCAGAGGTCAGTCTAGGGTGCTTTGTGCCGCTATTGAGTGTGGAATTCAGATCCTAGATACTTAAAATTCAATTTTAAAATCTGAACCATTTTTTTTTGGCATACACTATAAACAAGAAAACTTTTTCTTCACAAAATTATTTAAATCAAAATATTAATATCTCTAAAAAAAAAAAATAGAGGACCGTCTCTATAGGGGGTGGTCCTCTAGTGGACTGACTTGTCTCTGCATGGGGCGGTCTGGTGAGTTTATTGGACCACCCGTGAACCTGACTGTCAGGGCAATTTTGAAAAAAAAAATAGATGGCAGAGGCATTTTTAAAATTTTCTTTTTTTGGATATTAATAAAAATGGCCATACAAAATGTGCACCGGCCATAGACCCAAAAAGGCTAAAAAATCATTTTTGTGTAGCAATTTGTGTAGCAAACTAACATCTTACCACTATAACAACTCCTATCTGATGTTAAAAGTGAGTAACAAATTTGTATTTCATGTATATTTAATGATATTTATTGTTATAACTACAGTATATTTTATATTTAATTTATATAATACAAGTGTTGAATTATTAATATAATAAAAATAATATATTTAATAGACGTATCACATCTATAATTTTTGAAAATTAACGTATCGTTATATTCGTATTCATACAATATAGATCAGGGGGTTTACTTGCCACCTACATGAAGGCTACTCATGCTATAACTCCTATGCCTGGATAGGAAGCATTATGGAATGATGCTGGAATTCGGATCCCATAAAGTAACCCAATTTTTGAGTATTCATCTAGTCCGTCCGAGATGTTCTAATACGACTCTTAAAGGATCCGGACCCTTCAAATAATATTGGGCCCTACGCTATCTCTGAATAGGCACTGGACACATCTAAACTCAAAATTGAGTTACTTATTCGGACCCTTCAAATAATACTGGGCCCTACGCTATTTCCGAATAGGCACCGCCGCACCGGACACGTCTAAACTCAAAAATTGAGTTAATTTAGGGGATCCGGACCCATGATGTTGCAGGTGGAGGATGAAGAAAACTGACGTAGTATGACAATTTTGTGAATATTTTTAATGCTGGGTCTTTTTTGAGCTGTAATAGGTTTTAGCTGTCATACTATTTTACCGTTATTGTTGTCTGTTATTCTTTTACTTTTTTTTTGTTGAATGATGTCTGTAATTCTATTACTTTTTGATGTTATGCTGGTATTGTTTTGATGCCATATTTGTTAGGTTGTCATTTCTTTTGTTTTGTATTTGATACCATAATGGTGGCACCGGTCTTAAAAATAATATAAAAGGTTTTCGTTATATCAATGGAAATCGATGGGACTACGCTCCTTTCATCCAACACAAACGCAACAAAAAAAAAAAAACCCAATTAACTGATCACCTGCTTGATTCAACAACTTAGATTCAGATTTTTCAATATCACTAGCAAAGTGAATTCAAATGCTCACATCGAACAACTATGTCAATTAGCACTCATTACAACGACCCATCATTAAAGATTTTGTTTAAAGTACTCATCATTAAGGGAATAGAACATGTCACTAACAGCTTCATACAGGCGACTATCCACATTGACCCCCAATGAATCCATGGACGGACGAGGCTCGCAATTGCCATTTATCACCCTTCCATATCCCCTACACATGCCTGGAGGCCAAGAAAACAACTCACCATAGTTGAAAATGCCGGAAACTTTCAGCTTGGGTCCTGTAGATTGGGGCACCAGCTTCTGTCCTGGACATCTCTCTTGTCCTTTGTTGTGGTTGAATCTTAGCCTCATCTTAGTCTGGGCTGTCCACTCACCTGAAAGAGAAAAAGAACTTTCAAGCTAGAAGCTTACACGAGAAGAAAACCTTCAGCATGGATATGAAAAGGGGTAAAAAAGAAAGAAAAATTAATAGAACTCGCACCATCAAATTCCAAACAGATTCCTATAAAAGCAAGTCCCCAACACGGCTTCTTCCTACTAGTATTGATAACCACCTGTTTATAATAATCATTGATTAAGAAACAAAATTAGGCCACCCTTTTGAGTCTAAATGAAACCAATCTTTACATTGGAACCATCTATTCTGGTCCTTTAATTTGGATGCCAGCATGCACTTAGTGAACTGGAACAGCAGAAAAATGTTAAAAAGAAAAAATAGACAATAGATAACAACTTCTATCGAAGTACATCACTTACATGACCAGGTGATAGTACCCGCACTCTAAAGGAGCATGGATTGTCCAGGTCGTCTTGGTCGAGAGTAGATAGCAGCTCCTAAAATAAATTATTTTTTGACAGTTCATTTAACAATGAAGAAATTAATATTAGAGAACATGGAAAGTTAAAAAATATACTAACATAAGCCGCAGTCATGCGTACCTTTATTTTGTTACATCCAAGGGACCTAATGCAGTCATGAAACCCAGATTTTGTCTGCAGCAAATTAAACAAATGGTGCATTCAAAAAAATTATTACATATCAAAACACATAAAGATGGCCAAGGCAGGGACATTAAGACATTAACGGATTGAGATTGCATACATGTAAGAATGATCTGACAGAAGGCACAATCTCTGTCCTGTAGTCATAGACACAGAGGTTGGAAAGGTTGCGCTTTAAGTCATCTATTCGAACAAGTGCTTCCAAAATTTTCTCATCTTGCCTATCAATCTGAAAGGAGAAACTTAAATCATAAGAAAGAGATGAGGTAAAGAAGAGAGGCAAGAGCAGGGAACAATAATAGCAAACCTTGGAAATGAGATCGTCCCTCATGTTTTGAAAAGCATCTTGCACAGAGGAGTTGCTTAAAGGACCACAGCCTTGATCATAAGCTTGACAAAAAAGTTGAGAGAGAAATCGGAAGTGCAATTCGTGGGTGATGCCAGTACTCCAGTCCATAAGAAGTGAGAGGGGCTGATCTCCATTAAACAACATGGGAACGAGGGCATTCACAACCTCCAAATACGTCAAGTCCTTGCATTTGGTATGGAAAAGGTTGCTCAAGTCAATGAGTTCAGAATGAACAGCACCAATGATTTCCATGCATTCTTTACGCTTTGCCTGACGAAGTTTCTCCTTTTCATTGGTTGATGGTATTTCATAGAAATTTGTCGAATCCACGAGAATATAACAATATGTATGATCAAGAGTGATGGAGTCCTCCAAGCCTACCTCACTCTTTACCTCATCTTGTCTTAAATTTTCTACCTCATCTCGACTGTCTTGTTCGGGTATCAACCAATAATCATCATGAGCAAGGCAAAGCTGGTGCTTGTCCTCCAAATGCACCATATGGGACTCTCGATCTATGAAAGTCTCGTCACAGCTGTAGCAGAGCCAGTACTTCCATGTCTTATTAAGCCTAAACCGCCTTATCCCTTCCAGCACGCTCTTACGTCCATCAATGTTCCGATCCTTTACACATTGCCGCAGAACGTTAGAGACAGACATCCAAAAGAAAGGCCCAGTGTCTGCGGCCTTCCCTGTTGCTCTCTCACTCAAGGTTGTATCCAACCTACAGAAGGTCGGGTCCTGCCTCCAAGGTTTGTCATCAAGTTTGAGTTCCGTCTCAGGTTCGCTCTTGGTATCAGATTTGGAACCATCTTCACAATCAGAATTTTCTTCGGATTCACTCTCATAACGATCGCATTCCATGTTAAAATAGGATTCATCGGTGTCATAGTCAGAACCGTAGTCAGAATACCTCTCGTCACTACTGATCTTCTGTTCAGCATTCTCTTCTTGATGTGATATCATCGGGCCTTGCTGCATTAAAGAACATAATAGCTGATGTAAGGCACCACCCAACAATATTTCTAGCCTAATACTTCCACATAAAAGAGTTGCATTTATCTGACTGAACTCGACTGTATCTGCTATTTATCTACTATGCAATTGTAGATTTAAATGCATGATCATCAATGATTTTTCAACAAGATGGGTTTACTATTTGTCAAATGCATAGATCTCACCAAGAAAACAAACAATATATTTTGCATTTTATTTGCTGAATCAATGTGCAGCCAACATAAAACTACTCAAAAATCATTTCTTGTACAGGCCTTGAGCTTGACCCGATATCAAGGAAGCCAAAGTTCAAGAGCTTAAAATATTTTCAGCCCAACTTCAAATTGATTCAAATAATAAACAGCCCAAAGCAAAGTTGGGATTGGTGCACTTGAGCCCCACTTATTTGCATTCCTAAAACCTACCAGAGAGGTTTTTCATAATATATTTTGATACATTGAATCTCAGGTCCAGTAATGACAGATACTGGCAGCGTGTATACATGGGTGCCAGGCTATATAATTGTACAAGGATTGCATAAGCACACAGCAAAACTTAACAAGCAGCTAAGACCTAGCAACACTTGATTAGATAATTGTGGGGCTAAATAAGACTTGACATAAAATAAAAAAGTGAAGTATCCATCAAGTTCATAACAAATGAGCAAGTCATGTACATTTTCTCCACATACCTCAAAAGGATTTTCTTTTTCCATATTAAGTGAGCGCCATCTCAAGCTATAATACAATCTCAGCTGCAATTGAGTAGGCTCAACATAATAAGTCTTAGTCACTTCAAGTTTACAAGAGCCGATACAGAAAGAAACAATACATGCATGGAAAAGAAAGCATATCAACAATCTCGAAATTAATTTGCATACCCGTAAGAAACATCCCATAACTAGTAAAATCATTTTGCGACAGTCGACAGCACATAGACTGCAGAGCTGAGATTCCAAGCACTGCAATTCATTGACAAGTTCAAGATGGCACAGCTCACTCTAGAAACACAAAGTAGTTTAGTGGATCAACAACAGGAAACAAAGAAATCTATAACTATATGGCAAAAGAAAAGACAGTGTGGAATCTTAGGATCACAAACCTTGAAGTGAGATTCAAGAAGTCGGTCAGAATCTTTAATAAAGGAACAGGGCCCACATGTAAGGTGGCTGGTAGAATTAAGATCACAATTCACCCCGTTTAATGACAACAGAGAACCCCGTGGAATGTTAAGTGGCCCCCAGAGTTCATACTTCATCTGGCACTTACTGCACCATGGATGGAGACAGTCACGATCAAGCCCAAACGATCTTATCTGATGAGTAATTCTTGTGACTGTACAACCCTTTTTCAAGTACTCTAGGATTTCCTGCACACGAGAAAAGATCACAGGGACTTTATTAGGGATTCTTTTAATTGAGGGAATGGGCGGCGCACTGCACAAGAATGAGAATATTGATTCCTTGCCACCATTGCTGAGAGAACCCGGCTGGAAAGAAAATGAAAGGCTTTCACCAAGAGAAACAGAGAACGCATCCAGAATGTCACTCTTGATCCAGCTAAAATCACTTTCAGCAGAATTGAATTCGTGATTTGCAATGTTCAATGTAGGTTGCTTGACGAGCTGGCTCATCTCCTTCACAAGTTGAACAAATCGGGAGAGGTGTTTTGCCTCCAACATACAAAAGGATAGGGGAGAATGCGCCAGAATGCGTTGAAGAAAGGACAAATTGAATCTGGGCAAATGATCAAGAAAAATGTGCTCTGTAGCCAAGGCAGTCATTGTCGTGAAGAATCCATCAGAGATCAATGAAAAAGAAGACTGCTCTTGTTTACCTAGCAAGACCCGGAACCCCTTTTCCAATTGACGTAAACCTCTCTTCCTCTCGAGATCCTCAGAAAACTTCCAATCCAAGGAGTTAAGATGGTCAGAACCAGCACACACATCAGCCATAGTGACGTGTTCAGGGTCTAGAAACATTTTTGAGAGCAGATCCAGTGCGTCCTTAACGACAATCGGTTTCCAGACCATCTTCCGGAGGGCATCAGCACACCGCCTCTCCTCGGCCAGATTATGCCCTCGGGGTGGCCATGCAACACGATGAAGATCTGAGAAGTGATCGCATTTGAGGTGAATGATGAGCGATTCATCATCCTTGAATAAACGCGAGCAATCTATGTTGGGACAGACATAGGCCTCCCACGTACTGTGGATCTCATAGAATGCTATTGCATCTGATAGGAAATCTGCCAGCCATGGCTCCTGGATATAGATACGTGAGAAAGAAACAATATCAATGGCACGCGCAGCCAGAAACTCCTGCTTATCTGCATCAGAATATCCAAAAAGTTTTGTAATGCTCATTATATAAAATATATTACACAAAGGTAAATTGCAATAATTATCATGGTAAATACTTGTTGTGCTTTTGGTCAGAGTACTACAACCTGTTCGATTTAATTAAAGGCTGATCATAACACATTAATTAGCTTTAGAAGCAGTCAAAATGGTATAAATAAGAACAAATGTAGAATCCTGACTTAACAAGGCCATGCAAAAGCTGTACCGAATACCATATTAATTAGCTTTTTAAGTTCGTACATCCGTATCTCCGGAGCTACTTGAGAAACGAAGAAAAGAAATTCATATATACTTGAAAAAACAAATCCATACTTGAATGGGTAAGGGACTCCCAGTAGGCGACGGCATTCTTTGCTATCCAGGCAGATGTTTCTGGTCGGCTGTAGTTGTCATCATCTAAAAGGGACGAATCTTCAGGCACTGGTAATGGCGGGTCGACCTCCATCGCTTGCTTTCCTTTGATCAAAGTCTCTCCATCATCTAAAAGGGGCGAATCTTCAGACACTGGTGATAGCGGGTCGACCTCCGTCGCTTGCTCTCCTTTATCAAGACTTTGCTAACGGGTACCTCGGGCATGCACGGGTAAACCCGGGGCGGGAAACGGGTAGAATGGGTACAGGTACAACGGTTCTCGGGGACGGATAGGCGAGTTTTGTTTCAAAATTCTACTCCACCCGTTTCATATTCGTACCCGTCTCGGATTCACGAATACGGATACCCCGGATAGGAGGGCCGGGCGGTCTGGTCCGATCTTTTTTTTTTTTGTTTTCTATTTTTGTTTTTTCTTCTTTTTTTCTTTTTTTTTTTCTTTTTTCTTCTGTTTTTTTCTCTTCTTTTTTTTACAGTGTCGTACGAATATTATTACGTGTTTATAATTCGATTTTTTAAATCTGAATAGTCCAATATTAAATAGTGTATATATATATATATACATAAAATTATCAAGTCACATCTTTATAATTCCTAAATAAATAAAATTATCAAGTCACATCTTCGTGCGAAAATTTATACTTGGCGGAATAAATATTCAAATTTTCGCACGAATAAATCTAATTACTTCACATATTCACAAAAATAAAACTAATCTATTTATTTAACCAATTAAAAATAAATCCGAATTTAAAATATAAAATCTAACCTATTCAAAAATAAATCTAATTAGTAAACATATTCAAAAAAAAAATCTAACATATTTTTTTAACCTATTAAAAATAAATCCGAATTAAAAAAAAAACAGAAATTAAAAACAGAAAAAAAAACTGATAAAAATATGATGTTTCGGCCTATATTCCTGACCGGAACAGGCTGTTTTGGCCTTTGCAGAGAAGCTGTATTTTATGCAAAGGCTGAAACAGCCTGTTCCGGCCAGGAACAGATGCCGAAACAACATTTTTTTTTTGTTTTTTTTTCTGTTTTTTAAGAATAAATCTAATCTATTTTTTGTTTATTTTTTCTATTTAAAAATAAATCTAACATTTTCAAAAATTAATCTAATCTATTTAAAAATAAATCTAACATTTAAAATAAAAATAAATCTGAATTTGAAAAATAAAATCCAACATATTCAAAACAAATCAAATTACTTCACATATTCACAAAAATGAATCTAACCTATTTATTTAACCCATTAAAAATAAATCCAAATTTCAAAAATAAAATCTAACATATTCAAAACAAATCAAATTACTTCACATATTCACAAAAATAAACCTAGCATCTTTTTTTAACCTATTAAAAATAAATCTAACATTTTCAAAAATAAATCTAACTTATTCAAAATAAATCTAACATTTTCAAAAATAAATATAATATATTTAAAAATAAATCTAACATATTTAAAAATAAATCTAACATTTAAAATAAAAATAAATCTAACCTATTCAAAATAAATATAACATTTTGAAAATAAAATCTAATGTAACATATATAAATTTTAACATTCAACAAATTTTAATCTAATAATCTAACTATAGTCAAAAATATTTCTAACATTCAAAGATTTCTAATTATCTAACCTATTAAAAATAAATCCGAATTTGAAAAATAAAATCTAACATATTCAAAACAAATCTAATTACTTCACATATTCAGAAAAATAAATCTAACATCTTTTTCTAACCTATTAAAAATAAATCCAAATTTCAAAAATAAAATTTAACATATTCAAAAAAAATCAAATTACTTCACATCTAACAAATCTAACATATTCAATAAATCTAACAAATCTAATTACTTAACAAATTTAACAAATCTAACATAAAATAAATATAACAATTCTAATTACTTAACAATTAACATTCAATAAATCTAGCATAAACTAAATTTACTCTACAAAAATAAATTAATCTTATATGAAATAAATGTAACATTTAAATCTCACGGAAATTGGAGACATTCTTATCCACTATACCGCTACACAGGCCCCAATGGTTTCGGTAATTGGAGACATTCTTAGTAATGATTTCAATTTTCACCCCTTCCAGCTCCATGCTTCACAAATTTCAGCAACGTTTCCTTGTATTAGGTACATGTGGACATAATTTCCTAATTTTTTTTCCCAAAGCAAGTGATTTTCTCCCCACAGTAACCTCCATACCTAGAGAATGCGAAAAATAGTCATTTTGTTATTCTAGTTTTTACTTGATCAGCCAAATAATCACCCCACTTAAATATCAAAAGAAATAAATAGGTTCACATTCAAATATTTTAGTACTGGTACGATGGAATGATCAGTCCTTCTTTTGATGACAAAATTGAAATGTGCAGAATTCTAGTCAGACAGAGATAATTTCACCTCCACTTTTAGGGTCCCAAGGTGGAAAGGAGGAATTAATCCTCTTGCTTCTTTATCCCCTTTCTTTCTATTGCAGTTGCCTTCATTTTGTCACCTCCTAATCTCATCATTTATTTGAACTATGGAAGATGAATATATAATTTGTTGCAAATTGAGCTTTTTCTGGTTTTTTTTTTTAAAAAAAAATTGCCCTTCATTTCCTCCTATGCTACTTTTGTGTGCACGTGTGCATGAATAAGTGTGTGGAAGATGAATTTTTTTTTTTAAATTTTGTCCGATTTTTTTATTGTTCATGGGAAAAAAGCATAAAGAAAATGCCAACAATATTGTAAAAGACAAATAGATATTAAGAAATATTTTCATCATAATAAAAGAAGTTCCAATTGTTGTAGCTAGATTTTGATTGTCGATTGTACAACTTAATTCACATCAATGCACAGCACATTTGAATATTGCAAATGAGAGAAATAGCCTCAATATAGGCAATTACTAAATTACTAACTCTGCAATACCTCCAACTTTTTTTTTTCCGTGCCAATTAATCTGGAAAGGAAATATCTAGATTTGCAATTCATAGGAGATATCCAGACTTTGACGGTAAGTTACTTGATTCGTGTAGGTGAAGCACAAAATAAAGATCAATTTGACAGATAACAGAGATTTCTGACCTTGAACGGCTCGTAAGAGGAGACATAATACAGAGGTGGAGGGAGGAAAGTGACGACAGGGAGAAAATTTGAACCTTGCGAAAGGTACAAAAAATCAAGGGACTGATTGCCTCATTATGTGTTTTTTTTTAATTTTAAAATAGAGAAGTTGGTGGGATGGAATACGAATTAGATTCATTTGCAGAAGAAAGACTTTGGTACTTGTCTACGAGTAATAGTGATTTAACTTTCTGAGGGTATCAGCATAATATGTTGTTGTTTCAATTGAGAAGCTTTAGTTTTGTTGCTTCTTCTTTCAAAAGATTTATTGAATCACCCTACATTTATATTTTCTTTTGGTAGTTTTGACTGATAATTGTGTTCTATTCATGCTGGCATTGAATGGACTGGCACTGTTGTTCAGTAAGATTCATTCTTTGATCTGTCTTTGTTGCTGCATTTTTCCCAACTAGAATAATGAATATTTGTGTGTATATCTGTGACCTGTGTAATTAAATGTCTAATTTTGTTTTGTTAATTTTCTCATATATTTCTTTCTTGTATTTCAAATTCCTTTCTGTTCACTTTAAAAAACTTTATTGGAAGCAAAGATTTGTTTTCCTAGCAATAAGAAATTAGAAAACAAATATTTGATTGCCCTAATTATTTTTTGATGCTACCATCAAGTGATTTTGACAATTCCAAAGCATGCCAAAATATATAGTTCCAATTAATGTACAAAAGAAATTGAACCTGAGATTATTATTATTATTATTTTCCCTTCTAATTTTTCTCGGTTCTTATTTTGAAGATTCATTTTAACTTTCTATTTGTAATTTCTTATGGGACTATATTGTTTCATCTACAGTAGTACTAGTCGAAACTGGAAATAACAATTGATGGTTACAGGCTGCTGGAATTTTTTCTAACAAGTGTTTGCTTGGGAGGATAAAAAAGTGGCCCACCAAGTTTCGCTGCCCTGGACAGGTTTTCTCGCCTTTCTCTTCTCTTTTTTGTAGATAATTGTTATGGAGTTAACATAAGTACGATAGGTAACTATATGGATGACAACCACAAATGGACATAAACACTAATTGGATGGCGACCACAAATGGTGTTCCCATACTGTTGCTTTAGCCCATTACTTAGTTGTTTGTTCTTAAATTTTTACCTTCCATTCAATTGTCTTATACAAATCATAATGATATAGGATGTTGTTGGTCACTGCCTAACAAATGGCCACAGTGATATAACAGGAAAGGTTGGTCAGGCAGTTCCTCATCTTCGTAAGGTAAATATCTTTCATGTAGTTGTCAATTTCATTTCCCATTGCAGCAGTGCCAATATATGCCTATATTTCCTGCGTTGTGCAGTTCAACTCTCTCTCTCTCCATGGCTGAAACTCTCTCTCAACCCTACAAGGCAAAATGAAAAACAACTTCCAACGTTAACTTCACCTCAAAGCATTAGTAGGGCAATTACAAATGAATCCCACACAAATACAGAAGTGTACACTCACAGCTGCATCCCCTGTCACGTAGTAACTTCATCAAGGCATAGTATAGAAGGACAGTAGAATTTGTAGGATTCATTTGGAAAATTTAAGTTTTCCATTTTGAGCTTCCAATTCACTGTTGTTGCAATTTAGGTTAAGTCGACATCCAAACTAAAATTATTTCCTACCAACCCACAAACTAAATTTGTATTCCTCATCGGGAGATGCATGTCCAACCATGTTCTAAATGCTCGAAAAGTTTCAAAAATTTTGGGGCTTTGGAGCTATTTTACCATGCTATTTAGTTAAGGGACAGTTTATAGGGAGAGCATGACTATTTTTCATAGTTCCTTTTTTAAAAGATTAACTTCCGAAATCCATTATTTCATGTGTAGTTGATTGTCTTTTATAGGTCATAATGATATATGATGTTACAGGTATTGCACAACAAGGGACAAAAGTGTTATACCAGTAAAGGTTGGCCAGGCAGTTTCTCATCTTTGTAAGGTAAATATCCTTCATGTAGTCATTTTCGTTGGCCATTGCATCAGTACTAAGTAACGGTACCAGCTGAGGCATTTTCCTTGGATATTAGTAAAAAATTTTGAAGGGTAAGTCACACTACCTTATAGCAAGGAATTTAATCCTTCCTATTTTTATATAGTAACCAAACAATGCTTAACAGTCCAAATCATTGAACATTCTTACCAAGCTTCAACAAAGAACATATATTTTTCCTATTTTCTCTCATTTTCCCTTTTTTAAAATATTTTTGGACTGGAACCCTATAGTCCTTTCCCTCCCGTACATAAAAGATCTGTGGTATAAGAAATCAAGCAGTTACATAGACAAAAGAATTCTACAGTAAGAAGCTTGAAGATTTGGAACTTGGAAGAGAACATCAGGTTACAGCAATCAGAAGTCACTGTGGCTGGAGAGGCAAGTACCAATTTTATGTTGATTACTTAAAATCAGAAGTAGAACAATATAAATTTATTACACTGGGTTCATAAAAACGACCAAGAGATTATAATAAAAATAATATAACGAGGTACTGAGAAAGCCTTTTTGGTATAGTAGAAATTAACAAAAAACAACATAATTGACATTGAATAACGGTATATAATGATAGCTGGAACAGTCTGTATTGGCATCTACGAGCAAATATCGGATCTTCTACCAAGTTAATTGACACATGTCACTCTCATTATTTAAAAAAAGGAAATACCCAAAATCCATCAGAAATTTATCAGATGTTTCTAGTAGGAAACATGATATAGTTCTATCTATTATGAGTAGTAAGGACGACTATATAATTATAAGGAATTCGTGTACACCAGAACTAAGTGAAGAATAAGCTAAAGAATGACTTGATGGGTTGGCTTTCTATCGTGGAAAATGGGCTTTCATTTCCAAGACTCCACTCTTTTCTACCCAGCTCTATGAGACTTTGCAAATAGGTATGCATTTTCATATGATGAAAATACCCTTTGAAATTTCAACTGCGGATATTGGTTGGTGTGTGACTGTGTGTGTAAATTATAATGACAGGTGGTACAAATTGTTCTGATAGTGCATCAGACTTGTGGTTGAAAAAAAAAATACTGATCTTTTTCTCATTTTGTATACAATATTGCCAAACCATCTTTTTTTGTGAGTAGCACCTTTGTAATTCAATGTAAAGATTTCACCAGAGAGGATAAAGATGTGCTAATTGATGACATGGAAATAAATAAATCTCTATCTTCTCTTTGTATCTCCCTCACATTTATGGTAAAATTAATACTTGAATTATATTATTTATGCATAGCTGAGAGAGAGAGCTACATTATGTAATAGAGGCAGTTAGATAATAGAGGTAGTTAGAAAGTTAGTTAGTGCTAATAATATTGTTAGGAAGTTGTTACAACAGATTAGGATTAGTTGGATTGTAACAACTCTATGTGATAGCTTTCTTATAAATAGATGATGCATATGTAATCAAATCATATCAATGAAATACATTTCTCCTATTCTCTCTTAGTTTAGATGGTATCAGAGCTTTGGTAAAGCTGGAATTAGGCTCGCGCCTATTCCAGAATTTATGCTTCAAATCCAATCCCCTATTCCAGTTTAAACTTTTCTTTTCCAGAAATAATCCTCTATTCCTCTCTATTCTAGTCTAAACCCTTTCTATTCCCTTCTATTCTTCTTTATACCCAAATTAAAACAACTTAGTAGACTATTCCTACAGATCTCTTCCTTATTCTCTTTTATCTCTCTATTCCTCCTACAATAAACAAGAACGGAGAACCAGCCATCTCCCTCCCTGCGCGTACTGTTCACACACCATCTCTCACTGTGCCAAGCCTCGCTGTGTCACTGCCGATCAGGCTGTACTTGCACTAGTCTGCCGCGCCGAGCTCAGTCCTCACCGCTGTCTCCCACCGGAGACATTCTTGCTCCAGTCCGATCTCTCCAGCAATCGCCAGAAGCTACGGCAGAGAACGAAAGTTCTTGTCAGAGAAGACCAGTCAAATCTGACGTCAAGCACTGATCCAGATCGAGCCGAAGAGGATTGACGCCCAAACCGCGCACTCTCTCTGCTTCGAATCAGTTTCGTACACTGCTGACTTTGACATTGAGCCAGCCCAGATCAGTAGAGGTACGCACCTCGTCGCCTGAGATGGAGCTTTGTGAGCCGACACAACACTGCCTCCGACCTCTCCTTACCTCACCACATCGCCGCCGTCTCCTCGTCAGATCCATCAGCCCTCTGATCTCCGCTGTGTTACAACGATCCATCGCAACTCAGCCACAGACAAGGCGAGCATGGGTTCAGCGCAGGGGAAAATCGACAATGATGCCATGCTATCACTGTCTGGTGGTGCTGCCAGAACGATGGAAGGGGGTGGATGCTTATCCGAAGCTCAGTCCGACCTACAGTACTGCTCACCCTTCATCACGCCTCCAGAATTCCGCCACCGGATTCTCCGTTTCAGTGGCGAAGTCATGCAAGGTTTTAGCGATGAAGAAGCGTTAATGGATCTATTTTGTGGCGCTGTGCAACTAAACCAAATCCAATTCAGTCAACCGGAAATGATTTCTCCTTTTTTTTTTGGGCTGAGGTTGAAAGCCCACTTCAAAATCTATTTTCTTTAATTTTCTTTCAAGGCCCAAATCCAATTTCATTTCAGACTTGCCTCTTCAAATAACTTTTCTGCGCCTCTTTTATTTATGATCCCCTCCAACTACAGTTCCAATAGAACATGCTGCTCTGACTTACTGATTCATGTCTAATCAAGCCAAACCAATGCCAGGCTCCTTCTTCTCTTCTCTTCTTCTATCTCCAAAATGCTTCTCCAATTGAGACAAGAGAGCCAAGAGCCTCTTGAAACCATGTATTTGACAACAAACCATGAGCTAGAGGACTCAAACGAGCCTCTCAAGTACATGGAAGCATTCTTGAGCCACAAGAGCTCCTCCTCTCTACCTTCTACCTTCAAGGAGACCCAAACTTGACGATTCACATCGCAAGAACAATGGCATTGAGATATTGGCATCGACCTTCTTCTTTCGGAGCAAGCTCAACGTTGCTACCGCACCATGTTTCGCTTGAGGGGGCGTAATAGAGGCAGTTAGATAATAGAGGTAGTTAGAAAGTTAGTTAGTGCTAATAATATTGTTAGGAAGTTGTTACAACAGATTAGGATTAGTTGGATTGTAACAACTCTATGTGATAGCTTTCTTATAAATAGATGATGCATATGTAATCAAATCATATCAATGAAATACATTTCTCCTATTCTCTCTTAGTTTAGATTATGTGAAACTTTTCACCTCCCAAAAAAAATCCATTCTTAATGAAATTATCTACATAATCATAACCAACAGTGGGGTAACAAAATTGGACACTATACTACCAAATTGTAGGAGTTAGGATTATAATTTCCCTCTTTTTCTATCTATTTATTTACCATTGAAAATTTTATTTCCACCCATTTTAATTATTTTCTTTCAATTTGTTTGTGAGACAAAAAGATTAAATTTTACTTGCCACTCCACCTGCTGAGGATGAATTGGAAGCTCACAGAAAGCTAACACAAAGACACATCAAATGCAATACTTTGTTATGATCTCCTCCTTTATTTCCTCCAAGCTGCCAAAGGTTTGTTATGATCTCCTCCTTTATTTCCTCCAAGCTGCCAAAGGTGCCTCACATCAGGATAATACCCCATTTTTAACATTGGATTTACATTTCAAATTTATATATCACAGCTCTATATGTTTACGCTTTTTCGAACAAATATCAACTGATATACTAATATGCGTATATTATACCAAAGTATGTTATTTCCATTACTTAAATTAATATCTTCCTATGCACTGCATCATATTCTATTTGATTGTTCTCAGTGGCAGAAACCTACACCAAAATTCGCCTTCAGAATTCTGCTCTACTGTTTTATACATCTCTTTTAGTGTTTTGGTCTTTCTACAGATACTAAGGTATTCATCTGTATTTTTCCTTTTTTTTCTTCCGATTTTTACAAACATACATTATCAAATCTGATATAAACACTTAATTTAGTTTCACAAATCTGCTGTACATGTTCATTTCACTATCAGCCTATGTATATAAGTATCTTCATAATGACAATATTTCTTTTGGCCCATTGAATAGTATTAGAGTTCACATCAAAACTATGTGCTCGAATGGAGCTTGGATGTTTTCTACTATAAGTCGGCTGTTGCACAGAAGCTCACCTCCCAACTTAATTCTCAAATTTTTGACGTTCCCACTGCATCAAAAGAGGAAATCACAAAGATATACTACCTAAAGGTATGGAGATGATCCAAAGAAAACGTTTATGCTATGGAAAATATTCCTTTTCTGGTAATAGAGTTATTCTGAGTATTTATAGTTCTAATTGTATATTTTGTGCAGCCACCAAAGCCACCGACGCACACTCCTTCCCTTGGATGCCACGAAGAATCTCAGGTACTTGTATGTATGTAATTTCTCTTTCCTTTTCATTACATTTAGTACTTTAGTCTATTTATCAGCAAATAGAATATGAGATCATTGCACTATTGGCCAAGCTTTTTCACTTTTGACATAATAAATTGTTATCCCATTTTCACTAACAATAAATTGTCATTCACATTTTGTCATATAGGGACATCACATCAACAACTACAGCTTTGCTCCTTCAAGATGAAGCATAGATAGTAAAGCATGTAAAATGTATGCCCACTTAAAAATTGAACCATTAGATTGTATATGTTCAATGTTCATGACAATTTCATTAGATGCTGATGAAAATACATAATACATGATCATAATACATGATCTTAATTTTCTGGTTGTAACATGATCTTAATTGCAAATCATAAATCAAATGTTTCCAAATTTACCCCTCATTGGCTGTAGGGAGATGGTGATGATCAGACTTTTCTTGCTCTAACAAGAGTAGCTCAAATATCAAGATTAAAGAAAAATAGAATTCATGAGCATTTAGAACAACAAACAATGAGTTTCAAATCATCATTCCACAACTGTTGGAATTGAAATATTTTTGTCAATTGATTTTAAATATCTCATGCCCACCTTTTATTCTACCTTCTCTGTGCCGAATTTATATTTCATGGAATGTAACAAAGTTCGAACCTTATATCGCGTATTAAAAGTAGATAGACTTTAAGCTCATGAGCTGAGCATATATGAAGATAAAACAGTCTATTCTGAGGCCAAGTGCTACGAGTTGTTGAAGCGAATTCATGACAGTCATAAACGGACTGCGGGTTTGAATTCGTCCTAAAATGCTACGGAATTGTTGGTTAGTATTCTTCTTTTTTCCAACAAAATACTTATGAAAGTCAAACTGACAAGGCATTCATGAACTGCCCTGGGTTGCAATGTAGCCCTTTTGGCTCGGCCTTCCTCTCCGGCGTTGCTCCGGCCACGGTGAGACTAAGGGAATACATGCACGTGATCGTTTCCATAGGGAGGTTTCTTTACACCTGGCCTCTACCTCCGGCGATGGCTGGAGGTGGTGTCTCTACCTGAAAATCCGGTTCTTTTAAGGTCTCGGTAAGGTTTTGCTCTGGTTTCCGATCATCTATGCGTGATTCTACTTGTTTTTCTTTATGACTTTCGTCATCAGGGTGTATTCAACATGGTTTGGAGTCTGATTCGCCAACAAATGTTCTATTCATGGCATATCCTGATCAACAGAAGCCAATTGACACGGTTTCAGTGGGCTGGTCACTTCTTGGCTTTGTTGTGTCTTAACTCGGTTTGTTTCGTCATACATTATCATCATTCTTGAGTTGTAAGATCCAGAAGCAATATCCAAGTCCGGGATCTTAATTTTCCATTTGGTTCAGTGCATAGCACAACATGACTTTATAGTTTATACTATGGGTTCTATCTTGATCGTTTATCTAATTTTGGTGTATTGGTGTAAATTATCATATTCAATTTTATTAATTTCACAGGACATGACTACTTCCCCCTTTGAACAGTCAAATTGAATAGTCAAATTATCATGTTCAATTTTAAAACACTATGCATAACAATATAATATAAACATGGAAGGGATGCCTAATAGACATGTAACCAAGAAAGCATTGGAAAAATATTTTTGGTACATGATCTGTAAGTTGCATGTCTATTTACATGTACAATGCTACATTTTAGCATTGGAAAATTTTAGGAACAATTGGTACCTGAATTGATCACACGATGACAGAATTTGCTGCTAAATTTTGGTACAATTAAATGGTACCATAACACCTACAAACTAAATTTTTGCATACATCAAGTTTAACAAGCTGACATCAACTTCTAAAAATCACCAAAAGAACATGAATTTGTACCGGTACCAAATATATGTACCGGTACCAAAAATAAGTTTGCGTCATTAGTTATGGCGGCTTCATACCAAAATCTGAACATTGCTTCTGCCCCTTGTACCTGAAAAAATTACCCCTCCACATTTTAACTTTTAACTCACAGTTGCATGTAACCAAGGAAGCATTGGAAAAGTTCATGTAACAAATGTCACTTTTAACTCACAAATTCATTCATGCATTTTAAGTTGAATTTTGAAATAGCATTTCTAACCTAAATTATTATTTAGTAGTTGAGCAAACAGTTTTTGGAAAACAATTTTGGAATCTTCATAGTTATTTAAACAAATAGTTCCATGTTACGTACACAACCAACAAAACTCATTAGGTTAATGACAATTGCTAAATGTTTTTTTGATGCGGAGTATGTATGGTTTCAGAAGGCTAAGTGTATGGTTTCAATTAGTTATACTCAAATTAAAACTGGAACCCTGAGAATCAACAAGAATGCACAAGGATGGTGATGATAAATGCCGTGTTATCAGCACTGCCGGTGTACTACATGCAATGCATAAGATCACCAGTATGGACAATCAAGGAGATAGATAGAATCAGGAGGCATTTTCTTTGGCAGAGGGTGTCACAACAAACTAAGAAAATCAACCTAGCTAATTGGAGCATTGTTTGTACTCTAAAAAAATTGGGGGGACTTGGAATTGTTGATTTACTAATGTTTTACACTGCACTATTATTAAAGTGGCAACGGCAGAAGTGGGGATAATGAGAACTTTAGATAGAGAGTAGGGATTATGGAACAAAAGAAAAATCACTAATAAACACAGTTTATAAATAAAAACTACTGATTAAAAAACTTAGATAAATAAAAAACAAAATATAACTTACCTTTTGGGATCCTGAACATGATTCAATTATTTCCTCCTCCTTGCCGAGGGGGTATAGAACAGTTTTTCCTTTATCAACTATTTAAATTAAAAAAAAATATTAATTCAATAATAAGGACAATTGAAAAGTACATTTATACTGGACTTGTTCGTGAGTAAAAAATAATTTAAAACCTTTTTATAAAAAAAAATGCAAAGCTTTGGGCTATATTTCTACGTGAATACAATGAAAACCTCACATATTGTTATAAAAAAAATGTTTTCCAAGGATACAATAAAACTGACCGTCTTGTTTCTCGCAATCTTGGCCTTTTCTTTTTGTTTCTGCTTCTGTCTTTCAGTCTTATCGCTTGTCCCTTGACAATCAAAATCCTAAATAACAATAAAAAATTACTAACAATTATATTAATTATATAATAAGGTTCTCTTTTTTTTTTTCTTTTCTTATAAAGTTACATTTGGTAAGGTATCGGAGAATTTGGGGGGAAGACGGTGCATTCCTTCAAATGGATCAGCAGACTGTCTATTATCCTCTTGGCTGATCCTTTTTTCATCTTCTTTTCCCTTTTCTGTTGTCACTATGTGCTCGTCTAGAGAATCCTTCCCCTGAAAAATACAAAACACATTAGTTTTAAAAAAAAAAAAATGAATTTTCAACAGAAAATTTAAAAGCGTACTCACTCTTAGATCAACGTAGCGTAGTCGCCCGATTTGTACTATCTTTTCGTCGAACAAAATTCTTTTAACTTCATCTGGTAGGTCCTCAAAAATTAACTCGTTTTGTTTTAGAACCCATTTAAGTTGTCTTTTAGAGAAGAAGTCTGCCACAGAATTTAGTTCTCGTTCAATGTACTTTACGAGTACCATACTGTTATCTGGAATTATTATTTCATTACGGGCTCCTTTGGGTCGTCCGGTCGTCCACTTGTCCAAACCAGCTAATGCGCGACAATTATTAATCGATTCTAATGAGATTTCTCTTCTTTGTTTGTCTTCCCAGTAAATCAATTCTCCATAGTTAAAGGCATTGACAGCATTTAGACTATCAGAATAGATTATATAGCGCTTCCAGCCTGATATTGCAGTATTGTAACCATTGGCAACCTCCAATGCTCGATAAAGCGCTCTGATTTCTGCAGTGGTACTTGTATATTGCACAAAATCAATGGGTCGTACTGCTTTACTTGGAATTATTTCTGTTTCGGCGTATAGAAAGGTCAAATCGTAATTTCGAACCACTATGCCACAGCTAATGAGCTTCTGCCATTTACGGAAGGACGCGTCACAATTTATTGCACAGTCACCCACTTGCAGTTCTTGACCGAAGAACATTAACGGCTCGTGTGTTTTATTTCTCTTATCGAACTCCAGTTTCAACTGGTAGTCCTTCCAAGTAATAATCTGGTGAATTTTCTCTGAGCATGGTGGAGACTTGTCCATGGGGCAATTGAATATTTCATCGCAGTTTAAACAATAATACTTACAATCCTGCACACAAAAAGAACTTACAGCGATTTAAACAACAGTACAGCGATTTAAACAACAGTACAGCGATTACAGCTTAACCCATGGTGATGGCTGTGCTTAACGGGTTGGGCCAGGAATACAACTTGTTTGTCCTTGCGATATCAATCCTAAACTGCTGCGTGGCCCAGTTGATTTGGGGATAACCGTTGAATTGCTGGAATTCGAAAAGAGAAAAGAGGAAGAAGGAGAAATGGTCAGCTGCAAAGGGCAGCCCGTATTAATTGAACCACCCTCTGATGATGGGCCCATCAACTTGGAGAACAGCATGAAAGCTTTAATGCACAGTGAGGATGACAAAGGGGCCCAAGACAACAGAAATGGAGGGGACGATACGAGCATAACTGGAGAGGTCGATTTGGATCACAGTGTCAAGCCGTTTAAGGTTTGTCTGCCATAACCGTTTCCTGAAGATTCGCTTTGCTGAGATGGAGGTCGTACAGTGATTAGAGCTTAATAAAGACAGTTTTTTAGCTTAATCTTTTTGTTATAGCATCGCCTATATAAGGCCTTTACTTCTGTTGATAGAGATATGAAAAAAACTTTATAGAATTTGGCATTTTTCTTTGTATCTCTTGTGACTCAGTTCACTGTTATGAGTAAAATCGATTTTCAATTCAATTGAGATTACAACTTTTGTGCATTTTCTAATTGATTGAGAGAGCAGGTTCACTGCAATTGGTATCAGAGCCAAGTTGTCACCAGCTGGGGAAATCTAGGCGCAAGGCGAAGTCGAGCAGCACGATGCCTCCGCGTTTGAGAAGTCAAGACGACTCCGATGAGGAGGTGGTTCTAGATCTGACAGCGGTTAATGATAAGCTTGTCAGGATGGTGCGGGAAACCGAATCCTCCCTCCAAGCTTCGCTACAAGCACGAGATGATCGTATTGATAAGGTGGAGGGCAAGATCGATCAGCTTACTGAAATGTTCAAGCAGTACATTGATGGCAGGCGTACCAATGACCTTACTGGGAGTAACTCCAACAGGCTACTGCCTCCTACAAATCAACCAAGAAGATATCCACCAGCACCACCTGTCATTGAAGAACCACCAGATATGAGTATCAGGTATCAGGATCATCACCTTCAGAACCAGAAAACCTCTCTTCCTCGATTTGATTTTCCGTGTTTTGATGGTGATAACCCGGTTGACTGGTTAGAGAGTAGTGAATTCTATTTTGAATGTTACCAGACCGCTGAGATGTATAAAACCCGGTTAGCCTCCATGAATTTCTATGGGAAGGCTAAGGAATGGTATAGCTGTTTCAGGGTGGAAAATCCAAATCCACCTTGGCCAATACTAGTTGAAGCCGTGTTTGAACGGTTTAAAGATAAGAAGAATTGTAATGCTGTGGTACTGTTCAGAAAGGTGACCCAATCTCATTCAGTGGAGGATTACATCACTGAATTTCAAAGAGCAAAGTCTCGGTTGATGGCTGAAACTAATATCAAGAATGACTACTTCTATACTTGGAGTTTCATCAGTGGCCTCAAAGATGAGTTACAAACCACTATCAATCTTTTCAAACCACAGAACTTGAATGAAGCATTTAGTGTTGCTCAGGAAATTGAGATGGCAGTTGGGCCGTCAGACAAAAGACCATTATTTCTTAGACCCCAAACTACCCCTGCAGTCAGAACCGTTAAACCTCCTGATCCAACAATCATGAAATGGGCACCTCAAACCAATAACCAACCTAGACCTCCACCAAGACCTCAACCAAATACCCAACAAAACCTAACCATTGATCAGAAAAGAAACTTGGGGTTGTGTTTTCGTTGTAATGAGAAGTGGTTTCAAGGTCATAGGTGTAACAAAGGGCTCCACACCATGGATGCAGTAGGGGTGGAAGAAGATGAGAATGAGATAGATGAAATTCTGAATTATGAGGAGCTCACCAAGGAGGAACCTGAAGTTGTGCTAGAAGAGAGTGTGGTAATTTCTTTGAATGGTCCCAAAAATTCCAACAACAAAACTATCACCTACAAAGGCTCTGTGGGTTCACTTCCTATTTGTGCTTTCATTGACTCAGGGAGTACCCACTCTTTTATAAATCCTGCCTTGCTGCCTAATCTAGAGATTCCTGTTGTTGCCACTAGCCCATTACATGTGAAGATTGCAGATGGAAGTAAAATGAGCTCCACAGCCATGTGCCCAAAAGTCAGTTTTTATTTGAATGAACACCCTTTTGAGCATGACTTGAGAGTTCTAGCCGTGCCGGGGTATGATATTCTGTTGGGAATTGATTGGCTGTCTCAATGGGGTACAATGGCAGTGAATTATGGAGAAGGCATGATGGCCATGAAGAAGGAGGGCAAAAGAATCAAACTGGTGCAAAAGGGAGAAGTAGCCGAGGTGAGAATCTGTGAAGGAAATGTGAATCCTGAGAAGGAGGTGAAGAAGGGTAATCATGTCATTTATGCCCAATTGTTCAAAATGGGAGAAGATTCTAACACCACTAAACCAGAAACCAATCCAATTCTCTTACCCGTTTTGAACCAGTTTCAATCTCTCTTTGAAGAACCTAAAACTCTACCACCTAAAAGGGACATAGACCATCAAATTAACCTCAAAACCGATTCTACTCCCACTAACCTAAGACCCTATAGGTTCTCTTACTTTCAGAAACTGGAGGTAGAGAAAATCATTCAAGAACTCCTCAAAAACAACCTAATACAAAACAGTACTAGTTCATACTCCTCACCAGTGCTGTTAGTTAAGAAGAAAGATGGAACTTGGCGTATGTGCATTGACTACCGCAAATTGAATGATAATACTATCAAGAATAAGTTCCCAATTCCCTTGATTGATGATTTGTTGGATGAGCTTGATGGGGCACAATATTTTTCCAAATTGGACCTGAGAAGTGGTTACCATCAGATAAGAATGAGAGAGGAAGATGTGCACAAAACAGCCTTTACCACACATGAGGGTTTGTATGAATTCAAGGTTATGCCCTTTGGGCTAACTAATGCTCCTGCCACTTTTCAGGCCCTCATGAACCTCATTTTCAAGCCCTTTCTAAGAAAGTTCATTCTGGTTTTTTTTGATGATATTCTTGTGTATAGCAGGAGTATTGAATCCCACATAGAGCACCTCAAGCAAGCCCTAGAGATTCTGCAACAGAACCAGCTGTTTGTGAAGAAGTCTAAGTGTGCATTTGGTGTTAGTCAAATTGACTACTTGGGCCACACAATCTCAAAGGAAGGGGTGTCAACTGACCCATCAAAGATTGAAGCAATGGTGAATTGGCCGGTTCCAAAGAATATCAAGGCACTCAGGGGCTTTTTGGGCTTGACAGGCTATTACCGAAGGTTTGTTCAGGGGTACAGTATCATCTCTCATCCTCTCACTGAATTGCTCAAGAAGAATGGGTTTAGGTGGAATCCAACAGCCCAGCAAGCTTTTGAAGCACTTAAACATGCCATGGTGAGTGCTCCGGTTCTCAAGCTACCAGATTTTCACAAACCTTTCATCCTTGAAACTGATGCATGTCAAAACGGCATTGGGGCTGTTTTAATGCAAGATAAAAGACCTATTGCTTACTTGAGTAAGAAGTTAGGGGTAAGAAACCAATCTCTATCTACTTATGAAAAGGAGTTGATGGCCTTGTTTACAGCAGTGACCAAGTGGAGACACTATCTATTAGGAACTGAATTTGTGATTAGAACTGACCAAATTAGCCTCAAGTATTTACTAGAACAAAAGGTGAACACACCTATGCAGCATAAAGGTCTCAGTAAGCTGCTGGGTTTGAATTATACCATAGAATACAAAAAAGGGGCTGAAAATCGAGTGGCAGATGCATTGTCCAGAAGGGAGGGACATGAAGAAAGAGAAGGGAAATTAGAAGCAAATTTACTCATGTTGAGTGAATTGGTGCCACATTGGGTGCAAGATGTAGTGGAAAGTTATGAAGATGATGAGTGGATAGCTGCATTAAAATTGAGGTTGCAAGAAGAAGGGTTGGAAGGTAGCCACCATTTAACTGAGTATCAGGGTGTCTTGAGATTCAAGGGCAGAATTTGTGTAGGGGCAAAGGGAGAATTGAGACAGGCCATATTAAAAGAGTTACATGACTCGAGTTTAGGTGGTCACTCGGGCATCAATGCAACATATCAGAGGGTTAAAAGGATGTTTTACTGGCCAAAGATGAAAGGGGATGTGTATCAGTTTGTTAAACACTGTGACAATTGTCAAATCAATAAGTCCGAGTATGTGGCACCTCCAGGACTGTTGCAACCCTTGCCAATTCCTGACGAAGCATGGGAGAGTGTGGGTATTGATTTTATAACAGGGTTACCTAAGTCTAAAGGGAAGGAGGTGATTTTTGTGGTGGTGGACCGATTAACTAAGTTTGCCCATTTCATTCCTCTAGCTCATCCATTTACAGCCGTTGATGTGGCTCAAGCATTCATGGATAACGTTTACAAGTTGCATGGTTTGCCTGTCAACATCATTTCGGATAGGGATCCGATATTCACAAGTAAATTTTGGAGAGAATTGATGAAACAGCTGGGCATTCAACTCAAGATGAGCACCTCATACCACCCACAGACAAATGGTCAAACCGAAAAGGTTAATCAATGTTTGGAGAGTTATTTGAGAAGCATGGTGTTTGATAAGCAAAACAAATGGACACAATACCTGAGTTTAGCCGAATTCTGGTATAATTCGAATTTTCACAGTGCCATCAAGATGACACCTTTCGAGGCGCTATACGGCTATGCACCACCCCAACTGTCTATGGGAAGTCAACCTAAAAGCCAAGTAGAGTCTGTTAACACCATTCTGAGGGACAGACAAACAACACTTGCTCAGTTGAAATCTAATTTGAGTAAGGCGCAATCAAGGATGAAGCAGTATGAGAATAAGCATAGAAGTGAACGAAAGTTGGAAGTAGGTGATTGGGTATACCTCAAATTACAGCCTTATAGGCAAGTTACAGTGGCCGGGTTGCGAAATCAAAAACTCAGCTCGAAGTACTATGGCCCATTTGAAGTTATTCAAAAGATAGGCATGGTGGCATATAAATTGAACCTTCCATCGAGCTCGACAATCCATCCTGTTTTCCATGTTTCTCAGCTCAAGAAAAAAGTGGGTAGCAATCAGCCGATTCTCCCGATGTTGCCAGTGCTTGGACCAGGGATTGTTCTCCAACCTAGCCCTGAATTGATTTTAGCAAGAAGAATGGTCAAAAGGCGGAATGCGGCGACGCCGCAAGTACTGGTGAAATGGTACAATCAACCGGAAGAGGATGCGACATGGGAGGATTATGATCGCATTGCTAAAGAATTTCCCGAATTTATTCGTGAGGACACGAATTTTGCTAAGGGGGAAGGATTGCTGCGTGGCCCAGTTGATTTGGGGATAACCGTTGAATTGCTGGAATTCGAAAAGAGAAAAGAGGAAGAAGGAGAAATGGTCAGCTGCAAAGGGCAGCCCGTATTAATTGAACCACCCTCTGATGATGGGCCCATCAACTTGGAGAACAGCATGAAAGCTTTAATGCACAGTGAGGATGACAAAGGGGCCCAAGACAACAGAAATGGAGGGGACGATACGAGCATAACTGGAGAGGTCGATTTGGATCACAGTGTCAAGCCGTTTAAGGTTTGTCTGCCATAACCGTTTCCTGAAGATTCGCTTTGCTGAGATGGAGGTCGTACAGTGATTAGAGCTTAATAAAGACAGTTTTTTAGCTTAATCTTTTTGTTATAGCATCGCCTATATAAGGCCTTTACTTCTGTTGATAGAGATATGAAAAAAACTTTATAGAATTTGGCATTTTTCTTTGTATCTCTTGTGACTCAGTTCACTGTTATGAGTAAAATCGATTTTCAATTCAATTGAGATTACAACTTTTGTGCATTTTCTAATTGATTGAGAGAGCAGGTTCACTGCATAAACCTTCAAGATTAGTTCTAAGCTTTGAATCACTCATCCAAACCCAAACCCAAACCCGGTTTTTAATCATTATTTATGATAGTAAAAAAAGTAACTTACAGTGTTCTCAAGCAACGCGTCACCGCCATGACACGCGCCACCGCCATGACCAGAAGAGCTATCGCCTACATTGCGGTGTCGCGAATCCATCGCCTTTTCAGACAGAAGTAGAAGAGCTATCGCCTACATTGCGGTGTCGCGAATCCAAAAGAGAGATTTTAAGAAATAAGGGTTTTTTGGATTGAGGGAGAAATAAGTGACGGGGAAGAAAGATTTTAAGACATAAAAGGGTTTTTTGGATTGAGCGCTAATAAAAATTATGATTAAAGCGCTTCTGCTTTGTTTTAATCTTTTTTAATAGCCCCTTCAGCTCGAGTCCCATCCGGCCCGGCCTAAAACATAGAGGTCTTTGATATTAGTGCGGATTTCATTCGCACGAATCTTAATGTTGATCGAATGGTCCGGATGAATTAACTCAAGATTTCTTTATGAATTAATGCAGAGGATACGAATTCCCTTCAGCTCATATTAGTGTATTGAAAACAGGCCGGACCAAACGGGTACAAGTCAAATCCGGGCGGGTGAGGGTTGGCACGGACACAAGTTTCTCGGGTAGGCTGGTAGGTCGGGTAGGGTAGTACAGATTTATTTTCAAAAACCCTTACCCAGTCCGGTTAACTCCCAGAATAGCACGGGTCCGCGGGTTGCACGGTCCGGGTCTGGAGATTGTTCGGTTCGGGTTCACGAGTTGATTCGAGCGAGTAGGGGTTTGGTCCGGACCCTTTTTTCTGTTTTATTTTTCTTTTTAAACCAATAAAATATAAATCAAATTTCATTTAAACTAATGGTTCATTATTTCTATGATTTCGTTATGTAATTCATTATTTCTTTGTTTCTTTGTTTAGAGTTATTTATATAATGATCCAAATAATTTTTTTCTCTTTCCTCTTTGTTGTTTTGAACCAAAAATTTACTGTTAAAATCTACATCCATCAAAATTTAGGAGGATATATGGTAGTTTTATAAGGGATTAAGAAAAATAGCATGTTTTAAGTTACTATGTGGTTTAATTACACATGGAAATAATCAAGGGTAAACGAAGGCATGGGGCCGCATGTGGTTTAATTATTATGTTTGCTTTTATTAATTTTACTTTTTAAGTTGTTGATAGGCCCATGTAAACAAGGCCTAAGAATGATAGATGTGGGTCATGAATTACCCGATCTCGAACCCTGTAAAGGACCAGACCGGGACTAAGAATAAGACTCCATCCCTACTTCAACCAATCTGGCATGGCAAAGGCCCAAGGCCTGCTCAAGGTAACCTCGGACGAACGAGATGGACCTGAAATAGAGCCCATCCGAAAAGCCTTGTCGGCATGACGACACCGTGACACCCGTAGGGACGTCGCGTAGGACAATCATGCGAGGTCAACCCGCCCTCATGCCGACTCTGACAATCCTGACAACACGGAATGATTGTCAGAGAATAATCTATATAAGTCCCAAATCCTGAGGTATTAGGGGCTGAAACTTTTAACAATAGAAGGTACCAATAGGTTAGAGTACGAGTACCTCAACAATTACCCTAAGCCACCGCAGCGAGACTCGAACCGGACTTCCGGGGCCGGGACGAGTCGAGCCATCGATACATTACGGTCTCGTCCTCCGGGACTTGTTCCGTATCAACCACTTTTAAAATTTTTTTGAAAGCTAAACTTTGAAAATTCATAACTAATTGTAATAAAAACCAAATAAATTGAAATTTGTGTCAATTCCGCGTATTTTTGAATGCTCTACATTTGGTATAATCATTTTTATAAGTTGGTCCCTATATCAGTCCAGACTTGCTGATTTACCAGAAGAGATCAAATTTGATGTTTTTAGTGCATTGCACTATACCAGTGGTCTTTGCTTAGTGTTTGGCTGCTGAGTTTGGACCTGATACCATACCAGAGGTCAGTCTATGGTGCTTTGTGCCGCTATTGCGCCGCTATTGAGTGTGGAATTCAGATCTTAGATACTTGAGATTCAATTTTAAAATCTGAACCGTTTTTTTTTTGGCGTACACTATAAACAAAAAAAAAATTTCTTCACAAAATATTAATATCTCTAAAAAAAGAAAAATAGAGGACCGCCTCTTTATGGGGTGGTCCGCTAGTGGACTAGCCCGCGTCTACATGGGGCGGTCAGGTGAGTTTATTGGACCGCCCGTAAACCTGGCGGTTGGGACAATTCTGAAAAAAAAAACATATGGCAGAGACATTTTTAAAATTTTCTTTTTTTGGATATTAATAAAAATGGCCATACAAAATGTGCACCGGCCATAGACCCAAAAATGCTAAAAAATCATTTTTATTTTTTTAGCGATCTGTAGGATTCAAGTTAGAGACAATTTGGGTAGCAAACTAACATATTACCACTATAACAACTCCTATCTGATGTTAAAAGTGAGTAACAAATTTGTATTTCATGTATATTTAATGATATTTATTGTTATAACTACAGTATATTTTATATTTAATTTATATAATACAAGTGTTGAATTATTAATATAATAAAAATAATATATTTAATAGACGTATCATATTCATAATTTTTAAAAATTAACGTATCGCCATATTCGTATTTATACAACATAGATCAGGGGATTTACTTGCTAGTTGCTACTAGAGTTTGAATAAAACCCGGGTCGGGTATACCCGACCATACCCGCCCGTACCCGCCGCCCGGGGTACCCGTGCCCGAGCCCGGGTATGGGTCGGGTACTCGGGTACGCGGGTACGGGCAAAAACCGGACTGGACCAGTTATTTTGGACCAATACTCGACCATACCCTACCCGAGTTTACCCGTACCCGAGTACCCGTACCCGTGTACCCGACCACTGTTCATCCCATTTCAAAATTCAAAAAATCTGATTTTTTCCCCCCCAAACCGGTGCCATCCCAAAAAAAAAAACCAACCCGTACCCCAAAAAAACCAAAAAACAGCAAAAAAAAAACCAAAAAAAAAAAAATACTCGTACCCGCCTTACCCATCAAGGGTACACGGGTAAGGGTATAGGACGAGTAGGGTATGGTTTTTGAAAATTATACCCGCCATACCCGTACCCGTATACCCTTGTACCCGAGTATACCCGTACCCGAGACGTACCCGTACCCGTCCCGGGTATACCCGGGGTACCCGTACCCGCCCGAGTATAAATACACTAGTTGCTACCCACATGAAGGCTACTCATGCTGATGCTATAACCCCTATGCCTGGATAGGAAATATTATGGAGGATGATGCTGGAATTCGGATCCCATAAAGTAACCCAATTTTTGAGTGTTCATCTAGTCCGTCCGAGATGCTCTAATACGACTCTTAATTAAAGGATCCGGACCCTTCAAACAAAATTGGGCCCTACACTATCTCCGAATAGGCACTGGACACGTCTAAACTCAAAAATTGAGTTATTCGGACCCTTCAAATAATATTGGGCCCTACGCTATCTCCGAATAGGCACCGGACACGTCTAAACTAAAAAATTGGGTTAATTTAGGGGATCCGGACCCCTGATGTTGCAGGTGGAGGATGAAGAAACTGACGTAGTATGATGATTTTGTGAATATTTTTAATGCTGGGTCTTTTTTGAGTTGTAATAGGTTTAGCTGTTATTGTTGTCTTTGTTGAATGGTGTCTGTTATTACGTTACTTTTTTTTTGTTGAATGATGTCTGTTATTCTATTATTTTTGATGTTATGCTGGGTATTGTTTTGATGACATATTTGTTAGGCTGTCATTTCTTTTGTTTTGTATTTGATACCATAATGGTTGGCACCGGTCTTAAAAATAATATAAAAGGTTTTCGTTATATCAATGGAAATCGGTGGCATTGATCCCACTTGTCAAAAAAAAAATAATATGAAGATAGAACTACGCTCCTTTCATCAAACACAAACGCAACAAAAAAAACAACCCAATTCACTGATTACATGCTTGATACAACAGCTTAGATTCAGATTTTTAAATATCACTAGCAAAGTGAATTCAAATGCTCACATCGAACAACTATGTCAATTAGCACTCATTACAACGACCCATCACTAAAGATTTTGTTTAAAGTACTCATCATTAAGGGAATAGAACTTGTCACCAACAGCTTCATACAGGCGATTATCCACATCGACCCCCAATGAATCCATGGACGGACGAGGCTCGCAATTGCAATTTATCACCCTTCCATATCCCCTACACATGCCTGGAGGCCAAGAAAACAACCCACCATAGTTGAAAATGCCGGAAACTTTCAGCTTGGGTCCTGTAGATTGGGGCACCAGCTTCTGTCCTGGACATCTCTCTTGTCCTTCGCTGTGGTTGGATCTTAGCCTCATCCGAGTCTGGGCTGCCCACTCACCTGAAAGAGAAAAAGAACTTTCAAGCTAGAAGCTTACACGAGAAGAAAACCTTCAGCATGGATATGAAAAGGGGTAAAAAAGAAAGAAAAATTAATAGAACTCGCACCATCAAAGTCCAGACAGATTCCTATAAAAGCAAGTCCCCAACACGGCTTCTTCCTACTAGTATTGATAACCACCTGTTTATAATAATCATTGATTAAGAAACAAAATTAGGTCACCCTTTTGAGTCTAAATGAAACCAATCTTTACATTGGAACCATCTATTCTGGTCCTTCAAATTTGGATGCCAGCATGCACTTAGTGAACTGGAACAGCAGGAAACAAGTTAAAAAGAAAAAAATAGACAATAGATAACAAATTCTATCAAAGTACATCACTTACATGACCAGGTGATAGTACCCGCATACTAAAGTAGCATGGATTGTCCAGGTAGTCTTGGTCGAGAGTAGATAGCAACTCCTAAAATAAATTATTTTTTGAAAGTTCATTTAACAATGAAGAAATATTAGAGAACATGGAAAGTTAAAAAATATACTAACATAAGCCGCAGTCATGCGTACCTTTATTTTGTTACATCCAAGGGACCTAATGCAGTCATGAAACCCAGATTTTGTCTGCAGCAAATTAAACAAATGGTGCATTCAAAACAATTATTACATATCAAAACACATAAAGATGGCCAAGGCAGGGACATTAGGACATTAACGGATTGAGATTGCATACATGTAAGAATGATCTGACAGAAGGCACAATCTCTGTCCTGTAGTCATAGACACAGAGGTTGGAAAGGTTGCGCTTTAAGTCATCTATTCGAACAAGTGCTTCCAAAATTTTCTCATCTTGCCTATCAATCTGAAAGGAGAAACTTAAATCATAAGAAAGAGATGAGGTAAAGAAGAGAGGCAAGAGCAGGGAACAATAATAGCAAACCTTGGAAATGAGATCGTCCCTCATGTTTTGAAAAGCATCTTGCACAGAGGAGTTGCTTAAAGGACCACAGCCTTGATCAGCTTCACAAAAAAGTTGAGAGAGAAATCGGAAGTGCAATTCGTGGGTGATGCCAGTACTCCAGTCCATAAGAAGTGAGAGGGGCTGATCTCCATTAAACAACATGGGAACGAGGGCATTCACAACCTCCAAATACGTCAAGTCCTTGCATTTGGTATGGAAAAGGTTGCTCAAGTCAATGAGTTCAGAATGAACAGCACCAATGATTTCCATGCATTCTTTACGCTTTGCCTGACGAAGTTTCTCCTTTTCATTGGTTGATGGTATTTCATAGAAATTTGTCGAATCCACGAGAATATAACGATATGTATGATCAAGAGTGATGGAGTCCTCCAAGCCTAGCTCACTCTTTACCTCATCTTGTCTTAAATTTTCTACCTCATCTCGACTGTCTTGTTCGGGTATCAACCAATAATCATCATGAGCAAGGCAAAGCTGGTGCTTGTCCTCCAAATGCACCATATGGGACTCTCGATCTATGAAAGTCTCGTCACAGCTGTAGCAGAGCCAGTACTTCCATGTCTTATTAAGCCTAAACCGCCTTATCCCTTCCAGCACGCTCTTACGTCCATCAATGTTCCGATCCTTTACACATTGCCGCAGAACGTTAGAGACAGACATCCAAAAGAAAGGCCCAGTGTCTGCGGCCTTCCCTGTTGCTCTCTCACTCAAGGTTGTATCCAACCTACAGAAGGTCGGGTCCTGCCTCCAAGGTTTGTCATCAAGTTTGAGTTCCGTCTCAGGTTCGCTCTTGGTATCAGATTTGGAACCATCTTCACAATCAGAATTTTCTTCGGATTCACTCTCATAACGATCGCATTCCATGTTAAAATAGGATTCATCGGTGTCATAGTCAGAACCGTAGTCAGAATAGCTCTCGTCACTACTGATCTTCTGTTCAGCATTCTCTTCTTGATGTGATATCATCGGGCCTTGCTGCATTAAAGAACATAATAGCTGATGTAAGGCACCACCCAACAATATTTCTAGCCTAATACTTCCACATAAAAGAGTTGCATTTATCTGACTGAACTCGACTGTATCTGCTATTTATCTACTATGCAATTGTAGATTTAAATGCATGATCATCAATGATTTTTCAACAAGATGGGTATACTATTTGTCAAATGCATAGATCTCACCAAGAAAACAAACAATATATTTTGCATTTTATTTGCTGAATCAATGTGCAGCCAACATAAAACTACTCAAAAATCATTTCTTGTACAGGCCTTGAGCTTGACCCGATATCAAGGAAGCCAAAGTTCAAGAGCTTAAAATAATTTCAGCCCAACTTCAAATTGATTCAAATAATAAACAGCCCAAAGCAAAGTTGGGATTGGTGCACTTGAGCCCCACTTATTTGCATTCCTAAAACCTACCAGAGAGGTTTTTCATAATATATTTTGATACATTGAATCTCAGGTCCAGTAATGACAGATACTGGCAGCTTGTATACATGGGTGCCAGGCTATATAATTGTACAAGGATTGCATAAGCACACAGCAAAACTTAACAAGCAGCTAAGACCTAGCAACACTTGATTAGATAATTGTGGGGCTAAATAAGACTTGACATAAAATAAAAAAGTGAAGTATCCATCAAGTTCATAACAAATGAGCAAGTCATGTACATTTTCTCCACATACCTCAAAAGGATTTTCTTTTTCCATATTAAGTGAGCGCCATCTCAAGCTATAATACAATCTCATCTGCAATTGAGTAGGCTCAACATAATAAGTCTTAGTCACTTCAAGTTTACAAGAGCCGATACAGAAAGAAACAATACATGCATGGAAAAGAAAGCATGTCAACAATCTCAAAATTAATTTGCATACCCGTAAGAAACATCCCATAACTAGTGAAATCATTTTGCGACAGTCGACAGCACATAGACTGCGGAGCTGAGATTCCAAGCACTGCAATTCATTGACAAGTTCAAGATGGCACAGCTCACTCTAGAAACACAAAGTAGTTTAGTGGATCAACAACAGGAAACAAAGAAATCTATAACTATATGGCAAAAGAAAAGACAGTGTGGAATCTTAGGATCACAAACCTTGAAGTGAGATTCAATAAGTCGGTCAGAATCTTTAATAAAGGAACAGGGCCCACATGTAAGGTGGCTGGTAGAATTAAGATCAAAATTCACCCCGTTTAATGACAACAGAGAACCCCGTGGAATGTTAAGTGGCCCCCAGAGTTCATACTTCATCTGGCACTTACTGCACCATGGATGGAGACAGTCACGATCAAGCCCAAACGATCTTATCTGATGAGTAAGTCTTGTGACTGTACAACCCTTTTTCAAGTGCTCTAGGATTTCCTGCACACGAGAAAAGATCACAGGGGCTTTATTAGGGATTCTTTTAATTGAGGGAATGGGCGGCGCACTGCACAAGAATGAGAATATTGACTCCTTGCCACCATTGCTGAGAGAACCCGGCTGGAAAGAAAATGAAAGGCTTTCACCAAGAGAAACAGAGAACGCATCCAGAATGTCACTCTTGATCCAGCTAAAATCACTTTCAGCAGAATTGAATTCGTGATTTGCAATGTTCAATGTAGGTTGCTTGACGAGCTGGCTCATCTCCTTCACAAGTTGAACAAATCGGGAGAGGTGTTTTGCCTCCAACATACAAAAGGATAGGGGAGAATGCGCCAGAATGCGTTGAAGAAAGGACAAATTGAATCTGGGCAAATGATCAAGAAAAATGTGCTCTGTAGCCAAGGCAGTCATTGTCGTGAAGAATCCATCAGAGATCAATGAAAAAGAAGACTGCTCTTGTTTACCTAGCAAGACCCGGAACCCCTTTTCCAATTGACGTAAACCTCTCTTCCTCTCGAGATCCTCAGAAAACTTCCAATCCAAGGAGTTAAGATGGTCAGAACCAGCACACACATCAGCCATAGTGACGTGTTCAGGGTCTAGAAACATTTTTGAGAGCAGATCCAGTGCGTCCTTAACGACAATCGGTTTCCAGACCATCTTACGGAGGGCATCAGCACACCGCCGCTCCTCGGCCAGATTATGCCCTCGGGGTGGCCATGCAACACGATGAAGATCTGAGAAGTGATCGCATTTGAGGTGAATGATGAGCGATTCATCATCCTTGAATAAACGCGAGCAATCTATGTTGGGACAGACATAGGCCTCCCACGTACTGTGGATCTCATAGAATGCTATTGCATCTGATAGGAAATCTGCCAGCCATGGCTCCTGGATATAGATACGTGAGAAAGAAACAATATCAATGGCACGCGCAGCCAGAAACTCCTGCTTATCTGCATCAGAATATCCAAAAAGTTTTGTAATGCTCATTATATAAAATATATTACACAAAGGTAAATTGCAATAATTATCATGGTAAATACTTGTTGTGCTTTTGGTCACAGTACTACAACCTGTCCGATTTAATTAAAGGCTGATCATAACACATTAATTAGCTTTAGAAGCAGTAAAAATGGTATAAATAAGAACAAATGTAGATTCCTGACTTAACAAGGCCATGCAAAAGCTGTACCGAATACCATATTAATTAGCTTTTTAAGTTCGTACATCCGTATCTCCGGAGCTACTTGAGAAACGAAGAAAAGAAATTCATATATACTTGAAAAAACAAATCCATACTTGAATGGGTAAGGGACTCCCAGTAG
This sequence comes from Carex rostrata, assembly GCF_964058835.1. Classification (NCBI taxonomy): domain Eukaryota; kingdom Viridiplantae; phylum Streptophyta; class Magnoliopsida; order Poales; family Cyperaceae; genus Carex; species Carex rostrata. The sequence goes on from NC_135935.1 coordinate 2,339,971, forward strand.
GCGACGGCCTCCTTTGCTATCCAGGCAGATGTTTCTGGTCGGCTGTAGTTGACATCATCTAAAAGGGACGAATCTTCAGGCATTGGTGATGGCGGGTCGACCTCCAACGCTTGCTTTCCTTTGATCAAAGTCTCTCCATCATTTAACAGGGGCGAATCTTCAGACACTGGTGATGGCGGGTCGACCCCCATCGCTTGCTCTCCTTTATCAAAGTCTCTCCGCCTCCTCTCTCTCGATCAATCGAGGGGTCGTTCACGAGATTAGGATACGATCGGATTAGATTAGAATGACGCGCCGCGCGCGACGCCCTGAAATCCAATCCATACAAACTCAATTGTAATTAACAATTAGCGGTACATACGCGGATTGAGAAATGACCAAAATTTTGGGCCCTAAACCCACCAGGAGATTTTGGGCCCGCAACACCAAAATTTTCGTGCATGCCCTCGGTCTCATTTTTGTTGTTTATGTGCAGCCCCGCCCATCGTATAGTAGGGAGGAACAGTAGCACCCCATTCCCTGTCTTTCGATTCTTATTCTACGGTTTATCAATCCAATCTTTAGATAATCATAATTTATTTGTAGAACCGGGCTGGGAATACTTATTGGGCCTTTTTAGTTCTCCTTAGGCCCACTATCTGAATAAATATCCGTAATTCTATATTAACAAAATATTAACCCTATTTGCTAGACCATATTTGGTTGTTAACCCTATTTGTCAAAGGTTAGGGGTAGAGAGAAACTTTTTTAAACGGGATCAATGATGCAAATATGTAAATTTTATACTATTTTTTAATTAAAGAACGAGTGTTATAGGAATAATTTTCAGAAAACATTTGGGGTTCAATTCTGATTCCTTCTTAGAATTTGCATTAAAAGAGAAAGAAAAAAATATCATAGAACATTAATATAAAAAGAATAATGGGATCAATATTGATCCATGTACTTGAGTAAATCCGCCAAATCATATTTAATACTCTGCCAATTATACTTGCCGCCCGGTTGACGTATTTCAAGAGAAAAGAAAATTAATTTGTTTTATTTTAAACAAATCCAGTCAATACAGGGATATATCAGGAAATCCTTTACTTTTTATATTTTCTTATTCCCCCGTGTTAGCATCATTGTTTACGCGCCGGTATTTGACCAAAATAACATCAACTTTTTGGCATCTCCAACTCAAAGTATATATGGTTACTCTCTTTTTTTTGAGGAAAAAAAAGTATGGTTATTCTTATGTTTTCCTCTTAATTAACTTGCTCTTGGTTGGGTCGTTAAATTTTTGGTCTTGTAGAGAAAATCATATATAATCTTTTAAAAAGTATGAGCTAGAAATTTTGTAATAATTTGTGGAACAAGAAAAACATACATGGTAGAAAAGGCACTGGCTTGGATTAGAGAATAATTAATACAGGTCCAGAATAACTAAGCAGCTGGCTCTCTAATATATTATCATCAAAATATTGGGAGCGAGAAAAATGAGAAAACTCAATACATTGTTGCACGTATTTTAGTTTGAACATATGAAAACCTGCTTACAACCTTCCTGACAGCTCTCCATGTCTTTAAACCCAGAAAAAAAAAAATTAAAAGGAAAAGGAAAAGAGACTACTCTTCTTGTCCACACAACAATTCAAAATTCAATTCTTAATTATAATCGCTTCAATTCATAATGGCACATATTTTTTTTTCCATCTGCTATTTTCAGCTAGTATATATGTACATCAACTGGCACAAACTTAATTAACACGGTGAGTTGGGGTTTCATTGAATCATTGCACATCACCTCTGCTAGCTGCCCCCCTTCCACTTTGTTCAAAATGGCACCACTTCTAAAATCTTTCATCGCCCTTATGGCAATTGCGGCACTTGCTGACATGGCAATGTGCGCAAACTACACAGTTGGAGCACCAACTGGTTCATGGGATCTTACTACCAACTATGAGGAATGGGTTAAGGCAATAAAATTCTACCCTGGTGACTTCTTGAGTAAGTATACTATTCATACGATCTTTTGTGATTTCTGTGCATGTGTGCTTGAAAGTATGTGTCATTAATCTGACAACATATCATGCATAACTCAAATAATTATAGTGACATCAGGCGAAACGCCAATAGCTGCAAAGTGGGTTTATAAAGATAGATCCGGTGAAAAGTAATTGGATTGAAACTGATATTACCATCTCTTTTTTTGCTGAATTTAATTGGTGTTGTACTCAATTTTGTTATTGCATGTGATGTTGTAAAAAATTGTATCTAATGTTGTAAGAAACAGCTTGACGGTCAAATTAATTGAATGTGGTGGTCAAATTATCAGGTATACCGCATGCGCAAAAGCAATTTGCAAATAAGAATGACTAATAGGTTGCTAAGTTTAACTATAGCTAATTAGCTGTGTTTCAATTAATCGATCACATAATCATAAAAAGTGTAGTTTGAATTATAAATAAGAAAACTGTTTAATCATATAGCCTCCATGTAAAAAAAAAAACTCAGAGAAAAATGAAGGTCAAGCCTTTATATATGTAATAACGGAGCCACATTGAATCCTCTAAATTTTGAAAACTAGATATATGTCTATGTATAATCGGATCGTTTTGAACAAAAATTTTGCCTATCATATATAGTCTGCAACCCGCTAGTTATATCACTAAATTACTTGTCTATGTTTTATAAAAATCCTCGCTACGTCTCTACCTCCAAAAGTTTCATTGATGAATGATACCGGATACATTAGATACTTCTATGAACTTATTACAAAGTTTTGTTAATTGAATCATTGCAGCTTTTAGGTACACTTCTTTTCACGATGTGGCGGAGGTAAACAAAGACGCATACACTACATGTTCCTCCTCCGAAACGCTCACTATTGACAAAAGCGGTACCACCGTAATTGAACTGATAGCAGTTGGTACCAGGTACTTCATTTGCGCTGTACCGACACACTGCTCCAGTGGCATGAAGGTCCAGATTGACGTTCTACCTAAAACCAAAACACCGGTTCCTGCACCAAGCTCGCCCCCTAAACTTTCTCCTTTGGCCCCTAAACAATCCCCAGAAAGTGCACCAGTTCCTGCACCTGCCTTTCCTCCAGTTGGTAAAGCAGCAGTTGCACAAAATGGAGCTGGTGTTTTTGTGTATTCTGTGATGGCATTGATCGGGCTAATGTTTGCTGTGCTGTGATTAACCTAATTGAATCCGTGAGCTCGCATATTTATTCAGTTTTGACCAAGTTATATTTATATGCGGTACTGTTAATAATTGATTGTGAGATGATGTTAGAATTTGTTTTCGTATCATATTTTCTTTTCTTTTCAAGATTGTACCTGCTTTGCAGCTATTGTTGGTGATTATTTGTCAATGATATTTTTTGTTCTGTATTATATATGATGAGAGTTCAAATGCCTTCATTTTTTGTGCCTCCACCATACTTCCATTTTTTAAAACTTTAATAACTCAAAATTTAAAACTTAAAAGTCAAAATAAAATTATTAGATGTAATCTATGTTATTTTCTCTATGTCATAGATTATTATCGAGTATGGCTAATATAACATCAATGTCATTTCAGTCTATATAACACTAACTCCAAAATTTATTAAATCGAGTTTAAATGGTGAATCCAAACCGTTCAAATCCATCTACTTCATTAATTGTGCGTTTACATGTAAAATTTATAAGTTTTTGAGTTTATTTGATATCAAGTCAAGCGGTCAAATGTTTGAGTTTTTAAGTTAATTTTAATACATTCATTTTTCAATTTTTTTGCCGCTTGATTTGATACTAAAATAACTTGAAAATATAAAAAGTTTGCATGTAAACGCATCACTCATAAAATAAATTGATTTGAACGGTTTGGATTCACCATTTGAACTCGATTTGATAGATTTTGGAGTTGATGTTATATAGACTGAAATGACACTGATATTATATTAGCCATACTTATTATTATCACATTTCAATTTTATTTTTGCGTGAATCAATAACTTCAAAAATTAACGTCTAGAAATCATTCACATTAGTGCGTTTTTTACAATTAAGCTCTTGATGACAATCAAAATAAAATTGAAATGTCATAATTTTTTATACGTGCATAAATAAAATGATGTAGATCATATCCAACTATTTTATTTTGACTTTTAAGTTTTAAATTTTGAATTATTAAAGTTTTTAAAAATATAGGTATGATAGAGGGCACAAAAAATAGAGGCATTTTAACCCGAATTTTTTATTAATATCCAAATTTAATTTTAAATTTCAAAAACTAACCGCATCAGCAGTCTAATTTGAAATATACCCTTTCCGGAAAAAAATTTTCTGGAAACAGAGGTTATTTCCGGAAAAAAAATTTCCGGAACCATGCTATTTCCGGGCAAAATTTTTATGGAAGAAGCCTGTTTCCGTGAAAAATTTTTACGGAAAATACCTGTTTCCGGGAAAATTTTTTACGGAAACATGGCCTCACTACAAATGCAATGGTCCCGCTGGTCTTCCCCATCCCCATCACAACCCATCAGCTCTCCGTTTTTTAAGGTAATTTTTTTTATTTAATTTATTTAATTTATTTAATTTATTTAATTAATTTAATTTATTTAATTTATTTAATTTATTTAATTTATTTAATTTATTTAATTTATTTAATTTATTTAATTTATTTAATTTTGAATGGTTTAAAATAATGTCCAAATAATTTAGGAAATACCGAATGGTATAGAATAATTTAGAAAATACCAAAATGGTTTAGAATAATTTAGAAAATACCGAAATAGTCTAGAATTGTTTAGAAATTACCGAAATGGTGTAGAATAATTTAGAAATTACCGAAATAGTGTAGAATAATTTAGAAAAATACCGAAAAAGTGTAGAATAACTTAGAAAAATATCCAAATAGTGTAGAATAACTTAGAAAATACCAAAATAGTATAGAATAATTTAGAAAATACCGAAATAGTCTAGAATTATTTAGAAATTACCGAAATGGTGTAGAATAATTTAAAAAATACCAACATAGTCTAGAATAATTTAGAAAATACCAAATGGTGTAGAAAATTACCTTAGTAATATAGAAAATTGTTCGATTAATTTAAATTTTTTTTAGGAATCTATTTTCCTTTCGGGTCCCTTTCGGAGCTCTGATTGTCTGATCGATCGGATCTGCGATTCAGGTTTTTACATTTGAATATTTTTTATTTTAATTTAAAATGCAATTAATGAGTTCATTTTAATGGTTTAGAATATTTTCTGATTAATTTAGAAAATACCAAAATGATGTATAATAATTTAGAAAAATACCAAAATAGTGTAGAATAATTTAGAAAATTTCTAAATGGTGTAGAATAATTTAGAAAAACCAAATGGTGTAGAATAATTTAGCAAATACCGAAATAGTCTAGAATTGTTTAGAAATTACCGAAATGGTGTAAAATAATTTAAAAAATATCAAAATAGTTTACAATAATTTAAAAAATACCAAATGGTGTAGAAAATTATCTTAGTAATGTAGAAAATTGTTCGATTAATTTAAATTTTTTTTAGGAATCTCTTTTCCTTTCGGGTCCCTTTCGGAGCTCTGATTGTCTGATCGATCGGATCTGCGATTCAGGTTTTTACATTTGTATTTTTTTTATTTTAATTTAAAATGTAATTAATGAGTTCATTTTAATGGTTTAGAATATTGTCTGATTAATTTAGAAAATGCCAAAATGATGTACAATAATTTAGAAAAATACCAAAATAGTGTAGAATAATTTGAAAAAATTTAAGGTGATTTACAATATTGTTCGAATTTTGTAGTATGGCAGACCCAGTACTTAAGCATAGATTTAGCCCCTTGTTGTGGATAGTTCACGGTAATCACAGGATATCTGAGGCGTCTAAGGAGGTAAACATTTACTTTTTTTTTTCATAACTCTGTAAGTAATCAAATAAATATTGTAATTAATTTTTTTCTTATTGTAGAGTACAGAAATTTTATCCGTGAGACATTATCGGCACAAATGCGAGTATAATGAGAGGTACGCACCGTTTTTAATTCGAATGGACTTATATCAGCTCGCGACATTGCCCGATATCGCCCTCAATGCGGCCCTCATTCATGGACTTGTCGAGCGGTGGCGTCCAGAGACGCACACTTTTCATCTTCCATTCGGAGAGATGACAGGTATTAACTAATTTAAATAATTTTTTTTTATTCGTTACTGACAAGTCAAATATATTACAGTTTCTCTAGAGAATGTGAGTTGTCTCTGGGGTTTGCCTATTACGGGGGAGCCGATTCTGAAAGACCGTTCTGCTTTGCGGACACCTTAAATTTACAAAAAGCATCTCTGCACCCCACCTCGTAACGTTTAGGTTCGCTCCTAATAACCCTGCACTCACAATTATTTTCAAGATGAAACTCATTGATTGCTATCTTTAGAGCCGTTTTCGACTCATAAAATACACCTTTAGCCAATGGATTATCTGTCATTTTTTTTGAGCTGCCAAAAAAATCGACATCCGCAGGCCGAAAACCGGATATGTCATTGAAACTGTTAACCGGATGTTTCATATTTTCCCGACCAGTAATCGGGTACTGTGATTGACGGGACTGTGGTTGTCACTGATTGGGCTGTCCGATATCATCATCGGAACCCGACGACTCACCGGAGAGCATCTCATCTCCAATCGCCAAACTATCAGAATCAATTGCATCCACAGGTACGTGCGAATAATCGCGTACATGTCTGCGGACCGCACTGGAACTGGGTCGGGATCTCATTGGTATATCCACAGAGTGCCGACCGGTACTAGGTCGGGATCTAACTGGTATTGGGTCTTGATCCACATGATTCTGACTGCTACTGGGTCGGGATATAACTGGTTGATCCACAGAGTTGCTACCGGTACTGGGTCCGGGTCTCATTCTTACATCCACAGAGTACCGACCGGTGCTAGGTCGGGATCTAACTGGTATTGGGTCGGGTTCCACAGGATTCTGACTGGTACTGGGTCGGGATCGAGGTTCAGGAATCTGACTAGTACAGTTCGGTTCCAATTCTACATATAACTCCATAATCTTGAACCTTTGTGAAAAAGACGACACAATTCCTAAAATCATTTCGAATGATTGTTGGTCCATTACCGGTACTAATTGATAGTCACGTTGTCCATCGGTGGACATATTAAACCTGGCTTGAATTTCCAGATTTGCTTGACTAGCATTGTACCCAACAAATTTATAAATCTCATTCTGAAGATAATCAAAATTGTGGTTCACGGTTAGCGGTAAATTTCCGCACAAATAGTTGTCATTTTTAATTTCGATTGGTCTGGCAATTTCAAAAATAACAACATATAATTAATTAAAAATCGTGTTGCCATTAGTAAAAATATTCTAGACAATTTTCAATAATTATTCTACACTATTTTGGAATTTCATAAATTAATAGGGCAACATTCTAAACTATATTGGAATTTTTTAAATTATTATAAACCATTTTGGAAGGTTGTAAACAATTCTAAATTTTCTGGACAATATTATGAAAAATAAAAATAAAAATGGAATGAAGTAATTAATTATAAATTAAATTAAAAATAACATAAAGAAAATAAAATTACCTCAATCGAAAACCGGTCGATCTGACTGTCAGAGCTCCGTAAGGAATCCGAAAAGCAAAAAGTTCCTAAAACAATTCTAAATCATTTCAAAATTAATCAAAATTATTTCAGAATTAATAAAATTATTTTAGAATTAAAAAAACTTTTTAATTTATTCAGCACCATTTTTTATTTTTTTCAATTAATATGACAATATTCAGAATTTAAATAATTTCAAATTAAATAGTTACATATTTAAATAATTACAAATTAAATACTTCTAAATTTAAATTACAAATAAATGAAATTTAAATTATAAATAAATGAAATTGAAATTATAAATTAATGAAATTAAAATTATAAATTACTTAAATTTAAAATATAAATAAATTAAATTATAAATAATAAATTAATTAAATTTAAACTTACTGTGAGAGAGAGAGCGGATGATATGAAAGCGAACCGTAAACACACTGCGAATTTATAACGAAATTTAATGCATTTCCGGAAAAAAAAATTCCGGAAATTCGGCCTGTTTCCGTAAAAAAATTTTCCGGAAACAAATCTTTTCCGAATAAAATATTTCCGGATTTCACCTGTTTCCGGAAAAAAAATTTCCGGAAATGGGGCCTGTTTCCGTTAAAATTTTTCCCGGAAAGGGTATTTTTCGAATTGCAATGCTAAGGCGGTTAGTTTTTGAAATTTAAAATTAAATTTGGATATTAATAAAAAATTCGGCATTTTAACCCTTCTTATTAATTATATATATATAGTTGTTTTTGTCTTATTTGTTGGTTTGTTTATTTATTTATTTTGAACATATGGCATAACCTTTTTGCACCTGAATACCTGATTGATGCTGCTCGATTGGATATTAGAAAGTATCATTAAATGATAGAATCTAAATTAGCTAAGAGACATCTTAGGTTTGATATATATAGGCAAACAGAATAATAAATTGATCTCCTCTTTAATTGTACAAATTTATCGGACATATAGAAAAGTATATATTTTTTTTTTAAAATAGACATATTTGAATATAAAAATAGTTGTTTATTGTTTCGTTCATAGTTTGTTTGAATTTTATTGTTCTCTTTCTTTACCATCTATCATTTTATTCTTTAATTAGTTTTTTTTTGATAAAAAGAGCAGGGTCTGGCCTAGCTTTCATTAACCATTTTCGGCTACAGTTGTAGAGTTTCTGAGAAGAAACTCTGATACAATAATTCTTTAATTAGTAATTATGATGTATTTTGTTGATAACTATGTGAAATTAATATTAGTGACGGTATGATTAACTTGTTAGTTCGGCATAGTGACGGCTATCATTTTTTTAATACAAACCTGACTGCCACTCACACATTTCCAAAATTATAGTTCCAATTTTTTATTTAGGGGTGTTGGGGCTAAAATTTAGTAAATTTCAGATATATAAGAATTTAATTAAAATAATCAAATTGAAATTGTAGTATTCGGATCATAATATCATTGTTTTTAAGCAAATTTTGTTTTCATCATGTAAGACTTATGAAACCGGAATCAAAATAATCTAGAGTTGTCGTTTTTAAGAGCATGACTATGGAATAAACTCATGATAACTTAACGACATCCAAGAGTTAAATTGTTGATTTAATTATTTAATAATAAAGAAAGAAAAAAAATTGAGAGCGAATCAAGAAAAGTTTTTTTTATTATTTCTTTCTTTTCCGCATGGACAACAGAGAAAAGAGGGGTACACACTTGTATATTATAAAATGAGAGACCGGCCTATGGGTTTGAGTAGATTTCGAAATTCAGCTCAACTTTAGTTATTTTTTGAAATTTAAAAAAATCGGCGCACTTCTTCAGTTTTTTCTTCAGAAAGTTTTATAAAATACCATATTTGTTAAAAGCATCAAACAAAATACTCATTTTTCAAACTTATTAACAAAATACTTTTTTATGGGACCACATTTGCAATCTTATTTACTCTCACTCCACTCTGTTTGAATATGCACCATGATTAGAAGGAGAAGGTTACTTTTTTATAATTATTTTTTTGCAATTTTTATAGTTAATAGAGATTAAATATTACAGCTATAGTGGTCATAGCTAAATTAGCGCACTTTCTCGTATAGCTTAACTGTTATGGTCTGAAAAAAACTATAACACAGTTATAACTTATAACTATCTATTTAGAACACTGATTTAAATTATAAAAAAAAAAATTATATTCTTTGCAGACTGATCATGTAATTTCATCTTTTCACCTTTAACTTGTACATATTTATAATAGAAGTATTATAATAAGATATTATTTTTGTTTTTGCAGTATTATCATTTTCATAAACGTGCTACATTTTTTAAACACTGTTATTCTAAACTCATGTTTTTTATATAGGTGGTGCAAAATGTTTCAAAAGATCAACCACACGTTTCATGAAATGAATAAATTTGCATTTATTCAATTCAAATTTTCATGAATCAAAATGTAGAATCTAATGTTAATTTGAAAGTTCGAAATTCTCATTTGGACATTTTATTATTTTTATAATTCAATTTTTTTAAAGATTTAGTTGATTAAGATATATGATATTTCCATTAAAAAAAAACTTATGTGTTTATTTTGTTAAATATCTGTAAAATAATATCTATATATAATGATCAAATTGTATATTTTAACATATCATTGTGTACTTCCTGAATTTTATAATTTAGTATTAACTTTAGATGTTAATTTGCATAAAAGTAAATTGAAAATAAAGTCAAATTATGAAATATGAGAACTAAATAATTTTTTTAATTGCAGAAATAAACAATTATAAAGATTGCATAAAATTAATAAAAAAAAATGTAACACCTCCCTTGTAGTCGTGGTGCACATTCAAAGGAATTCGAAGTTTATATATATATATATATGAGTTAGGCTGAGGTGCTATGGATAGCATAGTGGCCTCTATGCTACGGCTCAATATCCGAGTTTTCAAAGTCCAAACGGTCGATCCGAACCGTTCATCTTATTCTCCATATTAATATCTGCTTGGAGACCAAATTTTATAATTTTCTGAATTTTTTTACTATTTATTAAGCCACTTTGAAAATCGCTAATCCAACGGTTTTACTGTTTTGTGCAGCCACCGTTGGATCAACAATTTTGTAAAATACTTAATAAATAGTAAAAAAAATTGAGAAAAATGTAAAATTTGGTCTCCAAGCAGATATTAATATGGAGAATAAGATGAACGGTTCGGATCGACCGTTTGGATTTTGAAAACTCGAATATTGAGCCGTAGCATAGAGGCCACTATGCTATCCATAGCACCCCAGCCTAACTCTATATATATATATATTACACCTCAGATACATGGAGATTCTATTCAAAGAGGAGGTTAAATAAAATAAATAAGAGTGTAAATATATATAAATTGCACAAGAGCATTTTATTAATAAATTTAGGGCCTGTTCGGCCGACAAATGAGAATGGGCACGGGCACGGAAATTGAACAGTGATTCGGCCGAACAGGCCCTTAAAGTAGAGGTATATTGTTTTATGCTTTCAAAAAGTAGGACACTTTATAAAATATTCGGTTTTTCTTCTTTTATTTAATTTCTTAATGAATTTTAAAGATGATTGGTTAAAAAAAGGAATGCGGCACCTCTTCATCAATTTCTCTTTACTTTTATAACGGAATGTATTAACTGGAAAATAACAGAATTTTCAGTTTTACCCTTAAACTTCTCGCATCACAAATGGGTGCAAATATCAAATGTATAAAATAAACGGAATAATTCAAATACAATATTTATCTCTTAATCAATAAGAAATTTTGATCAAACTTATTAAACTGAAAATTTTGAATTTTTCAAATTTGTATATCAACAGTTTGATCAATTTTCACTATGAGCTGTTATGCACTACTATTAAACTGTAGCTTCAGTAGCTTATTACTTGTTACTTGTTAGGGTTATAGTAAAAAATAGTTGACCTGATGTAAATGTTGCCGATATAACTGAAACATCCGTGTTGGCTAGATCAAATTCGGACCAAAATTTAAATACTGATAGGCATGGAGCAATTGTTTATTTTTTATTTTATTTTTTTGAAGGTCAGACAATTCGATTGATTAAGTTATTTACAAAGCAATTGCTTTATTAAAAACAATCTATTATAATACATTAACAATTAGAGTAATTAGTTGGTTAACATGGTATTAAAGTCAAATATCTTATGTCATGCCCTTCCCCTAGGAAACAGAGTAGGTCCGATGGGCATCGGACCTACTTTGGTTTTAACGAGTTCACTCACCGTCAGATTGTCTTTAGAATTCGCGTCAGAACTTTTGCATTTGCTTTAATATTCGTGCGCACAAATCCTGAAACAAATTAGACGGTAAATCTGTCCATCGGAACCAAACTAGATCCGATGAGCATCGGACCTACACCTTTCCCCTTCCCCTAATGTAACCTGTTATCACCTACTAGGCTACTACACAACAATGGAAATTATCCAATATAGGTAGACATATCACTATCAGGTACAAAAGAAAGCGCACCACCTACTTTTTTTTTTCTTTTTTTATAAAATACTTTCCATATAAGATATTACATGTGAGTAATTGGGTTCGGATTTCTTGACCAGCTAGCGGATCGGATTAAATCAACCGAGATATACTTAATTTCCATTTTTCTCTATTCTTAATGAGGAGGGTTCAAATGCCTCCATGTTTTTGTGCCTCCATCTCTCTCTATCATTTTCAAAGTTCAAATAGTCAATCCGAACCGCTCAATCTAACCTCCATACTAAAATATGTTTGCAGACCAAATTTTATATTTTTAGGAATTTTTTTACTATTTTTTTAGATAGGTACAAAATCAGTAAATCTGAACCATCTAAAAACAGTATTTTTGTACCTATCTAAAAAAATAGTAAAAAAATTTCTAAAAATATAAAATTTGGTCTCCAAACATATTTTAGTATGAAGGTTAGGTTGAGCGGTTCGGATCGACTGTTTGAACTTTGAAAATGATGGAAAGAGATGGAGGCATGATGGAGGCACAAAAACATGGAGGCATTTGAACCCTCCTCATTCTTAATACAACAACAAAGCTGAGCTCTAAAAAAAATTAGATTTTATTTTCTATTTATCTTTAAAGACTTCTTCAATTTTCTATTTACCTCTACACTTTTTATTATATTAATATTTTCTTTAATTCTTTTTTATTTTTCTGTTATTGAGATCTATCTTTTTCTATTATACTCTTGTTTATAAAATTATGTGTGCTTTTACCAACTGCAGGGTAATGTAAATCAGCAAAATTATGTGTGCTTTTACCAACATGATTTAGACAAATACTTCGCAAAATGATAATATAAAACGGTACCAGGCTACCAGCCAACATGTATTGTTAATCGGACTGTTCAACATACCAACAAAAAGTCTCATTCATCCCAAATCAAACTATCTTAAAAATCTCGAGAACAAAGGCTCTCTAAACGAACTTTATGAAATTAATTATGGTCTTCACAAGGTAACACAAAACCACACAAAATTTGACAACCTGATTAACAAAAGCTCAAAATACTTTTAATGCAAGAAATTATAGTTCTCTTTTTGTCACTCCAAGCCACTTTGAGAAGCTCTCGGACTCGGTGTAATCACTGCAAATTCATGTAATTATTCTATCCAAGTAATTGCTTAGATGACCTCATAACATTGGTAGTCCGGTCATTTCCAAAAAAAAAAAACATTGGTAGTCCGGTATACTGTGATACCAGTATAGTGTTGTTTTCAATTAGATCCCAAACATAGCTGTTTTTCTTATCAGCAATACTACCTACCTATTTCACTTAAAAAAGGTTGTAAATTGGTATTGATTATAGTACTGTAGAGCAGCTACTAATTTTGGTTCGCTAACTGTGCATCAAGTAGTGCTGACTCAAGCTGAAGATGTATTGCAGTGGAGATGGGTATCCAACGGTATTTACAGTGCTAACTCGGTGTACAAGGCCATGATCAGCGCTGGGAAAATCAGTTGGCGATTTGTCAGCACTTGGAAATTCCAAATTCCACCAACAGTTCGGCTATTTCTCTTCCTACTGTTAAAAGGAAAAGTGTTAACCAGGGATGTTAAGAGACGACAAAACTTCAATTGCAACATCGAATGCGAAATGTGCAGATTCAATCAACCAGAAACAGCAATTCACTTATTTTAGCCTGTGCAATGTGGGAGATTTGGAAGAGCCGAAATAGGAAGATTTTTGAAAACAAGATGGCGCCAATTGATGTTACAGTGCAGTGGATTGAGGAAGAAGGGACGCTCTGGAAGAATTTTTGTTAATTGAGTCGTGATGAGAAAAGATGAGAATGAATTTAATTTTAATAATCTCTGCTGTTGGAAAGTGAAGCACTTTAGAAGGGAGATAGCTGTAGGTTTTATGTGGATAGCTTTGTGATTCTTGCTTGTAGTGGGTACTGTATCGCTCTGATGTAGGGCTGGCAAAAAAATTCGAGGTTCGTGATTTGATTCAGATTTGATTCGAGTTTAATTCGATTCGAAATGGATTCGAATTGAAACGAACCAAACCAAGTTCGGTTCGGAATTAATTCAAACTAAACCCAAACCTAGCCTGGTTCGATCGAAATGGGTTTGATCATTTTTATGGTTTGAATCTCATAATAACATCGGCCATCCATTTATCTGATGAAATTAAAATCCAAGATAGAGAGTCATAATTTAACTTTGCCGACACTCCCTCGCTCTCAAATCTCAATAACCTAGTTCTCTCTCCACCTCTCCCTAACTCACTCTCCCTCTAGCTCTAAAATCTAGCCGACGCTCTCGGCGACTGGCTGTCTCTCCGGCTGTCACTCCTCTCTCCGGTCTAGATGACTGTCTATCCTCTCTCTTCGATCGTCTCTCATAGTTTATACCAGAAAAGCCGTCTCTGATGTATTTTTTCATGAACAATTTTTCAACTTAAAAACACTCATTTCATAGTTCATACCAGTAAAAGGAAGCCATGTGAATTGTCCCGCGAGGAAAAATTAATGTATAAACTATCGGTATAACTAGGACTGCTAAAAAATAATTTAGTTCGTGATTCGATTCTGGTCGAAAAATGTGTAGTTCGCAATTAATTCGATTCGAAATGGGTTCAGTTCGAAACGAATCAAACCAGGTTTGGTTCGAAATTAATTCAAACCAAACTCAAACCTAAGGTAAGTTCGGTTCGGTTCGGTTCGTTGCCACCCCTACTCTGATGTAACCTCTATAATTTCCTTTTATAATATTCTAACTGACGGCAGCTGTCAGTTCTTTCAAAAAAAAAAAAAAAAAAGATTATAGTACTGTAGAGGGAAAAAAAAAAAAGCTTACCGTCAAGTTAGGTGGGAATGATTCATTAATATTAATATAGAAGGGAAGGGAATCTTTTTCGTAGGCTAAGACTTGTCGAAGCTTGTTTTTCATTCTAGTCCCTAATCCACCCATAAAGAAAAGAAAATTTCAGCCTGGTGATTGATTTTCTGTAGTCTGTACTGTACAAAAGATATATTTGTCTTTTATTATTTTATCGAGAGATTTTATTTAACTGTGGTTAAGTTCAAAATTATTTTGCAATGGACAAATAGAAAAGAGGAGAGAGAACTAAAAGACATATTAAATGTAATAAAGAAAAGAGGGGTAGATAAGAAATTGAAGAACTCTTGAAGGATACATCAGAAATTAACTCAAAAAATTAATTGAAAACTTTCATCTGAGGCTCTGAGCACAGCGTGCGGCGTGCCTTCTGTTGGGGTGCTAACTGCTAACATGTGAATACCAACCACCAAAATGGAGAGATCAAAGTCGTTCTCTCTTGTATATTCTTATCCAACTAACTGCAAACATATATCGAATTATAGGTTCAGAACTCAAGATCTTTTCTTTACATTTGATATAAGGTGACCTCGTGAGAATTATTTATTATACAGTAAATCGTACGGGTACTGTACAGGTTTAATCCAAAGATACAAATATTTAGCAATTTTTCCCTTTTCATTTTTTTTCTTTTTTGCTTTAATTTTTCGACTTTTTCTTCTTTTCTTTTTAATCGAATAAAAAAGATGAGAGGTTGAGAATAGGCTTCTCTAATGGGCATTTAGGTCGTGTTCTCAAATGGTACCAAAGAATGTCCTTTCATTAAAGCAAGGGGATAACTTTGACTTTGAGTATTTTAATGATATTATATCGATCTTATCCTGGAATACTGGTATTCTAATCGAGTAATGGCTACGCACCAGAATGCAATTCAGTAGGAAGACAATTGAATACAATTGATTGACTTTGTCACAGACAAAAGGATTGATTTGATCAACCAAATTACAAGAGATATGACTGGTATATGGTTAACAGCTTGCAAGTTGCAAATCCTAATAACATAATAATTTGACCAACTTACAGGCTTGCTTAGCATTATTCAAATCCATTATGGCCTCATTCCCTGGGCAATACCCTTATTTTTCCTCAAAAAAAAACTATGGCCACATGCCTAGTTATGGAACTAACAGAATTCTAAATTTTCTACGATTGATCCATTACCTCAATAATACCATGTCAACGCGTCGCTATACCTATATATATATATATGCAGTGCATATAAGTTTTTTCAAAAACATTATCCTCTGCTGCCCCTTCCATTTGTTGCATCAGAAAGATGAATATAGTTAAAGTTTTAGTTGTTTTTACTGCATTGGCTGTGACATTGCAATTAGCATTTGCGGCCGGCACGAACTACACTGTCGGTGCACCAGCTGGCTCATGGGATATTAATACTAACTACACCAAATGGGTCTCTACTATCACATTCCATCAGGGCGATAATCTCAGTAATTTAAATATTTTTGGAACTTTTCTTTCTATTTTCAAATATAAAATCTTTCTTCCTGATTGTTAGAGCCGTGCATAACTAAGTTAGCACACCATTTGCATACAATAAGAACTTCAATTTCTAATACTAATAATGGCATCATATATTGATTGGATAATTGAACTTCCGGTCAGGCCTTTGAGCAATAAGATCATTTCTTTCTTCCTTTTTATGTTCCCAGTATTCTCCTATGGACCAACAGCGCACGATGTTTGGGAGGTGAAGGAGAACGACTATAAAGCATGTACCACAGGAAGCCCAATAAAGAAGTACAGCAGCGGAAATGATGTCATCGCATTGACAGAGCTGGGATCGAGATACTTCTACTGCAGCATTAGCAATCACTGCAGCAAAGGCATGAAGCTTCAGGTCTCGGTTGTTCCAAATGATTCCAGCTCACCACCTTCTCCATCTTCAGGCGATTCTCCACCTTCTCCACCTTCAGATGTTTCTCCTCCTCCATCGCCAACAGGTGCAGCAGCTGTGAATGGCATTGGGACCCGTTTGGCAATTGCTCTTGCTCTTGGGGAAATGTTGATGTTCTTTGTCTGATTAATCAAATTTAATTTTGAATGCTTGAATGGAACAGATAGGATGAGAAGTTTTTATGTCAAAATTGATTATTTCGTATATTCTGGATAATTATGACAACATGTCTCGAGTGTATTACCGTGGTTCCAATTATGTCAAAATTGCTTTTATTCTATTTTTTTTGTTGATCAATGTATAATATTTGATTGAATTGGCTTATTTAGTTGATAGCAAACTTGTGAGCAATCACCAACAGGAACTGGAAAATGATAGATGTTCTAATACAGTAATACTATAACCTGTTCGGTACCCGCTTGAATAGTTGGAATAGCTGAATGGTATGCTATTCCGTTTGAACCCCGATATCAAACACGAAAAAGAAATTCAGAATAGCCTTTTCCGCTATTCCAACCCAATGGACGAATAGCGGAAAAGCACTAGTTTTCGGCCGGATTAGTAAAAGTGTAAAACTGTAGCCCCTCCGATCTGCTCTGAGTGGTGCAAAATCTTTCACCACTCACGTACAAGAAATATGCTCCTCCTTCCCCTGATCACAACAACGCCAATTTCGCCTACCCTTTCTCATTCCCCTCCTTGTGTTGTCTCCCTATCGAATAAGGTGAAGAATTTATATTTTGGGCCCTCTAAACTGAGCAATTGTTTTTTTTTTTCCAACGATTTGTAGTGATATATGAAAAAGTTTGAGATTAAGTTATTGCGTAAGTACAAATTGATGGTTCAGAATGGGCTCTTGAATGCTTTGTACATTATTGAGTTGCTAATAAAATTTCTGGTTAACCAGGCATCGGATGGGGCTTTGGTTCATTAAGAATTTGAGCCTTAAATTTTCATGTTAATTAAGAAATATTCTGATGTCATGCTCAGAAAAATTTTGTTGGATTTTTTTTATTGAGGAACTTCGTAAAAAACGAAAACATGTATTCACAATATCTGAAACTTAATTAGATGAGGCCAAATTATGTATATTTAAAGTAAATTTAATCCACCTTGGACAATTGGTTTTGACCAATTTGGATGTCATTGAGACACTTGAGGCTTTAGTCTGAATTGCTGGAAATAGTAGGGTAAAAGATGATAATGGTAGTTTGATTTTAAGCCAAAAACATGTACCTATAATGCAAATTGATTAGATGCTAATTGTAGTTGCATGGTATCTAAAACTTAGCATATTTGAATAAGTTGAAATACTGGATTTTATCTACTCAAAACATGGATTACATATCCGCACATATGTTTGGTAACTGGCACTGATTGAATCTTATTATTACACAGCAGCTTTGGATCCGATAAGCAATATTATATTTTTTTTTTTCAATTAGCGTGTGCTATAGAGAAGACGGCTGCGTAGAGGAAAGGGGCGGAAAGGGAAGGAAGAGACAAGGACGACGCTTCTCTCCGTACAATAAAATCTACACTCTAATTTTGGGGTGAATGATTTCGCCAAAATTATGCGTGATGCTCCCCTCCTCCACATAGTAAAACCTACACTCATGCTTTCCTCCGCTTGCTCTCTGATTCTTATCTTCTGAAGTAAGTGAACTATCCCGGTCAGGTGTGGTATGGGCCAATCTCCCCTTTCCTCCCTTCTCTTTCCCTCTGTTCCCCCTCCAGTGTGCTCCAAAAGAGGGGAGAGAAGGGGTGGGGAGGAGAGAGAAGAGATGACCGGATTTGATCGGACTGTATTTGCTTGCTCCATAACATTAAATTTTGAGAGGGAGAGGAGGGGATGGAAAGATAGATAAGATGAATTATATGTACAAACTATTTAAATTTTGTAACCTCCAAATCGGAGTGTAAAAGAAATTAACCGATGATAGTTTATCATGCTCTCTCTCTTCCCCCACCTTTCCCTCTTTCTTTGTGGAAAGGAGGGAAGGAGAGGAGGGGTGATTGAACCTAGTTACTTGCTCCAATAATATTAATTATTGAGGTATAGAGGAGAAAAAAGGAAGGAAGAGGAAGTAAACTCTATATACAAACTATTTGTATCCTCCAAATTATAATGTAGAGATAATTAATTGTTTACTCCAGTACTTTTTTTTTTCTTTCCTTCCCCTCTTCCTTTGTGAAGCACACCCAGAAAAAAGTGGTTGGATAATCCATTAATGGTCGGTAAAATATGACATGATGATTCATGAATTTTCAAGTCGGTGTGTTAAACAATTTATAACGATGGGTGTGTTATTCCAACTGTCATTTTACCAAACAACATGTTTACTATTTCGAATAGTGCAAAACTATCATTAATCTATGTACTATTCGAATGGTATTATTTTGTAATTATTCCACTTTTACTATTTGAATAGAAAAGTTCAAGCATTATTTCTTAAATTTGTCAAACGAGCACAGTAAGAGGCCATTTTCAAGCAAATTTCAAAATAGAAGACAGTACATGCCCATGCATGCACACCAAAAACTAAAATAAATGTGAATTCAAAATGGAAGACATTACGATGGGATTCACTGACAATAATTTTATTAGATAATCTTCAGAACCTGCTTTTTCAAATCAATTTGAAAAAATAAAAAGTTATAGATATGATGTTAGTCTTATGGATTGGTTGTGTACCAATTTCATACAATTTAAACTATTATTTGATAATCGATCAAATATTATTTCAAAAAAAAAATAGATAATCATCAAATATTTTTATCATTTTTCCATTTTAAATTTTAAGTTATTTGATGAACAATTAAATGTTTATCAAATTCAATTATTGTTTATGTGTATAATGTGCATATTGTATTAGATTATATTCTAACTGTCATATTTTCATATTACAAATTTTTTTTTACGGTTGTAAAATTTTTGGGTAATTTGTTTTCATTGGATCTACCCATTATAGTAAAATTTCCTTCCCCTAATTCCTAGGGAAGAGGGGCTGTCCGATGGCCATCGGACTACTTTTGTGTTCGATGGGTTCTTTCACCGTCAGATCTGCTTTAGGATTCGTGTGTACGGATTTTAAAGCAAATGCGAAAGTGCGGGCGCAAATCCTAAAGCAGATCCGACGGTGAAGAGAACCCATCGAACACAAAAGTGGTCCGATGGGCGTTGGAAGGCCCCCTCTCCCAATTCCTAGAACCAATATTGCTGCTTACTCTTTTTTGACAGTGTAGTTTAGATTCTCTAGAACCCGTGATTTTAGATCACAGTTCACAAGGAAGCAACCGACAAGTTCCATGAGTTGCATTTTTTTGTGGCAACTTCATAATTTGTGGTTATTTTAGATTATGCAATTATTTTTGCATTTTCTTTTCTTTATTATTAAACGGAGAAGACTACAACAGTACAACATACCTCATTTAATATGAGCTCGTGGATTTGTGAAATCATGTCTTTCAAAAATCAATTTAATGCCCAAAATTACGAATGTATACCAGTCACAACATAGAAGATTTAGTAAGAAAATAAATGACTATTCAATTTCATATGAGGTTTACCATATGGATCCAAATCTATTTTGTCGTATCTTTGAAGACAAAGCTAATAATTAAATTTTATTTTTTTAAAAAACCACAACTAACACAGTTAGTTAAAGTAATATGCTCCCTATACCATTAGCTCGCATAGCATAGTGTTTGTCCATGTGTTAAAAGGGGGTTTGTAGGCCATAGCAAAATAAAACGAAGGCTTTAGTTTAGATGCATGATTAGGGCCCTTGTATAGAATAGATCTAGCTACAAAAAATTCGCAAGTACACATTTGCAAGATGAATTATACGAATACCAATTAAAATCTCTATACTTAAGATATATAGGATCAAGAACAGAGTTTGAATGTTGCATTCATCAAATGCTCGATCAATTACAGAAGTCTGAACGCAACATGCTTGTCATTGATCATTCGGAAAAAAAAAAATTTGAAAATATACCATTTTTGGCTATTCTAAACCCCCCCCCCCCCCCCCCCAAACACACACCACCACCACCCACACACACACATATAGACATAGTCACAATCGATAAAACGGTAAAAGTAAGTCGCGATTTAGAAAAAGAAAAGAAAAGGTTGGAAGAATCTAAATTTTACATATCCAACAAATATAAATAAAAAATAAACAGAATTAGCAGCAAAAAAAAGTTAGAAAATAAAGACTAACTAGGTTAATTGAATCAATAGCTGAGCCAAGCAATCATACATGATCCAGGCCCGTGGTTACCAGTTCCGGGCTAGGTGGGCTTACAGTTGTAGCAGGCAGAGGGGTACCAGCATTAGACGAGGACACTGGTACAGGGGGTGGTGGTGTACCAGCATCAGTCGAACCGGGAGTAGATGGTGGTGGCGCAGCGGTATTAGTTGAAGTCATTGCTGGAGGTGGCGGGGCACCCATAGAAATCCAAGTAGTTGGAGATGGCGGTGGCGCACTTGTACTAGTCGAAGTAGTTATAGGTGGTGGGGGGCTGCCAAGGTTATTTGAATCAGATACCGGTGGTGGAGTCGCAACCGGATTAGTAAAAGTTGGTACGGGTGTTGGAGTCGGTATAGGTGAGCCAGAACTCAAAGCCGGGGCAGATGTTGAATTGTCATTCATTGAACCAAAGCTGCTCGACGGAGGCACCTGTGTCGCAAAGGGATTAGGTGCAGTACCAGCTTCAGCCGGAATGGGATCAGCATAAATTGGCCGGCAATTCGCCGACTCACATGCTGGTTTGGTCTTATGTACCCAAGTACGTCGGACCAGACCGAATCCCGCAACAAGACCCACAATTAGAAGTGCTGCTACTAGACCAAAGAAGATCTTGGTAGCCTTGCCTATGTAGCACATTACTCTTTTGCAAGTGTATGTGGTTTACTCTATAGGGAGTGAAGTCTGATAAGAAGGGAAGAAGGTATGGTTGAAGAGAGAGAGGAGGGGAACCAAGAGAAAGGGCAGTTAAGAATGCTAGGTTTTGGGATTTGTTGTTTTTCTGAATTATGGCTGCACGTGAATGCAACTAGGCCTGGAGATCACAGAGAGAACAAGCAAAGAGATAAAAAAAATAAAAAGGGAAAGATGGTATCATTGTCTCCAGTCAAAATGGGAATGGAGACTATGTAAACCCATACGTCTGATGATCTGTGCTGCATTCTTTTGTGCATAGTGTGGCAACTGGTAATGGAGGTGAGTGGAGGTGGAAACATTGGAAAAGCAACTAAATGTAACCAAAAGACCCCATCAAAAAAGCCTAAAGAGAAATTGCCAAAAAAAAAAAAAAGCCTAAAGAGCCCACCAGAGCACATGTTTGGACCATAAAATTTGTACACTAGTGAATATTTATGGGTACAAAGGTTGGTGGATGGGGAAATAAATCCGCTACGATCCTAAAAGGGATTGTAGGGTCCTACGATTTCAAATCCAACCTTTTATTTGTTTTGAGATTCGTGCATGAAAAACAATTTTGATGGAGATTCGCAATACTTAGAAATGAAAGGTTGGATTTGAAATCGTAGGACCCTACGATCCCTTAGGATCGTAGCAGATTTATTTCCGGTGGGTGGTTACTGTCAGGGGCCTCCTATTATGATATACTTGATTTTGGAAACTTTTGCACATTGCCCTGCAATACTGCATGTTAACATATTTCATTCTGGAACATTTTTTGTACTTGCACAGACCGCTAAGATATTATCACACTTCTGCATTAATCATCCTCGTTTAAACCTACTTTGATGTAAGTTATTTCTTTTAATGGCCACATGGACATCAGAACCAGCTGCTTTTTTAAAAGAAAATTGATCACCTCCCCAGGAGGCATCGTAAAATTTACGCCATTGTAGATTGTACCATTTTGTTAATAGGAAACATTTATTATTTGTAGTTAGTATACCAGCTATTAGTTTAATTGGGAGCACAGATCATCATGCTGAGTCAAGTGTCAGGCTGGTATCAGGCTATTACCTTTAGAATTTTTCATCTGAGTTTGTGTCTGTGTACCTTTTTATATTTGGGTATTATAAGACTTCTTTCTTATACTTTCTTTCTGCAAAAATTACCAATATTACCCTTATCTGCAAGGCTAAAAAGAATGCAATTTTTTTGCATCTGTTAAAGAACCCATTATTACCCGAATATTGTAACAAAATTAAATTCCTTCAGGTTCAATCCTTGTTATTCTTGGTTCCATTTCGTAGAACAGCTCTTCGGGCTACAATTCATCGTAAACTCATAGGGGAGTTCCTTTACTCTTAAAATTTGAAGGTTATCCTTTACGCATGTACATTCATTTTAGTGATAAAATTGATGGTCAAGTTTTGCTCACAAGTATTTTATTACAGATTGCTAAAGGATTTCAATGAAAGGAAGACAGGTAAAACACATGTAAAGAGGAAACGAGTCAAAACCTTAAAGAAGCGCACAGCAGTAGTACAAGCATATCTACAAAGGGCTTTTACAACAAGGCACAACTAGATGCAACATAAATCACGTAGTATTGAAAAAGGACTCTATTACAATAATAAAAGCTAGAGGTACTAAACTGACTCAGATAGAGGAACAGTAGTAGATTGCACGCAGGAATCGACCAAATTCTTGATCGCATCAGGATTGGCACCAATGATCTTGCTTATCACCTCGTTATTCCTCATCAAAACAAATGTTGGCATTGCCTTTATCTCCATCTTTGCTGCAACCTCCTGGGTTATTTTAAATTTCATATAGTATATTAGAAGCCACTAAAGTTACCGGATCATTATAATCAATTCAATTTATTTATTTCAAAAACACTGTAGCTTATTTTTGGTGGCCAAAGAATGACAAAACTTTTTTTTTTTTTGCATATCTAACATAGAAAAGATCATTATAACAATTATTCAATTTTTAAAGAATCTACATAATTGTTTCCAGAAAATATAAAAGAAGCATCTCATGTCAGAAGGGCAAAGTAATGGAGACAAATTATGGACAGTTAAACACTGAAACTTGTAGGAATTTTGAAACACACTAATCTTAATGATATGATAGAGGCATAGCTGTAAAATAAAGCACAAGCTTTTCCATAGTGATCTCCTTTTCAGGTCAAATTATATTGTGGTCCCAATTGAATTTGGTAAAAAGATGTTCCAAACATTGAGTCAACCTTTTATCATCTGTTCAAACTAAAGGATAATTATGCTTAAACTTTCACTTTGGTAAGACGAAGGATAATTTGGTAAAAAGATGTTCCAAATATTTAGTTAGCCTATTAACATATGTTCAAACTAAAGGATAATTATGCTTAAAAATGTCAAGAAAACTTTCGCTTTGGTAAGACAAAGTGCAACAAAAAATTAAATGAATTTTCGTTTCAAGCATAAACCACCAAAAGCCCGTCCCAAGCACAAAACAAAATTAAAATTGGTTAAATTATCCAAGCCATATGGCAGCTGATACCAAATAATTACCTGAATAGAAATGGAACAAGAAACCTTCAGTTTGATATAGGCAATTATTGCAAATAAGAAAAGTAGAGAGAAAAGAGAGTACCTTAACTTCATCAACATCTACAAGAAGGAACAAAATATCTTGATAATTATGAGCCAATTCCTCGAAGAATCCATTCATTGCTAGTGATGGTACACACCATGATGCACCAAAATGAACTATTACCTGAATACACAAAAAAAGAATTTAATATTTTGCACAAGTGATCTGCTAATTTAACCTTTTGAACAACAATTTTTCATTCAACTAATCAAAAGGGCCTAACAGTTTAGTCTAACAAAGATACAATCAATTTTTCTTTGGAGAAATATACATTCATATCTCTAAAATTTCACTAATTAAAAAAACAAACAAGCAAAATAACGGAAGGAGGGAGGAACAAACCGAGCAGCCTTGATTAGAAGCTTGGGAGAGGAAGAGGTTCCACGATTCCTCTGATTCTACTTTCACCACTCTTGCCTTGATCATCTCTTCTTGTGCTGCCATCTCTCGCTCTCTCTAGCTTGCTCAAGAAAGGAATGGATAGAAAGTTTATCCAATTGCGTTATTTCTAGGTGAAGATGCCGCGGTCAGAAACAGTGGGAAAGGGTGACGAAACCGCCTCGGTGGATTAGAAACCCGTAGAAGGAAGATTTGGTGTTTATCCAGAAGGACCCCATTAAATGAGAAATTTGTGTGATTCATTTCTAATCATTTGGTCTCTTTCGCACACTACTATGATATTTTTTATCGAGCATGGGTAAAGATTGGTGACAATGAAGTTTTCACAAATTTCGACGATATCAATTATCAAGACTAGAGAATCTTATTTTTTTGAGCGTACGTGTGACCTTTTCTTATTTTTCCAACAAAACGAAATGATATCAATTTAATCAAAATGATCTAATGTAATTAAACAAATTCAATTAATCTAATCAGCCAACAAAAATAAATCAATTTAATTTAAATAATCCAATTCAATTCAATTAATCAAATCAACTAATAATATTAAATCATTTTAATTAGCAGACCCCCTAATGGGTCGCAATGAACCATTATCCTGCTACTTTTAATTTTTTTGAAAAAACGACGGTACCAATTTAATTTTTTTTTTCCTTAATGGTATGAATAAAAAAATTAGGGAGGTATGACTTGATCTGACTAATAAATAATATTGACAATCGTCCATAATAAATATTAAATATAAAAGAAACATGGACTTACTGCGGTTATACAAGTTCTCATCTCTCTTTAAAGAAATTCAGATTCAATTTTCGAAAATACATCTAAAATATATTGAGATGTATCATAACTCTTTAATAATAATATAATAAGAAGAAGAAAATTAAATATAAAAAGTATTATAAACAAAATTTACATGGTGTATCATGCCAATGGATCATGAAGATTTCCTTCCTGTTAAACGACCCGTGTTTTCTATTAATAGAAAAACAAAAAATATCAAAAAAGGAGTACAAAATCACGAAATTTTAAAATATAGGAAGAACGTTATAATCTATAACGTTCAATTAATCTGATTGCTAATTAACCTCCAAAAAACATATTGTAGCTAGACGTTCTGCTTGAATCAGATTCATATTATTTAAATAGTTATTATTAACAGTTTTTCTCGCATAACAAATTTACACCATTATGTTATATAAGAACAATAAAATATGAAATCAGAACAAAAAAACAAAAAACAAAAACAAAACTGTCCGAATATTATAAACTATAACTTCCAACTATAGTGCATAATTTTTAGAGTTAATTAGGGATTGAATTAACTGAACGTTACAGACTATAACATCCACTTACATAACGTCCACTTACAGTGTTTTTTTAGTTAATTAGCAATCAAATTAACTGAAAATTATATACTATAACGTCTACCTACGTGCTCTGAACGTTATAGTCTATAACGTTCCTCTTATATTTCAAAATTTTCTGATTCTGTACCACTTTTTCAATATTTTTTGTTTTAATTTTCCTACAATAAAAAAATTGGATTTAACGATTCACCAAAGTGATTTAAATTTTTCAATGATTAAAATTAAGAACCATCAATGCAGTAAAATTTGATTAGTACGCTATAAGTACATGGAATAACATATATCAACAAATTTTCTTTTCCAATTTGAAGCTTACTTGAACTAATATTTTTAAGAGAAAAGGTAATGTTCCCTGGGCTACAGTTCTCCGAAAATCTCCGTGTATAAAAGTCTTCTCTTTTTAGCTTAGTTCTGGCGCGCTTTCAACTGCCACAACTGCCATAATTTAAACTGCCATAATTTCAAGTACAGTATGTATGTTTACAGGATAATATGTGTATGTTTATAAGATTATATGTGTATGTTTATATGATTATATGTGTATGTTTACAGGATAATATGTGTATGTTCACATAAGGTGGTCCCCAACAGCTATCACGCGTTTTTATGTTGACAGGATTTGTTGAATTAGTTTACATGATTTAGTATTGATATTTACATAATTAGTTAAAAATATCCGAGAATTTTTAAGAGACTGGAGTTGGAGAACTGTTAGCTGCTTCCTACTTTTAATGTTATCTACATTATGAAGCATCCCTTGCCTTGGCTGGTAAATATTTTGGTAGTGCTATGATAAATTAATATGAATCTACTTACGGGGGTAATCAGGAAGGATTTCAAATGTCTTTATTTTTTGTTCCCAGAGATATCTTTATTTTCAAATTTTAAAAAATTAGAATTTAAAACTCAAATATCAAAATAAAACTATGAAATCTCTTTATTATTTTTTCTATTCATATGTAAAAGATTACATCATTTTGATTTTGTTTTAATTAGCATCAATAGCTTGCAAAAACAAAATACACTAATGTGAATAATTTTAAAATGTTGATTATTTAACTTATCAATTCATATAATTATACTGAGAAAGAATATTTCTGTGCATGTAGTGAGAAATAATATTAATCACATCTAAGTTTTAACAGTTTTGTTACGTAATGAGAAAAAATATCAATCACATATTCACATGTAAGTTTTAATAGTTTTATTTTAGCATATGAGATTTACAATTTTGATATTAGAAAATTAAATGGAGGAAAAATTTGGGGCATAAAAAAGGATGCATTGGAATTTGGAACACCCCTTGCCCATAATTTATGTTAAGAAAATTTTTTGAAAATATTTATTGAGGGGCTAGGCTACTATGACATTGGTGTTATTTGAAATTAAATAACACCAACTTTTAAACCCTTAGATCTGCCTTGAGATTCGTACAAAATAAAGTGCTTGAACAGTAAAAGCGGATATTACGAATCTCAAGGCAGATCTAAGAGTTTAAAAGTTGGTGTTATTTAATTTCAAATAACACCAATGTCATAGTGGCCTAACTCTTTATTGAGATAAGCGGCGCATAATTACCATTAGACACCTTAGAGAAAAAACGATAACTTTTAGTTATAGACCGCTAGTCACTTTGGCCATGTTTGGTTGTGGAGTAAGAGGTGGAGTAAATCCCTTACTCCACGCTTAAGGAGCCAAACAAGGAGTAACTTAAGCGGTTTAAGATGGAGTAAGATTTGAGCTAAACCAGAGTAACTTACACCACCTAGAGAGGTAGTTTAGCTTACTCCACCAAACATGGTTAACTTACTCCGGTTTAGCTTGGAGTAAGAAATTTAATCCGGTTTAACTTTACTCCACAACCAAACATGACCTTTGTTATTTACCCTGCCAGCTTCGATCTCTTTATTTTTTTAAGCACAGAGAGGAGACAACTTCAAGTATATGTAAATCAGCAGCTGTACTATTTATAAATCACCCTTCTGGTACGAAATAAAATCTTAGTGAGATGACCAAAACTGCCTCAAAAGCATTTTGCAGTGAATTGAACCCAAATTGCATACAGATTTAGATGGGAAAATGGTAACATCTTTTCTCCATTGTAGAAAGAAATTACTAATCAGGGTACTAGTATACACTAGAAAATACAACTCTACCACACAATCATGAGTTGAATGTACCAGTTAACAACTCTACCACACTATCATATCATTAAGTCATTCGAGAAAGCACTCTAGCTTTCTCTGGAATGTCAAGTAAATAATCAAAACCAGATATAAAACAAAAAATAATCAAACCCAACACTCATGCCAACAACACATGGCATACCCAGCTAATCAGCATCAACCAAGGCGTGAATCAAGTAGCTTCATCTGCTGAGTTTGCCGCCTTGGGACGCCAATCTCACAGGCATTGACCCGAGCAGCAAATCGGAGAGAGCAGAGGGTTTCACCTGCCGAGGGAACCTCAGGTGAAACATTAACAAACATCAGTGTCTTGGAGTCCCCACCTAAACAAGGCTGCAGATATGTTTACAAAAATAAAGTTAGCAAAACTGTCAATTGGGAACAATCCATACAACCATTAAGGGAGCAACAAATTCACCTGTAGGAGGTAGGTCAGCTTTGAGTTGCGGAAAGGAACATGGTCTTCTTTCTTGGCCAGAGAGAAGATCACATCACTTAATGCAGACAAGCTTTTATTTATGGCCTATGCAACAAAAACACAAAACACATGTTAGAAACAAGAGGTTCAAAATATAACTATTAATGTTTAAAAGATAATGTAGACAAGCTTTTATTTATGGCCTATGCAACAAAAACACAAAACACATGTTAGAAACAAGAGGTTCAAAATATAACTATTAATGTTTATAAGATAATATAACCTGAGTCTCTTTGAGCCGGTCACCAGTAGCTCCACTTTTAGCAAGGCGCTCGCTTCCAGCCAAGTCAATAAGATTCAAAACACCCTGCACTTGCTGCTCCGTTTTCTGCTTAGATACAGACAACAAGTCAAACATCAATTGTACAAATAAATCTTAACAGGTGCAATTTGAGAGTTATCTTAGGTGAGCTTAAACTCGCCTAGAAATTTTGTTGGGAGCTTAACCTCAAAAAACATCAGATCTATTTCAAATGACAAACTTAAAGCTAATTTTAATCTACCTAGCAGCTAAGCCAAGATTCCAAATTTTTCATATTTTGGAATAGTTTTGTAATAAAGATTAAGGTCAAAATTAATGAAAAATGAATTTTAAAAAACAACTTATTGTAGAACCACCAGATCTTTAGCAAAACAAACTCAACAGATGAAAATTTTGACATGTAAGCCTTTAGATTCCAAATTTTAATCTACCTAGCAGCTATGCTTTTGGAATCCAAATATTTCACTTTTTGGGATTGCTTTGTAATTAAGATTAAGGTTGAAATTAATGAAAAATGAATTTAAAAAACTAGCTTGTTGTAGAACCATTAGATCTTTTGCAAAACAAACTCAACAAATGAAAATTATGACATATAGATGGTTGGCTCATCAAAAAGACAGTCTTGTTCAAATTCATCAGATGAAGTCTAATCTGATGGTAGTTGAAGACTCACGAGTGAAGACAACAGTTACGCAACTTTACTGAAGTTGACAAGACTGACCTTATTGACACCAGATATACGCAGGGTGAAGACACAATGGCTCCGAGATGATTGCTCATTCATCTGTGTTCGGCCTACTGACCTAAATAAAGAACATTCACGTAAATCTTTTTCCAACACTATTACCGGATATTAGGTAAGTAAAAATGATGAAATTGTCACTACAAGAAAAGGGCACCAGCCGAGAACATTGTTTCCTCAATTGTTAATCTGATATTTCAACAAAGTAGAACTAAAATGTATAAAAAAGTAGAAAAACCTGCTCTGCTCAGCTTGTCTCAGAATTCGGTCTACATCCTCTTGGCTGTGGACATCCTCAATTGTAAGATCAGAAACAATTGTGTTCCCATTTGCATCATGCTTAATGCTGTACTGCTTGCCATTGCTTACCTCAGGACCCATACCGGTTTTGCCCGGCAGGAGCAGGTCCCGAATTGTCTCATTGTAAATTTCAAGCATGGATGCCTGCATGCAGTACTCCCAACCCTCGCTTGTTAGAGCACGTGTTGTCTCAAAAATCTGATGCAATGACCTCGGTATCATACCCTTCTCACCGTCTGATGACCGCCTCCCCATCATTGTGTATGTTTTGCCAGACCCAGTTTGCCCGTATGCAAATATGCAAACCTACATTGCAAGTGGTCAAAAAGGAACAAAATAAGAAAGAAAAATAGGGCAAGAATGAGAGGTAATACAAAAAATTTAAATAATATTTTCCAGAGCTTTTCTTTGAAAACTACTTTTCAGAAATTGTAAAAAAGGAGAAAAAATAAATAAAGAAAAGAACCTTGTAGCCATCAAGTGCACTCTGCACAAGCTGTGAAATCTCAACAAATACATCTTGTTGCGAGGAGTCAGGGCCAAATACCCGATCAAACGTGAATGAGTATTTCTGAGCTGTTTATGCAAAATAAAAACACAAGTGTCAACTGCTGAAGCATAATAATGGGATGGCCAACATGGGAATGTAAATTCCAACATCATACTTTGGTTTGCCAGATCAATTCCTCTTCCAACCAAGTCAGTACTGGTGGGAAAGGAAATAGCCGATCCGTCATACACATTGCCATCAGTTATAAATGGTCTGACCCGGCAAAAGACTCTTATGTTTCCCTTTAGCTCCTGCATTTACAAGCCAGTCAAGAATAATACATTAGAAAAAGGTATATCAGAGCCTATTTCATAGAACACACACACGCACACACAGATTACCAGAATTGTATTGTGCAGCCTCTTGCGTAGTGCCTCCCCTTCTGAAATCCGTGCCTCAGCCCTTGCTAGCTGTTCTCTGAGGTCCCTAATTGTCCTATCTGCATTTTCGAACCGAGTAATGGCCTGAACTCCAGAACTGTCTGCCAGCTGGCACAAGATAGGTACGCAAATTATCTCTCAAATAGTTACAAAAAATAAAAGAAAAAAAAATCAAACAAAAGTAGACCTGTATGTACTTAATGTTAATGGGGTTATTAACTCAGCCTCCCTTCCACATGAAATAAAACGAAAATAAAAGAATCCAGATCCCGTTTTACAGTTGGTCTGGAAGACTGGAACTTATCAGTCAGTACCATACTGGGTAATAGCAGAACAAAAAAAATGGGAGATATTGTAAAAACTAACCTCCAGCTTTATGTTTAGGGTCTCGACTTGCTCTCTGTGTGCAATAACAGTTTCCTGAACAGTAAAATCTAATGTCAAACTTGTAAACCAATAACATTTTACAAGAATCCAAAAAAAAAAAAAAGAGTGTTAAGATTCCACTTTACCTGTTCTGTGGAACTTACCAGAATTATCTAAAACAAGAAGAACAAGAGTGGGAATTTAAGTCTTTGCCAGCAACATACCTTTAATTTCTTATTACAGGCATGAAGAAGACTTTGAAGCTCTTTGTTAGCAGTTGTTGTCTCCTATATGATGCTTCTATCATCAAAAATCAATACTCACACAACAAAAGAAGAAGAAAGAAACCAGTGGAAGAACTAACCGTCAGTCTTTCATTGAGAGACTGGATTTGCTCCCTTTGTGCTTCACATTTTCTCTGAAAAATCCAACTACATGTCAATAATCACAGATTACAAAAAAACTACAGCAGTTATATACATGCAAATAAAGCACACCTCAAGTTTGCTAGCGTCAAAGGTAACCAGCTCCAGTTGTTTGGTCAATCTTTCCTTCAAGCTCTCTTGCTGGGCCTCGAGGCTCTCAACTTTCGCACAAGCGGTGTTGCGTGCAGCTGTAACTGTCTGCAACTGATCCCGCAAGTTGTCCCTCTGACTCAATGCCTCTTGCTGGGATGACTGGGATGCTGCAAGCTGAAGGCGAAGAGAACCAACCTGATCCTTCAAGTTGCAGTTGTACTCACTCATAGCATTCTTCTCCCTCGTCAGTTTCTGAATAGTCTCTTCATGCTTAGCCTTATCCTCCTGCAAATTACTGTTATACTGCTGCAGGCTGGTGTTATACTCCTGCAGCCTCTTACTATTATCCTGCACCATCTTCAGCTGAAAACCACCAATTTTATTTTTAATTTTAAACTACCACAAGTTGAAAAGTTCATAGTTAGAAATTTTGTAAGAAAACTATTACCTGATCTCTGACCCACTTTGCCTCATCCCTGACCTTCTCCAGCTCTTCTCTAAGGTTTGCAAGTGAGCTATCGGCAACTTGTTTCAAGGATTTCTCATTCTCATAAGCCTCGATGGCAGCCTGAAATAGTTACCCAATAATAGTTAAGAGAAATAAAAAATTAATGCTTCAATTATCTAACAATTAAATTGTAGGATGTCCATTTAGGAGCTGCGTCCTACAGTAAAATTTAAACCTTGAGTTGAAAATTGTCTTTGAAATTTTGCTTACTATTTTGCGAGCCTCCTCTTTCTTCAAGGATTCTTGGATAGAATTCATCTCTCTCGTCAACTCTTCTAAAGAGGCAGTGAGCTCTGAGATCTTGTCACTCAATGCCGACTCTAAAGAACACAAAAACCCACAGCTTAGACTAAATATTAAGGAACTTTTGTGAATACGAAGGCACACTAGCTTGCTGGGTCATGACCAGGCTTTTCATCACTGTAAAACTAGAACACATTTTAGCAGTCATCTTGGTACAAAAGCGAAATAATACACTCTACAGGGGTAAAGGAGAGAAATTGTATACCTAGAAAAAAATATTGTTTTTTTTTTCTTTTACTTTAGGTGATGAGCGAAATAAAAAAAAGAAAACTACATAAGAACATAATTTTTCAAATTTCACCTAGCTCAGAGTGCCTTTTCTGTTCACCCTCCAAGTTAGTCTTGAGAGATTCTTGTTCAGCAAGGTAGCTATCAACTTGCTCCGACAACCAAGTTATACAAAGCCTCAATTTCTTTATATATTCACTTTGCTGCTCGCATTTCCCCTTTTAAATGAGTAGAATATAATTATTATGCATCAGTAAAAAAAATTGATATGAGCGATGCATTTCCCTGAAAATATATGAAAAATCACAAGAATTCAAGAGAAAGAATCCCGTATAATCTTTACATCACTATCTCCATGAAAAGACACCTTATGCCCTTTTTTGTCAACCCCGCTTTTCATGAAAATTTTAGAATGGGGAGATAGCTAGGTTAGGTACTTAAAACAGATGAAGGAAAGGAGTATGATTTCCAGTGTTCTTCAGGGATAAATGAGAATAAAAGTATACTTAATATTGAAAGGGCGCAAAACATTGGTACGTATATTTGCATATGTCAGTTTAAAACATTTCAATCAATATTTAGGAATTATGTTTATAAGAGAAAGCCTAACAACCCATTTTGAGAAGGCATTTAAAAATGACATACCTTGATGTCATTTTTCTTGGTTCTTAATTTCTCAGCCAGAAGCCTCTCCACATCTTCTTTACAAGTGAACTCAACAATGCTTCCATTTGTGCTTCCGGCATCTGACATGTTGTCAGGATGGACTCCAGAGTTGACACTGGCTCCAGCATTAATGGTAGACAGTACTGACCGGGCTCTTGGGTTGGTGGGCCCAGCTGTCTTAGTGAACCCAACTCGCCTCCGTTTAGAAGCCTCATCAAAGTTCTCCTTCTGCAATTTTGAAATATGAAGCCCATAGTAATACATATTTAGTTAAGAGCAATAACTGCTTCTAATCAGAACAGAATTTTTTCCACAGTTTGTTTAGAAATGATAACAGAAATTTCTATAGAAAAAAAAATGAAAAAAAGAGATCAAGAAAAGGTTCGGGTAACTTGTACAACATTTCCAATCTACCAGATCTGAGGAAATATAGAACAGATCGAGAAAAGAAAATTACCTTTAAAGGGCTACGAGGTGTAGTCGGAGGCCTGAACGAAGACATTGCCAGGTCGAAGAGTAAAGTAATTAGTTGTAATTACTAAGATAGAGTTGAATTAGTGTTTAAAGGTGGAGAGAGAATGAGAAGATGCTTTTGATTTTAGGCGGGCCTTTGAGTGAGATGGAAGCAAACATAAAATCTCAGTGGCTACTCTTGCAAAATCGTCAAATCGATCCTCTCCTTTGACGCCAAGCAAGGAGTTAATAATAGC
This sequence comes from Carex rostrata, assembly GCF_964058835.1. NCBI lineage: Eukaryota > Viridiplantae > Streptophyta > Magnoliopsida > Poales > Cyperaceae > Carex > Carex rostrata. The sequence continues at coordinate 2,374,398 of NC_135935.1, forward strand.
GCTTTCTGAAGAATTGAATGGAGACTTGTAAAAATAAAATCAGGTTTAGGGTTTCTGATTTAGGGAAAATGAGCCAAGAGGGGTTCTAAGAATCGGAGAAGGGAGGAGAGGGATTCGAAATATTTTGAAAAGAGGAGCGGGGTTGGTGGAACGAATCGACTATTATGCCCTTCACAAAAAAAAAAGCGATCCTGATGGCAAAGCAGTGTCAAAGACTGTGGTATTTTGGTAATTAAAAGGGTAGAGAGGGTTATATGAAAGTCTGTCCTTAAACGGTCATATCCTCTCACGTGATCTCGAGTTTATGTTCTCCAGTGTGAAAAATACTGGACATATCTCCATTCGACTCCAATGCACAACACAAGCAGCAATGAGTCCGCATCGTCTGCATCAACTCAAAAGATCTTTTGAGTTAATATATATCGGCCGTCCGATTGTAAACGGAGTCCATCTAGCCTCTGTCTAAAACATAATGGTTTTTAATATTAGTGCGGATTTAATTCATACGAATCTGAAAGCTAATTAAACGGTCTAGATGCATTAACTCAAAAGATTCATTTTTGAGTTAATGCAAAGGATACGAATTCAGCAGTAGGCAATAAGCATAGTGCATTGAATCGTTCTACCGGCTCCTAAATACGGAAATAATCTGCTGTTATTTCACGCACGAATCTTAACGATGACCAACGGTTGAAATCAGAGTAACAGGTTCCAATAACAGCATCCTGTTATTCCTCTGGAATAACAGATTTATTTTCCCTAAATACTCCGTTTGATACTTTGATGTTCACATCATCTTCCGAAATAAGGTATGATAAGGTAAAAAAAATTATTCGGAAGAATTTATTTTTCACTATCTCAATTACTCTTATGGTGCTTCTTACCTCTACTTTAAAAAAATAACTATTGATGTTTTAATTTTATTTTAAAATAATAGATTTTCCAATTAAATAATATTAAAGTCATCAAAGTAAAAGCAATATTCACATAAAACTATTGTCATCATCAATACGAAATATACAATAATTTTGTTATTATATATCAATAAGTTATTAAATTAAACTTAAAGTTAATTATATTATTATTATTTTTAAGGTATCCTAGAAACTAAAAATAATAATAGATAACGGTGGCATCAATGACGATGATTAATATTAATATTATAATACTAATCAAAATATTCTCATTATAAAAAATATTTTAATATACAAAATAATAATATTGCCATTATCAATATTATTAAAAATATTACTAAAAAAAATAATAGCGAGAGCCTTCATTGTAACCCTGTCATTGTCTAATCTAGTATGAACCAATGTTGTAAAAAACGGCCTTAACGGCCAATTAATTGGCCGTTTAATCGGATACGGCGGCCAAACCGTCACGAATACACTTAACGGAGTACTTTTTGCGGATTTTTCCAATTAATCGGCCTTTTTCTGATTAATCGGCCGTTTATTCCCGTTTTTTCCAAATTTTTTCAGAAATTTTTTTTTCCGCATTGAATTTTTTTTTTATGTGATAGTGTGTAAAATAAGTGTTATAAATCATGTATTGTAGTTTTATTTGTGCTTGGACATACATTCAATATGTTTTATATATGTTTTTTCTTCTTACTTACTTTAAATTTGATTAATTCTTCTTCTATTTATTTATCAATTTTTTTTCTTACTAATTACTAATGTAATTTTTTCAATTAGTACGACATATTCATTTATGAAACTAAGTTGTTGTTATAAACTAAATTTAGTGATTTTATGTTAGAATGTTTTATTTCTTTCACATAATATGTTATTAGCATTTGAAAAAAGTTTAACTCTTGAATTTATTTTTTCATTAAATAAATGTGTTATTGACACATGTAAAGTACTTGTACGTTAAAAAAAATAAGTACAGTGTCATGTTATAATAATGAAATTAAGTTAAATTAAGTTTATTTGATAAGTTTAATGAGTTAAATAAATTATTTTTAATAAATTATGATATATATACATAAATTTAATAAAAACATTAAATTGTCCGCATAATTCTGATTAATCGGCTGCATACCGATTAATCGCTTGACGATACCCCGTCCGTCCGACGACCGCATACCGTTATTTACAACACTGATATGAACTGCCTTTCGTTTTCCTTCAGCTTTTATGAATCGGACTTTCAGCTGGTGAGGAACTCAAAATAATAGAGGTTTTGACCAGTATTCTTGGTGCATTCAATTTGCAATAGGGATCTTTTAGCCAGAATTGCAATTTTGTACAAACAGGGTAGCATTTTAATCAGTGTTGGTACCAGCACTTCTTGTAGGTTGACTTGGTGCTGAAAACAGTACCAGTGTATGTTATAAGTACATGGGAGAATACATATTTTTAGAGGTGGGTTTTTTTATTAATCATGATTATATTAATTATTAAATATCTTTTATATGTCTGATATTAAGGGACGAGACTATATCGAGTTTTGTGATTTCCAGATCTGATCTCCGTGTTATCAATTTTTCGAAAGAAAGATTGGGGGGTGAGAACACAGACTCACCTAAAAGGAAAGACTTTGAAAGGAATTTCTCACCTAAAGAGACGGCTCTGTGTTCTCAAGTTCTCTTTTTATTTTTAGATTTTGATGTTGGTATTTCTATGATTATTTTCTAATTAATTTAAATTTATTCACCGTCTCTGAAAGCAAGTACTAGAGAGGTGGTTAGATGTGACGCCACATCCACTATCGTGAAATCCGATGATATAAAGGTACCATAATTTGCTCGTAGATATTATGTCAAAATCAAACTGCTTAAAATAAGTAAAAAAATCAATAGACGATCAACTCAGAGGATGCGAATTCATATTTAGAGATGGTTGAAAGCATGATGTCATCATTTTTATGATAATTTACGTGGATTAATTTGGTTAGATGTCTTTAGACTTTGAATCGTTTATTTTGAAAAATGAGAAGAAATCAAGTTACAACAATTTTTGAGTTACAACAAGTATTTTTTATATTTTCAAAGTTCAAATCAACAATCCAAATTGTTAGATGTGATCTCTACAATAAAATGCGCTTAGAGACCAAATTTTACATTTTTTAGAATTTTTTACTATTTATTAAGATGGATACAAAATTCAATGGTTTGAATTTGACTAGTTTTTGTACCCATCTTAATAAATAGTAAAAAAAAAATTCAAAAAATGTAAAATTTGGTCTCCGGGCACATTTTATTGTAGAGAACACATCTAACGGTTTAAATCGACGATTTGGACTTTGAAAATATAGAAAATGCTTGTTGTAACTTGATCCCTGACAAATATAGTGAATGAATACGAATTATGGAAAAATTTGAGTAACTTTCTCAAAACTTCATCGTAAACAATAAACAAGATGATCTGGCCCCAAAATATTAACTTATATTGCAGAGAGAATTACAAATATTGTTATGTTGTCATGCTGCGTCTGCATGTGTGACATATGATCGTGCATGTTAGATGTAGTGTTGTAAATAACAGAATGCGATTGTGGGACGGACATGGTACCGTCAAGCAATTAATCGAGAATAATTAGGAATAATTGATCATAGTCGGAAATAATTGACCGATTAGTTGAGAACATTCATGATGGTTTGGTCACCGCCAACGATTATAAACAACACTAGTTAGACGTAATTATAAACAAGAATACTATAAATATCATACAAAAAAAATCTGCAGATTAATATAAATCGATTAGTGCTTTGTCAAATACCAGCTGGGACAAATATACCGTGGCGCTGTATTTTTATACCTAAAGTGTGCATGGTTTAGGGGTGCAAACGGGTTGAATATTATCTGACCGTATCCAAAAATTTAATACAGATATTCGATATCCAAATATCCGTGCGGATACGGATATGGTTTTGAATTTTAATTATCCGTATCCGAATAGTAGATATATATTATATAATTTAATATGAATTATGAAAAAAATTATGTTATTCACTATTATAAAAAGCGAATATCAGTATTCGTATCCGGTTAATATCTAATTCGTATCCGTCTAATATCCAATCTGTATCCGTATCCGGAAAATAAAAATAGATACGGATATGATTTTACCACTGACCGATCCGTGCACCCCTAGCATGGTTAGACTTTTTTTTTTTGTTAAGACGTACCCTTTCATGACTGTAATATTACCAATAATAACCGGAGCATCGAACATATAATTAGTCAATCTATTTTAATGATCGCCCGATAGATGTCAGAGTTCATAAAATTTAAAAATAAAATTATAAATACCATTTTAGTTGTTTAGATACTGCACGGAATTTGGAGCGATTTCATTTTTATTTAGTTTACGATAAATAACTAATAAAATAAATCATTAAATTTAGATAATTTAATAAGTAATTAATTATTTTCAAATTATATTATATTAAATTTTTATTTTTTATTTTGAGAAACAGTGCACCAGTAAAAGTCTTGTCGCAACTTGTTGACGTATCCACATTTTTAGAGGGTGATAATATTAACACAGTAAATTACTTTATTAACACAATAATTTTAGATATTTTACTTGTATCGATAAATTTGTTCTAACTTAAATTCTCTCTGAATGCTATATCTTTTCGATAATGCACTTTCTTTATATTAATGATTATTGATTATTTATAACAATAAAAATTTACAGAGAATGTTTCATTTTCTAAATTTGAGAATTATAACAATAAAAATTTAAGCAATCATTTCTTGCAGTAAAAATAAAAAGAGAAACAGAAGCTTTTTTTTTTACTGATTTTAGTTAAAATATTCGGATTTCTAACATTAAAATATTTCATTTTTTGTATTATGTATCGTTTTGTTTTTCTCACTTTTATTGATTGTATATTAGGTGGTCCGTACAAATTTTAGATTATTGAGTTTTAGAAGAAAAGTACAAACTACATTCATATTATCATAATTAAAAAAAATACTAGAAACTCTATTAACCGAAGATACACTTCACAACAGTGTTTTAAAATACGGTCGCATGGACCGCATATGCCTATAGAGTTGGCAGCTGCACTCAGAACGTTATGCAATTCCTCTTATGCGATTTTGAATATGCAAGTACAAAATTTAATATGCAGTGCATGAAATCAAAATTTAATATGCATTATGCGGACTCAATTCAAAATATAATTTTCTTGTATATTCTGTTTTGTTATTTATAATAGATCCAACGTTTGAACTTTGAAAACAGAGATATAAACGTGAAGTAAAACAATGCTTTTACTTCGCATCTCACCATAACTCAACTATGTGTGTGTGCCGAATTTTTTATAAATATCCAAAAAAATAATTAAATTTCAAAAACTAATCAAAGTTGTGCGGATTTCGAAATCTACCCAAACCGCAAATTTTTTTTGCAGTAATTCAGTCTAAAATCGCAAAAAAAATTTGCGGTTTTAGAATTCCAAAACTAGTGGTTTAAAAAAAATGCAATTTTTTTTTGTGATTTTGGAATTCCAAAACCAGCGGTTTAAAAAAAACACAATTTTTTTTTGCTTTTTTTAATTTTGCAGATTTTTTTATTTAAATAAAAAAATTTATAATTTATTTATTTTTTGTATTGAAATATTAGAAATATTTAATATATTTCTTTAAAAATAAATGAAATACTATATAATTTGATTTATTAGAAAGTCTGCTACAAATAACCCGAATCAACATTTTTCATGCCGGAATTTTTGCGGCTGTAAGAAAAATTAATATATGGGAAAAAAATAAAAATGCTTGGATTCTGAGTTATTGGTCCTGGTTTAAAAGTCACTTCTAGGTAATACATAAAATATTGTGATCCTTCTTGTACATTTAATTTATAAAAAGTTGTATCTATTTTGAAATTTCTTTTTAATAACAATCATTAAATAACTTAAATTTTTTTAAATAGATACAACTTTTTAGAAATTAAATGTATTAGAAGGATGACAATATTTTATGTATTTACTTAGAAGTGACTTTTGAACCGGGATCAATAACTCAGAATCCAAACATTTTTATTTTTTTCCAATAACACATAAAGAAATATATTAATTTTTCTTACAGCTGCAAAAAATTCGGTATGAAAAATGTTGATCCAGGTTATTTGTAGCAGTCTTTCTAATAAATCAAATTTTATAGTATTTCATCTATTTTCAAAGAAATATATTAAATATTTATAATATTTCAATACAAAAAATAAATATAAATATTTCTCTCTAAATAAAAAAATCTGAAAAATGATAAAAAAAAATTGAAACCGCAAATTTTTTTTTTGCCATTTTGGAATTCCAAAACTGTAATTTTTTTTGCGGTTTTAGATAGAATTACCGCAAAAATTTGTTACAGTTTGAGTAGATTTTGAAATCCGGTGTAACTTTGGTTAGTTTTTAAATTTAATTGTTTTTTTTGGATATTTAAAAAAAAATTGGTTGTGTGAATTCTCATTTTAAAATTCATGCAGCTGCATACCACATATACAGTATGCAGTGGCCTTTCCGCATGGATGAAAAAATTACATTTAAAAATATTACTTCGCATTGAAATAAAGTATTATAAGCTAACATAGTTATTTGATAGAATGATTGTTTCATATTTAAATAATGATTTTTCTGTATTTTTGCATGGGTTATTATTATTTTTGTTTCAAATTAGATGATCTAATAACGAAGAATATATATAACAACTAATAAATAATCATTCTGCTAGAAAATTGCATAATTATTGGTATTAAAAAATGACATTTAAAGAAATATAGATGAATGGCAAAATCAACTATAAAATTTAAAATTTGAAATTGTTGTGTTAAAATAAAAAGTTATTATGCTAATATTAAGATTACATCCTTTGCGATACAATACAATTCTGCGAGGATTTTTCATAAAAGCGGTCTAATAATTAACAAGGTGCAAAATCCTATTAAACCTGATGGTATTTTTGATTGAGGTCTAAATCATGAAATAAAGAGTTTTGATTGAGGTGCAAAATTCTATTAAACAAGGAGTTTAGACCTCACTTAAATCACGAAACGTGATTTAATTGAGCTGGACTAAGATGACACAAATCGATCTTTTGATCAACCTGAAATGTAAAAAGTTAAGCCACCTATCAATATAGTTTAACATTCAGTCCGCATATGTGGATTAAGCTTGTAAATATTAAGTATAATATAATCCAAATATCTACAGATTGTCTATCAAACTCGTTAATTACATGATTCTTCAATTACAATAAATTTATATATTTGTTTAAATAAGAAATTCATATCTAACTAGAATTTTGTAGAATAGAAGAATTTTACAAATATAGGATCTGAGAATTATTCAAGAAGAAATGTATATTTGAGTCCCCAAAGTTGTTAGAGAAAATATTATTATTTTCTTTCAACTATCACAAGTACATAATTAGATTCAATATATAGATTATATTAAACAGTTTAGCTTAACCATTTGAATTTCAAATTTAATTAAATTTTACTTTGATACTAAGTATATTTTATTATTTTAGTAATATTTCACATCAGATTTGATTTACTACGTATCATGTCAACATGATTCTGAATGAAAAGCCTCCACAAACCCTAAAGCCTAAACCTCACGGCCTCCCCGCTCGGCTCATTTCCTATTCTCTATCTTTGCATCGCTGACATGGCGCCGCCGCCGGTTTCCTCGGCGTCGTTTCTATCTCCGGAGTCCGTCTCCGCCGCCGGACTCAGCGCAGGCCGGTTAAACCTCCCCTTGCTGCAATCGAAGATGAAGGCGGATCCATCACTCTACGAGCCCGAATTACAACTTCTCTTGCGCCACTTCGAGTCCTCCCTCGATCTATTTCGCCACCAATCTGCGCTTAATCCCTCTTCTGACCCAGTGGTTGCGAAGAATTTGGGGGATTTGGCGATGGTGTTAGCTCATCTCATGCCGTTCTATCCTGGCAAACTTGGGGAATTACCTGGACAAATTGCCGGTCTGTTGGGATCTGATGGAAGAGATTTGCCCAGTTCGTTGAGGTTGAATCTGGTCCAAGCGCTGATTTTACTGGTAAATCGAAAGGTAAGAATTTTCTATTTTTCTCTTTATATTCCAAGTGCTACTTGGGGCAGCTGTTTACAACTGTAATTTAAGTCAGTAGAAATAGCTATAAATTTAGAGGGAAGGACTGGAGTGATATTCAGGAATAAGCTAAGGTCTATCTATTAATTGAAGCTGATTCTTTTCGTTTTGTAATTTTATCTATTTTAGCGTGAAATTGTGTGATAGTATGTATAATTCATATAACAAATTAACAATTAATGATAATAGATGCACTGGCTTACAAATTTCTGGGTGGATTGATCTGTTTTTTCATTTTTTCATTTCTGTTTCAAATATATATATATATATATAATTGTGGGGCTAGGAGTCATGTCTGTGGACGATTTTTGAATTGCCACAGATTTAGATTTTCTGATTTGTTCCTTTTAACTGCACTGTCATTTTACTCTCACAGGCTGTTGGATTGGAAGAAACCTTGGAGCTCTTTATGAATCTTCAACTCATCGGCGACCGCTCTTTGAGAAAATTGATGTTTTCGCATATTGTACACAGCATCAGGCGTATGAACAAAAACCACAAGAATGTAACCCAAAATCGCAAGTTACAAAACATTCTCTTCCCAATGCTACAGGTTTGAACTCATTTTTGAATTCTTCTTTTGTTTGAAGGATAATTATGCTTGTCTTCTTGGAATTCAGAACCTTGCATGTTCTCATTAGTCATTACAGAGGCATGGCTGATGGTGACTGATTGTTACATGACTGTCTTGTAAGAGATGAAGGACATTACCAATTCTGCTCTCACTTGCCAAAAGTGGAAAAAGGCTCAATAGTCACACTGATTTAGTTAGAAGTAGCCTATACTGGCCACAATTCCAGCTCCAAATGATGCATAAATGCGAAAAAGTAGAAAAAACCACACCTTATATAGCAATTCATGTTGTTATCTATAGTATTGTCTGGCATTAGAAGACTAAAGTCTCTTTGTAGTAATTGTAACAAGAACAATCATCTTGACCACACACAGATGGTTACTATTTCATTTTTTTTTTTCTAACTCTTTCTTCTTCTGTATATATAGAGTGAGGATGAGTTAAGGGCAAAAAGGGCCCTTACAGTAGCGTGTGAGCTGCACAGGCGCAAGGTTTGGTTTGATGAGAGAACTGCCAATGCTATTTGCTATGCGTGTTTTCACTCTTCTTCTAGGTATTTGTTCTTCATGCTATAAATGATTTAGTTATTGTGCTGTATTTAGAGCTGGTAGAAGCTAACATATACAAAGACCTGCTGCAATTTAAACATTAAGACCCAAAAATTAAGTTTAAAAGTCAACATTTCAATTCACGAGATGTCTGCATAACCAGAACTGAGGTTATTTCAAAACCTGACCAAACATGAATTCATAGCACCCAAAAAAGCCGACAAAATTGGGATTTGAGCCAGCAAAATCTGAATAAATCTGAGACAAGGGATTTGACCTCATGTCAGCCTAAATGCTAATACTGTTGATATGTTTGTCAGGACAGTGTAAAATTGGGAATTATCCTCCCTCCCCCTTGCGTCATTTCTAATTACAATCTTTTGGATGTACATTAGGATAATGGTTGCAGCACTTTCATTTCTTCTTGGATATGAGAACGTCGAAGAGGAAGATACAAGTGATGGCTCTAGTAGCGATGATGAAGAAATTGAAAAGCCTGTTGTTCTTCTCAGTAAAGAGGATGTTTACAAGGTTCTCTCTCTCTCTCTCTCTCCAGTTGGTATTGAAACAAAACTATTTGCATTTCCATTTCTTGAATCCTCTATAATGTAATTTCTTCATCTACTATTACAAGTTATATGGTTTATGAGATTTTTTTTTCTTGTCATTATTTGTCTTAACAAAATTGCATAGCTTGACATTATTAAGTGGTCTTTGACTGTATGACATTTCTCTTATCTTTCTGTATCAGGCTAACAAGAAGGGCACAACTGCAAGTAAGAAAAAGAAGAAAGCAAAATTGAAGCGTGTTATGCGTAGCATGAAAAGGCATCAGCGCATAGCTGAGAATACTGGGTCTAATTACTATTCTCCGCTAACATACCTGAAAGATCCCCAGGTTGGTCCTTTTTTACCGTTGTGAAACCTTGGTTATATGTTGATTCCATTTTTGAATAACAGAAGCTAAGTGCAAAATTACATCTGTAATGAAACTTCTTGTTTGGAATCGTCTTCTGTTAGTGGAAACTGGTAGGTGATGTTGATGTGAATCGTAGTTTTGTATGATCCAATGAAATCTAGTAAATGCATCTTCATCATTTTATTTGTATATTAATGGTTGGTATCTTTTCTCAAAGGGTTTTGCTGAGAAGCTATTGTCTCATCATGCAAGTGATAAGAAAAATACTGAGCGCTTTGAGGTTATCTCTTGTTCTTGATCTTTTTCAAACTCCATGTTAACCATAGATTTTGATGATAAAGTGGTTGAACCAAATTGTGTTGTTGCCTAGCTGAGCTTCTATGGTCTGCACTGTATCTTATCCTCTTGTATAATATTGTTTCTTTAGGTGAAAATCATGAGGCTGAGAGTTATTTGCCGAACAGTGGCTTTGCACCGTCTTATATTGTTAGAGCTGTATGATAATTTGGCAAATTATGCTCAAGTGAGTTTACATATATAATTGTATTCATAGACAAGATATATCTTTCCTGTCTGTTATTCCTGCTGATGTTTCTTAATTTCTTCTGTATTGCAGCCTCATCAGCGGGATGTGACGATTTTGCTCGCTGCTATTGTTCAAGCCTGTCATGACATGGTTTCTTCCTCATCCCCCCTGCCCCCCTCAATATAAAATATAAGCTGTGGTCCATAAAATTGTTATAAATTTTAATATTTACACAGATGATTTGCAATTCTAAGTGATTGGTACCCTACAGTGCTCCAAGGTTTCTATCCTCGAGTGATGTGATCTATTAGTTAATATCGAGCAGTTAGAGAAGGTATAAACAACTCATGCAACTTGAACATGTCTGTACAGGTACCGCCAGATGCTGTGGAGCCTCTGTTCAAAAAGATAGTAAATAACTTTGTGAATGACCGTGCTACCCCTGAGGTGGGCCTCTTCTTCAAACTGTGTCCTGAATTGTTCTAGGAATACAAATAGAAAAATACAAGGATAACAATTTTTTTCAACATTTTAAATTTTAGGCAATTACAGTGGGCTTGAACACTATTAGAGAGATTTGTTTGCGGATGCCTCTGGTGAGTTTTCTCCTCATATTTTAATTTCTGATTTACTGTTGTCCTTTATTTGGCACCAGCATTCCTTTTTGTTTGGTTCTCTAAGTAGACTAATTATCATTCGCTTGTTACTTTATTTGCAGTTGATGAATGAAGATTTGTTGCAAGACCTAGTTCTTTACAAGAAGATACGCAACAAGGGTGTCTCCATTGCTGCTCGTTCATTGATCACTTTATTTCGAGAGGTCTTTATTACCTTCTTCTTTACATTCATTCATTTAATTTTTCTTGCAAAATAAGTTTTGTTACCTCTTTTATTTTACAGATATGCCCTTCCTTATTGGTGAAGAAAGACCGTGGCCGACCGACTAACCCAAATGCCCGACCAAAAGCCTATGGGGAGGTCACAGTTGATTCAGATGTACCTGGTCTGGAGTTGCTGCTAGAAGCCAATGTCTCTGCTTCTGATGATGATGATGATGGGTCTAGTGTTGATGACCACGACGAAGGTGATGTGGCAAATACTCCATCAGAAGGAGAAAGGGAAGACGAAGAAAATGAGCATGATGCTTCCGATGATGATCTTGTAAGTAGTGGGGGTGATGATGATGACCAATCGGATGATGATTTTGATGATGAGGATGATGATGAGGGTGGTCATGATCCAGAGGAGAATGTGGGAAGTGGCAGAGGAGAGAAGAGGAAGCTTGATGAATACATAGGAAAAATAAATGCAGCTGATGCAAGTCTAAGAGCCTTGAAAAAAATGGCAATGGCTAAATCAGAAGTGTTAGAAGAAGCCGACGCTATCCTCTCTAATGAGGATTTCAAGCGCATCAAGGAAATTAAGGTATTTGTTTATGGTTCGGATTCATTGATAACATTTATCTTGACAACACATTTCAAATCATGTTAAAGGAATTTTAAAATTTAGAAAAAAATATAGACATGTTGTTTTGCTTACACATCTGTTGTGTATCAATTTTCATGCAACTTCAATATCATTTGATGTTTCTTCAAATGCCATTACATATGGACCGTTACAAATTTCATGTCATTTGATGAAGCCTGAAACTTGAATTAAATTTGATAATTTTTTTGTATAAGATGGGTATAAAGTATAGATACATTTCACTTGCCAAATTTCAAAATATAAGATATTTTTTATTGTTGTCAACTGTCAAGACTTAAACTAGTCCATTGTCAATGGATCTGCCCTCGTTTATTTATTGTGTAAAACTGTAAATATTTTGAGGTCGTTTGGAAACATAAAAAGGAAACTAATTCTCTTGTAATTGTATTTTTGGTGACTTTTATTAGGCTAAGAATCAAGCAAAAGAAGCTATGGTGCAACATGGAATTAGAAGTATGACTTCTGACAAGCCATTTGATCCGGCTAAACTTGAGGTCCTCCCTTCTCTCTCTCTCTAGATCCACTAACACTCAGAAGTACCTCGCACGCACTTAGTCATTAATACTATTTTAAATTATTTACATGTATTTGTTTGTCTCGAATTTGGTTTAGGCACACGTAAGAAGGAAATTGACGAAGGAAGAAAGGCTGGAACATGTGAGAAGTATGAGGGAGGAGAGACTACCATACCAAGCACGCACTAAGCTCAAACATAAAAAGGTGCAAATCTTCATTCTAATATAATTTGTTTTAGGAACTGTTGGTAATATGTTTTTGTCATGATTTTCGCACAGCATATAGTTGTCCAGTGCTGCTGGCCAAGAAAATACAACGGACTGGTTTTAGCCCCTATTTTTTCCATTAAAATCGTGTGCAGCTTTTGTTTTTGTTAGTGATTTTAATCTTACATGCATCAATGTCATTATATGTCATTTGGTGTCATCTATAACACTGTTTGTGATGGTCCTGATTGAATTACATATTAACTGACTTTTGTCAAATTGGCACATGCAGGTTGCTGGGCTGAGTAATAAACAGAAAGAACACAAGAAGGTAATGCCTTCAGCTGCACGTAACGCTAAGGCATCAAAATCGAGACAACAAAGAATAAAGAAACAGAGGCATGCTGGCAAGCAATTCACTGGTAGAAAGGCTTGGAAATGAGTCAGGGATCTTCCTCTAAAATTTTGTCGTCTTCCTTTCTCCTTTCCCATTTTGTATTTATTTTTCTTTATATTTTGGCCGATACAACTTTTTGGTCTAAATTTTGTAGTCTTAATTTTTTTCTTCAGAGAAGTATTTTGCGGAGAGTTTGCATTCTCATTTGTTGACCAGTAGAAAATGCATAAATGCTTTTCTTGGCGCCTTTTGCCTCCAGAGATATCTCAGTGTTAATGCCTCTACGATTCATGCTAGTTTCCTGACAAAGGAGAACGCGGATGGTTAAAAGAACTAGTATGTCTACCGAATTCGTATCCTCTCTGCATTAATATTTGTCACGTGTATTCTCAGTGATTGGATGTGATTGATTCAATATTTTAAAAAGAACGGAGTTTCTTGGTATTCCCTGGTTCTGTTTGATCTCTGAGAAGTCATCGGCTTCGTTTGGTACGTACAATCAGGTTGAAGTTTGCAGTCATTAAAATAATAGTAACGTAGTTAGTTCGAAATAGTGCTAATTTGAATTAGTGACTATTTTTCACCCATCCAAACGCACCAATGAATTGTGTTTTTTCATTCGGTTAACTTTGCTAATGGAGAGCCTGAAAATCACTCATTAACTCAGTGAGACTGACTGTGAATGTCATGTTATTTGCAGAAAGCTAGCATCTTTTAAATTCTTAATCAAACTAGCTAACCAGAAGGGTACAATAGAATCGATGCTGAAAGTTTAGGGTGTGTTTGAAGTAGTGATGAGTTTTAAGTGTTTTGAAGTACTCTATTGTATCGAATAAAACAATAAAAAATTCATTAAATTTAAAACACATTCAGAAATCAGAGTAAAAGTATGTCCCCAAACGCTTCAACTTTTTAACATTTGTTCTTCTTATTAGCCTGTGCTCTAGAACCGACACCCATAGAGCCCCGAAGGGACGGGGAGGAAAGGAAATGAGGGTTCTCTCCCCTGAACAGTAATTTTTTATATCTCGAATTGGAGGTGATAAATATCGCCAAAAATCAACACCAAGTCCCTCTCTTTTCCCCTCCGAACAGTAACTTCTCTTTTCCCTCTCAATTTCTCATCTTCTGGAGCAGATGGACAACGTAGGCAGTCCGACAATTAACAGATTTTTCCTTCCCTTTAATGAAAGGGTTCTCCCTCTCTCTGGAGCACACCCTTACTCGACTTGTTAACATTACAAGGAATTAACCTTTTTTAAGACTTAATCTGCTTTTTTTAGCTTCCTTAGCCGCTTAATACTATCAAACAATAGTTTCTTACCATGAATTATGATCACCTCTTTTAGTCTTATTTTATTCGGATCTTAATCATCTGTCTGAATCTTAAGACACTTTTACTCTTTTCTTTAGCTTCTTTAAATTTTCATCTACAGATTAAGACAACTAAACATCAGTTCCTTAATGCTCTTTAAGATTTTAATCATTCACTCTTAATCTCATGTTGCCAAACAGTCCTAAGGATAAGAGTTGTGTTAAAGTAAAGTCAAACTATAGGGTGCCCGTCTGCCCGATTGAATGACCAAAATCAGAATTATTTTTCCTTTTATCATTTTTTATCGTTCAGCGAATCTCGAGGATAGGGGTCATGGGGACAAGGTAGAATAGAGCCATGATTAAAAAAAAAAAAAAATTCATTAATGGCCACGTGATAGCAACCAGTCTCAACAGTCAATCAGGTTCTTCTAGCTACCAATCTAATGTTTATTTTTTACATTGCCGCAGAAAAATAATTTCTCCAGTCTGCAGTCTCATTTTAATATACAATTGGCTTTACGAAGGTTCATGCAGGAGATTAACAGGAGACCGTATGATCCTTACCTACCAATCTACCCGCGTTACTTGCTTTCATATTTACTTGCTAACACCCAACTGCAGACAATTACTACTATATCATCAGCCAATAAGTATCCCATCTAATATACACCGGAGATTTCTCTACGATTAGAGTTGTAACTAATTAGAGTGAGTTAGAACAGGAATTGACGAAATTATAATCTAAAAGACTAAAACGACGATGGATAAGAAACTGGTGTGTGTCACTGGTGGAAATGGGTACATTGCATCCATGCTGATCAAACAATTGCTTCAGAAAGGATATGTTGTTAATACTACAGTCAGAAACCCAGGTTTTCAACAGAACAAAATTTCCCTTACTTTTGTTTGTGTAATGTACATATTTTTGTATAGTTATTTGGTTATTTTTTTGGGGTGCAGATGATTTGGAGAGAACATCTCATCTAAGGGAGATGCAAAGTATTGGTCCACTGAAAATTATAAGAGGAGATTTGGATGAAGAAGGCAGCTTTGACGAGGCTGTTGCCGGTTGTGAGTTTGTTTTTCTAGTGGCCGCACCGGTTAACATCATGTCTCAAAATCCTGAGGTGATATATTCATTCTTATATTTCTTAATTTAATAAAGTATTACATTACATATGAAGAAAACAGTAATTCAGATCCTAAGTTTTTGCTCACCAGTTAAAAATTATAAAGGTTCACAAGTATTGACTTTTCTGTTTATATTCTGGTCCCAACAAAATAACTCAGAAAGAGCTAATTGAGCCGGCAATACAAGGAACACTAAATGTTCTAAAATCATGCACAAAAGCGAAATCGGTAAAACGTGTGGTTTTGACCTCGTCAGCTGCGGCAGTCTCAATGAAAAGTCTTGAAGGAAACGGCCATGTCTTAGATGAAGAGGCGTGGTCAGATGTAGAGTTTCTCCGTACTGCCAAGCCGCCTACTTGGGTTAGTCAATCCGTATAAATTTTATTCGCAGGACATTGATAGGGCGGTAATTTGTATTAATGCATTCGTTACCTTTCCCAATTATCGGTTTTGTTTTGGTCCAAAATTATTAGTTAGTTTTTTGCATTGGCAGGGATATGGTGTATCAAAGGTTCTAGCAGAGAAGGAAGCATTCAAATTTGGAGAAGAAAACAATCTGAGCGTAGTTACTATGCTTCCAACTCTCACCATTGGCCCTTTTCTAATGCCAACTCTCAACATAAGCATTGCTCTTAGTCTTTCCTTGCTTACTGGTAAAAGAAAACAAAGAAGAAAAATTAATTAATGTTTATTAAAGACTTCATAGCTAAATCTCATAAGTTATTGAGACGATCATATAAGTTCCATGCACAATCCAATTAAACACAAAACATGCAATTCGCAAGAAAACCAAAATAATGGTTATGTTATAATTAAACATCAACCAAAATGCAGGCAATGAAGAACTTATAAATGGGTTAAAAGGAATGCAAATGATTTCTGGGTCGATCTCAATTGTGCATGTCGAGGACATATGCAGGGCACAGATTTTTGTCGCAGAGAATCCAGCAGCTTCAGGCCGGTACATTTGCTGCGCGGTCAATACAAGTCTTGTTGAGCTTGCAAAATTCCTGTCAAAGAGATATCCTCAGTATAATGTACCTACAGAGTATGTTCTAAACTTCTAATGTTGTCCCTTGTTTATTATTTCGTAGGAGAGACAACCCTTCTTCTTCTCCAGGATGGTTTAGAAACCCTTTCAACTATTTAAATTATACACTTTATATTTTATGATTTTCATTGACCAAACATAATATTACAGCTTTGGTGATTTTCCTGAGAAGGCGAAACTGAGCCTTTCGTCAGAGAAATTGGTGAAGGCAGGGTTTGAGTTTAACTACAAGCATATCGAAGAAATCTATGACGACCTAGTTGAATATGCCAAATTGAAAGGAATTCTCAAGTAGAAAATTTGTGTTTGAGACCTTGAGTTGATTGCAAGAATTTGAAAATTACTAGCTGTAAGAGTCTTTGTCTATGCGTACTATTATTGTGCTTATCTCTGTTTCAAATAAGAGAGGTTATAAAATAAGCGAGGGATACATTTTGACTGTATGCCTCTTTTTAATGGGTTATGTTATGAGTTGATTGGACTGTCTGATCTTGAGTAAGTTTATCTTGAAAGAATGCTTGAGATGATTAGTTTTAATTTTGAAATATTTTTTGGTGATATTAATTTCTTCAAGAAAGAATAACATCCGGCATATAGTCTTATGAGCATGGAACCTAATTAGTAGCTCCAGTACTTAGATATCATATTGAATTTTTAAGTTCTTGGATTCAAGTCCTAGTAAGCATTATAATGCTTCACTTGTGAATCTTCTCTTCATCACTCAAAAGAACTTGTCATATATTCAAGATTTTGTTAACATAAATAAATCTATTGAAATCAAATTAAGACAACTATCACGATTCTTTAATCACAAAATTGAAATAAGTAAAATATCAATTATTTTCCTAGTTAGCACTCCTAATTCCTAAATCATTAATCTTTAATTGGACCACAATTTTTCCAAGTCCAAGGCTTCTATCTTTTATTGGTCGAGTTATTTACGTATTATATATTTATATGTGATTTTGTTCAAACCAAACTTGTTAAGTTAGTGCATTAACTAGCTTTCGTCAAAAAAAAAAAAAAAAATTATCAACAAAGTAGAAAACTTAGGGCCCATTCAGCAGCCCAGTAGGGAATAAGAATGAGTGTGGGAATCAAAAATTTTGAACTGGATTTTACTGTTCATCGTGGGAATAAAAACTTAGCTTTGAGCAAATTTTTTTTTTCCCACGGTGAACAGTTGTTCACCGAATGGGCCCTTATTCAAAATTAGAACTAAACTTGATCTAGTAGTCAACCCAATATTTTTATTGTGGAAAGTCACATATTCAAAATTCAAATGGACCTCTTGTTGATATTTAATTTAGAAATCTAGATTTTATCTTCATTTAAAAAACCTTATTCGAAATCATAACTTTGCTCCTTGTCGACTTTGTTAGTTTTAGTCAGTTTATTCCGTCACATTTGGAGTCCCAAATCCCAACAAAATACCAAAGTCACAGTCCAACAATAAACAAAATACATCATATCTACTTGCTATATCAGCACTCTGTACTCTTTTAGTTACAGCAGCAGCAACAACAATAATAATAATTATTATCATCATAAGAAGAAGAATAATAATTTTTATATTACTATGATATGGACTGAAAGGAGGCAAATTTAATTGGAGTAAATTGAAATTTGGCTCAAGAGATTTGCCAACTTGTCACCCGGCCAGCACATGCTTCACAAATCACATATGTGCATGGAAATTTATCTATTTTCCTTGATATGGATTCGGAATATATTTTAGGGTACAAATTTATCACTATTTATTACAGCGGGCCGCACCAATGTGTCCATGTCTCGGTGCGTCGTCAACAGCACAAAAGCCTGCTAAACTCTAAATGCTAATAAAATGTTCCCATACATAAATCGGGGTCAAACAATGGCAGCAAACATCATATGATGATATCTTAAGCGTATTGTCAGCAGCACTATTTTTTATGACCAAACGAGCTTTCTCCTCCTGTATCAGTACTGGACCAGTCATATGATGATATCTTAAGCGTATTGTCAGCAGCAACGATACTTCACTACAACATAAAGATCAAAACCCTCAATCCAGGCTGAACTTAATTTATTGTTTTAAACCAGGACCAAACAAATCGTAATCTACAGTAAAAGGACAGTAGATCTAAAGTACAAACGCTACTGATAAACAGTAAAATGGTCTTGAAAGCTTACATATAATCTAAAATAGGCAAGCAAAAGATCATTTCTTCGTTGAAAAAACCAGTATAATATTTTAATCAGATATCACACTCAGTGGACTTCGCTTTGAAATTTTGTTACTGCCCCAACACATGAATTACATCAAATAAATGGTAATTCATTGGATGGTATTGACATCTGCTATCATACATGGTTTGACCAAGTAATTGTCAAATCAGGAATCGGCATATATTTATTTGGTGGCTTCAATTAATTATTATCTTCTAACTGGTGTATCTGCAACTACAAGCACCTGAAAGATAACAATGAGAATAAAATTAACTTTCAGTGACAGAAGATATTACATTGCCACATTATGTAAGATGATAAGCTCTTGTAGATTACATCAAT
Source organism: Carex rostrata (assembly GCF_964058835.1). NCBI lineage: Eukaryota > Viridiplantae > Streptophyta > Magnoliopsida > Poales > Cyperaceae > Carex > Carex rostrata. The sequence goes on from NC_135935.1 coordinate 2,393,713, forward strand.
AAAAAATTGTACAAAATGTTTTAGACAAGAGAGAGAAAAACTTCCTCGCTAGTAAGAAAAAACAACAAAAAGTAAAATTACTCCCAACTTCAGAGAAAATTGCCAGGCTTCACAATTTACCATGTGGAGGCCATATTGACCTTGAGCACACTTCCATCTTTCAATCTTCCCTTTCTTTTATCACTTTTTTCCAATTATCAACACTGTCTATTATCTCGCCTGTTTTGATGAGGTACCGTACTTTGGTACCATCCTCTAGAAATTTGTGACCAACTCTGCTTGCAACCTTTTGCTCATTTGAATAAAGCATCAAATTTGAGCTATGAATTGGCCCTTCAATCTGTTTAGAAAAAGTACAATGTTAAGCATATTTTATAATTAATGATTGTATATTAGACCTAATTATTAAAGAGACCTTGCTTCACACTTCACAGCTATCATATATAAAAACCCTCAAACTTTTGATGTAACTACAAAGGCCAGAAATCTTGTGCATAACCAATAAAAATAAGTTTAAATAGCAGGAAAGAAGCACAAATTACCATAACAAAATTAGACACCACTAAAAATGAGGTGATTGTTATTGTTATTCTAAGACTAAAAGTGATTTTTCTTGTTTGATATTGATAAAAAGAATACAGAGCTTATTTGTAATAAGAGAACAGTGCTGTTATTGTAGTGATATACATTGTACCAAATTGAGAAATTACCTTTCGAATTTCACCCAATTCACCCTCTCGTACAGGTTTGACATGCTTTGTCTTTAAATTCATGTCCTTCACAAGTACAGTGCTGTTATGCTTAAAAAGCTCAATAACTTCTCCAACTTTTCCCTTTTCACGGCCTGCTATGATTTTCACTGTGTCACCAATCTTCACATGCATCTTGTGTAATATTGGAAGACTGTTTGGTTTACATTTCTTGCGCTCCCATCTCCTAAGCTGCAATTAGAAAAAAAGAAAGTTGAACTTTACATGAAAAATGTTTGATAGGCTGCTCAAAGAAATTTTGGAAAAAAATAAAAATAAGGAGAAGTAACAGGAATTATAGAGGGGCAAAAAAGGAAAGAATCTACCTTCATCACCACTGTACATCGCTTATACTCTGTAATTTTGATCTGCATTAAGAAATTGGTCTTATATTTAGTTAAATAACCTTGAAATCAAAATTTAACAAATGGAAGCATAAGAAAATTATAGACAATGCCGATACATTATTATACAAATACGCATATAAAATAAACAATAGAGAACCTTGCTTTTGCTTATAGACTAATGGTCAAGTTAAAAAATTGGCAAACAATTTAAAACTAATCATTTCATCTATATCAAGGGGTTCAGGCAAAGTTTTCCATCTTCCTATTTTATAACAGTTTTAATACAAACACTATTGTGCCTTAAAGGCAAATTTTTTAAAATAGGATCCATGAATCCCTCTTCTATTGGCAGGCCCAGACATTGTTAAAAAGGCCAAGTGCTTAAGTAACCCAACTGTAAACATTAAGCGACAATTGAATCACAAAACCCTTCAAAAAGAGTTAAAAGATAACACAGGGGCCAAATTTGTAAAAGTATAAATGAGAGAGAGAGAGTAAGAACCGAGGAAGGAAAGCGAGCGGAAGGAAATGTGAGGTCTCCGAGGAACGAAGAAGGCGCGATGGAAAGAGACGCCATGGAGAACTGAAGCGCTGCTATGGTCGCCATTTTGTTTTCTCTCTCACTCTCTCACACACTCTTTCTCTAGTTTGGTTGTTTTTTTTGGATATGGAGAATTGGAGGTGATAAGCTGAGAAGCAGCGACTGCGTGAAAATGGGGAATTCGTATCCCCTCAGGTTACCTGCCTGAGTAGAATTGAATCGGACGGTCCGAAATTGGAATTTAACGTGGAACGAATCTCAAAGCACAAATGATAGTGCCCCCCTACTGTCATACCGATCACCCACCGGCTGAAATTAAATCTGGACCGTCGATTGCAATTTGTGTTGAGTCAGGTACCTGGGAGGACACAGATCCGAAAATGGGGACGAATGGATGGATTGAATTGGGAACAAAGCTGTATGGATCAGGTCTCTTTTACAGATCTGGCCTGTTATTTATGAGAAATTAACACACTGGAAGATATTTAGGCCCAAATAGATCTCTTTGAGGTTCTCTCTTCAGTCGCCAGTAGCAGGATTCTTTTTTTTTGTTTTTGATAAAAAGGCGTTAGCCCGTTTCACTAAAGAAACATCGAGTCCCTTACAAAAGTTCTCATAGTTCCAGCATATGCAATAGGAAGTTCTAATACTAAACTGATACCAGAAACACTAATAGCTACATAAACTCCTGCCAATTATACCAAAACAGTAGCAGGATTCTTTATCTTCAAGTTTCGGACTGTAACAAATTGTTTTTCCTAAGATCTGATCTCCGATTCACCATTTACAGGAAAGCACTGAAAATTGTTAGGCAAGTTAAGTGTTGTAGCCTTGTAGGCATATCATAATAGATTCAATTCCTCTCCAATATTGTAGATAGGCCTCACTTTACGGTTTAAGATTAAGTCTCATAACTTTAAAATTCAAACCAGCGCAAAAGGACAGTATTATTGGACTTTGAGAGTCGTGCCAAATTAAAAATAACAGTCCAGATCTAATAATTATAAAAGATTCCGTTGTGAAGTAATGGAGATGATGTGAATTCCACCATAATGGCAGGTGGCAGCTACCAAATCTTGGAGAGTTTTTGTATAATAAAAATTAATATAAAAGAATATAGGAATCGATTGATTGTATTTATATTTTGATTTCATGGAAGGACGAACTTTTTTTCTAGTTCCCTTAGAAAAATTTCAGTTCCTTCAGAATATTAGATGAATTTTCTGTAACATGCTTCTACTATACGATTCATAAATTCTGATAGAAACTAGGAAAAAAAATTGATTCCTTATATGAAATCGAAATATAGGTCCAATCAATCTAATATTCTCTAACTTTTTAAAATAGTTTCTATAAATAAAATATTATGCAAACTCGAACAATTTTATCTTTTGATATTCAAGCGAAAACAACATCTTTTGCTTACACTTCCAAGCGAGAATTTATTGATAAAAAATATTATATAATATAGAAAAAATAATAATATGTTTGATTTTCGATGCATGTAAGTAGGAGTGACAAAAAAAATCTATAGTTCGTGATTCGATTTGAGTTTGATTTGAGTTTAATTCGATTCGAAATTAGTTCATTCTGAAACAAATCAAACCAGTTTGGTTCGGATCTTATTCAAATCAAACTGGATATAATTCGTTCAAATCTTATTCAAATCAAACGAACTAATCCATAATTCATTAGTGTGAATTCGTGAAAGGTAAAAGGAAACCGTGTGAATTTTGTTCTGCGAGAAAAAAACTAATGCATAAACTACCGGTATAATTAGGGCTGCTAAAAAATTTGTAGTTAGTAATTTGATTTCGATTCGAAAAATTTATAGTTCACAATTAATTCGATTCAAAATTAGTTCGTTTTGAAACAAATTAAAGCAGTCCGATTTAAATCTTTATTTAAACTCAAAATTAAAATAAGTTCGATTCAGTTTGATTCGTTTACAGTGCTACATGCCTACATGTAAGGACCTGTAAAATTGATATCAATTCAAACTTTGAATCTGTAATATTGGCACGGGTCCAAACCAACCGACACATGGGCTTGACTAATTTTACTGGAGAAGGACAAAAGAAAAAGGTTTGGATATGAGCTAATTTTACAGGTCCTATCTCCTACGTATCGAAAAATCCAATGTACTCCATATTTAATTTTATAAAAAAAATTACGAATAAAAAAATCTTCATCCGGACAGTTCCGAGAATGCGTATCCTCTGCATTAACTCAAAAAGAAATCTTTTGAGTTAAAGAATCTCAACCGTCTGATTTTAAACGGAGTTAATCCGATACTTGCTTATAATATAGGAGTATTTTGATATTAGTGCAGATCTAATTTGCACAAATTTTAAAATAGATTGAACGGTTGAGATTCATTAACTCAAAAGATTCCCTTTTGAGTTAATGCAGAGGATACGAATTCCAGTTCCGACAGATAGAATTAGAAAGTGCTACCTTTTCACAAAATCCTGGGATGTATTCTCACCGTGATACCAGCTTTTTCTTTTTTTCCACCAGATGGTATGATGTCTTCCATTCCACGCGACGTGATACCAAATATTTCTTCCAAGTTCCAAGGGAAGATATACATGTTTCACGTTGACAACAATATTTATTGATCCACTCAAAAAATAGTTATTAAAATAATAAAATAAAATTATTAACATTTTCTCTATCGTTTAGAAAATTGGAGAGGAGATGCCAACTAAGTCTTGCTTTGAAAAATAATATAAGATAGATCTCCTTTATAATATATAGGGATCCAGGATCCCTGTATACACCAATGGTGGAAAACGTGATTTATTTTTTTATCCATCCATCAAACAAGTGATTTTACCGTCAATTTAGAAGATAATTTAATATTCTTGTTCACATCTGTACAGATAATTATAATAAAATTTGAAGTTAACCTTAGAGCAAATATATTTTGTAAAAAAGATTCAGTAAAGTTTGTGACTATAAACATTATAGTTCGAGTAGAACTAGGGTGTTCTTAAGCTCATCAAAGTGTTTGATGAGCTTAACTCCAAAACTCATTAAATCGGTTTCAAATGATAAATCTCAACCGTTGAAATCCGCCTACCTTATGAGTGATGCGTCTACGTATGAAAATTTTAAACATTCGAATTAATTTAGTATAGAGTCAAGCGGTCAAAAAATGTTCAAAAAATGAATGCACTAAAATTAATTTATTAACCTTCTAATTTTGACCGATTGACTTTATACTAAATTAATTTGAATGTTTAAATTTTTTACACATAGATGCATCACTTGTAAGGTAGGCGGGTTCCAACGGTTCGGATTTATCATTTGAAACCAATTTGATGGATTTTGAAGTTAAGTTCACCAAACACTTTGGTGAGCTTAAGAACACCCTAGTTCTACTCTTATAGTTCATCATTAAAAACAAAAAAAGATGGAGAAGTGTATGTAGATTGTACATGCAGTAGATTAATAAAAAATAAAATAAAATAAAGAACTGACCAACTTCGATTTGGCGTTCAAACAGAGCATAATTATAAACAAATAGAAATGTATTTTCGATAACAATGCAGATGGATGGTCAGAGGCAGAACTAGAATTTAAGTATAGGAGGGCTAAATAATTATTTAAAAAAAACAAATATATGATATAATATAACCCAAAATAATTAGATATTTCACGTTTTAATTTCATAAAAATATACAATAGATTACTAACACCAATAACGCACATGTCTATCAAAATTAAACTAAAATTTTAATCGTGAATAAAGAGAAATAACATATTATCAATTTAGCATGAAAGTGAAATTAACCCTTTTGAATCTGGCATGAAAGTGAAATCAACTTTTATCAAAAAATTATAATGAATAGTATTAATTATAATTTGCAGATAGATATCAAAACCTCAATTTAAAACGCGAATTGATTTTAAAAGTGAAGACGTAAATTTCGCACTTCTGCAATAGAGAGAGAAATTTTGAAGATAGATTTTTTTTTTCTTTGGACATTTGTTTTTTTCCTATTTGCTATGAACGGTGAAGATATTCTTTCTTTCTTTTGTGTTACATTTTTTCTCACTGCCTATCCACTAGAGAATAGAGTCATAGAGATTGTTCTTTTTCCATCTCATTGGACACTTTCTTTATTTGATTTTCTACTGTATTTGACCCTTTCCAAGTTGAAAAGGAAAACGTTGGAATTTGGAATGGATATTTTTCCTATGTTCACTGTGCTTGATACGGAAATCAAAGCGCTTAATTAGAAATGAATGAGCAACCGTCAGCTATTCTAATTTCTAAATGTTACTTGTAAGCCCTTCAAATTTATTATATTATTTATAGGGGAGCTAATCTATATATAAAAAAAAAGTTAGTGAAATTTACTAGTACCTGGTAAACAAATTGTAAAATTTTGGGGTGGCTTAGCACCTCCAGCTTAACTTACGATCCACCCCTGTGGATGGCTGATATTTTCAATGATTAATCAAAAAATAATTAACTACAATTTTGTCAACTAACTAGTCTTTTGTAACTAGAGAAAGAAATTTATCACGGCACGTCATGCCACGTCATGTCACGTGGATCGATCATTTGACATGACTGTCTTTTATTATATTAGTCAGGTCACGTCACGCAATCTGATTTGGTCATGTCACACCATGTCATGTCACTAATTTTTTTAATATTATTTCTTAATTATTATTTATTGGTAGTAGTTTCGTTTCTTAGTATATTTTGTTATTATTTTTCTATGAATTAACTTAAAACTTGAAAATAACAATTAAATTTAATCAGTTATGTCACGTTTGATCAAGATGTGATCACACGTGATGTAACTATCTTTTACTATTTTAATCACATCAAATCAAATCATGTAGAAATAAATTTTAGTCTTTAGTCTCATGTTATGACATAACATGACCAACAACCGAATAAAAAAGCATAATTTTTACTCTTTTTTGTGTGTGCGTGTGTGTGTGGAAGGAGGAGGGCGGATAAAAGTGTATTATATTATCATGCTTAAAACGACAAAAGAAAATTCAACGCTTATCCCATTCAAAAGGAGGCTATCTAATTTTCTAATCTCACTGACCTGTACATTATCCTTGAAGACCAAAAAAATAAAAAATAAAAAATCGAATAGTTGCTTGCAAATTGCAATTGAAAAACAAAATGAACAGTAGAATAAATGATATCTGCAGATATGATTAGATTGATTAATATTTTGGACCTTGACACTAACCCTCGAAATCTCCAACTAATGTCTAACTTTAACACAAGTACAAACTAATAGCCAGTACTAATATAAAAAATAAAAATAAATACATGAGGAGCAGTGAGCACAAACGAGTAAACGACACATCACAAACACGTGTCGTCCTTGTTCTAGGCCTCAACGGTAACATCCCTTTTCTCTGTGAAAAAGGAATAAAAAGATTCTTCGAGCTTCCGTCAATGGTACAATTTGCAAATTACCGCTCCGTCTTTTGCAAATAATACTTTCTGTTTTCCCATATTTGCAAAAATACACATTATGGTTCCCTACGGTGATTCATTATGTTGCGTATGTAATGCAGATGCATGTCTTTTGTATTCGTGCTTGATGAGTTAGAAACAGTAACGGAATTGGTCTAGGAGAGGCCATTAATTATAATAATATATTAGAATTGAGAGAGAGAGGAGGGAACCGAGCAGAGTTGATCGAAGCCAAGAGCACGGTATCAGCAGAGTTTGAAGTGTAGAGTTCTCATCTTGATTGGAGTGTGCCGCTGAGTAGATCCGGTTGTCGGAGTGCGACGGCGGTTGGAAGAGCGGATCTGATCGTAGAGCGAGATGAAGACTAAGGTATTAGAGAGATTATGAGTGTATATATGTAAGATTAGAACAGTAGATCTAGTTAAAAGTAGATTTAAGAATTTAGAGGATAATTAAGGACAATTAGAGTTTTTGAGTAATTTAGAAGATTTCGTGAGAATAAAGGAATAAATTTAGGAATTAGAGTCGCTTGACTCATTGTAAATACGTTTTTTATCAATCAAATTGTTAGTAGGCATTAAAGTTGCTAACTTTCAAAAAAAAAAAAAATATATATATATATATATATATATTAGGAGTACGGCTAACGCGCTTCCTCTAGCATATGGGCCGAAATGCTTTTGGTGAAAAGTTGAAATTTCAAAATCCAAAAAGTCGATCTGAACCGTTCATCTTCTTCTCCATATTAATATCTGCTTGGAGACCAAATTTTACATTTTTCTGAAATTTTTTACTATTTATTAAGCCATTTTGAAAATCACTGATCCAATGGTGGCTTACCAAACAGTAAAAATCAGAAGCTACCGTTGGATCAGCGATTTTCAAAATGGCTTAATAAATAGTAAAAAATTTCAGAAAAATGTAAAATTTGGTCTCCAAGCAGATATTAATATGGAGAAGAAGATGAACGGTTCAGATCGACTTTTTGGATTTTGAAATTTCAACTTTTCACCAGAAGCATTTCGGCCCATATGCTAGAGGAAGCGCGATAGCCGTACTCTATATATTAGATTTAATAGATATTACTATAATTTTGGATATTTCTTATTATATTTCTATTCATGTCCTTGTGACCGCGGCTCCACAATCCCCTTTAGATGTACCTCTGAATGAGTAATATTATCAGATGTAATGATAGATTATTTTTTATTTAGATATGATACGTGGATACTGGATAATATATATTATGTCCATAATATTGTATTTAGAACTAAAATTTTATTTTTAAAAATTATCACAATAAAAAATTGTTGAGTGATAATTCCTTTTAATTAAAATGCGTGGCATTGACGCATTGTTGCTATTTTTTTTTAATAATTAATTATATGATTGGGCACTATGAGTCTATGGCTACTTTTGTTGCTAGAATTCTGCAGATAGTAATATTTTTTGCAAAATTCTGTGTTAGATACAATACAGGTTCCATTTGTTGGGTACAATAAATACATTGTTGTGCATACTGCATAGCACTACTATTTCGGAAGTTTATAAAATATCATCATAAATTTTTATGAGCAAAACTAAATTGTGATGTGCTCACTAGGAAGGTTTGATGAGTACAACTTCAAAAATATATCGAATCGGCTTCAAACAACGAATCCAAACCGTTAAAATTCATGTACTTCATGAGTGATACATGTACATGCAAAATTCGAAAGTTTCGAATTTATTTGTTACAAGGTCAAGCGGTAAAAAAAATGATGAAAAATGAAGGGAAAATTTCCCCTATGCCCATCTAAAATTTTGAAATAGCCAATTTACCCATCAAAACACCATAATATCCAATATCCCCATATAAATTTAACATTCTTTCTTCTATCCCCTTTTATTTATTTTACTTTTTAATTAATTATTTTAAAAATTAAATTGACCATTATGCCCCTCTGATTTAAGTGAACATGTCCATTAATGTTCAAACTGGATTGAATTTACAGGTAAATTGAAGAACAAAAATAATTAAAGACGCTTCATCTTGCCGTGTAATATTTCCTCCCGTCTATCATAATTTCCTTCATGTGCTAGAAAATATGATTTTGACGATTTAGCTGAAACGATGAAAGGCCCGGTGACTTATCTCCTTCTTTTCCTTGATTTAAGAGTGAAATTAGAAAATAAGAAATTTTTCATTTCAGTGATGGTCAAATGCATACCCGGTGACTTATCTCCTTCTTTTGCTTGATTTACGAGTGAAATGAGAAAATGAGGAATTTCTCATTCAAGTGATGCTCAAATGCATACTTGGTGATCTAGTCGTGATTTTTATTCTCATATCAAACATTCACTATTTAGTTCCAACTAGTTGATTCTTTTGAATGAATTTTTTTTTGAGATAGATTGCGAGCTCTATTAGTACCAGTACAGTTCATATTGTTGCAAAGAACTAGTAGGTCTCCGAGAAGGCGTGATTGGCTTCACTGGCACCCTCTTTCACTTATCCACCTTATTGTATACTTGTATCCTTTGTGTAGAACCTTGAACTACCAATCCTGACATCGCCCTTGATGGGTAAAATTCCATAAATCAAATTAAGTATTATTAAGGATTTTGAAGCACCATCCCCCTGAAAATTTCATAATTCTAATTATGTTTGAGTTAAAGATCAATTTCACAAGACAAATTAATATATGTACATCTAATACACCAAGCACCTGATAAGTTGCTGGTGATGTCGTACCGGTCACCAGAAATGCGCTGAAGTTCTTTGATTCTGCTATCAAGCAAGACATGACGATGAATCTCTGCATTTTGTTTTGGGTTACTACTAGTTTCATTGGAATAAGATTATAGCGGGTATATAAATCGAATTTAGTCTCTGGCCCTTCCATTATACTCTAGGTACTTTTGGTTGGATTTTCATCTTATTTTTTTTTAACTCCATAAAGGATGATCGATGATATGTCTCAGACTAAATTGAAGCTGGAGTAAGAGACAATCTAGTCTAAGGACCTTTTGATAATATTGCTAGGAAACTTTTTACTGTAGTCTTTGAAAATTACTTTCGATTCATATAAAATTAAAAATTAAGAAAAGTAGAGCAACAAAGAATTCCCACTACTGGGAAGGTGTAAGTGTTAGGGAGAGAGATGGATTCGGTGCGTGAGATGAGGGTGTCAGCAGAGGAGGGGATGCACTGAGATCGCTTCTGTCGATTTGCGATTAGGAGATATCGGTAGAATATGAGGAAACTAATTTAGAAGATAGCGTATGAAGAAGAAGTCAATTAGAAAGAAGAACAATACTGGACATCTCCATTCAAACGGAAAGGGCATAATGGTTAATTTAATTTTTTAAATAATTAAATAAAAAGTAAAATAAATAAAAGGGGATAGAAGAAAGAATGTTAACTTTGTATGGGGATATTGGATATTATGGTGTTTTGATGGGTAAATTGGCTATTTCAAAATTTTAGATGGGTACAGGAGAAATTTTCCCAAAAATGAATATATAAATCAACTTATAATTTTTTTTTGACTGTCTGACCCTGTAGCAAATGAATTCGAAACTTTCAAAATTTTATATGTATATGTATCACTCATGAAGTACATTGATTTCAATGGTTTAAATTTGTCGTTTGAAGCCCATCTGATATACTTTTGGAGTTGTGCTCACCAAATCCTCTTTGTGAACAAATCACACCCTAGCTTTGCTCAATTTAGAATCACATCACTAGAGATCGGACATGTGCATAACATGCTGGATCATATATCCAACGTTGAGCATATATGTAATATAATTATGAATTGTATACCGTCATGTATGATTGTCTAACTAAAGTGATCTAACATGAATTAAGAATATTTGACAATATATATATTAATTAGGATGTGGTCTATAAATGTGTAAAACAATACATGCAAAACTCATACTCACTGATGGACTGATTATGAGATTTGCAATTAAGAATAACCACTAAATGTGGAATAACTTATCATCTAAATCTAGATGTCTAATTTTGAATGTCTACATATAGACGTCTAAAATTTGACATCTAAATCTGATATGCCAGATTTAGAGTTATCCTATATAAGGATTGGTCCTCATGACACAAGATATAACGGAAAACACAAATTCTAAAAGAAGTTATTATCTATAGAAAATACAGATCCGTGTGCCTTCTCTTCTTCTTCCATCATCAAAGAATAGAGATGAGAGATTCATTAAAAAAATTAGAGATAATTTCTCAAGGGCCAAGTCTTGTTGTTTTGGAAGATTTATTCCTACAACTATACGACAAAACAACAAGAAGGGTTTCTTATCATTAGAGTCTAGTCTCACGCTCACGGAGACGGTTGGCGATCTCTCAAAGGATCGAGTTATTCCATGGAAACATCCATGCAATCTGGTATTATATTCCGTACTTAAGATTTATGTTTTATGAATCAAATTTGATATAGAATGGTCCTTAAAATTAAGGTGGAAAACTATTTTTCCTTCCCCAACATAACACTGCAGCGCTTTATTTTTATTTCTGTTCTCTAATGTTTTGTAAATTAGATCCAAATCATGTATGACCAATAATGATCTATTTTACAAAGCAAACTAATTTTCTAATGTTTTGTAAATTAGATCCAAATCATGTATGACCAATAATGATCTATTTTACAAAGCAAACTAATTTTCGATGCGATTTTACGGATTTGAAAACGCACTAATTAATACTAATTAATTTACAGGAATGCATATTCATTAATATGCATGAGAATAGTTATGAAAATATATGTTGAAATTAATGCTTGATATTGTACTGTGGAATTAGTTGTGGAAAATATTGATTCATTTTAAAAATATGTATATTTATTTAAATTTACTTATCTATTTAAAATAAGAAAAAAAAATTGTAAAAAAATAATTAGACCAAATTTGGTATTTTAAATTTTCTCATCTATTTAAATTTTAATATATATTTTTTGTAAAATGTACAGTTTCGGAGCTAAAGCCGGTTAATTAATTCCACAATTAAAGGAAACTTAAATATCTAGAGACACTTATGTGTGAACATTTACATATATAGACTTGTTGTTTCGACACAAATCATTATTGCATTGCAAGAGACAATGGATGAGAAACAAAGCGAGAGGAGAGAAAAAATCGGTCTATGTAAAAATGAGAAACATTTTTATTCTAGCGATTTACACTGTTTCCGTAAGAAAAATGAGAAAGAGAAAAAAAGTCCGTAAAATATCATCATATATTTTAAGTTTTTAACTGATACATGATATGATGCTCTAAACCTCAATTATGAGATTGAAAGTGTTGATTCGAGTCTCATATACTTTATACATTAAAAATTTATAGAAAATCATTTTTTTAATTTTCTTACAATCTTATGGCATATGAAAAAGTTGTCAATTTTAAGACACCTGACTCTGTGATAGCAATGATTTTCTTTTAATGTACGATAAAAGCTAGATAATATATAAAAATAAAATTAGCCACCCTATGATATTTGATCCTGCGCTGGAGTTTTCCGTTTGAAACTCTGAAAAAAATGAGAAATAGAATCACATGTCACCAGAGATCAGACGTGCATAACACTGTAGCGGGCTGTATTTTTATTTCTGCTCTCTGAATTTTGTTTTTTTTTTAATTAATTGGATCCAAATTATGTATGACCACTATTTTTCAAACTCCTATGTATATTACAGAGAATCTTTTTTCTGTGTGGATTTCAAAAAACGGATTCTCGACTCTAAACAATGTTGAAGTTTACCTATAAATAACAATATTCACAGCCCAAAGTTTCAATCATATTAAATTAATGGCCATTCATTGCAATATAAATGATTTTGTCTCGATGCATCTGGTAAGTATTCCAATACATCAATGACCAATTTTTTACCTGATGTATATCAGTAAATTTCAGTTTCACAAGGGAATTTTTCTGTATGAAAATTAGCATCTGGAAGACAACTTCATATATATATATCTGGTTCTCTATATATAATGGAACCTGCTACGGTGCTACGCGTAGCATAGAGGGTCTCTGTGCAACGGCTCAATATTCGACATTTCAAAATTTTAACGGTCGATCCGACTGTTCATCTTGTTCTCCATATTAATATGTGTTTGGAGACCAAATTTTACATTATTTGGAAATTTTTTACTAATTGTTTAGATTTATTGAAAATCGCTGTTTTTTTATGGTCCATATTTGCAGAAAACAGCGATTTTCAATAAATCTAAAAAAAATAGTAAAATAATTTCAAAAAATGTAAAATTTTGGTCTCCAAACACATATTAATATGGAGAACAAGATGAATGATTCAGATCGACTGTTAGAATTTTGAAAAGTCGAATATTGAACCGTTACACAGAGGACTTCTATGCTACGCGTAGCATGCTAGCATATTCCATATATAATAATTAACAATACTTTTCTTTTTCTTAGCTACATCCTTAAATTAAACCTCCATATAACTCTCAACAAATAAATTAGAGGGGATAAAATTACACAATGAACCTCCATAAATAGCACGAAATAAACATGACAAGCCTGTAACAATAGACCCCACTATATACAGTGTGTATATATAAAGAGGGCACAACCTTCTTTCTCCGACTTCCCCTCTCTTCAAAGAACAGTAAAACACCAACAACACCTTGACAAAAGTCGAAAACAAAATTGTAAAATCACAAGATGGCGTCTGATCCCCTCCTGTCCCGGTCTAACGGCAACGGCATAAAGAGAATGAGCGTCGACAACATGCTGAGCGGTTATGCCGGCGAATTTGGGAGGTGGCAGCTGCGCCATTTTGTGTTGACATCAGTGGCATGGTCCCTGGAGGCTCTACACACCATGGTCATGATTTTCTCTGACAAGGAACCTGACCGAGTCTGTACCAGTATGGATTGTACCGCTTTGGACCCGTGTCGACCGGGTTCGGGCTGGGACTGGGTTGGCGGGACCGGTTCGTCGATAGTGTCAGAGTGGGGCCTGATATGTGGGGAGAAGTACAAGGTGGGTATAGTGCAGTCTGTCTTCTTTTTTGGATGCTTGATTGGTAAGTCTGATCTTTCTTCCCTCAATTCAATTCCATGTCTCTCTTCAATTGTTCTATTATTTTAATCATTTTTTTCCCATTTTAAGTTAATTATGAATTTAGGATATTCTTTCTTCATTGTTTGTTTTTAAATGTGTATATATGCATCTGAATTATCTTACCATGTACGACGATAGCATGTTCTGATACAGTGTGTGTGGGGTATGTACAGTAAGAGGGAAGCAAAGGGATATAAATTGAAATATTATGACACATAGGGTTGTAAGTGAAAAATTGATGGGTTTTGAATAACTTAAGAAGATGTTTCGTAGAAATTCTAGACTGCAGTGTGGGTAGGGACATGACTCATGAGGTGGCGGCTGCCGCACAAATAAGTGATAGAATTTCCAGTTGGGACTTAGAGAGTAGTGGTCTGTATAAACCGCCTAATTAACAATGGGAGGAATAGGATAAACATTAGACTAGAGAATGATTGGTTTTGCAGTTGTAGCACATCAAATAATCAATGTATTTTTTTTTTAAGTATATAAATATTTCTTTTTAAAGTACGTATGTAAATGTTTTTTTTAAATAAGTATATAAATGCTTTTTATTTTCTGCATGGTTTATATAGGTGCCGCAATTTTTTTTTCTGCTGTTTTATGGTATAACCATTTAGATGTTGTCATTATTTTTTTGTTTCATTTAATTTGATTAGGTTACAGATATCTTTTGGTTGTTTGAATTTATGGACAATATGCTTGACAGCTTCTGTCAAGTTTATATATATATATATATTAAAAAAAAAATTATGGACAATATTTTCTCATAGATGGTTCTTTGAATTTTTTAAAAGTGTTTTTATTTGATTTAATTTTTTTGATGAATTTACTTGTGGTGGTTCTTTTTATTTCGTAACTTTTTTAATGCATTTTCCTTTTTGATTATAAACATTGAATGGTCAAATGAATTATTTAAAATTCGATGAATGTTATTCTAGGTTTATGCATGGTAACAATTAATTGTAAAAACATGAATTTATTTGGATGGAAAGGCGCATATTTGGTTGTGATTGTCCGTACAACTTTTTTAAGTAGGAACGAATATTTATGTAATTTGAAAGGCGCATCGTGCATGAACAAGTAGGGATGTATAACGGGCGGATCGATGATATTTTATTAAAATTTGAATTCAATCTAATTACACCGGATTAAAAAAATTCTTTACTTGACCCATTTATAACCCAATCCAACCCATCTATTTTTCTATATACGGATTAGACGGGTTAAACGGGTCATAATTTTGATCAAAAATCTATTATATATCTTTTTACTATTTTTGTTAAAACTAGGTACAAATAAAAGTGACAAACAAAATTCTCACACGCCTAGAGAAAAGCCCATACAGAGAAGAGAAGAGGTAAAAAAATTTTGTGCATAAATCCCTCTGACAAGGAGTATTTACTACAGTTTGTAAATTTACAAATGTCAACCTTCTAAATTTTGAAATATAACAATTCAGTCCCTATAATTGTATTAGAATATATAAAAACCCAAAATACACTTGTATCGACTTACCAGTGCTAGAATTGATTTAGAAACTTAAACAGATGTGATATAATGCTGGTACAAGAATTTACAAATTGGTACAAAGCAAAGAGGGGTGTAAGAAAGGTTTAAAGGAAGTACAAACATGTACCAGTCAAAATTACTCATAGCAACTAGCAACACCTTAGATATAAATTCTGAAATAGGTACAAGCTTTTGAAGTAAGAAATTCAAGTGTACAACAGCTCACCTCCATCAAAACAACGAAGTCAAATTAATTACTATGATATTGATATCAGCATGTATTAACAAGTATTGCAATCTAGATCTTATAGAATAGGATAATTGGGTCAAGAATCACAACATTATTCACTTTTAATTCAATCCAGTAATAACAATTATCAGAGAAAGAATTAATTTATAATTCAGAGAAGAAAATAAGAAAACCAACACTACACAGGATAGGGTAATTGATCAAGCAACAACAATATAAGCTCAAGAGAACCACAGCACAGTATCAAAAAAAGGAAAATCAATTGCATAATTACAACAGGTAAGTCACAAGGATGAATAAATCAAGTTATAAATATGCTGTCATCGGAAATAGATAATGTAGAAACGTAGATTTGAGACCGGGTCTGGGTATAAACAAGTTATTAAGAGCAAATCCATGACTCGACCCAGAGTAACGAGTTTGTCAAAATCCAACCCGTACTCGACCTAGTAATATCTCAACCCGGTAAAATACAGGTCGGGTCGGACGAGTCGACAGTATTTTTGTACACCCCTATGAACAAGTATCCTCTTCGTTACTATAAAAGATTCCCTTCACTTTAAGGTTTAAGATTAACCCTCAGCTGTTTTGGGATTCGGACTAACGCAGAGAGCAGTACTGCTGGGCTTTGAGATTCGTGCCAAGTTAAAAAGAACGGTCCAGATCTAGTAATTGTAAAAGATTCCCTATTACAATATAGTACGGGGAGGATGTAAATTCCATCGTCATGTTCAAAATTTGAATGGGAAAATCTCTTGTCAATATTAAATAATTAGATAAATTGATATTTATTTTTTATTTAAAAAGTTTGAATTGATTTTAACTAACAAATTAAATTGTTGAAACCAATCTACTTTACGATTAATGTGTTTCCATATTAAATTTAAAATTAATTTAGTATAATATCTAGGTAGTAAAAAATTGAAATTTGTAAGTTAATTTTAATATATTTAATATTTATTGTTCATTATTTTTCTATTATTTCATTTTCTATTATATAAATTTTAAAATGTATAAATTTTGTATAGGAACGCATTATTCACTAAAGTAGATCAATTTTATCGATACATAATATAATTCAATAGATTTTGAAGAGCTTGACGAGCTTAATTAGCATCTGATCTGAGCATTAAAGGTTTTAACTTACTACCGGACCCATTCTCTTTGGAGTGCGTTTACAATTTGGTGCTTCACATCTTAATTGAACGGAGTTCTTCGGTCTTATTAATTACATTTGTCAAATCAATTCTCACCAAATTCTATCCTTTTTCATATGATTTCTTGGCACTACTTAATTTATACTCTAAATCCCACTGATCGATTGGCCTCTTAATTTTCTTTTTCGCCGTCTTCGAAAGGATAACTGGTTCCGCTTAAACCTAATTCTTTTTCGCTTCTGTACAGACTAGACTACAGAAGATAAATCTCACCAACTAGATGAGCTGTCAAATGTTTATTCGCATACTTAGTTTATGATACTGGAATCTTTGACTGATACGAAACTGCTCCTTGAAAATTACCATGTTATTATAATGTTCACAAAAGCAAAAGAAGATAAGTATGCAGATTATTAAAGAAAGTTGGAGTTTGGATTAAGACGTCTAATGCAGAGAGAACGCTTAAAACTTTAAATTCTCGATCTGTTCTGCATGTGACCTTTTATTCTAAGTTGCATAAATATCTCTCTTCCTTGAACTTTATCTTTCGTCGTTTACTTGTAAATTTGTCAATTTTATGTCCGTTACTTTAACTTATCTATTATTGCCGATCTGCCGATGTCAAGATCTGTCAATTTATGTTTTACTAGCTAGTTCATGCCACTGTTTCAGATCTGTTTGATAGTTCAACACGGCACTATTATTTTCCCTTCTTTTGTGTGTTTGGTGCGGATAAAATGCTGCTGGTGTTGTTACTACCATATATACCTATCAAGAATAAATTTATGTTAAATGTGAAACAATTGTTGTCGTTTACCTATCACATAAAAGAAGGGAATAAACTGCTGGTGCGTTTGGATGATACAAGAATAACACTAACTCAGAAATAGCTGCTATTCTTGGCGAGTTATTCTCAACATAGCACGTTTGGATGAAAAAAAATGTTATTCTCAACAAAGAAATAGCTCGGGTTAGTTGCTATTCCGCTATTCCTATAAAATGTTGGGTTAGCAGCTATTCCGAATCCAGGAATAACTACTATTCCGAGCTATTTCTTGATTCATCCAAATGCACTCGGGCATTTTGCCTACTAAATATTGTATTAACAAAAAAGAGTTTTAAGTATAACTGTACATGTACAAGGACGAAGGAAAAAAAAAGCAAAAAGAATTAAAAAAGAAAAAGAAAATACCAGCATTTTTCAACCTAAGATCTAAGGGACCGAAAGTACAATTTAGTAAATTAAAAGTTTAAAAGTAGGCATTCGTACGAATCATGCATCGTTATCACTACATGATAGCATGGAGTTGACCCTGACTGGCTCAGCACCAGAATTAATCTAAGACAGTATCCTTTGTTACCGTTCTTAGCTAATATTAAGTTGAGTTTTAAATCTTGTATTTTATTTATCAGGTGGTGGTGTGTTTGGGCACTTGTCAGACTCATTCCTTGGCCGAAAGGGCTCTCTTACAGTTGTGTGCGCATTAAACTCAATTTTCGGCCTCTTGACCTCTGTCGCCCCGTCTTATTGGACCTACACTATCCTTCGTTTCCTGACTGGCTTCAGCACTGGTGGCGTCGGCCTCTGCGCATTCGTTCTAGCTACTGAGCCAGTGGGGTCCAGTAAGCGTGGAGTTGCTGGCATGTCCACGTTCTACTTCTTCTCGGGTGGCATTGCCATTTTAGCCGGCATCGCTTATAACTTTAGATCTTGGCGGTCCCTTTATGTTGTTACCTCCCTTCCCTCTCTTTTGTATCTCCTGATAGTTATACCCTTCTTGTCAGAATCTCCTAGGTGGTATCTTGTTCGTGGTAAGGTAGCTAAGGCGATGGATGTGATGCGTGACATTTCAAAAACAAACGGAAATGAATTACCTAGTGATCTCAGCTTGAAATTAGATGGTGAAGACAACAAAGACCAAGAAGCTGGACAAGAAGAAAACAAGATTTCATCGGGGTCTATAGTAGACGTGTTAAAGTCTCGAGTAACCAGAAGTAGACTAATTCTCTCAATTGCCATTAATTTTCTGTGCTCGGTTGTCTACTACGGACTTAGTCTAAATGTGGTTAACCTGAAGACAAACTTGTATGCTAGCGTATTGATCAACTCCGTAGCTGAACTTCCGGCATATGCACTCACAGCCTTGTTTTTGGACCGTTTCGGCAGAAAGCCTCTATCCATTGGTACCATGGTCATGAGCGGACTGTTTTGCACTGCAGGGTTCTTGGTGGGGGTGTTTGGTGTGATAGAGGTTATCAGAATGGTATGTGGTGTAATAGGCATATTTGGTATGGCTGCGACATATAATCTGTTATTTATCTACACAGCCGAGCTTTTCCCCACAGTTGTACGAAATGCAGCACTCGGTTGTGCAACCCAAGCGTGTCAGTTGGGAGCAGTTGCAGCACCATTGGTGGTGGTTTTGGGTAAGACGTTCCCATTTGCATTGTTCGGTGTGTCAGGAATAGTAGGAGGTCTTTTGGTCTGTTATTTGCCGGAGACAATGAATAAGCCGTTGTATGATACAATGGATGGGATTGAGGAGGGGGAGCGTGAGATTCTCAAGTAGAGTAGAGGAAAGAATTGAGGTGTGAGAAAACTGAGTAGTGATCATGTTTTTGGATGCTGTACGTGTTGCTAATTTTGTTTTTAGGATTTTATTTTGTACCATACCGTTTCCTTTTTTTTTTTACTGAGTGAAAAGGAGAAAATGTTCTGGTAAAAGATAAAAGAAGTTTTTTTCCCCTTTATACGATTGAAATTTTCAAAGAATCTTATTGACTATTGCGGTGAAATTATGTTTACATGCATCTTGAGGATAGTTTGCATCTTTATTATCAGTATTGACTATTGAGCAATTGGTTCGAAAAAGACGACTGGGAGATCAGATAAAAATTATTTACAATTTGAATTTAGTTCTAAATAGCTTGCGGTATAGCTTTTTCATACCATAAACGCTAAACTATAGAATAAAAGTGTACTTATTCAGCTATGATCATTATAGCTGTAATAGCTGATTGCTATTATTACTATGCATCATGCTACATAGGTTATTTATTTATTTATTTTCAATTTACATAGGCATCTATTCCTATTTGTGATTTACAAGTGATGCTACATGATGTGATATGCTAGGCATGCTAAACTGAATTTTTTTGCGTTTGTTCCTATTTGTAATCTGGTCTCTCCTTCTACATCAGAAAATATTCAAATATTAATTCTTCCATTTGCTTGCTCTTCGTCTAGTATCCACATGTAAATTATTGTCCTTCATTTTAATTGAAAGCTAATTTTGATTATTATAATATGTAAAATGATCAAATAGATACTGACTTCATTTCACTTGTAAAATTAATTGCTCTTCGTCTATTATAATCTATAATAATATGAAGTATAAACTATTAAATAAAATTACTTTGTAGATATTTTTTTTTTTTTACTTGCATGATTGAAAAAGATATAGACTTAGATTAAATTAGTTGTTATTTGATTGTTACTCTAATTCTTCAATGTTCATAATTAATAGAAATATAAAATATCATTTTTAAAAGGAAAAAAAAAAAAATAACATTATGTACAATAGCTTCTGTTATAGTTATGCTATTTGCAATAGTTTTTTTTTAGCCTCCCCACGATTACCTGATAATTGCTATTTAGAGCCTTGGAATTGACAAACAAACCGTTCAGATGCAATTTGAATTGAGATGCTGTTTTGGTTCTTTTCTGTAAGAAAATGGTATGCTAATTGCTATCTAGATGTTAATCACAAGCACCTGCTAAGCAAACAAACAAAATTTAGGTGAACTGATAATAAAATCAAGTATAAGTTCCTTTACAATGCAAAATAAATATATAATAAAAATCAGACGCCTTTATTCCACCATTTCAATTGCAACTCGCTATTTAGAGCAAGGCCTTTTCTTTTTTAACATTTTTTTCTCCTTTATAAGTATCTAAAATCCAATTAGATTAGCGAATTTAAGCCACCTCAGTACAATCCTACACAGGCACTAGAAAGAAGGAAAAACAACCAAAAAAGAAAACAAAAAACAACTTCAAGGAGAGAAGAGAATCCAAACTGAAAACTAGGTCTTCTTTTTCTTGGATTTTACCATTACGAGGCCTACAAAAACAGACAAGAAGCAGAGAAGCGCAACACCAGCAAAAACAGGAATAAGAACAGCAAATTCTGAGGGGAGGAAGTACTGGTGTATGAAATGATCACTCTCAACGAATGGCTGAAAAAAACAACAAATGCAAAATTAGTACATGCTTGTTCATTCTTCACTAATTAGGTTGGTAGTGACCTTAAGACTTAAAAGAGTACACAATAACACCTAGACTATTCTTTTAATATTTGAATGGTGGCAGTCTCACTACATTATTTGTAATCCCTTTATAATTTCCAAAATTACAAATGGCAGTAAGGACCTTTTCCTAGCTTCTCCACAAAATAGCATCATTGTTCCCAAATACTAGAAATACAAGGATTCTTTTTCTTGGTAATATGTGTGTGTTGGTTGGGGGGGGTGGGGTGTTATCTGAAATTTCTCTTCATTAAATAGAGCAAAACGCCAACTAGAAAAAACTATTCCCATATGAATCGCGGATGTTAGTACTAAGGCTAGCTTGATCACCTCAGGCACTGATTTCGTACATGTTCACGCACACATAATTACAAAGATACATGTGCGATGTTATCAGAACCAAACAAGGCAGCAAGATATGGGTCACTGGTTTGGTGGTCTGATTTGGTCACTGGTTGGACCACTATTTTCAAACTAATTATAATGAAAATTAAAAACACCTGTATTATATGGATATTTTATTTTGATACATTTGTACTTCAAGTTAGAAAGTTGATATTTTATTTTTAGTTATGCTTCTAAAATCAGAGAACTGAATTTATTGGCTGAATTTTATTATTTTAATCAAAGTTAAATCCGAATTTTAGTCTTTACAAAATATCATGCAAAAATTTCAATTATAGGAAGCACGGTGTTGGCCACGCTAGATGGGATTTTCTGACACCTTTCGAGGAAAAAACAGAAAGAAAGAAAAGGTGGTGTCACAGGTGCCAATTATGTACTTGTAGCTGGAAACAGAGCTACAAACTGCAAGCCCAGCACAGGGAATGATAAGTAATACCTTATTTCCTCATCTAGGCACGTGTACACCTTGTGCTAGGCTCACAGTTGGTAGCTCCGTTCCCACTTTTTCTTTCTTTTTCCCTTGACGAGTGTCAGAAAATTCCTAACTTAGTTTTGATATTTCCTAGAGTTAGTTTTAAATTAAACTTCGATTAAGATAAAATCAGACTATTGTTTTAGAGAGCACATTTGATTCCTTTCGAAATAAAATTTTACTTCAAACTTCTAAACCATTAGCAGCCTAATGAGACATGCAAATTAAATCTAATTAATCCTAGGTTTTGCATGTTTCTTTTACTGCCTTTTGCTTCGCTTAATACCTATTACAAAATTATTCCAAAAGAATGAGAGTGGAATTGGAGAAGTTTCATGAGAAAATATGTAATGATGCAGAGAACAGTTTTGAGAACAAGTCCTGATCAAGGTTTTAAGGGAATAAACATGATGGGTTGGCTTATCTTTTCAGGTTATATTACACACGAGATCTTATCAATGGACCAAATGGAAACAAATCTAGTTCCACTTTTTTTCTGGCCGGACCTGCTGAACCAGTTTTTATAGCAATAGCTAATGGGTTATGAATTTATGATAAAAATACAGCTAAATACTAGTGATTTTGAGAAATGAGGAATGCAATTTCCTAAAGAATTGACATTTCCTAGATGTTTTGCTCTGCTAGTTATTTTAGCATTTGCCGGTTTCAAATGCTTAGTGCAGGCTTCCATGAAAATCATAAGAACACACTTAATTAAGCTTTATTCTATTAGCTAAAGCAAGCAAATACTTGTTTGACCAATCTGTTCCACTTGACGTAATTCAAGAATACCATCCCTGTATTATATCAGATTTCAATATAGAAAATTAAGCATGTTTTGTGCATGCTCTTTAGTTACCATACTTGCATTCTGACATTACAACACAGAAAATAGAGGGAAAAATATGGATTCAAGTAACAAAGAAACTAACCAAAATTACGACCCAGAAGGTATAATAGGTAAATATTGCTAAGCTGACTGTTGTTAATAAAGCTCCAACTGCCTTATCTCCCAATTCCATCTCGATTCCAGTGGAAATACTATTTCTACAAAAGACTGGTTCAAGACAGAATAAATAGAATTAGCAGAAAAAAATAATAAATAAGAAGTGATCTTATTAATTTGATCAAATTATGAAACTATTATTAGGTATATCCTCAATCCTGGAAACCAAATTACACAACTTCACCCTGGTTAGCGAATGCAAAGATCAACTCGGGACCAGTAATTAAAGCTTAGAAAGCAAACTCTATCTTTAACCCTGATTAGCGAACGCGTAAATTGATCCAGGAACAGAAATCGGCACTTCTCTAATTATTGGGACAACTCTATGAGACAGAAAAAGAGCAGTACCTTGAGATCTTCGACAGAAATTTCGAAGGAGAGCGAGAAAATGGAGCCTGAGATCTTTTGAACAGTACCTTGTGAACATACGAGTCCGGATCCTCTGAAGTAACTCAACTTTTGAGTTTAGATCTGAACCGTCCAATCAAAATCCGGATCTAAAGCATATCGGACGGTCCGTATCTAAAATCAAAATTTGAGTTAACTCGGGTGATATGAATTCGTGAAAGTACACAGTACAAGGTTTAATGACTTAATCTAGCAAGTTAATTAGATAATACCCATCTAATGTTGCCTCGTGGACTCTATAGAAATAATGGACCGAAGCCCCCATAATAAATGGGCCAATAACGGGCTTGAATTTTAATTCTCTCTTCTAAGCCGCTTTTGATACATGAGCGTCTCCAGAGCGAATTAGTCTCCTCTGAGATATCTCATATGTTGCGTGACTTTTTGAAAAATCTCAACCGTTAAAATACGCTCTGCACGAATCTCAATGCATAAATAATACTGCCCCTGCGCTATCCCCGAATAGGAACCGGACACGTCGGTCACGCAAAATATGAGATATCTCAGAGGATACGCACTCCTCCAGAGCACAGGGAGGGGGGTTTATACGGAAAGCGACTTGGAAGAAAGTGAGAGAGCAGAGAAAGGTGTATCGTATTAGCAGCGCAGATACTCGAGACATGGCAGCGGCGGTGGCGAGGCAAGGGTTCCGGCGAATGTTCTCCACCTCCACCTTCGCTCCTTCGAGATCGACATTACCCCCTCCCAGGGCAGATCCTTCCCCTAATCTCTACGTCTCAGGTTAGTACACTGTGTATGTGTGCATGTGGGTAGGATGGATTGTTCTTCAGTTCCGTTTATACTATGTGGTAGCACTATAATTTGGAGGGAATTAATGGAACATGTAGGTATCGTGAGGATTTTCGAGCAGATGATTTTAATTTTGAGAGGCAGATATATTGTGTAAACCTGAAGGACCTCCTTGCATTACAAAAATATTGGTTTGCTTTCGGTCTTTGGTTCGATTCAGTGTAACAATTTAGTGGTGTTTAGGAAATTTTTGGTTGTTCCACTTTCTTAATTTCTTATTGTTTCTCCTACTAAGTGGATCAATTTTGTTGTTCACAAATATAGATTTGAGAATGTTGTCAGTAACTTTCTTTCTTTCTTTGACCGACTTTTATATCCCAATTTTTTTTGTTTTTGAGATGATAAAGTTTTTTATTCATTGGTATTGCTTTTTCTACTGTACAATACAGACTATTCCAAAAACATACCACTGACAACAATGTCGGTGATCTTTCTTTCTTGTGGACTTCTTCTTTGTTATAGTAGGCACATTGTATAATTTAGGCAAATAGGTTCTGCTTGAGATATTAAATTGGATCTTACATTTTATTTGATCCGAACTGTCCATCGAACTTCATTAATTTCATCATCTAAGCTCCACTGTTGGCAGTAGGCTACGTCAGCATCAGTTTACAATGTTTACAGCACCACTGAATGGCTTTGATACACTTGTGTAAGCCCGCTATACAGGACCGAGTCAGATATATATTTTTTTCTCTTGGAAGTCCAGATCATTATGATTAAAAAAAATATATCACCCACTATTTTCTTATGTAGTTCAGAGCCAAAATTTAGAATTTTCTATAATGTAATTACAAAGTTTAGGTAATGTGGATTGCTATGCCAGGGTTGAGCAAGCGAACAACATCAGAGGGACTTAGAAAAGCTTTTGAAAAGTTTGGCCGAGTTATTCATGGTATCTCTATTTCTCTATTAGACTAAAAATATTTTTCCTACGTCCATGCAACATCCAGGGCCATGAATTTTACTCACTTTTATTGTATTTTTCAGCTAAGGTTATGGAGGACCATAATTCAGGTTACTCTAGGGGTTATGGTTTTGTGCGGTATGAGACAATTGAGGAAGCAACAAGAGGCATTGAAGGCATGGATGGCAAGGTTTGTAGTTTAATATTACTTCACCAGGTTCATTTGTTTAATTATTTTGAATATTTCATGGGGACCTCTGCCAAACCTCAAAAAATCACAAATGACTGAAAATGAAGTTCAGCGTATATGTGTAAATATGAAAAATTCATCCTTGTTTGCCTTCTACTATGGAATACCCCTCATTTATCTAGAGGCTATAATATGAGGGTAAAATAGTCAGAACATCTTTTTTTGATGGAATGGGTCTGACAATTCTTACATTTTTGTGTGTTGGTTTGATCTCTCTCACTCACTCTTATGCAGTTTATTGATGGATGGGTAATCTTTGCGGAATATGCCAGACCAAAACCACCACCTCCGCAAGAGCAAAGGACAGATACAGATACACCAGAATTTTAAGGACCTCTTTCTCTCTGCATTCTACTACTCTAATAGTATATTATGAACTTGTAAAGGGTTGTTATTATCTTTTTCTGCATGAAACACTTGTACACTTAAAAGTTCTGCTATTTATTTTCCCGTGGAGAACACTTGTTTGTAGTAAAGGAATATATTTCTGTCTCAGCTGTTGATTGTAATCTTAACATGATTCTTAAGAGGGGTGCCAGGTATCTTCCAGGAAATTTCCTCGATCTCTCGTCCTAAACAAGGTTTACTTTTATTATTTTAAAATTTGTGCATGATTTACAAATGTATATGATTTGTATTTTTTCGAAGTTAAAAATGATGAAACTTGTATTGAATGAAATCTGGACGATTTTTCTTGAGCTAACAAATCATTATCCTTTTCTCAATTTCCTAGCTCGGGTATGCAAAATTCAAATTGCCAAAGATGTGTTGCTGTTTGTTAAACATGTTTTTTTTTTCTTTTTCCTTGAGTTTAAACCATAGCAAATTTTAATGATCAGAGACTGATACAAGTACAGTTCATATTGGTACGCTACTGCAGAGTCTGTACGCTACTATTATTTTTTTGTTAGAATTTTGTACTGCGTGATTTACCCAATTTCAAAAAAAGTCAAAATTTGTAAAACGAAGATAAGCAATGAATGAAAGAACATTGATTTGTCCAACACAAGGACGGGAAATGCCTGAAATTGTAATGCTACAATGCTACACCCAGGGCTATATCTGTACATTGCTATGCCTATGAATATGTATTAATCGAGTCCGAACAATCTGAATGCGTATTAATGAATTTCGACCGTTTGATTTTAAACAAAACTAATCTAACTTTTGTTTATAACATAGGGGACATTAATATTAGTACAGATCTAATTCACACAAATCTTAAAATATATCGGATGATTGAGATACATTAACTCGAAAGACTCCCTTTTGAGTTAATGCAAAGGATACAAATTCACAATCTTGCATCTTCTCATACATCATATTATCATGCAATAAAATCACACAAAAATGATCTTCTCATACGTCATTTCAACTAATTTTCTTTAATTAATTTTGAAATTTTGGCTCTTAAATTCTAATTTTGGTTTGAGACTACATAGTTTCTTTTCTTTCTTTTTTTAAAAAAGAGGGTGAAAACACCTGTTTCATTAATTGAAAAAAGAGACTATTATATCGATTATCGAACAATCAACTTTTGATCTAGGGTTAAAAGGCAATACACTTTGTGCCGGAAGTTACATATTTGAAATCCAATTCTTTCTTTTCTTTTGGCGAATATTAAAGATCGGGTGGCTTAATTCCCATATATTTTGTCAAAATAACGACTAAATTGGAAAAGAAATAAAATCCTGAAATTAGAAAAATCTGCCATTAGAAATTGAAAAGAAAATCCTATTATAGATGCTCTTTGTCTGATAGACTGGCTGCCACCTTAGCATACACACAGGTCATCATTGACATACAACCCTCTATCCGCCGTAGCTCATGAACTCCAAACTACAAGTAACATCTCTACGTATATAAGTATATTAGGACATATACTTATAAGTTATATATTTGCTTTCAAAGTTTGAACGACAATTTTAAACTATTCAAACCGATCTTCTTCATGAAAGCTTCGTTTATATACAAAATTTTTAATTTTTAAAATTTATTTAGTATTTAGTCAAGCGGTCAAAAATGCATATTTTTAGTTAATCTTGATACATTATTATTTTGAAAATATTTATTCCAAAAATTCTAAAAAATAGTAAAATATTTCTCAAAAATATAAAAATTTTAGTATCAGCGTATTACTGATATTCTTATACAAGCAGCGTCGCCGGACTCAGCAAAATTATTCAACTATCGGCCGCTATCTCTTGTGGTCTGTATCATCCCGCTACAGTTGGTACCAGTCCTAGCTGCAACTGAGGGCCCATCACTTGGATTGGTATCGCATCTGAGTCCGAGGCAACCGCACCTTCACAAGTCCTTTCACTGAAATTTTGGCAACACCACCGGATAAAAAAAGCATTTGACATAATCAGCAATTATAAGGGAAGGACTCTATTCTGGCACCAGGGTGGGGATTTGGTTTTTTTCTCAAACATGAATTTTGTGAATTGTGAATAACACAATTCATTTCTACGTTCCAAAATGCACCAACAAAACAACCGTCGTAATTACATGCACATCCAAGGAATGTAGTCTATAAGAGCATAAGGGACAGTATCTGTAAAATTGGTCCAACTAGTGAAATAATAATCTTAACATAATCATATCCAACATCAAATTGTTTGAGCACATTGGGCATTTGGAACAAATGACCTACAGTTTACTTACAGAAACTATCCAGCCCCTTTTATTAAGATGAGTTTTCTTTTATTAATTTGTCTCTAGTCAAGATTTAAATTGTTCCTATGTTATAACATGAGGGTATGTTCGGAAATTACTGTTTACGTGGGAAAAAAAAATTCACTCAGACTGAAATTTTTTTTTCCCACATGAACAGTAAAAATCAGTTCAAAAATTCTGCATTCCTATTCCTACGTGCACGCCGAACATGCCCTGAATGTTCCATATATTGTTGGGAAATTTAAATGCCACCAGATCATTGGATATTGCACTTTGACCCTCTAAAAGGGAGCAATTTCATAGAGAGATTTTGTTATAAAGTACCCTTTATTGAATCATCTCCATTGAAGAACATTTTTCTCATTTTCAATCGAAGCAGTGTTCCCTAAAATCCCCAATAATTCATTCCATTCTTGCAATAAAATCCATGAGAGGTTTCTAGTGTTAGTAACAGCAACCCCTTTAGATTTCACTGTCCTGTAAATTCTGTAATGAAATATGGGAATTATATTAGAGATAAAAGGTTTTTGTAGGAGGATAAAGATTAAATGACATCCTTGATACCACCTGTCAGTCCACAATTTTTATTGTCTGGACATTACATACAAGTTCAGTTAGTATGACATCGGTGTTATATGATACTAACTTCAAAATTGATTGAATAGATTTCAAATGGCTAATCCAAACTGTTCAAGCCGATTTACTTTATGAGTGATGCGTTTACATGCAATTTTTTTTTTATATTTTCGAGTTATTTTAGCATCAATCAAGCGATACAAATGTTGATAAATGAATATATTAAAATTAACTTAAAAACTCACACATTTGATCGCTTGACTTGATACTAAATAAGTTTGAAAAATTATAAATTTTGCATATAACACACAACTAATGAAGTATATCGCTTTGAACGGTTTAGACTCACCGTTTGAAGTCGATTCAATAGATTTTGAAATTGATGATATATAGACTGAAATGACACTAATGTTATACTAGCCAAACTCATTACATACACGTTAGTTACTAAAACCAACATTCCCAATATTTTGTGACTTTTTAAAAAGCTTTACAGAATGGTAAAAAAATGTGTAATTCCCTTTTAACTTGCTTGACCTGAAATATTTATTAATATTAGAAAAATAGAAAATTTAACAGTCTACACCTAAATTCGAGAAAATTCTAAATCTGCCCAATTCGAAGAATAATTCTACAGATTCAGGCCTTCTTTTCGGAAAATTATTCCCCGGATCCAGGGGCATCTCGGTTAACGCAGATCCAGAGAATAATTTTTCAGATTCTCCGGATTTGAGTTTTTACATTTTTATTTTTTTAATTAAAATAGAAAATGTTATGATTTATTTATTTTTGTATTATAATATTAAAAATATTTTATATATTTCTTGAAAATAAATGGACTACTATATAATTTGATTTATTAGAAAGACTGCGACAAATAACCCGAATCAATATTTTTTATGCCGGATTTTTGACGACGGTAAGAAAAATTAAAATATTTCTTATTTGTATGTTATGAAAAAAAAATAAAAAAAATTTGAATCTGAGTTAATGATCCTAATTTAAAAGCCACTTCTATGTAAATACATAAAATATCATGGTCCTTCTATTTTTTAGAAACTAAAAAATTACTTTGACAAAAGTCAGACGAAAACATTTCTTATTAATTTTTTTTTTCAAAATGGATACAATATCTTAGAATTTAAATGTACTAGAAGGGCCACAATATTTTCTTTATTTACTCATAAGTGACTTTTAAACCGGAATCAATAACTCAGATCCAAAATATTTTTATTTTTTTCCAATAACACATAAAGAAATGTTTTAATTTAAGCAAAACTAGGGGGTGATGTGTTCACCGAGAGAAGTTAATGAGCACATCTCCAAAAAAGTATTGGATTGACTTCGAACTACGAATTCAAACAGTTGAAATTCAAGTACAGTTGAAAAGCACGAAGTTGATAAGAGTGATTCCCCATGCGCGAAATATATGTCTGGCATGAAACTTATCAGGCAGATGTGCATGTTTTGCATGCTTGCACAGGCGTTTATTTGTGATTTGTTGTTGTCGGACTAATAAGAAAGGGTGTGTTTGGATGAAGACTTGAGTTAGTGAGAATAGTGAGCTAACTCAAATTTGACAAAGGCACAACTGCTGGTCAGTGTGTTGGTGCACAATACTGTAAACTCTAAAATTTAATAAAAATCGCATAATTTTTGTAAATAATTAATTTACAGCAGGAATTTATCAAATTGTGACTTGTCATTTTTAAATGTTAATTTTTTTTTTTTATATTGTCGAACGAATGATTCCCAATTAAAGCTAATATATAGTCATTAATCAAGAACCAACTCATGCTGTAATCCACTAGCTGTTATTTTCTCTCAGGCATATATATTAATATTCTACAAATAAGCTTCACTTATGAATGGAGGCGTGACACACATGACTAAAAGCACATAATGTATTTAAATAATTTTATCTTATTATCTCCCAAACAGCGATAAATATATATATATAGAGAGAGATGGGCTATGGTGCATTGCAATGCATAGGTCATGGTGTGCATTGGACCATAAATCACCGATTCAAAGTCCAAATGACCGATCCAAACCGTTCATCTTGTTCTCCATATTAATATGTGCTTGGAGATCAAATTTTACATTTTTTGGAATTTTTTTACTATTTATTAAGCCACTTTGAAAATCGCTGATCCAACGGTGGCTTCTGATTTTACTGTTCCAAACAGTCACCGTTGGATCAGCGATTTTCAAAGTGGCTTAATAAATAGTAAAAAAATTCCAAAAAATGTAAAATTTGGTCTCCAAGCACATATTAATATGGAGAACAAGATGAACGGTTTGGATCGGTCATTTGAACTTTGAATCGGTGATTTATGGTCCAATGCACACCATGGCCTATGCATTGCAATGCACCATAGCCCATCTCTCTATATATATATATAGTACAAACTACTATGCGCTATGCATAGTGCCATAATCTCACTCATATACTATTGATACACAATGGGTATTAACATGGACGAATTCAGGATTTTCGTTAGGAGGGAGGCAAGAAATTAACAAATTGAGTTTAAGTAGCTAATCATATTTAGACACATTAGCTAATTAAATACTAAATAAATAAATGCTCTAACTTGTAATTTTTAATACTTTGATATGTAATTTTCAATGCTCTAACTTCTAATTATTAATCAAAATTCGAAAAATTTATTCTAATTTTAGTTCTAAATTAACCCAAATTACAAATCAAGATTCTAGAGGGGTCAGAAAAATTCCAAAAAATAGTCTAAGTCAGTCCAAACTTATAAATTTCATAAAAAATGAAAATGAGAAAATCTGGGAGGAAGAAGAGGGCAACTGCCCCTTGACCTATGTTGGTCTTCCCCTGAATATTAAAACATCTCCTCATCAACTTTACTCGTGGACATTTTCCTAGATCAGAAACACAACCTATTTGATATTAGAATAGGACTTCTACATACTACACACATGATCATATTCACGACAAATTACACCCATCACAATTAATGTATTTTAAATTTATTATTTTCTATTAAATTTTTTTGGTACTACAATTATTTTATTTATTTTTCTACCACAATTCCGTATCTTAAAAAATCGTGCTTTAATAAAGTGGATATGGGTTTTCAATGCAAGCAAATAAATAAGGGCCAAAACCCAAAACTCAAAACTGAGTAGTCGTATCCAAAACGATAAAAAAAAAAAATTAGTCAATTAGTCATTCCGTCAGCAATTATTACTAAAAACAGTTAAAGCAATAATAAAATATTTAGAAAACTACTTTTTTAAATACAATGCGGATGCTCTTACTAGGATGCTCTTACTAGAACATGCTTCCCAAAAAGCGGGCCGACGAAACACAACTCGAACTAATTTGCAACGTGTCAGCGTTGGACTGGGAGTCGTCAAATATGAGGCGGGTTTACGACTTATTTTGAAACCTGGCCCAAGCCCAAAAGAGTTGAGGATTTTCGGACCCGCATGGCCGCATACGAGACATCACCAGGCGGTGTGCTTACCGCGATCACTGCATTTTACATAACTGCCGTAAGAATAAAAAAGTTCGCAACTAGACTTGGTTTTCATTTCCTTCGTTCAATATCGCTCCCTCTCTCTCTCCCCTTCCCGAAAATCCAGAGCGGGAGAAGGAACAAAGCGCGAACGAGCGCATCAATCCACCAATAGATACCATTAAAAATCGCGAATTTCTTTGGGGTAGCTTCTCTCTTCCATCGGCGAAACTATCCCGTGGATCTTGCTCTTCACTTTATTCCGATCCGGCGATCTCCTCCCTCTCCGGTGAGCTCTTCCTCTCTTCATCGACTCCTATACCTTCTTCAATTCACTCTTAATTTTCTCTTTGCATTGCCTTTCTTGCAATTCCTGCTACTTTGGTTCGAATCCTAGAATTTTAAGCATTCGTTATTTTTGTTTTGTGATTAGGGTTTCGACCTTGCAAGAGCGGGGATCCACGAACCACGAATTTGCGAGCTATATAATATAATATGTGTGCTGGTAGCCCTGGCAAACGGATTCGGAGCTAGGGTTTTTTGATTGGAGGCTGTGACGCAATTCCATGGGAGATGGAGGTGTTGTTATGGAGAGCTTGCCTTTACCAGAGCCACACAAAGACGTGCTTTCACCATCATCACACTGCGCAATAATGCGAAGAGGTGGGGGTGACTTGGAGCTCAGACAGTGTACAGAAAGGAGCCGTGAATCAAACCGCAGAGACATGCCAGAGAGAAATGCACACTCGCGTCGTAACGATATTGAAGAGGGAGAGGTACTTAGTGGCGAATTTGAAAGGGGCACTTTTTCTAAAAAATGGCGCAGGGATGAAATTGAACAAGGGGAATTTATCAACAAGAAATGGAGAAGAGGCAACAACAGTGAATTCCCTGGTCCGGGCCGGTACCGGTGGGGTAAACCGACCCACAAACGTGATTTTGAATGGGGAGATATTGCGCCGGAGAAAAGACGCAAGCTTGAGGGAGACCGTATCAGAAGTTTTGAGCCAAGGCGATCACCTGACGAACAAAGAAAGCGGCTTCCTTCATCAATTGTGAAGTGTGAAAATAGTGGAGCGAGCTCCCGGCTTTCTGGTTCTGATGATGTGGAGCCGGGCGAAATCAAGTCCGACAACAGCAATGGAAGTAATAAAGAACAGCCTAGGTGGCCTACCGTGGAGTCTGATAATAGAAGGAGGGTAGAAGAGAACAGCTCAAGTAGTCGACCCATTCACCCGGATAGATTCCCTTACAAGAATCCAAGAGGTGGCCGGAGCAACAGCCGGCACCTTTCTTCACGTCCGGGCAATTCTGACTGGGCACAACATGATCGGTCACACCACCATGATTACAGGGATCGGAGCCCAGTATATAATGATCGGTCTCCTCAGCACAGGTCCCGCCAGCCCTTTCGCAGGGACCGCACACCATCTCACCAGAGATTCAGGCGGCATGAACACCGCGAGCGATCACCTGTGCACCTAGACAGGTCCCCACGAAATCGAAACATGGTTGTCAAGCTGAACCGGTCAACTGACCCGCCAGAAAGCAGTAAAGTTGAAGAAAAACAGAAGCAAAAGACCAACTCTACAAGACAGTCAAGCAGGAGTGATAGCAACAGAAGCAGCGAGGAGAGAGCTAGTAAGGAAAAACCAGCAAATGGCTGTACTTCTACAAGAAGTGAGTCAAGTGAATCATTACCACCTCCACCTTCTCCACCACCGCCACCTCCACCACCATCATCTCCACCACCTCCTGTGATGCCACCACCCCCTCCACCGCCTCTCCTGGCCAATGGAAATGTTGACTCTCTTCAAGAAGAGTCTGCAATAGCACAACTTGACATGGAAGAGGATATGGATATCTGCGACACGCCACCACATGCAAGCACGGCTTCTGACATGATCCTGAATCCAGTTTCCATTCCAGTTCCTGGCCAGTGGTTTTATATAGACAATTTTGGTGTGGAACAGGGGCCTTCAACATTGGCTGGTCTTAAGACCCTGGTCAAAGAGGGTTACCTTCAGCCTGATCACATGATAAAGCATGAGAGCAGTGACTGCTGGGTCACCGTTGAAAATGCGGCCTCTCCTTTGGTGACACCCGTCTTTCCTTCTGTTGTTGGCACCGCTACTGATCCAATTGATCTGAATGCTGAAACTGGGGTTGCTCTTGAGGAAGCCCCGCGTTTTGATACGGGTCTCCCAGATTTGAACTTAGATATAGACACTGGGGATGAATTGGTGATGGATGAGGAATACCATATTGACGAGAGGGTTGCCTCCTTTATGGAAGGTTATGTTGTCGCAGAAGGAGCTGAGCTTGATATACTCTCAGGTTAACACATTCTTTCTTCTGTCACCCTCTCTATTTCTTTTTTCGGAGCGTTATTGTTTCTCTCTGTCCCTTTTTTCTGCTTCCTTTTCTTTTGTTGTTGGTAGTTATTATAGTTTGGATATTATTTGGCATGATTTTACTGGATGGGATTTTCTCTTTTTTTTGGAACATTGTACGGCTGTACGATGATCTCGTGGGTCCCACACCATTGGTGGGTCCATTAGTGATGTCTTTCCACCTGGTCTAATACTTTGGATCTATACATTTTATTATGCTGTTTATATTATATATTATATTATATTATGTGCTTTTGTGTTCTTTTGTTAAAATCTTTCGTTGTTCTGTAGCCCATATCATGGATTCGGATCTGAATTTTGCTCTTCTTATTTCAATGAAATCCTTGGTCCTGAATGTTCTTTAATCCCAGCCCATTTGAGCCCATTTTGGCCCAATGCCCATATGTTAATATTGACTCAAATTTTTATAATATATTTTTTAATTAAATATGGTTTGTTTTAAAATTATTTGGTCTGTTTTAATTTTTGCAGAAGCTTTGGAATCCAATTTTAAGGAGGCAGACTTGGACGGATGGTGTCAGCAGGAAGGTAGAATTATATTTATTTTGTTGCTTTTAGAAACCTTCCTTTTATATTAGTATAAGAAGTTCCTTTGTTGACTTATTTTTTCCCTGTTGACTTTTGTTTACCACTGATAAATAATCTCTTTTATACATGCTGTAAACTTTATAAGCTTAGTCTAATAGGCTGTTTGCTCTTTTGTACAAATTTGCCCATCTTTTATTAGACGAGGTGCTCCCATAGTAATATTTTGGGTTCCTCTGTATATAAATGTGTAGCATAAGTTCTAGTAATGCTTATATTGTATCAATTTGCCTCTGAAATATCTTTTCTGTTTTATTTTTGTATTATTTTAGTAAAAAAAATTATAATTTATTAGAAGCTAGGTTGTGTTTGTTGAATTCCAGTAATTCCACGATCTACCTCGTTAGTTTCCCCATAAAAGATTTTGACAGGACATGCATGGGTGGCTTTTGACTGAACATGTTCCTTTATCATATATGATTGACAGGATATGCAAAATTACGACCGAGACTCCAGGAATTCAGGCTTAATGAAGAAAGCTGCACAACAGGGAAGTGGTCGTGCAGAGGTGGTGACTGGAAGAGAGATGAAGAAAGAAGGAAAATCATTGTCAATGATGGATTCCCTCTTTGCCAAATGCCCCCAAGAGGTTTTCAAGAAGACCCCCGACATTCCAGACCTGATGTTTATCAGGCTTCTCGCACGAGAAATCTCACCCTCCCCTCTTGGGCCTTCTCCTCTAATGAAGATACTGCTGAGCCCACTGCCAGGCCTCCTCGTGTCACAAAAGGAACACTACTGTCAGTAACTCGCATTAATGCTTGTGTGGTGAAAGAAAAGGGTAACTCCTCTGAATCACGTATCAGCGCCAAAGTGGCGAGAGGAGCCGGTACAGAACGCCAGTTGTCTAGATCTACACGGTACCACTCTATGGGTAGTGACCGAGGATCAGTTTATGAAAGTGTCCCGCCTCAGCATTCTCACTCTGGTACCAAGAGACACCATGAGGCTGATTTTCAGAGCTTGCACCGGTGCAGGACTTTGGTCATTCCAAAAGATCACATACCCACTGTTGATGAGCTCTCTGTGGATCTCGGTAATTGGTTCTATGTTGATGGGACAGGTCAAGAGCATGGGCCTTACTCATATGCTGAGTTGCAGTCTATGGTCAGAAGAGGCTTTTTAGTGGAACAAATGAGTGTGTTTAGAAAGATTGATAACACCTGGTTACCAGCTGTGAAGGATTTGAAGCCTTATGAGGCTGCCGGTACCGCCACTGTGGCATCTAGTTCTGGTACCAAGTCTGGCACTGGGATGCCATCTGGCATTCCTGATTTTAACATTAAGCACCCGCAATTTCTTGCTTACCTGAAAGGAAAATTACATGAACTGGTCATGAAGTCTTTCAAGACCAGGGAGCTTTCGTCAACTATAAATGAAGTATTGGATCCATGGCTTACTTCTAAGCAGCCAAAGAAGGAAACTGAATTGCATCCTTTCAACTCGACTGTTACTAAGAATAGTTCCAGTCTAGCCCATGACTTGTCTGGTTAGTTGTTGTTTTATTATTATTTATTTATAGTAAAACGTTGCCTTTGTCTGTTGATTGATTAAGAGTTTGCACTAGTTGGTACAGGTACACTAATACCCTAAAGTAGTCATTGGACATGGTTGTCCACATACTATGCTTGTTATGTAAGGATGTGTTTGATATTGCTGCTTTGAATATCGCAAAAGCAAGTTTCTGTAATCCCATAGTTTCAGAAACCAATCTGTGTTCGGTGCATCTATATGTGAAATATATGAAGTCAAGGTTTTAGGATAAGTGCCAAACAAACTCACACTGTGCGTCTACATCTCTCTTTCCTCTGATGCTCAGATGATTATTGTTTTCTATCTGCTGTTATTGATAATTGGAGATCTTCCTTTCTTATAATTCTTTGTAGTAACAGCTCCTTTTGGTTTATAAATGGAGAGAATTGATCAAAAGATCTCCAACAATAAAGATTTTTTACTTCTCTTTTTTTTCCCCCTTTTTTTGTCTTGCGGTGGGTCCCACTATTAACAACTGATTTTCGTAAATCACCTTATGGTTTATACAGCTTTATGAAATTATAGGTTTTTTCTTATTATTTGAAGTTATGGCTTTCTATATTACAAATACAGCTTCCTACTATTACAGTTCTTTTTGCAGTTTTGTGAAAGCTACTAAATAAGAACAGGCCTAATGGTGTATTCTGTGGCTAACACTATCTCATTTTCTTGGTTTAATATCTGTGTAGAGAATGGAGCCTATCGTTCAGCAAAAAGGGCAAGGCTGTTGCAAGGAGCTGATGATGACTCTAATATTTGGGGAGATGAGGATCCAATGGTTACTCAAATGAAAGAATGCTCTTTTGAGGAACTAAAAGATGGCACTCATCTTGCAGAAGAGGGTTCTATCGATGCTGTGGTTGAAGAGAACTGGGGTTCACTTGACCGAGGCTTATTAGCAAGGATATTCCATTATTTCAAAGCCGATATAAGATCAATCCAATCATCAGCCTCTACATGCAAGGGATGGTATGATGCTGCCATGCTTTACAAGAGCATGTGTCAGCTTATTGATCTGTCTTCTGCCGGTACTAAATGCAATGACATGGTGTTCAGGGCCATAATGGTACATAGCTCTCTGACTTTCTCTCCTGACACACACATAATGCACAGTCACCAGACATGCTAAATGGGTAATGACTTTATATTGTTAACTTCTGTTTTATAGGGCGGATATGACTTGAATAATGTCACAACTCTTGTTCTGGTTGGATGCACTAACATTAGTTCTGGTGCTTTAGAAGAAACCCTCTGTCACTTCTCCAATATTTCATTGGTAGACATTCGTGGTTGCATCCAGTTGAGGGACCTCCAAGATAAATTCCATTACATTAAATGGATTTATCTAAATAATTCCATGGACTCGTACTTCAAGATGAAGAGTCTCAGGCAGATTGCAGATAAGAGACCTGATTTGGGTGAAGCAGCTAGATTCAGGCCTGGGTTCTATAAGCGGTCCAAGTTTTTGCTCGATTCCAAAAAATCATCTGAAGTTCTTTCACGGGATGCTCAGATGAAGCGGTGGCTTCAGAAAAAATCAGAATATGAGTACCGTAAAAAGAAGGAGTTTGTTTACACCAAGTTGAAGGAAATCATGAAAGGAAATCGATCTGATTTTTTCGACCCTAAAGTAAGTAGCTTCTATTATTGTAACTTACTATTTACTCTTTTTCTCTTTGCATGCTGCATGTAGCAACTTTTATTTTTTTTTAGTTTGTGATTTTGACTTCGAGAGATAATGATTAACATGCTTGTTACATAGGTTGCTCAAATAGAAGAAAAGCTGAGAGGTGGTTACTACTCCCGCCGTGGTCTGAGTTCTCTGAAAGATGACATCAGCCGCATGTGCCGTGAAGCTTTGAAGTATGCTATTCTCTTCTACATACTGTTAAGAGATACTTTTTCTTATAATATAATCAAAGAATAAGATCAAGATTTGTTTACTGACAAAACTTAATGATTTTGTAGAGTTAAGACTCGAGGAGATACAGGGGAGATGAAGCAAACTATCATAGCTTTCATCCAACTTGCAAAACGATTAGAGGATCCAAAGCCAATTAATGGCAGAGATGAAAGTGGTAGTTTACTCGTAAAGGACAACTCATCGGAATCTAAGCCAAAGAAAAAACAAGTAAAGGGAGCCAGCAAGGTGGACCGAGAAATTAAAAGGAGCCTCTCTAAGTTAAAAAAGCGTCCATTAGATTCAGACAGCGAAACTTCTGACGATTTCTCAGAAGATGGCGCCGAGAGTGACAGTTCCTTGTCAGAGACAGAGAGTGACAACACAGTCCTATCTGACACACGGGGTCCATACGATAGTGGCTCGAAGACAGACGAGTCTATGGATTATATGGCAGATGAGAGAGAGTGGGGAGCACGCATGACAAAAGCAAGTCTAGTCCCTCCTGTCACAAGGAAATACGAAGTGATAGATAAGTACTTGATTGTGACAGATGAAGAGGAGGTGAAGAGAAAAATGACTGTTGCATTGCCGGAGGATTATTCTGAAAAGGTGCAATTGCAGAAGAATGGTACAGATGATCTGGAAATGCTGGAGTTACCTGAGGTCAAGGATTATAAACCAAGAAAAGCCCTTGGAGACGAGGTCATTGAACAAGAGGTGTATGGTATCGACCCCTATACACACAATCTCCTGCTTGATTCCATGCCAGAGGAGCTTAACTGGCCGCTTACAGACAAACAAATTTTTATTGAAGAGGTAACTATTTTCTTTCCAGGACTTGTAGAAGTTTATGTGCTATTCATATGCCATTGTTATATATAACATTATAACTGCTTGGCACTTTCAGATGATGCTGAAGACATTAAACAAGCAAGTGAGGAATTTTACAGGGAGTGGGAATACACCGATGGTATACCCATTACAACCAGTTTTTGAAGAGATGCAAACGGCTGCAGAAACAAAAGGTGACACACGTACTTTTAAGATGTGCATGGCCATCTTACGTGCTATGCGAAATCGCCCTGATGATAACTATGTTGCCTATCGAAAGGTATCACTTTTTGCATAAGTATATATATTGTTAGATCTAAAGATATTTATTGTAATTAGTTGCTAATTTTTCATCTTTGTTCTAGGGCTTGGGAGTTGTTTGCAATAAAGAGGAAGGGATTGGTGTAGAAGATTTCGTTGTTGAATTTTTGGGAGAGGTAGCTTTTTGCATTATATATTTGTGACTGTGGTTTCAATTATTTTGCTCAATATCCTGCTTCCATATTCTTTTTTTTTCTCTTCATGTATTTTGCCTTTTTCTAGGTGTATCCTTCCTGGAGATGGTATGAGAAGCAAGATGGAATAAGATCTTTACAAAAGAATAATCAAGAACCAGCTCCAGAGTTTTACAACATTTATCTTGAGAGACCAAAGGTTACATATCTATCTCTTCAAATCTAATAAAAAATATATCTGTTGTCTTATGTTTGTTGGTTTTGATATTTTTCCATTGAATATTCTCTTTTGTGTACCAACGTAGGGTGACCGTGATGGGTATGACTTGGTTGTGGTTGATGCCATGCACAAAGCAAACTATGCTAGCAGAATATGTCACTCATGCCGCCCTAACTGTGAAGCCAAGTGAGCTCCTATTCTTTCTTTCTTTCTCTGTTATTTCTACACTGATTTGCTATACTTATGTATTCAATGCTGTTTTTATCTTTCGTAAAAGGGTGACAGCTGTTGACGGTCAATACCAGATTGGAATTTATGCAACTCGACCTATCAGTTATGGGGAAGAAATCACATTTGATTATAACTCAGTAACTGAGGTATGGTTTTTTTTGGGAACCTTTTCAGCTCAATTATATTGACCAGCTATTTTGTGTAACTTATTTTCATAAATATAATTTGTTTAATTGTAGAGTAAAGAAGAATATGAAGCTTCAGTATGTCTCTGTGGAAGTCAAATATGTAGGGGCAGCTATCTCAGTTTGGCAAGTGAAGAAGCTTTTCAGAATGTATGAACTTCCTTTTTTTTTTCTTTTTCTTTTTTTCTTTTCCAAAAGTTGACTGGTCAAGTTTTGTTTGTCCAATTGGAACTTGAAAAGAATTTATGGCTTTATACTCTGTACTGTTTGCCATCATATGGCTAGCATGAAGGTTATTAAAAAAAAATCTGTTCATACTGAACTAGGATATTCAGTTTAATTTGGAACTAACCTTAGTTGTATATGGTATTTTGAACGGCAGTCATTGCAAGAATCTCATGGAATCCTGGACCGCCACAAATTACTGTTAGAGGCATGTGAAGCCAATGAAGTGTCTGAACAAGACTTGATAGACTTGGCCAAAGCTGGTCTTGGCACCTGTTTACTCGCTGGCTTGCCTGATTGGCTTGTTACCTACTCAGCCCGACTGGTACATGTTTCCTTCATATTTTTTGTGTCCTTCTATTTCTATTACTATTCTACGGTGCTTGGTTGTGAGGCCTGTTTTTCTTTAGGTGAGATTCATCAACTTTGAGAGGACAAAACTGCCTGATGAGATATTCCGACGCAACTTGGAAGAAAAGAGGAAATATTTTTCTGACATTAGCATTGAAAATGAGAAGGTTGATGCCGAGATTCAGGCTGATGGGGTCTATAATTCTAGACTTCAGAATCTTGCGCTTACACTTGATAAGGTACATTATTTAATTCTGTGTATTAAGAACACATTTGCTTAGGTGGGTTATGTGGTTCAAAATGTCATTGTTCATTGTCATAGGTTAAATATGTGATGAGGAAGTTATATGGAGATGCTAAGAAAGCACCACCTCCATTAGAGAGGTTGACTGGAGAAGAAATGGTGTCTGCACTGTGGAAGGGAGAGGGATCGCTGGTGAGCGACATGCTTGAATCCATGGAGCCTCATATGGATCCAGATTTGTTTTCTGAACTGAAGTCCAATATCTGCACCCATGATCCATCTGGATCTGATGACCCCTCTAGGAGCCTCCGTTACTGTCTCTTGTGGTACTGATCTTCTCTTTTCATTAAGCAAATAATAGCTTGTTATTTCCTATTTTTGGGGTACCCTTTCAGTCAGGTCAAGAATGTATGTGCACCCGGCTGATTGGCTCATTTTTTAAATTTCCTTGCCTCTGTATTAGAAATGATTGATGTATTTTTAAAATTTCCTTGCCTTCTGTTGAGGGTAAATTGGGAAACCTTTTTGGCTGATTCATTTCTCGATTGGGCATATGGTAAGATCTTTGATGTCCAGGCGTCAGTTTGTAGGTAACTAACTTGTGTGCTGATAATAGGTTGAGGGATGAGTTGAGGACTCTACCCTGCACATACAAGTGCCGTCATGATGCAGCCGCAGACCTCATTCACATATACGCCTACACCAAATGCTTATTTAAAGTTCGGGTAATATTTTATTTCTACTTTATCCACAACAATTTGTTGTACTGTTTTGCAGATGCTTTCAAAATTTGCAGTTGCCTTCCCTAAGATTTTTAATGTGTTAAACTAAATTTTCAGAGCTTTTGAGTATCTGACCATCTCTGAGGTATAGTTTAGTCGATAAAGTAATTTCTATATACTTGCAAGTCCTTGATTTATATTGTGAATATAGAGAGGAAATTACGAATAAAACATATGTTAGGACTAATCAGAAAACTTAGTAGCAAAATCATCCTAATGTTGAAGTTGAGACTGCATTTTCACAATTTTGTACATAGAAATGCAATGATCTTTTAGAGTTAGTCTTATATTATTAATAGATTTTTCTTTTCCATATGTGAGGTTTGACCAATAAGTATTTTACCAACAATGCAGGAATACAAGTCAGTTAAGTCACCAGCAATATTCATAAGTCCATTGGACATGGGACCCAAGTACACAGAGAAGATGGGCTCGCTGTACACTAAGACTTACAGCCCAAATTACATTTTAGGGCAGTTGATTTATTGGTTCGGCCAGACAAACGCTGACCCGGATTTGAGACTAGCTAGGACTAGAAAGGGCTGCTTGACCCTGCCTGACATCACATCCTTCTACACCAAGTCTTCAAAAACTGTTCGCGAACGTGTCTATGGCACCAGAACTGTTCGCTTCATGCTCTCTCGCATGGTACGTATTCTTGATAATGAAGCATCCGGTGTACTAATGATGTCAATGGGCCTTATGTGATAAAGTCATGTTAGCAGATCAATATGTAGCAACATAGCAGAGACCAAATATCCTACTATGTTTAGTCATTCCAGTGGGTCTGGAGTACCAATATAGTCCAATGGGGGTGGTCTTAGGTACTTGCATTGTGCTCCCTTGCACATATTTCTTGATATGCACTATCTGGGAATTTGTCATTGGAGTTCAATACAATATGGTCCTAAATTTGTTGGAACTCTGGACTTACTGCGTTGAATTCTGGTTGGGTAATTTTGGGTTGAAATGTGAACCCTGGTGGGAAGTAATTTGCTTTTTGTTTTTACTTTTGACAGGAGAAGCAGCCTCAGAGACCATGGCCTAAGGAACTAATTTGGGAATTCCAAGACGATCCAAAGTATTTTGGAAGTCCGATGTTAGATGTGGTTTTGGATGCATCTTCTTTAGATAGGGATCTAGTGAATTGGTTAAAGACGCGATCCAACGTGTTCTACGGCTAGTTTAGATTGTTTTTACACTGTTAGCCTCATTTTCAATTTTTTTTAGATGTGAGAATAAGATGTTTCATCTCACAGTTTGTATAGCTTCCTTTTCATATCCCTTCTCTTCTGTGTTCTTTTGTTAGAAATTTAAGTAGAATACTTCTTTAATTAACAATTTTCCTGACTAGCTCACCTGTACAAATCGCTGTAGCCAATCATCTTTGGAATTTGATCTGTGTGATCAAGTAGGATGAACATTAGTCTGCTAGTGCTAGATATGAGCTTCCAGATTAATTTATATCTTGTATTCTTAGTCACAATTGTGATTCATTAACTACTAACTATCATTATCTTAGTCTTCAAATGTATCCATTTAAATGATGTCACTACCGAAAAAAAAAAAAAAAACTACTTTACAATGTGTTAGTAAAACTACTTGCCTTCATTATTTCAAGCAAAAGAGGTTACATACCGTAGCTTAATAGTGCTTCAATGGCCAACATTAATTTAATGAGATTCACACTGATGAGTTTTAACGACTGCGGTGCTTTCACTGTTGTCTTGGCTTGGGCCTTGGGCGGTGCTGTCATGAGCAGGGTCCGAATTGGTCTGCGTTTTTTCTAAAATCTAAAATAATAATAATAATTCATCATAGGAACCAAAACAATCCGACATCCACGTCAAACCCGTACCTGGATCGGTTGGAAACTCGATAAAATCCAAACCCGCATGATCCCAATGATATAATTATCCAAATCCAAACATGCGTCTGACCCAAATTTAATCGAATCGATTCGAAATAATCTAAGATCGATACTTATCTAAATTAAAAATAATATAAAACGCAATCCAACCCGCTCGATTTGTCTGGTTTAGAGGAGAGAATCTGGCGATTCTGGCGTGTGAAAAGAAGTATTCAATCTCGATGGTCTGATGGAACGGATAATATTGAAACTCTCGCTGCTATCGCTCCCGACGGAAACGGATGTTTTCACGGTGAGATCCATACTTTGACAAACTGTTACCTCCATCGGTTCATTGGTGCGCCAAGTCTATCCGAGTTCTTACCCGATTCGACCATTTCCTTCTTTTATTTTTTCTTTCGAGATTAATTCCTTTCCTGCTAAAAGGTTTGCGTATGGGTTATTGGTTCTGACAGGGTCTGACAGAAGTAATGATTTTGTTTAGGTATCTTTGCGCTGCCGATTTTTTTATTAAATATCCAACGTCAAATAAAAATTGAA
Organism: Carex rostrata; assembly: GCF_964058835.1. NCBI lineage: Eukaryota > Viridiplantae > Streptophyta > Magnoliopsida > Poales > Cyperaceae > Carex > Carex rostrata. Next base: position 2,438,513 of record NC_135935.1, read on the forward strand.
AAATAATAAAAATATTCATAATTTTTTATTTATTTTCTCTCTGCTCCCACTCACAATTCATTTAAATGATCAAATCCAACAAAAGAGAAAAAAATAAATAAAATAATAAAAAGGAAGAGGAGATAATTTCGGAGACAACTTTTGAGTGATTTTTTTATTTTATTTTTTATTTGACCATTTAAATTAGTAAGCAATACGATGCATACGATGCGACATTGCCACAGATTATTGAAACTCTTATGGAATCTGTGGCATCGTAGCTTTGCAAATCTGATATAACAGGTTAAAAAAGGCGCAGTTTAAGAAATGGTGCTTCTTCTTAACAAAGCTGACCCATGTCTATGCTTTCAAGTTTCAACATTGACTCTCCATTTATAATTGTCAGTGCCAGGTTATAAGGAATGTGCAGGAAGAAGCATCTAAGAAGAATAAAACGGGACAGCCATTTTACAAAAGAAATGCATTTCCATTAGACCACGGACCATGGTCGTACTTTTTACAAACACATCGTACCCATAACAGTTAACTTAAACTAAACAAAACAACTAATGAAGAAATAAGCCAAGTCACCACATCTCCATCTCCTGCACCCCACCAGAAACCAGCAGTTCCACTTTCCTCTTTTACAGCACCATCCATATACTAAATTAGTCCCATCATGTCCCTAAGACTAATGAGCGCACTCCGCAGGTTGAACTGGAAACCTTGCCGGATCATTGCAATAGTCGTAGACCAGGTGCGTAGACCGAGCCCACAGGAGCTGGTCGCTCTGGTGCACATTCAACATCTCCATTTCCTTCTCCTTCCACCAGTACCTCCCCTCCTTTCCCCATTGGCTTTCGCTGCACCTCTTCACCTCACTTTCCCAATCTACATTGTCACCCCCCCACTCGCACCCGTCAATCCTCACCTCTCTGAATGTAGTAACAAATGGCGCATGGCTCCAATCAGTCTTCACTCTGCCTCCCTCTGTGGCCCAGTCGTCAGCGTTCCAGAGAGAGCTGTAGACCATCATGGGCCGGTCGCGTGGGAAAGGGATGCCTTTTGTCGACTCCTGGTTGGAGTAGACTCGAATGGGGGCGTCGTCAATTAGAAAGACCACCTGTTGTGGGTTCCACAAAACAGAGTAATTGTGGAAGTCAGTGGTTGGGTCAAACCAGAGGTCCATCCTCTGCTCTCTGTTCCCTGTCCCGTTGATGTAAAGGTTCGTCTGAACTAGATACGGCTCCCCTGTTCTGTTCCCCAAAAACTCGAAGTCTAACTCATGATGGTTATCACCATCGGTCGACAGCTGAACAAATTCAAAGCAAGAGTTGGTTTTAATCCTTGATAAAATGTCTATCGCATTTGAATGAAAATGCGGTGAAACTATTGGCTTACATAAAAGGCAGTGACAGTGCCAGCAGAGTCGCCTGGAACAAGCTTCATCTCGGCAGTGGCCTTGCCGTACAGGTATTTGCTCTTTGATGCAAATCCAGTTCCTGTTTCAAAATGTCAACAAACAGAGAAAATTTGAAACTCAGAATAGATCAAAAGATGAGAACTTCTGAAACTTTTGTAACAGCAGAGGTAGAAATGGTAAAAAGGAAAAATGTAGAATACCAGAGGAGTTGTCCAGCTTGAGCATCAGTAGATCACCATCGTAGATGATATGATCGTTAGCCCAACTCGGCTGGATGACATCATCGAACTTGGACGCTGCCATTGCCAGACTGTTCGCCATTGAGATCCACAATACAATGGCTATCGCCATTGCTGGTTTCCAAACAGCCATTGGGAGAAGATAAAGGAAGGTAGATGGGAAAAGAACGAGGATGTGAAGGCTTGTGAATGTTGTTTGTATGATATGCTTTTGTTCTGGTGTGAATGGTGATATTTTTGTTCACTGTGCCAGCAGAGTGAACTTGAGGCCGTTTATATAGGCCTTGATTGGACGGGGCTTCTGTAAGAAGACACTGATCTCGTGAATGTCACACGTCGGATGACACGCTGGATATTGTTTAGCTGGCAATTGGCTGGGTTACACTGCCATGAAATGAACTAGCCGTTGCACCAATGTTTGCACTGCTTTAACTTGTAAAGGTCTTATTTGATTTAAAATTATGGGGCAAATATTATTCAATCTTATTCTATAACATATTAAATATCTACAAAAATAATTAAATAATATTTTTTAAAACGATCTCTTTTTTTTTTTTTCTTTAGTTCGTCTAACTTCTCTTCTTTCTAAGGAATCAAATTTCCCATCCCTCTCCAAACGAAAATAGAAAATTAAAGCAGCGAGTGACAGCAGAAATCTGTGAGAGGAGAGGCGACTAGGAAAGGCGGGGAGAAATCTGTGATTTGGTATGTTTGGAGAGAGAGGCGAGACTGCGAGAAAGGTTTGACGCCTTACAGGGAAAAGAACTCAAGCGGACTAAAGAGATCGAATCGCATAATGGTCAACATATTATTAATTAATATTATAAAATAAATTTTAAAGTTTTAAAAAATATTATTTAATTATTTTTAGAGATATTTTATATGTTATAGAGTTAGATTGGACAAATATGTTATAATTATTGTTTTTGGAGGGATAAATACGTAATATTGAAACTTTTGAGGGATATATATGAAATTTCCCCTAAAATTATACAGAGAAAGTGCGAGTCTGACCCGTTAATTGAAGGATTCACACGGATCATATTGCTCGACCAATGAAACTGGAAAATTAGCAATGATTAATTTCTAATGTTACGGTATTTACTGTAGAGAATTAATATTTTTATGAGACGCTGGTAAGTGGTAACTAATTCCATGGTTATTGTACTGCTTTTATATATTATCCGACATGACAAAATTTGAATTTTCTCCAATGGATGGCAATGCCTTGTCTGATTGTAAACATTGAGTTGTTCATTTCAGGTCCAACAGTTTGTACGAATTATGGGCAGTACAGACATTGAATTAGCAATGCCTTCTCTGATTGTAACTTGTGTGACATGTCGATCATGATCATTTGATTCAAAATAGATGCTCCAAATATATGTAGAACAGCCAAACTTAGGAGCCAAGCCTCTCCAACTATGAATTAGACACAAATTGGACGTAAAATTGAACTATAGTATTTCTTCTGCTTGAATTCTTATCAATGAATGAGCAGGAATTAAGCATGCACTAATTTATCAAAGAAAAAAAACTTATTTTCTTTTATACAAAACCAGGAGGTTTTCAATGAAATAACTAGGTACATAAGATCAATTAACTAGAAACAAATATATCTTCATCCAAGGTAAATGTACAAAGAGGAAAATATCAGTTCAATTGTGTGATCAGAAAATACGTTTGAAAAAGAGAAAAAAAACATTATTAATTTTTTATGAAACCAAATCCTACAATTTTTTAAGAAAAAAAATATATCAATTCATTGGATAAATCAGAAAAAGAAAAAAAACAGAGAGAGAAATCAAATCCTACAATTTTTTTTATAAACCATAATTAGAACAAAGTTTTTTATGAAACCAACATTATTATTTTTTTTAAGAAAATCATAAGAACCGAAATATTATTTTGGTCTCTTTTTTTTCGAGACCGAAATGATATTTCGGTCCCAGCTGTTTTCACAGATTTCGAGAAAAAAAATGATGAAAAATTATAAAAATATCAGAGGTCGAATTTTCATTTCACTCTCAAAAAAATAGAAAAATTCGAAACTTAAATGAAATTTTGTTTCTCACGATTTTTCATAAAAAAAAAATAATCATGTTTGTTTTTTTCTAACTATGGTTTATAAAAAAAATTCAAATCCGACCCACAAATTTGAAAAAATGGGCCCCCGTTTGACACTGTAAAGACATAAACGGCCGTTATAGCAAATAGTGAAAAAGTGATGGGTCAGGGGCTAAAGCGCAAAGGACGTTCGTACGGTAGCCCGTAGGGTCCCTGTCCGCTTAATGCACGAACTTCGTGCAGATAAACCAATCACATTTATCCACGTGTCACCTCCAGCTGTTCCGTCTGACAACCCAATAGCTGGAATCCACCCGTACCACCTCTCGGCGTAAAAGCGTGACACGCCTTTATCACCTCTGTCAGAATCTCTGGAAAAGAAACTACACTCACCATCCCTCGCTCGCACGTCATTCCACTCCTGAAAACCGGGCCCCACTTGCCCAGTTTTATCTCCTGTGTAAGAAATTCGGTGAGATCTCCCCCGTGCAATAATAATTCCTTGCTTTCTTTATTTGTTTCATGTGACATCATAATCCAGCTGTCAAAGATGCACTATACTATACAACACCCAAGAAAAAGACGCTAGAGTAGGAAGATTAGTTTATTTTTGTGAAAAATAGGCCATGGTGTACTATTGGGGTACACACTTGAGTGCGGAGATATTTTAAAACATAGAGACCTGCGCCAAAAAATTTCTGGAAAAAGAAAAAGACGGGGAGCCCATTTGTTACAGTAATTATTTGTTTTGTTGTACACAGAGTTATGATTATGGCCGTTTGATGGGACAGAGGATGGATAAGCAATGTCCACGTCATCTGCTAAAAAAATCGAAAGTAAATGTGCGCGTGACGTTCGTCGTGGCATTTTCTTCTTGTCTCTTTTACTTTTGAATATCTTCTCATTTCCCACATGTGCCCTTTCAAAATTCTGATTAAAATAAGGGGAATTTAGTAAGAAAAATATAGAATGGTTAATTGGTTATTATCAAATTTGAGTGGAATTTGTTGGAATAGACAATAAAAACAATTACAGTTAATTTATTTTGTTTTATAATTGATAAACTGTTTTCGCTTTATTTTATTTAGATCATTTTATATAGGGGAGAGAGAATATCTTATTTTTAATGTACCAAATTATATAATTAAAAGACATGAAATTGGACCAATTTCATATATTTGAACGGAGCTAAAAAAAAATGATGTAAAATTTATATTTCTCGCTTGATAGATTCCAAAACATTTATTTTGAGAGTTGGGGGTTGGAGGGCCGACATTTTTATTAATATTCAAACTTTAAATATATCAAATCTGACCTTTTTTTCTAGTTTTATTAAAAATATAGTCAGTTTGGGATTTTTTTTATTTAGAACGAGATTCTGAAATCATGTGGTTCGGAACAAATAATTATTTTTCAAAGTTTATTTTTGAGAGAAAAAGTAGATGTCTAGCCGAAAACTAATAATATTTAAATTTTTCATGCAAAGTTGAAAGCTGAATTAAGAATAGAACTATGAAGTTGAAAGTAAGAAAAGTTTTAATAGGTATAGGAGCAATTAACACTAGAAAGGAACTGATTTGAGAATGAAATTGAATATAAATTATAATTTTTTTTTCTTGTTTGAACAGGCAAAATGACATATACTCAATTTTAGGATGATAGTTATTGTCAAATTAAATTCTTTCAGATGGATCGTTGTTGTTTGGATTAAAAGAAAAATACTACCGATAAATGATGTTTTTTTTTTTTTTTTTTTTTATTTTGTACCATCTGATCTAGTTGTTTTTAATGTGATTCCGGTGACTTTTACTCTGTTGGATAGAACACTGTGACTAGCTGTACGTATACGGGTCATTGTATGTCTACCAATGATAAAAAACGTTAAAAGAATTTCTAAAGACGATGTTTTTTTGCAATCATGATTCTGTCGGCCCCCTGGGAATGATCCCCGAGGCGCCGTCTCATCCCCACCCATTTTGAATTAGGGTCGTACACTCAAATCTTACTTTCCTAGCCAAAGGTGTGATTGTTTAAAAAAATTTGAAAAAAAAAAACGATGCTTCCATGCAAAAACACCTATGCTTTATGGCCATCTTAACAACGGTAGAATTGCATCGATGTTTCATTAAAAAAACACAACGACGTGCCCATGCTTTCTTTATTAACACTACCATACGAGGGGTTTTATTGTCGATACCAAGGACAATAAAACATGGATGACCCACCGATGCATGATTTTGGAAATTTTGATAATTAGAAACCGATGTGCATAATATATTCCAAAACCGATGTGAATAATATTTAAATTTTTGTAATTAGAAACTAGCAAATTATATTTTTAAGTACCAAAAACGAATACAAAAAAAAAATTACAGGGGATCCTATAAAGTTAGCCCTCAGTTCATATACTTGTTGTTTTTCCAGCAAAAATAATAAATCAAATTCTAACATCGTTTAGTCGGATTTTTGTTCAAAATAATTATAAAATGTTTTATTTAATCACACTATCTAACTAAATCTTTGTTTTTAAAAAAAAATTCCAAACCGGGCACCTAATGACTGATTTGAATATTTTTAATACAAGCTAAAAAAATGATTAGATTTGATAATTTATATTTAAAGTTGTATATTAATAAAAATGTCGGGTGAGATCTAGTGAAGTAACTCAACTTTTGAGTTTAGATTCGGGACAGTCCGATTCGAATTCGTGACAATTCATTCGAAATGGAGGCACGCTTCTCGAATAATAAATCCAAATTCCGAAGTGATCTCGAGCGACGAATTCGAATCAGACGGTCCCGATTCAAAACCCAAAATGTTGGGTTACTTCAAGGGATCGCGAACGAACGGGGGAGGACGATTGTGCGCTATTAATAATTTAATATGAGGAGGGATCAAGTTACAACAATTTTTGAGTCACAACAAGTTACTACAACCATTTTCTACATTTTCAAAGTCCAAACCGTTAGATGTGATCTCTACAATAAAATGTGCTTGGAGAGCAAATTTTACATTTTTTGAAATTTTTTTACTATTTATTAATATGGGTACAAAAACTAGTCAAATTCAAACCATTGAATTTTGTACCCATCTTAATAAATAGTAAAAAAAAAATTAAATTTAAATTTTAAAATTATATATAGTACTATATCATTCACCGGCTTATTCGTCCTTTGTTTCGTTATATTTTCGAGGAACATATTCCTGCTTTATTTCGGCAAATGTGAGATTCCTGTTTTGGAATATTAAAAAGAAAAATATTCTGGTGCTGACACTATTTTTATTATTTTCAAAGGTGAATATTATTTCGAGTGAGGCTAAGTACTTTACAATATATGGATCAAGCTGTATGAATTCATATTTTATTTTCAAAATTCAAATAGTTGATTCAAACTGCTCAACATGATTTTATAAATAGAACTTGAAGACCGAATTACACAATTTTTTAGAATCCTTTTACTATTTTTTAGATAGCTAAAAATCACTATTTTTTATGGTTCAAAATCTTTAGATAGAATAATACAAAACTTGTAAATAAAATTGATCTCGAAGTATATTTTCATATAAATATTACATTTAGCAATTTGGATCAAATATTTAGACTTTTAAAATTGAAACAATAAATTCATAGCAAAGACCAATTAGCTCGCATTGCATAGTAACATAAATCCATTCTACTAGTTCTCTGAGTTAAAATAAAGTCGATATTGATGGAAATATCCTACAGCTTAAGTTATTTTTGGCTGAAATTAATACTTAATTTTATGATATTAAAAATGAATTATACCATTTTGAGCTGCACTTTCTTTGAAAAGGTTCCACTAATTAATGCCAAAAAAATTAAATATATCATTTGTTCAAAAAAACAAACTAAAAAACCCTTGTTTCTGGAAAATTTCATTTTCACCACAGCTGTACTATACAGGTGCGGCTCAAATTGGAGTTAGAATCGGCTGAAATTCTTGACAATATTTCAGGACCCTGTGATCCTCTCTCCCTCCCTATCTCTCTCCTCTCTCTTTTTTCTCTCTCCACAATCTATTGAGGAGAGAGATAGGACGGGAGAGAGGATCACAGGGTCCTGAAATCTGATCAAGAATTGCAGCAGATTTGCACTCCTCAAATTGTAGTTATGATTGTTTTACCAAAATTAATTGTTTTTGAGCACCAAAATTTAATTAGACCAATACTCATACTATAATTAGGTTAATTTTATCAAAATTGGTACCAATACTGATAGGATAAAATTATAAAATACAACATGACATCTAAGAGAGATAGACCGTCTTCCAGTAGGGATGTATCTTCTTCCAATAGAGATACATACCCTATACCTACTCCGTACGAGATATCCCAGTACATGGAGACGACGTTGGCAGATGTTCAGCGTATTCGGAGTCGCACTGACTCTTTGTTGTACCCTAACACGGAGCATCGTATTCTAGAAGCTACCACTGAGATAAGTTTTATATTAGTAATTTAAAATAATAATAATAAAATTATCACTTTTTTCTATGAATATTTGAATGATCTTCACCTGAATTTTTTATTTAATGCAAGGTTTGAATGCGGTTACGGTACGTCACAATCACATGTGGCTAAAGTACCTGCCGGTGTATGCAGGGATATTGCATGCGATAGGATTATTTTAGCTATTCCAAACGGCCGTGGTATGTTCAGACTTAGCTCTTACTGGAGTTTCATGGATGCTCCACACAGTATCCTCCCATACCGGAGTACTAACTTGATGACCCCATAGCGAGACAGGCGTTTTTATTTTTTTAAACAAATGGTAGATTTAACAAATTTGTACGACGGAATAGATGCAAATAGGCCTATTGATCTATATATATGCATTCAGTATTTCTGATTCGAATTTGATTGATTATGAGTATGATAATCTGCGCGCTCACACATCCCACAAGAGAGAGAGAGAGAGTGAAAGAAAAGCCAGGGGTTATTTGTTCAACACTCGTACTCTGCCTTGAAGTTATTTTTGAATATGTCCGTGTGAATGCTAGCACTCTGCCTCGAAGTTATTTTTGAATATGTTCGTGTGAATGCTGATAGAGATGGAATTGTTGTTACTGACACACAAAAATAATAATAAAGTTACAACTAGAGCTTGAAATTTTTGGTACGCGTTGCGTTTAGCAATAAAATTTTGTCTTTAAATTAATTTTATATTTGAATGCAAGGGCGGATCTTAAGTTAATCAAAAAGTAGTTAAGCCATCACAATGATTTTAAAATATTAGTTATATATACTAAGATTTAATTAAATTTTATTTTTTTAAAACATTTTATATAGTCCAGCCCCCTCATAAATGATAATATGTAACTTTAGTCGAATGGTAAAAGCTTATAGAGTGTTGGAAAGAGCTTGGATTCAATTCTCACTAGTCACAACTTTTGTATTTTAATTTTTACCCCCCCCCCCCCCCCCCCCCCCCCCACCAATTAAGATTTTCAAGTTCCGCCCATGTTTGAATCATGTTATGAGTACGTACTACGTAGTGATTAATTATTTGAATTATAATTGAACAGTATCTCTATATTTTATTCGTAATCTTACATATATAATTGAGAAGAACGAAGGACATTATTTACATTACTCTTTCAAATGCCTTCATTTTTTGTCTTCTTCATCATGCTTGTATTTTTAAAAACTTAAATAACTCTAAGTATTTAACCCATACAACGTTCGATGGTTGTTTAGAAACACAATATTTACAGAAACACACCCCTAGATAAAAGGTCCACAACACCCAGGACTCAAACTATTCGACAGATTTATAATATTTAAGCCACAAGTCGGTTATTTTAACTAAAAACAAGATAACCTTGAAGCTCTGCTTGACACCTCAAGCTCTCTTAACCAAAACAACGAGAATAACAGCGATAGCTAGTGCATAGAAAGTGTTAGGAGACAAAAACGATTGGAAGGTGTTACCGGCCTCTGAACTGTCGGCCCCATCTTTTGTCCCAAAGAAATCTTGAATCAAGTTTGATATGTTGTTCACGACCTCCATTGTTTTCACCTTTACATTGTTCACAAATTCAGAAAAACCGTTGCTGCCATGTGCATCGTCTGCCGCCTCATTATGAGTCTCTTCGCTCTTGTTCTGATTGGTATTGAGTGATTCCTCGAGAATATCCTCAGATAAACCTGAATTATATTTTTCACATCCTAAGTAACAACTAGAAACAAAAATATTACCCAACCATGAACATTGGCCAAAAAAGGCATTCTGGGGTCTATTGTCCCTGAAATGGTTTGAAAGTAGGGTTCTGCGCTATAGTAACACTATCGGCCGCTTTTCTTTGATCAAGGTTCTAAATAGCTAGCTATCGCTGCGCTATAGCTTTTCCGGACCTTAAAAGTAATGGCGTGATAATCGCTATTTAGAACCTTGTTTGAAAGTAAGGATGATTCTAATTTTCAGAATTTCCAGCTTAACTTGTGAGTCTGCAACAATTTTATCCCTAGAACTCTCATTATTTAAGAAATGAATAGCTCTTACTAAACATTAAGAAGTGCAAGGTGTAACTTTTGGCAAGCTACCTTGCATTACAAATGGTCATTTTGACCAGCACTAACTAGCAATTACATTCATTCTTAATTGAAACACGAAGCGACCAAAATGATACAAGGTCATTTGTAGGGTGGTACCAACTTCAAAATTTCAGGGAGTAAAACAGGAACTGAAATACTTTCAGAGAATTCTTCAGTAATTTCTCTAAAGACTAATGGAAATGAAGGTGCATTCATCAAAATTAATAGATTATGAAAAGCATACTTGATTGGTGATTGCGGCAAAATTCCATGACCTTCTCATTCTTCATTACAGCATCCCAAACATTCTTGTCAGATGCAAGAGATGCCACCACAGTCTGCAAAATAATGAAAAGAACTATTAGGAACAATAAAAAGAGGAGATGGGGGTGATACTAATTGTTTCTACAGATTTTGATCAAGTACATTCAGAAGCTTAAAGTAAATTATCTATTAGCCAGCACAAGCCAGCTGGACTACTTTGCATTAACTATTGAAAAGTTAAGTAAAGGGAAGGGCCAAGAACCTGAGCCTCAGGACTAGTTTGGAGAAGAGAGAATGCCTGGGAGACACCCCTTGGTATTGACATCGCCTGTCTTATTGCATTATTTTGGACAATACCCATTTGCCCATGCTCATTTGCCCTAAAAACGTGACATCAAAAATACATATTGAATGCATACAAGGAATACCAGATGAAAATGATCTTATAAGAAAATTTTGCACTGGACAAGAGTTTCTGCAATTAAGTATTATTAATCTGCAAATATTACAATATTACTTAAGCCTATAGAATAATAGAAATCATATTTTCTTTAACCTTGATAACATAAGTCAAATAAGAAATCCTGTTCTTGATACCCAATTTTTCTAAAAAATTATATTTATTTTGTAATTGTAAACCAGTTGTATCTTAAAAGTTCCTCCTTGAGGAAGAGAGGTAGCTAGTTTGCATAGACTTTTTCCAATATCAACAATATGTTGTAAGAATTGTTTAACATTATATGACAGACTTCATAAATTCACAAATAATTTGCAATAAAATGCTACTCAATGAGATGACAAAAATACCAGATGATGTAATCCAAAGAAAAAAACTCTACCTCTCAAGCGCACGAGTTAAATCGCCGGTAGCTTCCTGAGCCTCCTCGAGAGTCGGTACGGGGCTGAAAACCAATCTAGGCGGGGGCTCCTCAAATATACCCTCTCCGTCACTCTTCCACCCCGCGAATTCCCAATCATCCAGCTCCCACTGTGAAATTGCTGGATTCGCCGACTCATTCAACCCCTTGGATTCCTCCAGATGGATCGAGATCGGCGCAGAATCAGCAACCGCACCGGATGCTGAAGGAGGCGGCGCAGGAACAGTGGATCTCATGCCAACGGCGGAGGTGGCGCGGCCGAGAGCGGTACGATAGGCGCCCAAAGTGGCGGCCTTTGTGGCGGTTCGAAGCACTCCTCCCCCCATTATCGCGCGAGGTCTGATCGGATTTGATCCGTTGTTTGCTGATGGCTGACGCTATTAAGCTTAAGCCCTAAGCGAGATAAATAGCTAGGCTAAATAAAGGGCGAAGGTCGGAAGCGGAGAGGTCAGAAGTGAGGTTATTATAGAATTAATTTGAGACGGTACATAATAGAATTTTCGAGTCTTTTTCTCTTCCACACAACTGACACAAGGAAAAAGATAATTAAAAAAAGAAAAATAAATAAATCTTGTTTTGGTAGTTAGGCCGGATTTATGGACAATAACTTATCTAAGTAGATCCGGAAATCGCACGCACTGTACATTTAATATTAAGACCATTTCAATTAGAAAATGGGGAGTACTGAAATGAAACTAAAGAGATTGAGCAGAGCAATTAGCACGGCGATATGCCTACAGCTAGGGTCCGGATCCCCTGAAGTAACTTTGGGTTTTGAATCGAGACTGTCCGATTCAAATTCGTCGCTCGAGATTACTTCACGATTCGAATTCATCTCTCAAGATGTGTGCACTCCACTTCAGATAGATCATCACGGATTCGAATCAGACGGTTCCGATTTAAAATTCAAAGATTGGACGGTTGCTTCACTGGATCTGAACTCCTACAGCTACGGACATGTTATGAAGAAAAATAAGAATTAACACGGCATTGCACGTGACGCTGGGGAAATCCGCTATTATTCAGAAAAGAAAAATAGGAATCTGCTATTTCAATTTTGACTGTGCGATTAAAACGAACCAATCAGATCGATCCGGTTTAAAATTGAGAAACATTTTTGTATGAATATCATCCGCTCAATTTAATCTTACGGTCCATTGTAGAAGAGTAAGAAAAGTATTTCCTTTCGAAAATGTAGGGGTAGTTCTTCCTCTCACCCCGCTTGAAACCTTATCACCTAAAATCTGTTTTTGGCAAGAATAATTCATGGACTCTGTGCATTTCAGTTCAAATCGGATCGACTCGGATTCTGTTCGGATGGTTCTGATAAAAACCAAAATTTAAATTACTTCATAGGATCTAGATTTTGGACTAACACCGTTCATGATTTGCTCTACAATGCGATTGAATAATATCCTTAAACGGTGAGATTCACTATTTTACGACTATAGATCTTATAGAAATTTATGTATATTCGGGATGGCGCAGGGAGCCAGTATTATTTGGTGAGATTCATGCAGAGTTAAAAAAACAGTCCGGATCCACCAATTGTAAAAGACCTCATTTGCAGGTAGTGTGGAATGCATATCCTTTGCATTAACTCAAAAGTGAATATTTTGAGTTAATAAATCTTAACTGTCTGATTTTACTGTTGTTTATAATATAGAGGCTTTTTAATATTAATACAGATTTATTTTGTACGAATCTTAAAACAGATCAAATGATCAAGATGCATTAATTCAAAAGGAATTTTTTGAGTTAATAAATCTTAACCGTCTAATTTTAAACAGAGTCAATCCAACTGTTGTTTATAATATTATAGAGGTTCTTTAATATTAATACAGATTTATTTTGTACGAATCTTAAAATAGAACAGATGATCAAGATGAGTTGATTCCTTTTGAGTTAACGCAGAGGATATGAATTCGGTCGTGTTTGTACTCGATATGAATTCTGCGACTTGTCTTTTCACCTTTCGCATCCTTTTATATTTCTTTTTTCATACTTTTTTGTATTTGTATTATAATTCAGGATGGGCTAACCTTAAAAAAAATTCAGGATGGGCTGAACTTGGATTTCTTGAATTGAGGCTTTACATTTGACCAGAACGAAGCTGCTTTGATTATGGGCCCGAAAATAAGGGAAGAAAAATACGGAAAAATAGTCGGTTCCGGTTCGTCAGGGAGTTGTCAAAGGCACACGTGTCGCCAGATGCACACTTGCACATGACTCCGTTCTTAAGTTGGTGTAGCCCTGTGGGTAGAGGGAGGGTACATTCATGCATCAGTAACTCAACTACTAATTCCATACAACAACAATTACATATTTTTTGCGACTAGAGTAGGTTCATATCTAGGGATATCTATGTGCACTTGCCAAACGACATGTACAGTTAGAATATATTTCTTTTGGGGAGATCTTTTTTGTAAATTAGTTTACTTAGTCTCTTGTCTCTTGAGTCCAGACCAATGATTTGAATTTGGTTTCTATTAAGATTTCGAGTAGGTTTAAGGTTAGTTTCCAAAAAGATCCTAATCGAGAATTTGGAGTAAAATAATTAACATTTTGCTGAAAATTGTCAAATGTTTCTAAATAAAATAACATGTATAACATAATTTCTGTAAAAATTTAAAAAATAATTCATGCTTACTGCAGAGCTGTGCATGACTGTGGTGCGAATGTACTAAGTTTTGAATTTTTAAGTATCAATAGAAATGTCAGAATTTTGATATATTGAGTGGTAACTACAAAAAATTCGGAATAGAGAATTCACTTGTAACTGAAAAATCATAATTACAAATCTTCTTTCCGCAGGGATTAAATAAGCATTAATAAGAATCCAGCTGTCTTCTTGATGACATAAATGTCATTTATTAATTCGTACATAATTTTTATGACACGGTTCTGTTGTTGCAACTTATGAAGCATGTCTTTGTATCGTAGTACCCAGAACAAGATATCGCTGGCAAAACATATCAATAATTCACATTGCCGAGTATAAATGATAATAAGAAAAGAATATGGCAGTTCACACATAATAGGATGTTTTATTTAAATACTTTCTATATATAGTTCATCATTTTTTCTATCCATTTTTTTTCATCTTATAATTTGTGCATAATATTTGTCTATACGTCAACTGAAAATTCGTAATTATTTATTAAACAAAATTTCCAACTCATATCGATTTTGTGTTTTCTTTATCGTTAATAATTACATATTTTCCATCAATATATAAACAATTATTAATGATAGATAAATGATGAAAAAGGAGTGGACAGTAATGAACTAATGATGGTTGACGCCTAAAAATCCTTCTATTTAAGGTCTTTTAAATTTATAATTTAATATCGCAATGACATCAATGCAAATGTATAAAAAAAAAGCCAAAAACAGTTGTTACATGATGATAACAGTAAAATTGAAACAAAAGATTTGAGCACAGAGACTAAACTATCCCGTGTTCGAACTTTGAAGAAACCTCCGTAAATTGAGTCCAGTACATTTCCAGTTGGCTTCATCCTCGCCAATATTCTGTTCATTCAGCATACCTAGCTCTATACATACATCTCACGCGTATTACGGTTTCCAAATTTCATCTACTTGACTACTTCGATATTTGGAAAGCTTGAGTAATTTTTTTAATTCGCATCCCCATTTCAAATAATTAAAAAATCCATATCGTTCTATAATTGAATTCGCATCCCCCATTAGGCACCCGATTTTCTTTTGACTCGGCTGAAACTAATCCAGAGAACCGAATCGTCTGCTTCCCTGGGGGCAGGAAATTTCTGCCCCCAGAGTCACTGCGGGGTGGGCCCTCATTTCAAAAAAGTAACAATAACTAAACTCTTTAACAGTAACCGATCCCACCCCGCAGTGATCCAGACTGTCCATAGGCACTCCTATTAAATGATTTTCTTTTGACCCGATTTTGTTTTGAATTCGCATCCCCCACACGGCACGAATGCGTATCCTCTGCATTAACTCTAAAGATAATTTTTTGAGTTAATCAATCTTAATCGTCTGATTTTAAAAGGAGTCAATTCGAATTTTGCTTATAAAATAGGGACCTTTTAAAATTAGTGTAGATCTAATATGCACGAATTTTAAAACAAATCAGACGATTGAGATTGATTAACTCAGATTCTCTTTTGAGTTAATGCAGAGGATACGAATTCATACGGCACTCCTATTAAATAATTCCATCAATTTGGTTTATGTATGCAAACCGAATACAAATTTATTTAAATAAATTTAATTCAGTTTTAATCAAGGTTCTAAATAGCGATTATAGCGGCATAGCGGGGAGACAAAAAAAAAAGCTATTGCGAATAGCATAGCTATAGCGAAAGCTATCACACATAGCGATTTTCCATTTTCAAACTTTATATTCTATATTTCTACTAATTATCAACATAATCAATATTAGAGAATGGATGTAACAACTAAATGACAACTAATCTAAGTCTATACTTTTTATCAATTACGCAAATAAGAAGGAAATTTTTTTTAAAAAGTAACATTATTTAATAGTTTATACTTCATGGTATTACATATTATAATAGACAAAGAGCAATTAATTTTATAAGGTAAATGAAGTAAATATACATATTTAAACATTTTATAATTATAATAATAATCAAAATCAGCTTTCAATTGAAACGAACGATAATAATTTTACAAATGAATACTATAAAAAGAGTAATCAAAATGAAGAATTAGTATTTGAATATTTCTCGATATAGAATGATAGAATAAATCACAAATAAAAATAGAAGCATATAGTTTGGTTTAGTATACTTATCGCAGAAGACCATGTAGCATTAGAAATAAGAATAGAAGTACAGAAGTCCATATAAATTGCAAAAAAAAACCATGTAGCATAGCGGTAGCTATAGCGGGTCTCATATAGTGGTAATAGCGGTCAGCTATTATAGCTATAGCGGTCGTAGCTGAGTTAGCGCAATTTTATCTCATAGCTTAGCGTTCATGGTTCGGAGAAGCTATAGCGTAGCTATAGCTAGCTATTTAGAAGCCTGGTTTTAATGGAACTGACCAATTGCACATCCTAGTAACTGGGCCCTATAAACATTTTCGTTCAGAACATAATTGTTTACGCGTTGTTTAATTTTGAAAAAGTGAGCACAGAGTGAAAGAAAAAGGTTCTCCGAATTTGTCGGAAGGAACAAATTATACCGATTTTTTTTATAAATAGAAAAATAAATAAATAAATATGGAAATAGAGGTAGGATTTTGTAAAATTTTGAAATATAAGAAGAACGTGATATAGAATATCACGTTCACTGGACGTTATAAACTATCACGTCCAGCTAATTAAGCACCGCACTTGTTAATTAACTAAAAAAAATCTGAACGTGATAAAGTATCACATCCAGCCAAAATATGCCAACAATTTAAATTGTTCAATGTGTGTTGTTTTTCTTGAAAAATTAAAATGTAAACTAATGGTTAAAGCAGAATTTTTTTTGCTGAATGTGAAATATTATCACGTCTAGTAATTTTTTTGTTTTTTGTTTTTTTAGTTAATTAGCAAATGAAGAACTTTACAGTTTAGATTAACTGGACGTGATATTCCATCACGTTTTTCTTATATTCCGAAATTTCACGAAATTCTACCTCTATTTGAATTTTTTTTTTCTATTAATAAAAAAATCGGCATATTTTAAGCAAATGACGAAATAAATGAAGCCCCACCAACCGTACCTAGGTTTCAATCAGCAACAGCAAGCAACCCCACTGCATCTTCTCTGTTTATACAAAGGAAACAAATCAAAGGCACCTTGTCTCCATCAAAACACCAAAATCAGCAACTCAGTTTAATAAACCCAGAAACTCTGTTAGTATATATACTGAGAGGGTACCTTAAAACCTCCATCCAGCTCAGCTCAAACCAAAATCACCAACTTGAAAAAGAGAAAATGGTCCCTTTCTTTCTTTTGCTTGCTCTAAACCTCATCTTGATGTCTGAGGCTGCAGCACGGAAATTGATGCACACCGAGGCTAACGCACCGACAGAGTTTGAACTTGAGACGGTAAGGCATCATAAGAGACCATTCGACAAGTCAATTGTGTTCGCCGAAGTGATGCTCGGATGCTTG
Organism: Carex rostrata; assembly: GCF_964058835.1. NCBI lineage: Eukaryota > Viridiplantae > Streptophyta > Magnoliopsida > Poales > Cyperaceae > Carex > Carex rostrata. The sequence continues at coordinate 2,456,040 of NC_135935.1, forward strand.
GCAGTTGCGGCTGCACTTGCAATTTTCGCATACATCCGCGTCACTCGAAAAAGGGACGATGCTAACAAGGTGTAATGTTGATTAGTTCCACAGTGTTCTTCCATGGAGTAAAGATAGATCTAGATGTGGTGTTAGTATTTTAGCTGTGGGTAGCAAAAAGAAAAACAAAAACAAGAACAAAGAAGAAAAGAAGTACAGATGTTAAGTAGCCTTCCGGCTGCACTTTTTTGTTTAACTAGTAAAATTTATTGATTTTCTTTAATTTTGTTGTCATTTTGGTACACTTCGACCTTATCTCGAAACCTCTAATACAATTTCTTCAGTTTATTGACTTATTGTTTGTTTTTGGTTATTTTTTTGTCTCATAAAAGAAAAGTTATATCAGAGTTTGTTTGCATTCGGCCCACTAAAAACGAGAAAAGAATAAGCAATTTTCTGCATTCCTTTCGGAATATAGCTTACAATTTAGGATTTTTTTTCAACAAATAAATGATACGGAATACCATCTGTTTCATTGATTTAGATATAATCTTAAGTTACAATCGATACAGTCACCAGCATCATTTCTATGTCACAGATGTACATCCCTAATCTACATATAGCTCTCTTAAAAAAAAAAAAAAAAAAAAAAAAAATCAACATATAACCTTTTACCCTCTTTCTCAGCTATCTATCTAGCTTTAAAACAAAGGGATGGTTCCAAACTGAACACAATTTTTATTTTATTTTATTTTTTTTTTGAGGAAAAACTCAACACAAAAGTTATCATCGACATTTATTCTACACTATCAGTATACTTTAGATAAAACAACAGAAAAGCAGAAATCAATAACAAATGTTGTACCAGCACACTAACACACATGCACACTTTCATAAAATGATCATATCACACAAATCCTTCAATGCAATACTTCCCTCTTGGTGTTTTCTGCCCCTGTACCGGACTGGTACCAATATACTCCTTAGCCGATACAACCTCCAGCACATTATCTGGTTGAGCTGTTGAACAGATGAATTATCTGCAACCATGAAAATTCTTGACCGGCCAACCAGTGGCGGACCTACTTACAAGAATGGGGATCAATTGACCCCCATTTTTTTTTTTTCAAAAACTAATACTAAAAATATACTTCTCTTATATAAATTACAGTAAAATGCTAGGGTTACAAGAAATTGCCCCTCATATTTTTTGTGAAATTTTATACTATTAATTCCTATTCTTTAAAAAAAAAAAATTTATATATAATTTGAGAGATTCCAAGCATTTTAGAACTTTTTTTGATAAAATAAAATAAAAAAACTTACATGTGACACTTTTTATTTTATATTATCTCTCTCACTCACTATTCTTATTACTTTTTTTTTTAACCCCCATTGCATGAATTCCTGGCTCCGCCGCTGTGGCCAACCAGTGTTTCACAGGTGAGATAATTATGGTACACCTGATCTACCAAAACAAAACACCAAAAATGATGATATAACAATTAGTATTTTTCGCTATCAGTACCAAAAGAAATAAAAACAAGAAGAAGAACGAAGAAAGAACAGAAGAAGGAATTGGGGGAGGTCCGATGCCCACCAAATTTGATCTGATGCCCGGTTCGAGCCATCTGTTCTGGATCAATATTCACACGGTCAACTATAAGATCCGTGCATATCAAGCGGACACAGATATTGATGATGATCGAACTGCTCAGACCGGGTGCCCATCGGGCTGCAAATCCCACCCCCCCAAAACCCCCCTCTTCCGGAAACCCATTTGTACAGAGTAAATTTTGATGCGTACAGCGTTTAAATTTTTGATGGACCAAAAGACCCCTGTTCAATTCAATCCTTGCCCAGCTCAATCTCTGCCTTCGCTATAGGGGTATTTTGGTCCGTAAAAAATTTAAACTCTGTGCGCACAGAATCTAACTCTGTAAAAATGGGTTCCCCTTCTTCCCCGACTTTTGAATTTTATTTAGTTTCAATATTCTTTTTGTTATTTTGGTTCATTTGGACCTCTAGCACCAAGCTTTTCAGTTTATTCTTTGTTTTGGTTATTTGTCCGTCTCATAAGCAAATGTTTCCATCAAGGTTTGTTTTTATAACGGGCTTCACAAAACGGGCTTAAAATTGACAAATACCCCATGGGAAGTTTCTTAAAAATTTATTTTAGCCTGGTCCAGTAACCATGCACCTTGGTCAACTAATATATTTTTTTGTTCCTTCGAGATAACTGGGCCTTGCTTTCTTACAATTTGCATTACTTGTTTTTATTTTGGATTTAATTTACAATTAAATTTACATGGACAAGTATGCTTCCAGAATTCACTCACTACACGCGTGAATAAAGGTTAGACGTCACTCAACTATCTAATACTTTTATTATTACAATAAAGATTATTTTTTTCATTTGAATTTTAAACTCATATTCATATTTTTCTTTTCTTTTGATCCTTGCGAATGTTAGATTTAAAAATTCCATACCAGACATTTTGGCTAAGGTACACACACATATTTTGGATGAGAAATCAATTGAATTATACAAAATTTAGACCACAAGCCATTGAACTATCAACCGATAACACTTGTCATTTTTCTCAACAACGACGCTTAAAGATTTTCCAAAGATAAGCCAGACGAGACAAGAAAATCTTCCAAGTTAAATTATCGATCACTCTATGTCTCTGTTGATAAGACGGGGGATTAGGTAAAATCACATTAAAATATACATAAAATGATGTGGGTTCGTAGATCTTGGCGCATTGACTTGGAAGAGAAGAGCTTAACGACACATCTCATGAAATGTGTCATATTATAAACTTTTTGACAAAAATGCCAACGCAAAAACCGTGTGAAATTGTCAACCCAATTCAACGCATTTTTATATTCAATTGAAATCTCTTATTTGGTAAAGGTCAATTCAATAATTGATTGGTGGCTGTGGAGAGTCAACTCGGCTAGCATAGCATTCCACGTGGCAAACCTGATAGAATCTTTCTTCGTTTCAGTGGCTAACTTTTCTGGACTGCATTTTAAATTTATGGAATTGAATTGAAGATCTAATTTGTGGGTATGAAATTATGAATTGAGATGCCCAGTCCAACACGGTATCCTTCTCCGCGTTTGCTCCACTAGCACAGTAGCACTGAATTTCTTCATATTTTCTGGTTACACTTTCAATTTTTTTATGCAATTTTTAAACTGACCTATTCAATGTCAAGTCGTCAGAAATAATTTCCCCATAAAAAATTCTTAATACTAAGCTGAATTTATCATATTTATAGTAGAAGTTATGACACAAAATTTGGATCAATCATAAGCATGATTGCTTAAAACCACAAAAGAAAAGGGTCTTTCGGTAAGGAAAGCACTATAATTGATTATTTGTTTATTTTCCAATAACGATTGCAACAACTACAATTAACTTAATTAAAAACAGAACCATGGATAAATGAGACACGTATTTACAGATGGTTCTGGATGTGTGCATGTACAATAAGAAACCACTCACATTTATTATAATTTCTTAATTACTTGAAAAACGATTTAAACGAAAAACAAGATTTAGAAAAAAAAAATAAAGAAACGAACAATAACCAATAGACCCTAGAGAGGTTAGTTAAGCTGAGAATTAACTGAAAACTACAGAGCAGCAGTTAATTCATTTTATTGCTTTCTCATATTCTTTCGTTATCTTTCTAAATATAGGCTTATCCTTTAAAACGAGCTTTACATTTTCAAGTATGTTCTCGTACCTTATTATAGATGTATATATTATTATATATATTTTTTTTTTTGAAAAAAAGACACTAAAGTCCATTATATTGCCTCATTTATAGATATTTTGCATTGAACTTTATCACTTATATATCCCGTCTCCAAATCAATCAACACGTCATCACCTGTTGAGTGGTATCTAATTTGTTATTATGTGTTTTATTCTTTATTAAAAAAACATTGTTTTACAAAACCTTAATATTTATTGTATATTTATAGAAATTGCCATGGTGACCTGCCACAATTTTCTGAGGTATTGTCTAAAAAAAAGATTAAACAAGGGAACAATTAATAGTGCCGTCCATAATGGGTGCTTACTAAAGATTTAAATAGTATTTATCACATCATAGTGGAACGGCTAAAAAAATAGCGCTATTGCTATATTGCACCATTATAGCGTGCTATAGCGCTATAGCTTTCATGGTCTGAAAACACTGTAACGTGTTATTTAGAACCCTGGTGCTTACTATTGATAGTGTTCAAAATATTTTCCAAACTGTTTTGAAAGAAAAAAAATTATAAAGTTAAAAGTTTAAAATAAGTTTTTTTTATAGAAACTTTTATATTTCATTTATATAAAAAAATATTTTTGAAATATAGAAAACATAAAAAAGTATGAAAGAAAAGTAACAAATAAAAATATGAAATAAAATAAATAGTTTATATCTTTGGATGGCTGAAGAATCTAATCCAACTAAGCGAGCTAGCTATTCATTCCGTGTTTGGATCCGCGAAGTTTGGAATAGATGCTAATTCTTGTTGTTTTTCTATTCTAATTAAAAAATAGATTAAAGACTATTTCAAATAGTTGACTTAGCTGCTAACCTTGCTACAATTCAACCCCACTCTAAAATTTTCTTGTACCTTAATTAGGCACAAAAATGAATCATTAAACTTAGAAGAGAAATGTAAGAATATGTAAGGCATCCAGTTAAAATCAATTATGAGAAAGAAACAAATTCTTTTGGATTTCTCTTCTTATGCACTTAAATATTATTATTTTTTAATAAAATCAATACCATTAACTGTGACATAATTCTATCGGTAGGTTTCATAGGGCCGGTGCTAAAATATATATATAACTCCAAGCCTGCGATTTACCTAATTTCTCTTTGATCTTTTGAAATTTCTAAAAGTCGAATGATGGGTTATTTGAAATTTAGGAGAATGCTATTTGACAAAGTTTTGACCGACAGATGGGGATTTAGGTCCAAAAGGGATTGAATGCCAGTGCAGCTCCAGCTTTGTCGTATTACACGAATCTAAAAATCATTTATTTATTGAAGAAATTGTAAAAAAAACACCGAGGAGATGCGTAGACTTCTCTGCTTCTTGGAACATTTGAAGATATATATATATATATATATATATATATATATATATATATATCGTGAAGAAATTCTCTTTTGAAAAAGAAAACAAAAATAAGCGGTTCATAATTAGCCATAAATATTTTCAATTTAACTATCGTTACATGCACCAAATAAATATATACCTATCTATAAATGAGTCAATTAATATTTAAAAAAAAAAAAAAAACATATGTTGCCTCTTAACTAAGCAGACGTATTGATGAAACTTAGTTTTGTTTCACATTATTTACTTCTATAATTATAAACATAATTATCACTATATTGGTAGCAAGTTAATAACGGATTACGAAATGGTAGCAAGTTAATAACGGATAATACTAATATAATAATTATTTTTATTATTAATTAAATAAAACATTAGAACATATACATTCATTTCCATGTGTATTGTACTTTATTGATTTTTTTTTATCATGCCAAGCACAAGTAAACCACTTAAAATACTATTTTTTATAATAAAAAAAAATCATACCCGTACCTGTCTTATCGGTACGGATCGGGTAAACGGGTGCTATTGACACCCCTAGCCAGACCTCTATGTTTGGTAAAACAAAATTGTAAGAATTTGACTTCAATACAATAACCATCGAGAGATGAAAAATATAAATCAAAGCGTGACCCATTAATTTGTTAAATGATACAATTATTTGTGTGCACGTAGTGTGTAATATGTATGAAGTACTTAATTTACTTTTGGTATTTGAAAATAATTATTTGAAATTTAATTTACTAAGATGCTGACTTGACATCAAAATATTTAACAGTTAGATTCCTCCTTATTACTGTAAATGTAATTCTTCAGATGTTTTTCTTCTAATTCTAGAGGTTTATTGTTATATTTGGATGTCTCTTGTCTTGTCGTAATCAAATTTTAGTCCTTCGTAATAACAAAGTGACTGTCATCTCCATTATTATTATTATATGATTTATTTACTTAGATAGAAAATATCAATATAAGTAAAAGCAATGTTATAAAACTATACGTGTGAGACTGTAATCTTTGTATACTAAAAGAGTATTTTAATGACCTAAATGTACGGGATGGTAAGAATTAATTGCCTTGATGATTATTTTTCTACAATACAGTATTTTTAATTTCGTTATATCTGAATTTTTATTTGTTACTAACTCTCTTATAATGATTCAATATAAATTTTGGATCCTAAGCTTCAAATGAAAATGCTCAAGCATCATGAATATTCTTTTATTTTATGTTCCTCCCTGAAATATTTTTTGCCCCCCTCTGGATGTTTGATTTGTAATTCATGTTAAATTTAGTGTTAAAATCAAAATAAATTTATTGAATTATGATTAGTAATTAGAATTATAAGTTAAAAGATCAGAAATTATAAGTCAGAGCACTGGAGGATATAAGTCAAAACATTATTTTTTTTATCGAGTACCCAATTAGTTAATGAGTTTAAATTCGATAAGCTATTTAATCCCGATTCGATACTTTTTTGCTCCCCCTGACAAAAATCCTAGGTCCGCCCCTGCTTGTATAAGGAACAAGGAATTGTAACGTAGCAGGTGAATCTGCCATTGCAGCTACGACAATCATAGTGACAAATGAATTATTTGGGTTCGGTTTGGCGAGGTCAAAAATTCGTAATTTGGAAATGATTTAGAATTCGGATGAGAGATCTCAGTCCTGCAAGAGAGAAAAAAAGAATATTATGAAAAAAATTCGTAAAATTCGCGAATTATTCGGGTTTAATTCAGTCAAGGTTTGATCAACCAAATAATTTGGTGTTCGGTTCGGTATCACCAAAAACATAAATTATTCAAATATAATACGCGAATCTTATCACTATGACGACAATAGTGTATTCCATGGTCTTAAAAGTAGTCACTACTTGAGCCACAGAAGATACTTTTTGACCGATAGCTACATAAATACATATTACATTTTGCTCTTGTTGATTGAGAATTGTATCTGTGGTCGGACTCAACACAATTGAAATGGACAGTCCAGATTTAATTTCAGCCAGTAGGTAATCGAAATGGCAGTAGGGGGCAGCATTATTTGTGCTTTGAGATGCGTGCCAAGTTAAAAATTCTATTTTCGGACCGTCCGATTCAATTTTACTCAGTCAGGAAACCTGAGGGGGATACGAATTCTTATGAGCACACTGAGGAGAACCTTGTAAGCTCCGCTCCTCCTAGGAAAAGAATAAAAAAATAGAAGCACAAACATTGACACATGGAACTAAGATTATAATATCAGGAGATATGGTCCCACAGACAGGGGAGGCGAAGGCTAACAGAGCGACTGCTGGTGTATTGTGGCTTGTGGGTGGGCGGCGAAGGGAAAACACGCGTGCGCCTGCGTGGGTCCCACCCTTTGACATCCATACACACCTCAGTACCTCACTCATCGCATCATGCTGACGTTACAGTCTTCCTAATTTCTTCCTCCTCTTGATCTTCTGTGTCCTTCCCCTGTTACGCTACCTGTAGCTGCCTGCCATTATATTAAAGAGAAAAGGTAACGTCCCCCAGGCTACAATCCCCCGAAAATCCTCACGTATAAAAGCTTTTCCTTTTTAGCTTAGTTCCGACGTGCTTCCAACTGCCATAATTTCAAGTACAATATGTATGTTCGCAAGATAATATGTGTATGTTTACAAGATAATACGTATAAGTTCACAGGATAATATGTGTATGTTCACAGGATACTATGTGTATGTTCACAGAAGGTGGTCCCCAACAGCTGTCACACGTTTTTAACAGCTGTCACGCGTTTTCAACAGCTGTCACCCATTTTCATCTGAGACCACGTGTTTTCATCTGCAGGACATCCATTAAACTTGTTTATATAATTGTTTTCATAGTATTGCAGGATCTAATGAACTTGTTTATAGGATTAGTGTAAAAAGTCCGAAAATTTTCGGGAGACTGAGTCGGAGACTATTAGCTGCTTCCTATATTAAAAGTTAATGGTAATTAAAAATTGATTTTGTAAATTGAGTAGGTCGTGATAGTATTCATTACCTGTTATATTTTATTATACGATAATAATTGTCTTAATGTGAATTGATGCCCCTGGTTTTTGTTTTTCTATTGAGAATTGTTGAAAAACTATTTAATGTTCATTTGATAGGAAAACTGTATAGATATAATTTATCACCTTTTGTATCTGTGTTAGTGTGTTACTAGTTTGGAATTTGTTTTGTACATTTTGCTGAAGAGAAATAAATTACGGTTAAGAGATGGCACGCAATGTGAGAGCAATCAATCGGTCACAGTCAACTAACAAATCACTTGCTCGGTCGGGGTGACATTTTAATATTTTATAGACATGCGCAGCAGTGTTGTAAAACGGTATGCGGTCGTCCGACGGTATCGTCAAACCATTAATCAGAATTATACAAACAATTTAACAGTTTTATTAAATTTATATATATATATATATCATAATTTATTAAATTCATTAAACTTATCAAATAAACTTAATTTAACTTAATTTTATTATTATAACATAATACTACACTTATTTTTTTAACGCATAAGCATTTTACGTGTCAGTAACACATTTATTTAATGAAAAAATAAATTCAAGAGTTAAACTTTTTTCAAATACTAATAACATATTATGTGAAAGAAATAAAATATTCCAACATAAAATCACTAAATTTAGTTTATAATAACAACTTAGTTTCATAAATGAATATGTCGTACTTATTGAAAAAATATATGATAAATAAATAGAAGAATAATTAATCAATTTTAAAGTAAGTAAGAAGAAAAAAGATATATAAAAAATATTGAATGTATGTCTAAGCACAAATAAAACTGCAATACATGATTTATAAAACTTATTTCACACACTATCACATAAAAAAAATCAATGTGAATTTTTTTTATTGAAATAAATTGAAATAAACGGGAATAAATGGCAGATTAAACGGTAAAATGACCGATTAATCGGAAAAATCCGTAAAAAGTCCTCCGTTAAGTGTATTCGTAATGGTTTTGCCGCCGTTTCCAATTAAACAACCAATTAATTGACAGTTTAGGCCATTTTTTACAACATTGATGCGAAGTATAGAAGAACATTATTCAGGAAATAAATCTAACAAAACCTGTTATTCTCATCTTAATTATTCAATTTTTTTTTATGTGTAAATTTTAATAAAGAAGTTTTTGCATGCGTAAATTTCAACGAAGATTAACGATTTTGGATTGGAATAATAGTCCTGTTATTCCTTTAGAATAACAACATATTTATTTTCCATTGTTCAGGCTTTGATTTGCTTAATAGTTAAAACTAATATATATATATATATATATATATATACACACACACACACACACGCGCGCTACTTCGTGAATTAAACGGGTTGTTTTAATTCGCGCTCATATCTCTAGTTTCAAAGTCCAAATAGCCGATCCAAACCGTTAGATGTTTAATCTATATTAAAATGTACTTGGAGACGAAATTTTACATTTTTTGAAATTTTTTTACTATTTATTAAGATGGTTTGAAAATCGCTGTTTAATGGTGCAAAATTTTAATAAAAACAACGATTTTCAAACCATCTTAATAAATAGTAAAAAAATTTCAAAAAATGTAAAATTTCGTCTCCAAGCACATTTTAATATAGATTAAACATTTGACTGTTTGGATCGGCTATTTGGACTTCGAAACTAGAGATATGAGCGCGAATTAAAACAACCCCTTTAATTCGCGAAGTAGCATAGCCTTACTCTATATATATATATATATATATATAGAGGAGGGATCAAGTTACAACAACTTTTGAGTTACAACAAATTACAATAAGCATTTCCTACATTTTCAAAGTCCAAATCATCAATTCAAACCATTAGATGTGATCTCTACAATAAAATATGCTTGGAGACCAAATTTTACATTTTTTGGAATTTTTTTACTATTTATTAAGATGGGTACAAAATTCAATGGTTTGAATTTGACTAGTTTTTGTACCCATCTTAATAAATAGTAAAAAAATTCCAAAAAATGTAACATTTGGTCTCCAAGCACATTTTATAGTAGAGATCACATCTAAGTGATTTAACGGTTTGGATCAACGATTTAAACTTTGAAAATGTAGAAAATACTTGTTGTAATTTGTTGTAACTCAAAAATAGCTACCATGCTTTGAAAATTAAAGTGAGTGTTTTAATTTGCGCTTATATCTCTAGTTTTAAAGTTCCAAACGTCGATTCAAAACGTTCAAGTTGATATCCATATTAAATTGTGCTTGGAGACCAAAGTTTATATTTTTTGAAATTTTTTTTACTATTTGTTTAGATTTTTTGAAAATAACTGTTTTTGATAGTCCAAAATTTTCTTAAAAACACTGATTTTGAAAAATTCTAAAAAAATAGTAATTTTTTTCTAAAAAATAGTAATTTTTTTCTAAAAAATATAAAATTTGGTCTCCAAGCACATTTCAATATGAAGAACATGTTAAGTAGTTTGGATTAACTATTTCAACTTTGAAATTAGATATATGAGCGCAAATTAAAACACTCATTTTAATTTGCAAAGCATGGTAGCCTTACTCTCTCTCTCTCTCTATATATATATATATATATATATATATATAGAGAGAGAGAGAGAGAGAGAGAGCTGAGCTATGGTACATTGCAATGTATAGCCTTCTTTGTACATTGGACTATAAATCACATGATTCAAAATCCAAATAACTGATCCAGACCGTTCATCTTATTGTCCATATTAATGTGTTTGGAGACCAAATTTTATATTTTTTGGAATTTTTTTACTATTTTTTTAGATTTATTGAAAATTGCTGTTTTTTTATGGTCCAGATTTGTCTGAAAACAACGATTTTCAATAAATCTAAAAAAATTGTAAAATTTTTTCCAAAAAATGTACAATTTGGTCTCCAAGCACATATTAATATGAACAATAAGATGAATGGTTTGGATCAGTTATTTGGACTTTAAATCATGTAATTTATAGTCCAATGTACAAAAATGACTATACATTGCAATGTACCGTAGCCCATTTATGTAGAGTAGTATGGGATCAATAGTTTCTTCCTCAACAAATAACATAAGAAACACAATAGGGTACATCTAATAGAGCAAGTTGGATGCCTGGCTATAGTTGTAGTCTTGTAGATACCAATCTAATGGAGCAGAATTTTTGACAATGAAATAGAAGTCAAAAGGTAAAAGTTTTTACCTTTTGTCTAGCATGTGATCATTTATATGCTTGAAATAACAAGTCATGGGTCATTCTCCCATTCTGACCACATCTAAGCATGAAATCCGGACTTTATAAAAATAGTTTTTGAGATAAAACTTCATAAGAATATTTTGAGAATCAGTTTTGAGTCATAGACAATTATGTTTGTAATTTGATTAAAAAATTTATATATACAAATATATCTAAAATTAAAGGACTTGTTGTAAGATTATCTAAAAAAAAGAGTAGATATGTGAACAATTTAAGTAATCATTTTAATAAATTCAAAAGCATTTGAAAAGTAACCTATTAATATATCAAATTTCATGTTATAATAGTTCAATTCAAATATCAGTTGAGTATAAACCAAAAGTAGTTAAATTTAGAGACTTCAATAAAAAAATTTAAATTTGACAAACAATAATGTGCATATTAAATCGGGTCTGTCTAAATTGCTACTGGCAGTAGTTCTGCCCAGGTGCTGCCGGGGCTATTTTTAGCCGTGTGATATCCAAACAACAAATACAAACCGTTAGATGTTTAATCTATATTATAATCTACTTGGAGACCAAATTTTACATTTTTTGGAATTTTTTTACTATTTATTAAGCTGGTTTGAAAACCTCTGATTTCAGTAATTTTCTGCAGCATTGAAATCAGCGGTTTTCAAACCAGCTTAATAAATAGTAAAAAAATTCTAAAAAATGTAAAATTTGGTCTCCAAGTAGATTATAATATAGATTAAATATCTAACGGTTTGGATTTATTGTTTGGACATCACATGACTAAAAATAGCCCCGGCAGCACCTGGGCAGAACTTCTGCCAGCAGCAATTTAGCCACAGCCATATTAAATCTCATTATATTTTATTTGTATAAAATATATAGTTTAGTATATATCTCTATTCTTATATTATACACATAGATGTCCTGATTCGCCAACGGCTATGATTGAAAGATGAAATTTCGGATTTAATATTAGTCCTCCAATCAAATAATTTTTCTTTTTTTGATTAAATGCATTTTTTTTATGTGTAGAAGTCTAAATTTAGTTAGAAAGAGATTTTAGTAACATTAACTATAATTAGTGCCACAAAATGGAGCAACTAATTTATTAGTACGAATTCATTTTCACTAAATATTTTTTGTCCTTTTGGTTTTTGTCTATGAGATGTATATATTTCTACAAGTAATTTGTCTTTTTTTTTTTTTATTAAATCTCTTTACTTGCATCAAAGTTTGAAATTCAAATTGTAAATCAAATTCTTGATTTTCTTCATTTATAATATGTTTCCGTTGCAACGCATGGGTACGATACTAGTACATAATTAGTTAGCACTTTTAACGAGATGATTAAAATATCCCACGGTGCATCTTTTAGTTCGGGAAGATTCACAAAAATGTTCTCAATGATTCAATAGCGTAGGTATGAGTTTGTACTAGAAATATATAATCATCATGAGATATTATTTTTACTGAAAACTTGTATTTGTTTATTTCTTGACAGTTCATTGCTCAATCTCAATATACGTAGACTAGAAAAGCAAAACGGAATCCAGAGTTCCAGACGATAGCGGATTTCGTCATTAGCTTCTTTTTGGCATGTGTAATAGTAATGAAATGGTAATAACCTAATTTTTGAAGGACTTCATACAAAATGTGTACTAATAATTTTGTAGATCTAGAAACACATTGAAGGGTGTGCACGTGTAATTAATCTACCTATACGGTATGCCATATTTTATTTTATTTTTATTGGGTCGGAAGCCCGGTGTGATTTGTCAAAGTCAATAGATTTAGACAGGACACTAATTTATTTTAGATGTGTTCATGCATAATTTTGTATTTTTACTCATAAATATTAGATTTCTAAATATCATACTATAACAATGCTATAATATCTTTATAGTATAGCGCTGTAATCATGACAAATGAATTATTTGAGTTCGGTTCGGCGAGGTCAACAATTTGTGATTCGGGTATAATTCGGAGATGATTCGAAATTATCTGGACTATAAATCTCAGTCCTGCAAGAGAGCAAACAAAAAGTCGGGAAAAATTCGCGAATTAATCGTCAAATTCGGGAAAATTTTGTATAATTCGCGAATTATTCCGGTTTAATTCGGTCAAAGTTCGGTCAACCGAATAATTCGGTGTTCGGTTCGACATCACCAAAAAAAAGAATTATTCGGGTATAATACGCGAATCTTGTCACTATGGCTGTTATAGTATTTTCAGATTATAAAAGTTATGACACGTACTATCGATGTTATAGTACACTATAGCGTGCTATAGTGATGTAATATGATAATAGCGTGCTATAGTATTATAAAAGTTATTTTTTAACCGTTCCGTTATGATGCGATAAACACTATCTTAATCTTTAATAAACATTAACAGGTAATATATGAATGGCACATAATTATTAAAAAAAGGATTAATTTAAATTTAGCAGCACATAATTAAATAGTTTTTTTTTGATAAAGTGGGCTATCTAGTGCCTACCCACTGATCGATTTCATCAATAACGAAAAAAAAAGGTAAAATGAAAATAAAATGGTATTAGACTGCCAGTATCAAATCCGAATATATTATATACAAAGCTATTATGTGCAAAATACTATAAAATAACACAAAAATATCATGCAATAATTGACCACACTATCTAAATAATCAGTTACTAATTAAAAATGCTATTCAAAGTACTTCACAAATTAATCATGCAATCACTACAAACATTATATACAACTACAAGAATGGAACAATATTTGCAAGAGCAAAAGTGACTATCGACGAAGATATACTGACATAAAAGTACCTTTTTTATTAGTTTGATACTCATTAAACACGAATCCGCGGATGGTGCCAATTTTGGAACTAAGTAGAGGAATATGATGACGGTAGTATACGTGAGGGTATACTGACAATATCGCTTGCAACTACTGTCCCATTCTTGTAGTATGGTTGGCGGATGATTTATATTACTATATACTATATTGAACAAAGTTAGGGTATGATGTGCTCACCAAGAGGAGTTGGTGGGCACACCTTCAAAAGTCTATTAGATTGTTTTCAAACGACGAATTCAAACCGTCGAAATCCATCTATTTCAGGAGTGATGCATGCAAATAATTTTTTTACAAGTTTCGAATTCATTTTGTACAAAGTCAAGTGGTTAAAAAATGAACCTTTTATAAGTTGTTTTATATATTCATTTTTTATTATTTTTTTGACCGTTTGACCTTGTACTAATTGAATTCGAAACTTCCAAAAAATTCATGTACATGCATTACTCATGAAGTAGATAGATTTCAACGATTTAGATTCGTCGTTTGAAGACAATTCGATAGACTTTTAGAGGTGTGCTCATCAACCCTTCTTGGTGAGCACATCACACCCTAGCTTTGCTCTACTATATTATATTATATTATATTATATTTATCAATTATTTAATGCGACAAATAATACATATACTAATTAACAATTATATATTGGGATATCAAAAAAATTATCTGTGTATGTTTTATTTAATAAAAAAATCATAATGGATTTTATTTATACTCGGGTCTGCTATTATAATTTGCAGCCAAATTTAACAAAAATAAATAAATAATTGGTTTTGATAATGGAATTGTGGCCACTGGCCCCTATTCACACAGCAAATCTACGCCAAGTTCTGTAATTTTTTTTGCACCCGGTTTATATGAGTACCTTTTTAGAGGCAAAAATTCAGCATTATGGTCCCCTAGACCCCTAGAAGCTTATCTATGTCCTTTTTGACATGTAGGTAAATGTATTATACTTTTCAATAAAGTAACTGGGAAAACCTATCATAATAATACAATATTAATATATTCCATACACTGTAAAACTTAAGTTATAGAAGATCCGGAATTCCGGATGGAGGGGTCAAAATTAGGTCCAAGTGGTCTCTGGTCTCTGGAGAAGGTTGGCGACTGAAGCGATCAAAGTTGAATTAGAGATATTAAATAATATTTAGCAACAATTCATTCCCTCCGAATCTCTGGATTAGGCTGATGTCGCAATTAGGTCTTCTTAATTGAAATGAAGTCAATGGTAATCTTGGATTAATAAACTAAAAATATTTAAGTAGATGGGAAAGTGTATTTGGCCAGCCATTTTTTACTTGAAATTTTTGGTGGGACTTTAATTGGCACTCGATTAAAATGGGCTATCACACTAGGTGACTTGACTCTGTAATCTTATCTTTTCAGCAATGAAAATGGGCTATAGCCTCTTTTTTTTTTAAAAAAAAAAAAAAAAAAAAAAATTGGCACTCGATTGGCTTATATTAATTATTTATTCCTAAGTATTTATACAGATCGAGTTATGAACATTGTACTTACATAATTAAAAAGTTGAAATATTTTATGAAGGTTCGATATTGGTACACAAAATGTGTCTCATTGTGTTCCGATAGTTTTTTTTTTAATTTTTTTTTTATGTTCAATGATTAACCAAAATATTCCTTTGGTCATGATACGCTCACACACACACGGTCTCACACACACGTACATATTCTTTTATATAAAATTTCACTCTATCTATAACATAATAATTCAATGTTGTAAAGTTGCTCAGTTTTACTTGGCAAATAAGTTATATAAGATAAAAAAGAAGATAATTAAGAGTACTACACTAATCATGAAATATAATTCCAGATGCCAGGTTTAGGGCTTGCGGTATCTTTCCGGCTTCTTTCTTTGCAAATTAAAAAAAGATGTTAATTGCTCTATATATGCAATTAGTTGCATTTCTATTTACTAAGGGATCGAAGTATATATATATAGTCACAACCAAGATTAACTTTATTTTTACAACTACAATAATCAACATCAAAGCTTGTCAAAATTCAAAATTAAATTTATATAGGTGCATGTAATTGTTTTAGTCATCTCGACAGAATTTTATGGAACTTGAGAATCATTTGGTGGCATCTATATATAATCCAATCATCCAAAACCTTGAAAGAAAGATCCATTCTAAATTTTATAAAGAATAACAATACTATTTGTTTTGAAATGAAATACAAAATTATACGTAAGTTCCATTCACGTACGTATACGTACTGAGAAGCATATATATTAATATATATTCATATGGCAGATCTTAAGGAGCACAAATATATAGATGTGCGCATCTAAAAACATGAACATATGTATTCAAGCAATATATATAGAGGTTGATTAATATCAAAACGTTTACATTTTGAAAGTTCAAACCTTTCAACATTCAATCTATAATAAAATGTATTTGGAGGCCAAATTTTACATTTTTGGAAATTTTTAATCTTTATTAAGTAAGTTTTAAAATCACTGTTTGCAATGATTCAAAAATTTTTCACTATTTATTAAAATTAACAATTTTAAAACTGTCTTAATAAATAATACAAAAATTCAAAAAAAAATGTAAAATTTGGTCTTCAAGCATATTTTAATATAGAGATTACATCTAATGGTTTGTATCGAGCATTTGAACTTTGAAAATCGGAAAACCAATTGGTTACACCACGGCTCTGGAACAAATGTTTTGATATTAGCAAACCTCTCACTCTCTATATAATTACAAATGTCTAAAAGTATATTTATAGGGTCCAATATTTCAACTAAACAAATATTAAAAAGTTTATAAATATATTAATTTTATATTGAACTCGTTTTATTTAATTAAAAAAGCGGATTATTGCATCAACTATATATACATTTTTTTCCAATTCAAAACTTGCATGATATTAATTAACTACACAACAAACTAGCTTGTTGATTTTCCTTGGACTCTATTGGACTACTGTTGCACCGTGATCAGTGTGGAACAATAGTCTGGAAGTGAATATATAAGTCTTAACCGAATAAAAAAAATAGATTACTTGAAATATAGAGAGACCCATTTTTAAGATTTTTACGAATAATTAACTCACCTTATCTCTGATCAGAATTCACAGTCTTCTAATAATGCCTTTTTAACCAGTCTGGCCACCAAATTTAACCTGCTACAGAGGTGGTCACCAAAAGTGCTTCGTTCTGTACCGTCTAATAATTTAATCATGCGTCAATCTTGATAAGATCTAGTGGCCCAGAAAGAGAGCTGGGGAGAGGTTTTCCTGCCGTGGAGGTTCCCTTTGTTCAATTGCTGGATTTAATTACATTTATACTTTTCTTTAAAGAATAATTAACAATATTATGTATTTTTATAATTGACCTAATCTGTCAAAGCTACAGATCTACGGGTAAGGATATACCTCCAAATCATTCTTTTCCGCCAGTGACTAATTCAGTGACAAATGTCAAACCAGATACTCCATTTGTATGCAAATCCTGATTCATTCTCTTTCAACGGTTTTATATAAACCGAAGCGACACCACACCCTTTCTCCTTTCCTTATTCCACCCACGCTTATCCCACCAACCTCACTCCACTAGAAACAAAATCCAACCACACATCGGAGGGGTACATAAAAGAGATAGAGGAGAACAACTAAATTAACCATGGGAGAAGAGATGACTCAAACCGGAGTCTGCGCCGCTGTCCCGACTACTGGCTGGTGGAACTCCATGAAAGCCGGTGTCGGTTTTGAAGGTCACGTCATGCCGTCGCCCGTAACATGCTCTCCGTTAGATAACATAGCCACCACAGGTGGATTTCCTTGGCCGGCTCTGACCAGTGATCATTTGGCAGTTGAAACAAAATCAAGATCGTCAATCGAGTCTCCTGGATCGGCCTCAAATAGCTCAGTAACTTATAACATGCAAGATTGCACCCATCAATCACAGATCATGTCAGATCAAGCCTTCACCTCACCAGTTATGATGGCTTCAACTCCACAATTAATGGGTTTTGATTTATCATCAACTCCTGTATCGGACTGGAACCGACCTCTTTTGTAAGCACTATTAAATTATACATGTTCTCTTCAATATCATATGTTAGCTACTTTACTTAGCGCTCATCATGCAGGGATTTCTAATGTCACAAGTGTGATTTTAATGAACAGGAACAACAATACAAGTGTGCAGAATGAAGCCAGTTATCCGGCTATGTATCAAGAAGACATGACCATGAAACCCTACTTTGATAATCCAAATACCCTTGGTGGCGGTGGCAACATGACATTAAATCAAGGGCTAATGTTACAAGATCAAAACAATCAATTCATCCCTGAATCAAGGGGTTCAGGATTGAGCCTGCCATCATCGCTCGAATTCCCATCTAGTGTGCTTCGTAGTCTCCTCGCTCCATCAGTTGGACCACCCCATGCATTTCATCAAAACAGTCAGATGTGTATTCCGACTAACGATGGTGATGGACCAAGCAAATGGCTGGAAAGTTCAATAAACTCGAATATTAATGCAGCATATTATGATAAGATTTCTTCTATGAGGCAACCTCTTCAGTTTTCTAATGAGACTCCATTTTGGAGCCCGTCAGGCGCCATGTCTAGTAGTGCTTCCCATATTGGCACTTCAATATTTACTGGAAATAATCCAGAACTGAAGGTACGGAGTATTTCCTAACACCACACTTATAAAGTATTACCATACGATGGGAAGTAGTAAATCAGATATTGTTACATATTGAATAGTTACAAGTTTCAACTTGAATTGTTAGCTTTTTTTCCCTGGCTTGTGATACTTGTTAATTAAGGACCTTTTTATCAATGACTAACTGTCATTATAACATGTATTAAAAAATCTTTGCTTCTCCAGACCGCAATGGAAGGTGTAGGACAATCAAGTTCAATGATTAAAAGAAAGACAGAGAGCACTTCATCACTAAAGAAGCCTAGAATGGATACACCATCTCCATTGCCAACTTTCAAGGTATAAAATATAATAATACACTTGCTTTTTCGTCTTGCTAATAATTATTCTTGACCCCCCTTCTTGTTCGTTGGTGAATATAGGAACTTAAATGAACTATGATATAATTATGATATATTAATGTGTAAATTTACATATATGCAGGTGAGGAAAGAGAAACTAGGGGACAGAATCACAGCACTCCAGCAACTGGTGTCTCCTTTTGGAAAGGTGAAGAGAGCTTTTGATTACATCTCCACTAGTTGAATATATATTATCCCATTGGTACTCTTACTAAAAGCTTTCCTTCTTTCGGTATTGCTTCAGAACTTAATCATGCTATACTTCTCTCTTTTCCTTTCTTTAACAGACTGATACAGCATCTGTTCTTCATGAAACGATAGAGTACATCAAGTTCCTTCATGACCAAGTTGGTGTAAGTGAATGCTTCTCCCTCCCTCTCTCTCTAGATCTTTTGAAACGTTGGCAGTGGCTATCTCTCTCTCTCTCTCTCTATTTTCTTTTAAAACGTTGGTCAGTGGCTGCCAAGCATCATTTCACTGAACTCTCTCTCAAAACTTGGTAGGAGCTACCAAGTGCTCTCTCTCTCTCCCTCTCCTTCCTGTCAGCCATGACATAATAAACCGGGATACGGTCAATACATATGTTTATTAATTTTATGTGTTTTGCAAACCTAATTACTTTTAACATAGTTTATAATGAATCAAATTTGTGTTTACTGCACTTATATATTTTGATTGAATGCTATTTATACAGCTTATATTATATTCAAGGACAAAAATTACCTTTAAATATTTTCTGTTTGATTAATTCTACATGTTTGCTTCCATAGGCGCTCAGTACTCCATATTTGAAGAATGGCCATCAAATGCAGCAAATAAAGGTAATACATATATATTTGCTTCAGTTCGATCCTTATTTTTGGAGAGACTATGATACATCATGATTCATGACAACTTCTAGGATTTATATAATTTGAATCAACTTTAACGTTCTCGGAATTAACATAGTTTAATTTTTCTTTATATATTATTTGGCGAACTTAGAACCCGGAAAATTCAAAGGAGAATGAAGGAGCAAGAAGGGACTTGATAAGCCGAGGATTGTGTCTGGTACCAATCTCTAGCACATTTGCAGTGGCCAGTGATGTACCAGTAGACATTTGGGCTCCGGTCTTTGGTGCGAGTTTTAGGTAGATCAATAGTTTGTTAAGGGGTCATGAAACCATTTACAAATATATACCTGATAAATTTGAATGAGGTAGAAGGAGGAGATACCACTTCATTAATTAAATACACAAAATAGTGCTTTAAGTGAGCAAGATGAGCAGATTTTAAGGAAAATAAAAGCTAGGATAGATGATAATACAATTATGATTAGCAGGAGAGGAATTTAATTATGTTTGAGAACTAGTTTATTAACTAATTAAGGACATGACTAGAGGCCCTAAACATAATTAAGTCTGTAGAAGTGTTTGTTGTACCATTAAGGAGTGGTATTACCTTCTTCTTTTCTCATTGATTTGGTTTCTTATATGTGTAAGTTGATGATTTTATATGACATTTCAGTTTTATATATATTAATTAATATCATTTGCCTATATTCCATATATGTGTAAGTTGGTGAATTTCAGTTTTATATATACTATTATCATTTGCCAATATACCATATATATAAGAAGTTGCATACTAATATTTCAGTGTGTTCTCCCTGGGGTGATTTGTGAGTTTAAATCCTCATGATCTCACGTTAAAGAAAAACATTTCTTTGCACTAAATATTATGTATATATACCACGACTCTGTATTAAATAGTAAGTGCTCATACTTTACAAAAAATATATGTACATATTGTTGTACAAACATTCACCTAAATCCACCTTTTTTTCCTACCATATTCTAGTGCAATCTACTGACACTTTTGCAGTCCAATTCACTACGTGTATTATATTCTTGAGACAAATGAGTATTATTTTAACATTTGAAAGGAAATAATTCAAAGAAAAAGATGAATATATATGGTCCATCAATAATTTTCTTGTTCATCTATTTTTTATATATATATGGTATATCCATTTTTGTGTCAAAGTCAAAAGATTATAGTTTCATTTCCATCGCCCATTATTTAAACCAGGGCTGTTTTTTGGGCTTTGCCTCAGAAAACATTTGCTGAAAAGTTAATTTTAAAATATTTATTCATGATCTATTATTTCTCAATATTTTTTTTGCATTTAAAAAATTTAAGCACAAATAAATGTTTTTTTGGAAACATTAAATTAAGACATATATAATGGTAAATTAATAACACGATTAATCGTGTAGTAATTCAACTGAGTAATACCAAAAAAGAATATGATTTTAGAAGTTATATTGTACCTAAGACCTATCATCAAACACATCTTTCAAATTAAGAGGGAGAAACATGATGCACAATCGATCCATCCGATAAAAAATTAACAAGGATAGAAAATTTACTGAATCAAACGGATAATAAACATCGATGATGTCCAATAGCTACAAGATTGGGGGCTAAATATTCTTCATGAACATAGTAAAAATGATTTTTTTCCTGTAATTTCAAATATGTTTGGGGCCCGTCAAAAAGTATTAAAACTAGAACACAAATTATTGAAGTTCGCTGACGGATAGTTATTTGATTCCCAAGTTAAATGAAATTAATATGCATGCCATGGGATGATGGAGAACACGTGTAATTTACTGTTTTATACAAATATTATCATTAATTAAAGATACGAAATGAATTTACTAAAAATGAATGCACACACTGAAATATATCAAGTGTTAATTTACATGTGTGTGGTAATTAAATAATAAAAAAGAATGAATGTATATCTCTATTCTTATATTAAGCCATGTAGATGTTCTGATCCGTTAACAATTTTGATTAAAAGATGAAATTTTATATTGAATATCAGCCCTCCGATCAAATATTCTGATTATATGCATCATTTTTATGTTTATTTACTTGTAGAAGTCTAAATTTTTTAGACACATACTCTTCACATGCAAATTATATCATTTTTTTTATGAGTCATGATTTATTTCTATTTTAAAAATATCATTTAAGAAAATTTTGAATTGATTGGTTATCATGTCTTCATTTCTTTTTATTTTATTAATTTAAGGAATGTTAATTGTCATTTAATATGTCATTTCGTTTGAGATTTTTTGTATTAAAATATGTCAAAAAACAACAAATTATATGTCATTTAATATGTTATTTAATAGGTTGTTTAAGAAATATTATTTACGTGTAGATGTCGTACTAATATGTTATTTAATAATTGTTATTTGTCATTTAGTCTAATTTCTTATGAAAATATATCAATTTATATGAGATATTTTTTATTTTTTTATAATATGTCTTGGTAGAAATGCACATGCACAATACGTACTAGTAATTAATTAATTAATGAGACATGAATTAGCAAATGTCTTTTGTGAAAACGGCGAATTAACAAAGGTGAGAACTGAATGCATAATATAACGATAGCGGTTGGATGAAGATGTTATGCATGGTACAAAACATTACTAGACGTGGAAAACTTTCGTATTAAAAAAAAATATTCATTTCCACTAACTTCTACAAAAGCCACTTAGCTTTTTGTTGACGATTTACGGTCATAGCATGATATATAATATCATATATGTAGTATAAGATATACATTTTCTTATAGGTTTTGCATGATTTCTTCTCCGCAATTGTAAGAGTGAACCTGTGCTAACTGTGTCCGCATGCATGTAGTAAGAGTGAACCTGTGCTACTGTTAAGTACTAGCTAGCTCTGCTATAAATACAAAAAATTACATCTAATATCTACTCATTGATATATAGTTGAAATATTTCATAGAAAATATCCTACTAGAATACCACAAACCGGACAACAGAACAACGTCAGTTAATTGTCAACATGAATTACATCAACATGCAAAAAGAGAAAAAAAAACTAACCACCATAGCCCAAGTTTTTTTTTTTTTTGGGTTCGTCATCAAATTTTGGGCTACAACGCACCTAATTGATTTTGTTGAATGAGGCCCAAAGGACAAGCAAACCTTTGCCTACCTCCCACTATGACTTCATTGAAAAAAATAGAACAAAACTAGATGAAGAGAAGTCTGAAGTTCTATACAGCGGTAAGGAGGAGAAAATAACAAAATATCTTTGGTTAGGAATCTACAGTCAACGACTCATGATCCCTTCCATGCATGAGAAAATAACAAAATATCTTTGGTAAGAAGGGAAGTCTCTAAGAAAACAGGGACAGGGGCCCTGTGTTTTGATGGGGAAGGGGTACTACAAGCCGCTCACTACTCCTGCACAACGACTCATGATCCCTTCCATGCAGAAGCATGTGCTCTGCTTCAGGCTATTCAACATATTGCTTCAGACACAACCACTGTCAGTTGGATAATCTTCTCGGATTGTAAGGTGCTGGTGCATGTGATCAACAACAAATCATTGGAGTCCTTGCCTTCTTGGAGGGCAGGGCTAACGGTTGAAGAATGCATGAATGTCTAGCAAGAAGTTCAGCGATACACACAACTGCAACATGCAGGGAGAGAGAGATTATCGCAACCGCAAAACTTGGCAAATGCGGCAAGAACAACAGAACAGGGCAGCAGAGGATCTAATGGCATGTACTTGAGTGAGTCTATGGTACTATGCATATCACGGGTTGTTACCGTGCTACGGCTCTATATTTGAGTTTTCAAATCCTAACGGTCGATCCGAACCGTTCATCTTGTTCTCCATATTAATATGTATTTGGAGACCAAATTTTACATTTTTTGAATTTTTTTTACTATTTTTTTAGATATTTAAAAAATCACTTGATCTGAAAATTCTGGACCATCCAAAAACAATGATTTTCAATAAATCTAAAAAAATAGTAAAAAAATTTCAAAAAATGTAAAATTTGGTCTCTAAACACATATTAATATGCAGAACAAGATGAACGGTTCGGATCGACCGTTAGGATTTGAAAACTCGAATATAGAGCTATAGCACGGTACCAAATCGTAATATGCATAGTACCATAGATTCACTCCATGTACTTTGTCAGACAACTAGGAATTGAAATGTTTTTACTTCCGCAATTTTTTACTTTTCATTAAAAGTAGGTAAATTTTATTTCTAGTTATTTCGATTAGATAGTTCATGGTACAATGCAATATACTTTCTAGTCATCTTTCAATAAAATACACCGTACTAAAAAAAAAAAAATGCAATCTACGATCCAATATAATGGATCTTTTAACGGCCTTCAAGGTCTGTAATGGTGATCTCGTACGAACTGCTTGATTCCCACAATTGGGCCTGAACGGAATTGATTCTTGTACAAATAACGGGCTTCTTGGGCAGGGGCAATGCGGCAATTTCACTCGACAGCATGAACAAAACTGAGCCCATGAGGGGCCTATCATCGGGACATTCCTGTACACAGAGCAGGCCCACATGTAGGCACCGTAAAAGATCTGGTACTGGGCAGGGCCCACAAACAGTTGGGTCCAGAAGTTTTAGAGGATTGCCTTTTTCCCAGAGGCGCCAAGTCTGAGACAAACGTTGACACATAGAAGCATTATAAATACAAAAATAGTACAGGTTCATGACAAAAACATTATATTTACTAATTTCTATTATTAATATTGAGATCAGACATCTTGCTGGTCATTGGTAGTATCGTTTGGTACCGAGAAGGTAACTAAATAAAGAGGAGAGTAAGAACTTTCATTAGAATTTTAAGAGAACAGATCAGAAATTACAATTAACACTTCTGATAAACTTACATCTGCCAGCAGGATCATGTTCCCATTATTTCTTTGGCCACTCAGTATCTCCAACAAAAGAACCCCAAAGCTGTACACATCAGATTTGACCGATATTGTGCCGGTCATTGCATACTCAGGGGACATGTAACCACTGCATGAATTATTATGATATATATTCGTTTATAAAGTTGGACAAAGATAATGAAACAGGAAATGCAATTTTATTTTATGTGAATTAGAGAAAAAATTGTACCGTGTTCCGACTACTGTCTGTGTAGCCATTTCAACCTGATCACTTCTGAATAACCTAGCAGTACCAAAATCGGATATCTTGGGAACCATCTCTTGGTCTAATAGTATATTCGCAGCTTTCAGGTCCCTATGAATTATATTGAATCTTGAATCCTGATGTAGGTACAGAATTCCTCGAGCAATTCCGTGAATAATGTCTAATCTCATTCCCCAATCCAAGAACGGACGCCTCTTTTCATCTGTTCCAGAAATATTGGAGAGTCAGTGTTTTGCTCTGATTCAAGATTCTCAAAGTATTTAACAAAAATGTTTTGTTAATTTGTCCTTTTATTAGGATTTGTACGCTTTAAATCAAGAGGTCTTGCTTTAAATTAAACATTTTTTGCAGGTAAATTAATTATTGAGCTTAACCAGATAAATTATTATGTTGGAACTAACAAATGTTGGGACAAAACGTTAAGGATATAACCAAATTAATCCATATATATCTCAGTTTTTCAACAGTATAATCAAAATGCTGACAATAAATTGGATACAAAAGCATGTGTACTCGCCAAAAATAAAGAAGTCTAAGCTTTTGTTGCACATGTACTCATAAACAAGCATCCTCTCATCGGCATGTATACAACATCCATGGAGGCGAACGAGATTACGGTGCTGAAGTTTGGCAATCAGTAAGACCTCATTCATGAACTCATGTGGTCCTTGTAACGATTGCATTGAGAGCCTCTTCACCGCTATTTCTTGTCCATTTGTCAATTGACCCTGATAATTACCAAAATTCATACATTTGAATATTACATTTTGCTATTCGCCTACTACATCCATAAAAAAAAAGGAATAATTGTATGTTTTAAAATGCTTTTTCTTTTTGAAAATAATAATTTGTCAAAAAAGTTGTTTACCTTGTAAACGCTTCCAAAGCCACCTTCTCCAATTTTGTTGATAATGGAGAAATTATTTGTAGACTGCATGACTGTTTCCATGTCAAATAGAGGCAGTTCGGAATCTTCGAAGCGGCTGTTCTCACTGAAGTTATAACTGGTACTACTAATGACTACAGAAGGTAAAAACTTAGGCTATTTGACTATTCAATCTTTCATTTTTATGATTTAAGATTGATGATGACTTGTTTGGAAGTACCTTACCTTTTATTTTATCTGTTGGCTTCTTCTTCCAAATGTAAACACCAAGTGTGAACAGAGTGGCAGCAAATGCTGCAACCACTACTGAAATTATGATAGCTAGGTGAGTCTTGCTGTTTTTGGTTCCTGCATCTGTTTGCACAATTAATATATCTTAGAACTTTAATTCGAATTAGTTGATCATTTAAGTCTTTACCTAATGGATGACCAATATTATATTGTTTACTAAATAATAAATAATTGTATTTGCAAATAGATAAAGTGAGAAACAAATGCTTTTGTGTTGAAGGATATATCAATGCCTTCATTTCTGCGCAATTTAAAGAGAACTAGCATTGACTGAATGGACAATATGACTATATGGCTGATACTAGACATAAGCACTTCATGCTAGTGAAGTTAAATAAATTATATCATTTCAAATTATGGAATTAAAACTGTGCAATTAAGGCAATTTCTACAATTAATTACCAAGTGGTGATGTAATCATAGAAGTTAGTCTTCAAGACCAAATATATAATAACCCACAAAGAAGTTCACACACAATTGTTTGCTACTGGAAGGTTCAATGTTTAAAATATTGGTATCCTACAAAACATATGTTGTGTAGTATGTCATCTATTCTTATACTTTAGCGGGATAAAAGATTTGCTGATCTGCAAAAAATGGACAGCTTAGACCTAACAGCCACCCTTTCTGACCAGGGTTGCCCACAAATAATATAAACTTGGCACTACAATTTTTAAGATTTTTGACACTAATAATAAGGTTAGCAATATCAATTACTGCATTCTAGCTTTCCGTAGTCTTTTTCTTCTTTTACTACATGTTTTATTTCAGAAGTACTGAACAATTAAATTTACCAGAATAACAAATTGTCTGGTAAATCTTTACAGCTACCTGATTTCATTTTCATGTTGTTTGCTACAATATATAATAATGCCTTTCAAGTTTACCACATTACAAGTGTGTTGAGCTAAAAATTTCCACTTTTATTTAAAAAATATAGAAGAATTAGCCTATGCATATGCGGAATAATTCTTTTAGTCAAAGAGAAGAAATATAGTCTTTGCAAATAAATTAAAGTTCACAGTCAATTTGACTTTTTCAGTCTAAATTAACTAAATCAAGCAAAGGGAGAAATATTTTGAGTGATTGAACCTTGCTTTGACTAAAGGATGAGAAATACAGCTGGAACCTTTTGTCGAATTACAAAACGATATTCTAAAAATTGTAACAAAAGGGGACTATCTGAATTTAAAAAATTGAAGAGCAAAGAAAAAAACATACCTAAATCAGACAGCGCAACTTTAATGTACAAATCCTGACCACCGTCAATAAACCTTGTATCGACCAACTCATTTACCCACATAATGCAACCACTACCTCCATTGCTTATATCTGTCCCCGAATAAGCCACGCAGGAACAATTCGCCAAGCACTTCTCTCTGCACCTATCAAGGTCAATAGTAACATCGACAATAACACTATGTGTCTCGGGTAACTTGACACCTTTAACCAAATTAAATCCATCACCCAGATTTGCACAGTCTAATTTAGTCTTTCTCACACACCCTTGGCTTGTATCTCTCATATACCACCCGCTGGGTGACCTTGGTTCAAACCCATTGAAGCAGCTACAAACCATTGCATCATTTGCATTACACACACCAAACACACCGCATTTTGCGTAGTAGTCGCATTGATCTCTTGGAGCAGACCAGAATACGCTCCAGGAACTTGTGTTCTGGTACCACACCAGGCGCTGCATAGTTCCTGATTCATTCAACATGACCCGAGATAGAAAAGAACCGGGTTTGTTAGAGTATCCATAAGATATCTCATCTGGACTATTGTTAAAGCTGAAACTAAACATGTCTTGAAAAGTAGTCATCTCTGGTATGCCACTAAATCGTACCCCATTCCATGGCCCGGTCCGGTACAACCTTTTTTGGTTACCATCCCACGTACCAAATTCAGGAGAACCATGTGTGTCCATATAATAGTGGTATTCTCCAATTGCTGGGTCGTCTGATGTACGCCAGGAGTAGAGTGACCACTCATGACCAGTTTTTAAATTCTTACCGACTCTCATACCCGGTAAAAAGGTGTTTGTGGGCCAATCAAAGCTTTGCCATAAAACACCATTTGTTTTTAAGTCCCTTAACACTAGATTTCCCGAGTCAAGAAGTTGTACAGATGTGGGGTTAGTTGTATAAGTGGAGTTAGAATACCACATAACACTACCGTTGGAATTATCTTCAAGTATTAAATTTCCGTTTTCAGAGATTGAAAGAACTCCAGAGGTGTTTTTGAGAGGAGAATTACGGTTAGCAACCCAAACAATTGCTTGTGGTGATACTTTGAACCAAATACCGAGAAAATGCTTAGATGCACCGGTCGAGAAGAAACCAAGCACGAAGGTACCGCCGGCTGACTCGAGCTTCCCTCCATCTGTTATGTTTTGATGTTGTTTAAATAAATCAACCGCCTCGCCCGAGCATAAGAGAAGGTGAAAAAGTGAGAAAAAGAGAATTTTCCTCATAATTGATACCAAATTAATGTGGTGGAGAGTCGTTTGCAAGATTTGCAAATTAAGAGTTATGACCGTATGAGTAGAGTTGGTAGATAGTGTTTTATTTATTAAGCTGGGCTTTAGCCATGACGCAGTTGACAATGACAATGGTGGACTTTCATAGAGAGCTTCTAATTATCCGCCAACGATCTCTCATGGTAGGGGTGTCAATGGCATCCGTTTACCCGTACCGTCGATAAGATGGATACCAGTAAGACTTTTTTTTCATAAACTTATCTGTTACGATATCTAAATAAGTAAGAGCACAGATAAAGTCTATTACGTATCAGATAATGATAAAAAAAAATTATATATATTATATATATTAATGAACAATTAATATTTATTCTCTAACTACTCTTGGTTGTTGTGTTATACTTAATTAATCATTAAAACACGTAAATAAATTCAAGCAAATTTCAATAAAGTTTAGACCTTTAAAATACGTCAAGATGTGTGAAATGAATGTGTTTTATTGTTTTATTTAGTAAATAATAAAATTAATTATTATATTAGCATTATCCGATATTTATTTGCTGCCGTATCGTTATTTGACAACCATAATGGATAAGATAAAATACGGGTAGAGATACAAAAATGCTTCCATCTGACCCTTATCGTACCCATTGACACCCCTACTCATGGACATTTTCATTCGAATGCATTTCAGGATAGTTTAATTATTTGTCGTCTTCAAGTACCCCATGACTCCATTTATTTCCTAATTGTAAGGATATTTCCTAATTTCCAGTCCTCTAGTTGAAATTCAGGTTAATTAGCTGGGAAATTTCCTCGTAATTCAATCATGTATGGGCATTATGTCATTATCGTATTATATTGTTTGCAGATCAAGCAATTGAGGTTCCTCTCTCTTCAATCAGGTAAGGACATTATCGTATTATATTCTTTGGACCGTCTAATTGGTTGACTAGCTAATAAACCGTAGATATTTTAATTTTGAACAACTAAGAGATTCCAGAAAATTGAGTTGTTCTTCTTTACTTTATCCGGCAGTTAAGATTTAAATAGATGTATTTTGTTCGCAGAACAAGACGAGGTTTATCTTACACTTTGAAAACTAAATATTTTGTCATGTAGATTACTGTTAGAATATCTATCATTGTATAATTAAAAATAGGAAAAAGTAAGAGAGAAGGATCAGTACCAACTACCCAGCATACCAAACATATCTAGCAAATAAACCAATGGTACCATAACGGCCTATAAACTAAGCTTTTTTATTTTATTTTTTTGGTTGGAAGCCCTTAGGCACATGATATTTCATAAAAAACTAGTTTCAGTACAAGCTTGAGATGAATGTCATTATTTCATTCTGAATACCAAAAAGACCAAAAAGGAAAGCACAAAATAAGAAAACAAACGGATTCCATTACATCAAGCATTGCACCATGCTAAATACAGCTACATAAAAGGAAAGAGAGGGAATGTATATCCCTTGTAGTTAAGCTGATGCAGTCGCGCCAGATTTGCAAGATGGTGGGCCTGTTCGTTCTCTTCCCTCGGTACATAAGCACAGCTGTAAAGCGGGTATTGCTTTAATCGTCTTCCGATTTGAGCCAGGAGTGTGTATGATCGCCAGTCAGCAGCTATAAGCGGTCTTAACTTACTAGTTGAGTTGAACGTATCAGCCAGCAGTTGTGAGTCCGTTAAGAAGGTGCAGCATTGGATTTGTTGTGCAATGTTTTCTTCAATTGCCATTAATAGCGCCATAGCCTCCATGTGGAAGGGGGAAGTTGCTGTAGAAAAGTATTTGATTTCATAGCTGATTAGCCTTTGTTGAGACATGAGTAGATAGGCCGCCCCCCCCCTTTTTCATCTTCTTGAAAAGATCCATCAATCCACGCGACGGTATCCCTTTGCCCTGCCAAGAATTGACATCTGTCAAATACATTATTAATTGGTTTATTTACGCTCCATGTTAGCTCCGGCTGACTTGACCATGTCGAGATGGATGCACTAATTACATCATCTGGATTGCTTTCCTTTTTTGAAAGAGATATGCACAATGCCCTTTCCATATATTCCATGCCAGTATCATAAAATTGGCGATCTGAACTTCATCAAGGTTCTGCCATAGTAAATTAAGCAAGTCTCTCAAGTAATCCTGTGAATGATTCGAAGAGCGAAGGCCCAACGAAGATCTAAACCAAGTAGCATGTGCATGGGGGCATTCAAAGATTGCATACAACACCCCTTCGACTGATGCTTGACACATTGAGCAGCTTGGGTTGATGGAGTGGATTCTTCTAGATAGGGCATGGGCAGTCGGTAAAGCTTCATGCATAGCCCTCCAGAAAAACATACGTACTCGCGGCGGCACTCTTGAGGTCTTCCAAATTTTCTTCCAAATCCCCTTCTCTTCTTTGGTTACTACCGGCCTAATGAAATTATTAAGCTGATCCAGCATTTTGTAAGCCGACTTAACCGTGAATTCCCCATTGGTAGCCCATGTGTAAACAATTTTATCCTTAACTCCTGGTCTCAAAATGACATCCCTAAGCTCCCCACTAATATTGTTTGCCACATTATTGCCCCCAAATTGAATGAGCTTAGTTATGTTCCATGATTGAGTATTTGCATCAAATAAAGTCGCTACCTTTATCCGTGTTTGAGCTCTTGTTGGCACCTCTAAAGTTTTCTA
Source organism: Carex rostrata (assembly GCF_964058835.1). Taxonomy (NCBI): domain Eukaryota; kingdom Viridiplantae; phylum Streptophyta; class Magnoliopsida; order Poales; family Cyperaceae; genus Carex; species Carex rostrata. The sequence goes on from NC_135935.1 coordinate 2,487,615, forward strand.
ATCACTAAAGTTAATGAGGCCTAACTTAGTTATTTCAATCTAGATCGATCTAAATTATTCATGTTTGGTTGACATCTAAAGTTATACCTTGACTTAAATTATTACTTGTTTGATAAGAATTTGATGGCTTAAGACATGATTTGATATTACAAATTATTTTGTCCTACAAAATTTTAATGGCTTAAGGCATGATTTGATATTACAAATTATTTTGTCCTACAAAATTTGTAATAACAATAATAAAACTATTCTTTGTATTTTTTTTTCTTTTCATTTTGATTGAAAGAAATTGTACAAGAAAACGAGTTATGTATAAATTAATTTTATATCTTAGAGAAGCACATTGTATTTAATGAATCTTATTTAATTGAAGTTATATGTGTACAAATTTATTTGTCAAAAATGTGTTAGGTTGATGAACAAAAAATTTATTATTTTGTAGTACAATTTAAAAAATATTTTATTTAATTATTTTTTAGATTGCATATTTTGTTGATTTAGAAAGTTATGCCATTTAAAAAAAAATATTGATTCTTTAATTGATAAAGTTATAAGTTTTTGTAAATGAAAAAAAATAATTGCTTATTTTATATCTCTTAAAAAGTGATTAAAAATAATAAAAATAATTAAAAGTTAGGCCTCATACTCAATTAAAATTAAACCACCTAGAGAGGTGGTTTAGTTTATGTCAATTTAGTCCGGCCTAAAGATCGGCTTATTCCGTTTTAGTCCGGCTCAATTAAATCACGTTTGGTGAAATAAGTGAGGCCTAAAGCCCTTATTCCATTGTTTAGTCCACAACCAAACATGACTTGAGAAAGAAACATTCTTTGTATTTCACTGAACTGTATTCTACAAGCTTTACATCTCTGATATTTATAGAGTATTACAAGCATTCTCTAATCTTGGTTACATACTCTAATAGAATCATATCTAACTACCAGCAGCTGTAACTAACTATTTCGTCCCTCCGTTTGTTACTGTCTTCTGAATTGTTTATATCCATTGGATTCCTGTTAGCCTCGCTCAAGCGCATCGCGGTGTACGCATGGTGTGCTTGAAATGTCAAAGCCGATATCTGAATGTCATTGTTCTTTCGATTTAAATTGTCAAGTTGTATGTTTGGGTTTCCTTGAAGGTAGAAAAAGGTAGAAAAAGAAGGAGCTATTTTAATTTGGCTCAAGAATGCTTCCATGTACATGAGAGACTCGTTTGAGTGCTTTTTGTAAAATAAAAACAAAAAGAAAGAAAAGAAAATTGAAAAGTTCATGGCTTTGTGACAAGTACATGGTTTCACGCTGTTTAATCGTTAACGGTGGTCAAACCGATGCGAATATACTTAACGGATGCATGTTTGCGGAATGAAAATGATTAATCGACTATTTTACCATTTAATCGGTCATTTATTCTAGTTTATTTTAATCTATTCCAACAAATATTTATTTGCACATTGATTTTTTTTTTTTCTGTAATAGTGTGTAATAATAAGTTCTATAAATCATGTCTTGTAGTTTTTTTTGTGTTTGGACATATATCCAATATTTTTAATATAAGTTTTTTTTTCTTACTTACTTTGAAATTGATTAATTATTATATTATTTATATACCATATATTTTTCTTAGTTACTGATGTATTTTTTTTTTAAATTAGTACAACATATTTATTTATGAAACTAAGTTGTTATCATAAATTAAATTTAGTGATTTTATGTTGGAAAGTTTCATTTAAATTTATTTTTTCATTAAATAAATGTGTTACCTATACATGTAAAGTGCTTATGCGTTAAGAAAAAAATAAGTGTAATGTCATGTTATAATAACAAAACTAGGTTAAATTGAGTTTATTTGATAAGTGTAATAAATTAAATAAATTATGATATATGTACAAAAAATTAATAAAAACATTAAATTGTCTGCATAATTCTGATTAATCAGCCACATACCGATTAATCGCTTGGCGGTACCCCAACCGTCTGATAATTGCATACCGTTATTTACAACACTGGTAGATAGAGAAGAAAAGAAGAGAAAAGGAGCCCAGTATTGGTTCGGCTTGGTGATTTGATTTGAGCATTTTAGGAGGGATTTTCTTGAAAAAGAAAGGTTGATTTGATTCTTGAACTGGAGATGCAATTTTTTTTTGTTGTTCTTAATTTGGTGGTTTGTTCAAGGTTGCATGCATGCCTCACAATATTGGTAAATAATACCTAAGGAAAGACAATACTGGTTAATCTAATCTCTGGATCTTAATTTTTATTTATTTTTAGATAGAAAGAAGGAAAATAAAATAAACTGATGTTGATATTGGCATGGGTTAGTTTTAGTCCTCTGAGAATCAATAGTAGCCAAAATTGAATATGAGGTTTTCTAAACTGCAAAATTCAATAACCTTGTTAGTTACCGGATTGAATTTTTGTCATACCCTGAGACAACCCGCCACATATTTTTACGTAAGGCGTGTGCACATGTTACGTTACGAAATTTTTACAATTTAATTCAAATGATTTAAAAGAAGGAATCGATAAATCATGTTAACAAAATAGAAGTTTAAACCTTAATTAAGGTTCCCCTAAATAAGTAAGTTAAGTGTGAATCGAAACCGCGTCGAAATTTCGAGATTTTGAAACTTTATAGGTTGAGTGCGGATGGGATTGACCCGCACTGCGGGTGGGTGCATCCGCACTCATGCAATTCTGTGTTGGTCAAAATTTACTAAGTGCTGAGTGCGGGTGAGTGACCCGCACTGCGGATGGGTCCAGCCGCACTCATAAATTCCTATATTGAGCTGAATTTCCTGAAAAATTGGCTAAGTCCCGAGTGCGGATGGGTTGACCCGCACTGCGGGTGGATTTCATCCGCAATAGGCTCGGACTTTTTTCGAAATTTGCCTAAGTCCCGAGTGCGGATGGGTGACCCGCACTGCGGATGACTTCTGTGTTAAAGCTCATTTTCTGAAAACCGACTAAGTGTTGAGTGCGGGTCAAGCCACCCGCAGTGCGGATGGGTGCATCCGCATTCAGGGTATTTTTTTACCCTAAAACCCAAATCAAAGCTTCTCACTCTCTCTCTCTCTCTTCACCATTCCCCATTTCTTGTGATTTTCGCCCCAAATAGAAGAGAAAGAACGTGAGAACTTTCCGTTCCTTTCAAACCTTCGATTGTTGCGAGAAATCGAAATCGGAACCGAGTAAGCTGCCGAGGATCTCTCCGAACTCTCCTATTTGGTATTTCTTTCTCTCCTTCTTTCTTTCGAAACCTCGAATTTTCTCGATTTCTCAGATTCTCGTTTTAAACTCGAGATTTGTGTTCGAATTACTCGAGGACTAGTTCCTCTACACTCCTTACTAGTTTGTTTGTCAATCTTTTTCCCGATTTCTTCCGATTTGTGAAATCTGATTTCTAGGGTTTCGTGCCAAAAATGAAAGTTGGCATAATCGTGATTTGATTTGCTTAACCCAACCAATTAGACTTGTAATCGGTAGGGTTGCTTCCTGATCGTGAATTTTTAGAACATTTAACGACTGATTTGAGGTTTTGACCAAATTAGGGTTAACCAAACGGTAAATCGAATTGATCCGAGAACCAAAGTAGTGAAACGGTGATTAATGGTTACCAAAGTGAAAGGGTATATGGCTAGAGGGCCTAGATGCAATTGTGCACCGTTCTATGAGATTTTTAATAAGAAAGAAGGAACCGAAAAGAATCGATACCAAGACATAAGAATTGATTTAGGACTGTACAAACCCTAAGTAAACTTATGGACCACTGAATCCAAATTAAACCAAGTATACGTATAATATAGGTGTAGGCTCGGTTGAGCAAGACTTAGCGAGGCAATACGAGACGTCCGATCCTTAAATTAAGCGGTACGCTCATCATACTAAGGTGCGGGATTCTTGGACTTGTTTGATACTTTATTTTCAGGAATTAAACTGTTTATTCGTTTGTCATGTTGAATGATTAATTGTTGCATATTTTGGAATTCATGCTGCATATTGATTCTTGCATAACTGAGAATGAATTGAATTGTTAGGTTAAGATTAATTGGCATGTTGGTATGGTTATTATTCGATTAGTTCTATTACTTGTTCTTGATGTGAATGAATCTGCCAGGCCGACCTGTTTAGGTGGCTGGATAAGGTGACGGTGACCTATCCGTTGACCTGTGTTTATGAATTTGCCAGACCGACCTGTTTAGGTGGCTGGATTAAGGTGACGCTGCTGACTTATGCGTTGACCTGTTAGAATTTGCCAGACCGACCTGTTTAGGTGGCTGGATTAAGGTGACGCTGCTGACTTATGCGTTGACCTGTTAGAATTTGCCAGACCGACCTGTTTAGGTGGCTGGATAAGGTGACGGTGACCTATCCGTTGACCTGTTTAATGAATTGTGCAAAGCTGATAGCTGCTTGTGATTCTATTTGAATGAAATTGCAAAGTTGAGCGGTATGGCTGACTTTGATTCCGTGTGATTGCATTTGTGTCAAGTTGACCTGTATAGGTGACTTGTAACCAGACCTTAGGATATGGTTAAGCCAAACAGCTACAGATGGGTGTCGGATAAAAGGGCCCAGCTTGGTTGGCCATCTGTAGGCGCCTGTAACCCTACAGATGTGGGTTTGATAACGGTCCAGCTCGAAAGAACACCTGTAGTTGCTACAAGCCCTAATGAATTAAGTTAAGCCAAATATATGTTGTGTTTTGAAATTCATCTTGGAAATTCCGTGAACTGTGTTTCAGGTTGATTAATTGTTGTCGAGCATTGGTATACTGTTATTTATGATTATATACATCTGTTTGCATTGTTATTGTTTGGGTTTCATTGTTGAATATGGAGTTTGATTGCAAGTCCAATAGTCTATCTGTGGCAAATTCGCACTGGGAATTTATTCTCACCCCCACCCTCCCGGTTATTTTACAGGTACTGGTGCGACTGATTCCGGAGAGGCACGCGAGTAGTAGGCCATAGTAGCTTACCATCTCAGGACCCTAGATATTTTGGTGTATAGTTTTAGGGTAGGCCTCATGGTTGGTATCCGGATGAGATACTTATGTTGTATTATTTACGGTCCAGACTGTGTACTCTGATTATATATTAGAAACTTGTTTTGAATTGCGTGTTGTTTGGTTTAAATTGTTAATTGCCTTGTAAGCATACACGGCGTTGTATGCTTACGGCGGGAGACTGTTACGACCCGTGGCCGCGGGGTGTGACAGCTCTCTTCGGTGGTATCAGAGCCAGGTTTAAACCCTAACCAGACTGATAGGATACGTGAGTGGGGTACGTTATACTTGGGATCGTTACGGCTAACGACTGGTTTGTTATATGAGATAAGTGTATGCAAACTTAATAAATTGTTTCTTCTTATTTAAGTTATGGAAGGACGTCGCAGTAGGGGACGACCTAGAATCAGGAATCGTGATCCTATTCAGGATCCACTGAATGAGCCGATCGGTCATGCGAGCGAGGCCGGATCTGCAGGGCCTGAGGTCCAGAGAGTTGATCTTGGACCTGGAGGTGCGCAGAACCGGGACCGAGATCTAGACGATAGATTGATTGCGGCCTACGAGAGAGGCCGCCAAGCAGAGAGACGTGAGGTGGCACCGGAGGCTCCCCGGGGAGGTCCGAAAGATTTTAGGAGGTTGTACGACTCCTTCATGCGCCTTAATCCACCTCGGTTTAATGGCACTGGCGAGTATGCCGCTGCGGAAGAATGGCTCGCGAGCATGAGTGCGAAGCTAGTTCTGTGTAGAGCACCAGAACAAGATATGGTGGAGCTGGCAGAGCAGCAGTTAGAGGAGGGTGCGAGGTTCTGGTGGGATGGAGCCCGACATAGTTATGTCGGGGAGGAGGCCAAGATTCCGTGGGAGTGGTTCGACTTACAGTTCACTCGACGGTTTCTGAGTAACATCCAGCGAGAGGCGCTGCGGAGGAAATTCCTAGACTTGAAGCAGAGTGGGCGAGCAGTGGCGGACTATAACAATGAGTTCCTTGCCTTGTCCAGGTACGCGACTGATGTGCAGACTGATGTGGTGAGATACCATAGGCAGTACCTGGATGGACTGGATGGAGGGATATCGATGATTGTGGATACCCCTATGGCTACTGAGCTGCAGGCCATGATGGATCACGCTGAGCAAGTGGAGCTGCAGGCCATGACAGAGAGGAATGTGAAGCAGAGGGAGGATCAAAACCGATCGTTTAGGTCAAGGGGAGGACCGTCGACAGCTAGACCACCCCTGAGACACTTTGGCGCACCTAGACCCCCTCCGAGGCAGATAGCAGCACCGGTACTCCGGCCGGGTTTTGTTTCAGTGTGGTGCCGTTCATGCGATCAGGCACACTCTGAGATCGAGTGCAGACGCCGCAACCAAGCATGTTACACCTGCGGCAGTATGGGGCATTGGGCCAGAGATTGTCCGAATGCGGCACTAAGGTTCCAGAGGGACGACGGTGGCAGAGGGCCCATGGGACGTGGAGCTGGTAGACCACCATTCCGTGGTCAAGGTGCTTCTCAGACCAGCGGAGGCAGGATTGGAGGTCGAGTGGCTGCCCATGCACTCGGTATAGCAGAGGTTGCATATGATGCAACGAGGACTCTGGAGGAAGGTGAAGGCTTGCAACCGTCTGATTCTCGAGCTGATGTGATGACAGGTATACTTTCTATCTCGGATGAGAGTGCCTATTGTTTGATAGATACTGGGTGTAGCCATTCCATTGTATCGAAGGCTTGGGTAGAAAGGTATAACTGGTCAACTGAAACCAATAACCAAGTCCTGAGTGTCCAAACCCCTTTCGGTTCGACTGACCGAAAAATAACCATATGCCGAAACCGAAAAGTCAGAGTTGATGGAAGGGATCTCGAGATAGACCTGTTGGTTATGGAGATCACGGGTTATGACGTTCTATTGGGGATGGATTGGTTAACAAGACATGCCGCGACAATCGACTGTCCGCACCGCAGGATTTGTTTTGTGATCGCAAAAGGTGGTATGTCGTGCATGCTGAACTGTAGAAAAGTTGGAGGGTTGGTATCATGCATCTCGGCTGTGGAAGTTAGGCATCTGATCGATTCAGGGTGCACTGCATATCTGGCAGCAATAGTGTACACTAATACGGAAGTTCCTGAGATGAATACGATTCCAGTGGTGTCGGAGTTCGTGGATGTGTTTCCGGAGGAAATAGTCGGATTACCACCGGAACGAGAAGTGGGGTTTGGCATAGAAGTGTTACCGGGTACGACACCAATTTCAAAGAGTCCGTATCGTATGGCTCCTGCAGAATTGAAGGAACTCAAGGCCCAATTAGAAGAGATGCTGGAAAGCGGGTTTATTAGACCGAGCACATCTCCATGGGGTGCTCCGGTGCTGTTTGTGAAGAAGAAGGATGGTACCTTGCGGTTATGTATCGACTACCGCGAACTAAACAAGGTGACCATCAAGAATAGATACCCGTTACCCCGAATCGACGACTTGTTTGATCAGCTGCAAGGATCTTCGATCTACTCCAAGATAGACTTGAGAACGGGATACCACCAGCTGAGAATACGTCCGACTGATATGGAAAAGACAGCCTTCCGAACGCGCTATGGGCACTATGAATATCTGGTTATGCCATTCGGGCTAACAAATGCTCTGGCTGCATTTATGGATATGATGCAGCGAGTGTTTCATGACCTGTTGGATTCAACTGTGGTGGTGTTCATCGATGACATCCTGGTATATTCAAGGTCACGTGAGGAGCATGAGGTACATCTGCGGATAGTGTTGCAGAGATTGAGAGATCATCAACTATTCGCAAAGTTTTCGAAGTGTGAGTTCTGGCTTGAGAAAGTGGCCTTCCTTGGTCACGTGATATCAGGTGAAGGGTTGGCAGTGGATTCAGAAAAGATTCGGGCGGTGACCGATTGGAAGAGGCCAGAAACAGTTACGGAGATTCGTAGTTTTCTGGGGCTAGCAGGTTATTATAGAAGGTTCGTACTTGGATTCTCACAGTTAGCTGCTTCCCTTACGAAGCTTTTGCATAAAGGTGTGAAGTTCGAGTGGGGTGCCACTCAAGATCAAAGCTTTGAGGAGTTGAAGAATCGGTTGGTAACTGCACCGGTTCTTGCCATGCCCATCACCGACGAGGAGTATACCGTCTACACCGACGCATCCGGATCTGGTTTGGGATGTGTACTGATGCAGAAGGACCATGTTATAGCATATGCTTCTCGGCAGTTACGATCACACGAACAGAATTATCCGACCCATGATCTGGAGCTAGCTGCAGTGATCTTCGCTTTAAAGATTTGGCGGCATTACCTGTATGGAGTAAGGTGCCGTATCTTTACGGATCACCAAAGTTTGAAGTATATCTTCACTCAACGGGAGTTGAATTTGAGGCATAGGAGGTGGTTGGAGCTGATGAAGGACTACGATCTGGATATCCAGTATCATGCAGGAAAGGCAAACGTGGTAGCTGATGCGTTGAGCAGGAAGAGTCAGATCAATCTGGCATCGATTATCACCAGCGAGACACATCTTCTCGAGGAAATGAGAAGAATGAATCTGCACGTAGGTGCATCCCGTGAGTTTGCATTGGAAACCTCATCTTGATTGATTGGAGATAGCAATAGTGCAGGTACATCTACAGTTGCCTCGATTATCTTGGCCGCGGTCGAGGTTCGACCAGAGTTACACGAGCAGCAGAACAAGAGGACCCAAAGTGCCAGAAATTCCGACAACATTTCGAGTCAAATGCAGACTCGCCATTCCGACTCCACGAAGATGGCATTCTGCGGTTCCATGACCGCATATGCGTTCCGAATGACTCAGAACTGAAGAATCTGATTCTGTCAGAAGCACACGACTCGGGGTATACCATTCACCCTGGTGAAGTCAAGATGTACCAAGATTTAAAGCGATATTTCTGGTGGCCAAAGATGAAAAGGAACGTGCAAAACTATGTGGAGAAATGTCAGGTCTGTCAGCAAGTCAAAGCAGATAGACGGAAGAAGGCGGGATTACTAAGACCTTTGGAGATACCCATGAGAAAATTTGAGTCGATCACTATGGACTTCGTGACTGGATTTCCGAGAACCGTTGGGCGATACGATGCCATATGGGTGATAGTGGATAGGCTGACGAAGATTGCACACTTCATTCCACTTCGGATCGAGACATCCGGAAGAGAGTTGGCTGATCTGTTCTTGCAATACCAATTTAAATACCATGGATGTTCGCGGCACATTGTCTCCGACCGAGACACTCGATTTACATCTCACTTTTGGGGAAGCTTTCAAGAAGCCATGGGCACGAAAATGAGATTCAGTACAGCCCATCATCCGCAAACCGACGGTCAATCCGAACGAACCATACAAACATTGGAGGACATGCTTCGATCCTGTGCTTTAAGTTTTCGAGAATCTTGGATCAACCATTTGTACTTGGTAGAGTTTGCGTACAACAATAGCTACCATTCGAGCATCGGAATGTCACCACAAGAGGCACTTACAGGACAGCAGTGTCGCACACCGCTGTGGTGGGGACCCGCAGGTACGTATTCACCTACCGGGCCTCAGATGTTAGAAGAGATTGCCGAAAAGACGAAAGTCGTTTTGAGTCGGCTTAAGTCGGCCCAAGAGCGACAAAAGAAATATGCAGATGTGCATCGAAGACCGTTGGAGTTTCAAGAAGGGGACCACGTGTGGCTTCGAGTTTCACCCGTCAGGGGTGTGCACCGATTTGGCGTATCAGGCAAGTTGAGTCCTAGATATATTGGACCGTTTCAGATTTTGAGACGAATGGGACCGGTGGCATATGAGCTTGCATTGCCACCAGCATTGGACCGGGTTCATCCGGTGTTTCATGTGTCACAATTACGCCGGTACGTACGAGATCCATCCCACTGCATTGATCACTCCGACTTGCATGTCCAAGGTGACTTGTCCTATCAAGAAGAGCCAATGCAGATATTGGACCGAAAAGAACAGCAACTTCGGAGCAAGACGATTAAGCTTGTCCTGGTCAAATGGGGACGCCATTCGACGAAGGAAGCAACGTGGGAACACGAGGAAACCATTCGTGAGAAGTACCCAGAACTATTCAACGACTAAGGTACGCAATTTAGTTCAGAGGACTGAACTCTATTTTAAGGGGGGGCGTGTGCACATGTTACGTTACGAAATTTTTACAATTTAATTTAAATGATTTAAAAGAAAGAATCGATAAATCATGTTAACAAAATAGAAGTTTAAACCTTAATTAAGGTTCCCCTAAATAAGTAAGTTAAGTGTGAATCGAAACCGCGTCGAAATTTCAAGATTTTGAAACTTTATAGGCTGAGTGCGGATGGGATTGACCCGCACTGCGGGTGGGTGCATCCGCACTCATGCAATTGTGTTGGTCAAAATTTACTAAGTGCTGAGTGCGGGTGAGTGACCCGCACTGCGGATGGGTCCAGCCGCACTCATAAATTCCTATATTGAGCTGAATTTCCTGAAAAATTGGCTAAGTCCCGAGTGCGGATGGGTTGACCCGCACTGCGGGTGGATTTCATCCGCAATAGGCTCGGACTTTTTTCGAAATTTGCCTAAGTCCCGAGTGCGGATGGGTGACCCGCACTGCGGATGACTTCTGTGTTAAAGCTCATTTTCTGGAAACCGACAAAGTGTTGAGTGGTCAAGCCACCCGCAGTGCGGATGGGTGCATCCGCATTCAGGGTATTTTTTTACCCTAAAACCCAAATCAAAGCTTCTCACTCTCTCTCTCTCTTCACCATTCCCCATTTCTTGTGATTTTCGCCCCAAATAGAAGAGAAAGAACGTGAGAACTTTCTGTTCCTTTCAAACCTCCGATTGTTGCGAGAAATCGAAATCGGAACCGAGTAAGCTGCCGAGGATCTCTCCGAACTCTCCTATTTGGTATTTCTTTCTCTCCTTCTTTCTTTCGAAACCTCGAATTTTCTCGATTTCTCAGATTCTCGTTTTAAACTCGAGATTTGTGTTCGAATTACTCGAGGACTAGTTCCTCTACACTCCTTACTAGTTTGTTTGTCAATCTTTTTCCCGATTTCTTCCGATTTGTGAAATCTGATTTCTAGGGTTTCGTGCCAAAAATGAAAGTTGGCATAATCGTGATTTGATTTGCTTAACCCAACCAATTAGACTTGTAATCGGTAGGGTTGCTTCCTGATCGTGAATTTTTAGAACATTTAACGACTGATTTGAGGTTTTGACCAAATTAGGGTTAACCAAACGGTAAATCGAATTGATCCGAGAACCAAAGTAGTGAAACGGTGATTAATGGTTACCAAAGTGAAAGGGTATATGGCTAGAGGGCCTAGATGCAATTGTGCACCGTTCTATGAGATTTTTAATAAGAAAGAAGGAACCGAAAAGAATCGATACCAAGACATAAGAATTGATTTAGGACTGTACAAACCCTAAGTAAACGTATGGACCACTGAATCCAAATTAAACCAAGTATACGTATAATATAGGTGTAGGCTCGGTTGAGCAAGACTTAGCGAGGCAATACGAGACGTCCGATCCTTAAATTAAGCGGTACGCTCATCATACTAAGGTGCGGGATTCTTGGACTTGTTTGATACTTTATTTTCAGGAATTAAACTGTTTATTCGTTTGTCATGTTGAATGATTAATTGTTGCATATTTTGGAATTTATGCTGCATATTGATTCTTGCATAACTGAGAATGAATTGAATTGTTAGGTTAAGATTAATTGGCATGTTGGTATGGTTATTATTCGATTAGTTCTATTACTTGTTCTTGATGTGAATGAATCTGCCAGGCCGACCTGTTTAGGTGGCTGGATAAGGTGACGGTGACCTATCCGTTGACCTGTGTTTATGAATTTGCCAGACCAACCTGTTTAGGTGGCTGGATTAAGGTGACGCTGCTGACTTATGCGTTGACCTGTTAGAATTTGCCAGACCGACCTGTTTAGGTGGCTGGATTAAGGTGACGCTGCTGACTTATGCGTTGACCTGTTAGAATTTGCCAGACCGACCTGTTTAGGTGGCTGGATAAGGTGACGGTGACCTATCCGTTGACCTGTTTAATGAATTGTGCAAAGCTGATAGCTGCTTGTGATTCTATTTGAATGAAATTGCAAAGTTGAGCGGTATGGCTGACTTTGATTCCGTGTGATTGCATTTGTGTCAAGTTGACCTGTATAGGTGACTTGTAACCAGACCTTAGGATATGGTTAAGCCAAACAGCTACAGATGGGTGTCGGATAAAAGGGCCCAGCTTGGTTGGCCATCTGTAGGCGCCTGTAACCCTACAGATGTGGGTTTGATAACGGTCCAGCTCGAAAGAACACCTGTAGTTGCTACAAGCCCTAATGAATTAAGTTAAGCCAAATATATGTTGTGTTTTGAAATTCATCTTGGAAATTCCGTGAACTGTGTTTCAGGTTGATTAATTGTTGTCGAACATTGGTATACTGTTATTTATGATTATATACATCTGTTTGCATTGTTATTGTTTGGGTTTCATTGTTGAATATGGAGTTTGATTGCAAGTCCAATAGTCTATCTGTGGCAAATTCGCACTGGGAATTTATTCTCACCCCCACCCTCCCGGTTATTTTACAGGTACTGGTGCGACTGATTCCGGAGAGGCACGCGAGTAGTAGGCCATAGTAGCTTACCATCTCAGGACCCTAGATATTTTGGTGTATAGTTTTAGGGTAGGCCTCATGGTTGGTATCCGGATGAGATACTTATGTTGTATTATTTACGGTCCAGACTGTGTACTCTGATTATATATTAGAAACTTGTTTTGAATTGCGTGTTGTTTGGTTTAAATTGTTAATTGCCTTGTAAGCATACACGGCGTTGTATGCTTACGGCGGGAGACTGTTACAACCCGTGGCCGCGGGGTGTGACAGCACATCACATACATTATCAATAAAATTTAAATAAAGCCACATTTTATTCCATAAGCAAAAGAGTTTTCACAAGCGATCATGGTGGACATGGCTAGTAACACTGACACTGCCATGCCTGCTCAATGTATCAATATCAAGCTTCTAAATAGCTAGCTATAGCGCCGCTATAGCGGTTTTGGACCCAGAAAGCTAAGCTACGGGCTAAAACTGCGCTAATCAAGCTACAACCGCTATAGCGCGTAGCGGCAATAGCGGTCCGCTATGCTACATGGGTTATGATTTTGCAATTTTTTTTTTCTGAAAACATGATTTTGCAATTTTAATGAGCCTTAATGTCTAGATTAGTTTTTTTTTACTCTATCAAGCTATATCAATACAATGAAACATGTGTGGGCTATACCGTTATATGGTAGTGGTATATTTTGAATATAAAATATATCGATAGTTTTTGAATTAGGGATATTTTGAATGACAATTTGAACTTTGTATTGGTTTAATATGAATATTAGAACTTCTTAATTAATTTGGTATTTTTTTTTCTTGATGAGACATTTTTACTATTAGTAGAAATATAAAATATAATTTTTGAAATAAAAAAACGCTATTTATAATAGCTTTCGCTATAGCTCCGCTATTCGCTAAAGCTTTTTTTTTTGTCTCCCCGCTATACTGCTATAAACGCTATTTAGAACCTTGATCAATATATAATCATAGAAACAAAAATTAAACAATATGTGGCAATTTATCACTAATATGTCTTCCCGCTTGTTCTTGCTCGAATCCTTCATTTTCGTTACCTGAAACTAGGGGTGTCAATGGGTATGGTACAGGTCGGGTGGAGAGATTTTCATACTCATACCCATTAAAATTGATATTACCCATACCTTATCCATACTTATTAAAAATTGATCTTACCCTACCCTACCCTTACCCGTTAATATTATCGGGTAACAAAACAGTAGCGGGTGAATAACAGATAATATTAGTATAATAATTAGTTTTATTATATTTTACAAATTAAACATCAAAAACTCATTCATTTTAATACATATATAAGTGCATTTCTAATAAAAAATAAAATAGATGTGCAATCAATTCCAACTAAATTAATTTTTATAAAGAATAAAAATTCAAAAACACGAATATACATTTTAGTGGGTTGGAAATTGAATTGAATATACATTTAAGTGGGTTGGAAATTGAATTGAATATACATTTAAGTGGGTTGGAAATTGAATTGAATATATATTTGAATTTTATAATTACCCTATAGGGTAATGGGTACGAAATGATCATTACCCATACCCTTACCCATTTATTTAACGAAAAAAAATTCTTACCCATACCCATACCCAATAAGCTAACGAAAAATAAACCTTACCCATACCCGCCTTATCGAATACGATATGGGTCGGGTAAACGGCTAAAAAGGTACCATTGACACCCCTACCTGAAACCCACATAAAAGTGGAATGGGTGAGAGATCGAACTTTCTCTAAGTGCGGGATTTAGTTCCAGCCCAGAGTTTATAAAATCTTTACTTATATTCACAAATATGATAAGAAATAAAATGCGTATGCTTTTTCTAATGCAATGTAATCCTACCAATACTTATTAACTTAATCATGCTTTATTTTCCTTTCTCTTTCTATGTTTCTCCGACCGCGGAACTCCCGCCCGACGCCGGAAGAAACCACTTAATTTTCTTGTTTCTTCGACCGCTGAACTCTCGCCCGACGCCGAAAGAAACCGCCAACCCAACCGCGTAACTCCTGCCTGACGCTGAGAGGCTGTTGCCCTAACCGGGGAACTCCCGCCAGACGCTAGGGTTAGACCCGTGACAGGACCGCTTTTGCCTACAGTCACGTTAACGAGGGGTCCAGTCGAACACTAGACCCAATGTATACATCCCAATATGCAAGGATATCGGCCCCTGTTCAGTTATCTTATTCGTTCATTTTCAAACACATTTATTCAATCACACAGTTCATGCCATGCTCAACACATCCTATTTATGCAAGTCCATTGGTCAATATATGAATCCTATCATTTTATGCAAATTATTTATGTCTACTCAAGTCATACGAATGGTTCGATAACAACATGCATAAATCCAACTAATGCAATAATAATAAACAGTTGAATGACAATAGGAAAGTAAAATAGTTTTATAAAATCTAAAAAACCCGCACCGGTTGTCGTGGGACAATTCGCTATTGTCTCTATTGTTTCTTCTTACTTCGACACTCAAATCTAGAACACGGCCCAGGTTTCTAAATCAATATTTATGCAAGTTTCTAGTTAAAATAATATGTTGTTAAAATAATATCTTTTAAAGTTTATGATCTGTGTAAAATCTAGAGATCCACGTAAAATTTAGAAATATAATTGTTACTCTGAAATTTCTGTAAAATTCAGAACTAGACTTCTTATAATAAAATAATTCTCGAGTCATCAGTGAATAAAGTCTTAGAATCTATGATAATAAAATTTACCCTTAATTAAAATAATAGATGCAATTAAAAAAAAAGTCTCTGACAATCAAAATCATTATATGATTTATAAAATTAATTCGGTAAAATTTAATTAAGATGTTTTCTTTAATAATTTATTACCAACAAAGATAATGAATAAACATTTTCTAATAAGCGCATCTCACAGAGTTTGTATTGCCTGTCAGAATTTATCAACTACAACAGAGTTTTGCTCAACTTAAATAAATAAATAAAATAGAAGAGTAAATCAAGTTTCTTCAAATCAAATAGTGAATCCGAGGATTTGATAACCGTAAACTCAAATTATAATATTATCAAAGAAACGTTTGATAAGCAATTATATTTCATTCAAGAAAAACGCTTAACTAATTAAACAAAGTATATAAATTTTCATAAACTTGAAAATAAGTCAATATAACAAATATAAAATTTAGGAATATATAATTTTAATAATTCTTATCAAATAAATCAACACAAATAGTTATATAATCTACATACTAACTACAAAAATTTAATATGAAATTGGGATACCTTAGTTTCAGAACTTAATTTATCTTGCACAGGTGCGGCTAGCTTGGATCTCTTATGTGGGTCATGGAGGAAAGAGTGAATATAATATGGTTCTCCTTTCTAATTATTATGAAGAAGTGGAGACAAATCATGTGGCAGGGATATATTGATTCTAGGAGCAGTTTCTAAATGGGGAGTCGTTATTTACGGAAGGGGCGCCAATTACCAGGCGAGTAATTGGAAGCAGTTTAATTTGATTAATTAAAATTACACGGATTGTGGCCTGTGATAAAGGCTATACTAAATCGGGCCTTTTATTTTTAGTAACTTAAAGGAATGAAAAATATATAAACTATTTATCTCATATCATAATTTAGTATTTAAACTATTTATCTGATACCATAATTTAGTATTTAAATTGTGTGACATTATATTTATTAACAAACTGAAATTCAGATTGAGTCGTATCTATATTTATTTCTTAATTTTCTAGGCGTTACAATTTTCATGGATGCGGGTGGGACCCACTCCTCTGACAAATCTTCTCTAGCTTGATGGTCTCGTTATTTTTTTTATCTTGATCTGAATCTCAGCCTGGACCTGATCTCGGTAGCTGGTGGTTAGAGGTGGCGGAGCTCTTGAAGACGCAGCTTTGTGATGGCGGCAGAAGGATCTAACCTGCTTGCGAACCGCCTTGATGCGCTGAGTAGAATTGAATTGAGATACCTTGGTAGCCTTAGATCGAAGCTGGTTCGGTCGTGCTGCCATCTTCGTCTGCTTTGAAAGAACTAAGAGATGTGCCGATCAGCAGAAGGGAAAAGAGAGAGGGCGGAGCTCAGGCAGGGGTGGACGCAGGATTTTTGTCAGGAAGGGGCAGGAATTGAATTCAAATAGCTTATCGGGTTCAAGCCCATTAGCTTCACAACCTGTTCTAATAGGGGGCATTTGTTGAATCCTAAAAATTTGATAATTCATTTAAGAAGTTTATCTAATTAATTTCTTAAAAAAATGGTCGATTCAATGCCTTAAAATCTAATTTTTTTGAAATTCACAAAAATGAGATTTGGATTTACTGAAATAAAATCCATAATAATATTCTACGCGTTAAACTGAGAATTTCAATATGAACAACGCGAAAAACCTTCAAACGGTTGATTTTATAAGAATTTTACAACATTTAATGCACATTTGGGTGCAACTTGGGTGTGGTTGATGGCGATCCGACCAGTGGGGCCCAGTGTCATAAGAGACACTATTTGAATTAATTTGAAAAGACACACTTCTCATTTAATGTGACCCCTTCATTTTAGGTACACACACTTCACATAAACTAAAACATGAAAAGACATAGGCTCACCATAAAACAAGCTTACCAGAAAATTAAAATAAAACAAGGATCATTCTATTGTGTCAATGACATGTGTGACTCCTTTATAAGACTTTTTTCCCTCCTTTGTTTTATGAAAATTGGTCTAAAGAAGATTATTTTTAGAGCTACAAAATTCAAGAGAAAGAGGAAAGTTTGTGGCTTATTCTCACCAGCAATCAAGAGAGAAAGAACCAGATCCATTTTTCTCCAGAGAGGGGCTACCTAATTTTCAGGGAGGAAAAAATCGAAATCAGCCTATTTCTTCCATTATTTTTGAAAATTCAAGTTGTGGGGGGGTGGGGGGGGGGGGGTGCGTGGTGTGAGAGAAGGTGAGAGGCATGAGATGTACTGACTAATTCGGGGCACAGAGAATGTGCAGCGCAGCGACTACTGGAGCAAGATCGATATGTATTGCTCGTTCTCTAGTTGCTGCGTGAAGAGAGATAGGAATAGATCTGAGAATAGAGAGAGGAGTAAGATATGTTGTAATAGTGTACTAAGCTGTTTTATTCTGAGTATAGAAAAAGAATAGAATGGAAGAGAAAAGTTTATTTTTTATAATAATGGATCTTTTATAAGCTAGAAAATGATGGAAATAGGGACATAATTTCTAAAATAGATGTTAGTCTAATTCCAGCGCTATCTAGAGCTCTGATACCATACTAACTGAGCTGATAGAGAAAAAAAATATTATTTGTATTTCTCTTAATTGTATTCTATAAGCTTTACTTCTCTAATATTTATAGAATATTACAAGCATTCTCTAATCTGGGATACATACTCTAACATAATCATATCTAACTAACTACCAGCAACTGTAACTAACTATCAACTCCAACTATTTCATCCTTTCGTTTGTTATTGTCTTATTGTTTATGTCCATTGGATTTCTAAACGGCCACTTGGCCATGTTAATGTATAACATATATAGATAGGGGCGGACCCATGTGGAATAAGAGGGGGGCAGCCGCCCCCCTGGATTTTGAGTTTTAGTGGTGATTTATCGGTTCCGATCGACTCTGCTCCTCTCTGGAATTTGTTTTGCCCCCGTCTGGATGTTTAATTTGTAATTCAGGTTAAATTGAGGGTTAAAATCAAAATAAATTTCTTGAATTATGATTGGGAATTAGAATTATAAGTTAAAAACATTCGAAATTACAAGTCAAAACATTTTTTTATCAAGTACCCAATTAGTTAATGGATTTAAACCCGATTAAATATTTAAACCCAATTCGATAATTTTTTGCCCCCCCTGATGAGAATTCTAGATCCGTCCCTGTGTATAGATAACGCATATAGAGACATTGTAAAGTAAAACAGAAAATATTAATAGAAGCAATGAAATATTTTTTCTACAAATTCCATTATATCTCAAAATTCAACAATTACCTAATTGCTTTTGTTGGATGATGTTCAAAGGACGAGCAACGTTTGCCTAGATCCCTTTATGATATCATTGGAAAAAAAAAAAATAGAACAAACTATATGAAGAGAAATTCTATACAGGGGAAAAAGGAGAAAATAACAAAAAAAAATCTTTGATTAGCAATCTACGGTCCAATACAAGCGTCCGGATCATCTAAAGTAACCCAATTTGTTAGTTTAGATCCGGACCGTCTGATTCGAATCTGAGAAATTCGGTCCGAAGTAGAGCGAATGGGCCCCTTCAATCTGACGAACCAATTCGAATCTAACGGTCCAGATCTAAACTAAAAAAATTGGGTTACTTGGGAGATTCAAATTCCCAATACAATGGATCGATTAACGGCCTTCAAGGTCTGTAACAGTGATCTCATATGCACTGCTTGATTCCCACATTTGGGCCTGGAGGGAACGGATTCTTGTACAAATAACGGGCTTCTTGGGCCGGGGCAATGCTGCAATTTCACTCGACAACATGAACAAGACTGAACCCATAAGAGGCCTATCATCGGGACATTCCTGAACACAGAGCAGGCCCACCTGTATGCACCGTAAAAGATCTGGTACTGGGCAGGGCCCCCTAACAGTTGGGTCCAGAAGTTTTAGAGGATTGCCTTTTTCCCATAGTCGCCAAGCCTGAGACAAACGTTGACAAATAGAAGCATTATAAATACAAAAATAGTACTGGTTGATGACAAAAACAGTATCTTTACTAATAGCGAATCAGACATTTTTCTGGTCATTGGTAGTATCATTTGGTACCGAGCAGGTAACTAACTACAGAGGAGAGTAAAAACTTCCATCAGAATTTAAGATAACACCACGGAAATTAAAATTAACACTACTGATAAACTTACATCTGCTAGCAGAATCATGTTCCCGTTATTTCTTTTGCCACTAAGTATCTCCAGCAAAAGAACTCCAAAGCTGTACACATCAGACTTGACCGATATCATGCCAGTCATTGCATACTCAGGGGACATGTAACCACTGCATGAATTATTATGATATATAGTCATTTATAAAGTTGGACAGAGACAATGAAACAGTAAATGCAAGTTTTTTTTGTGAGAATTAGAGAAAAAAATGTACTGTGTTCCGACTACTGTCTGTGTAGACATTTCAATCTGATCGCCACTGAATAACCTAGCAGTACCAAAATCGGATATCTTTGGAACCATCTCTTGGTCTAATAGTATATTCGCAGCTTTCAGGTCCCTGTGAATTATATTGAATCTTGAATCCTGATGTAGGTACAGAACTCCTCGAGCAATTCCGTGAATAATGCCTAATCTCATTCCCCAGTCCAAGAAGGGACGTCTATTTTCATCTGTTACAGAAATATTGGAGAATTAATATTTTACTCTGATTCAAGATTCTCAAATTATTTACCAAAAATGTTTTGTTAATGTATCCTTCATTAGGATTGGTATGCCTTAATTCAAGAGGTCTTGCTTTAAATTAAGCAATTTTTCCAGGTAAATTAAATATTGAGCTTGACCAAATAAATTATTATATATGTTGGACCTAACACATTATGGATATAACTAAATTAAGATATATATTTCTCGGTTTTCCAACAGTATAATCAGGATGGAGACAAGAAATTGGAAACAAAAACATTTGTACTCACCAAAAATAAAGAAGTCTAAGCTTTTGTTGCTCATGTATTCATAAACAAGCATCCTCTCATCGGCATGGATACAACATCCATGTAGGCGAACGAGGTTACGGTGCTGAAGTTTGGCAATCAGTAAGACCTCATTCATGAACTCATGTAGTCCTTGTGATGATTGCAGTGAGAGCCTCTTTACGGCTATTTCTTGTCCATTTGTCAATTGACCCTTATAATTACCAAAATTCATACATTTGAACAATCACATTTGGCTATTCGCCTACTATTTCCATAAAAAAAGGAATAACTGCATCTGTTTTAAATTATTTTTTTTTGAAAAAATAATAATTTGTCAAAAAAGTTGTTTACCTTGTAAACGCTTCCAAAGCCGCCTTCTCCAATTTTGTTAATAATGGAGAAATTATTTGTAGACTGAGTGACTGTTTCCATGTCCAAAAGAGGCAGTTCGGCGTCTTTAAAGCTTTTGCTCTCACTGAAGTTATAACTGGTACTACAGATGACTACAGAAGGTAAAACTTAGGCTAATTGACTATTCAATCTTTCTTCTTCATGATTTAAGATTGATAATGACTTGTTTGGAAGTAATTTACCTTTTCGTTTATCTGTTGGCTTCTTCTTCCAAATGTAAACACCAAGTGTGAACAGAGTGGCAGCAAATGTTGCAACCACTACTGAAATTATGATAGCTAGGCGAGTCTTGCTGTTTTTGGTTGCTGCATCTGTTTGCACAATTAATATATCTTAGAACTTTAATTTGAATTAGTTGATCATGTTTTAAGTCTTTACCTAATGGACGACCAATATTATATTGTTTACTAAATAATAAATAATTGTGTTTGCAAATAGATAAAGTGAGAAACAGATGCTTTTGTGTTGAAGGATATATCTTTTTTTTTACAAATAAAAACGTAAAATACATCCATCATTCTACATTCAAAACATCATCTAAACTACATCGACATCTAAAAAACATTCATATCTAAATATCAACATCTAACAACACAAACAACTAAATATATATATATATATATATATAGAGCTAGGCTACGGTGAGTTGCGAAGTAAAACACGTTTCTACTTCACGCCGTATTTTTATTTTGAAAGTCCAAATTACCGATCCGAACCGTTAGATATTTAATCCATATTGAAATGTGCTTGGAGACCAAATTTTACATTTTTTGGAATTTTTTTACTATTTATTAAGCATTTTTTAAAGTTGCTGTTTTGCTGTGAACAGTAAAAAACAGTAAAATTTTCTGGACCATCAGATCAGCAACTTTCAAAATTACTTAATAAATAGTAAAAAAATTCCAAAAAATGTAAAATTTGGTCTCCAATCACAGTTCAATATGAAGAATAAGATGAACGGTTCGGATCGATGTTTTGAACTTCAAAATCGCAAAATATGAGTGTGAAGTAAAATAGTTGCTTTACTTCGCAACTCACCGTAGCCTAGCTCTATATATATATATATATATATAGAGTTAGGCTGGGGTGCTATGGATAGCATAGTGGCCTCCCGTGCTACGGCTCAATATTCAAGTTTTCAAAATCCAAACGGTCGATCCGAACCGTTCATTGTTTAATCCATATTGAAATGTGCTTGGAGACCAAATTTTACATTTTTTGGAATTTTTTTGCTATTTATTAAGATGGTTTGAAATCGCTGTTTTCCAGTGGTGCAGAATTTTAATAAAAACAGCGATTTTTAAACCATCTTAATAAATAGCAAAAAAATTCCAAAAAATGTAAAATTTGGTCTCCAAGCACATTTCAATATGGATTAAACAATGAACGGTTCGGATCTACCGTTTGGATTTTGAAAACTTGAATATTGAGCCGTAGCACGGGAGGCCACTATGCTATCCATAGCACCCCAGCCTAACTCTATATATATATATATATATGACTTAATGCTAGTGAAGCTAATTTAATTTAAAAAAGATTTAAAGACAACTAGCATTGACTGATTCAACAATATGACTTTATGGCTGATCCTAGACATAAGCACTTCATGCTAGTGAAGTTAAATAAATTATATCATTTCAAAATATGGAATTAAAACTGTGCAATTAAGGCAATTTCTACAATTGATTACCAAGTGGTGATGTAATCATAGAAGTTAGTCTTCAAGACCAAATATATAATAACCCACAAAGAAGTTCACACACAATTCAATGTTTAAAATATTGGTATCCTACAAAACATATGTTGTGTAGTATGTCATCTATTCTTATACTTTAGCGGGATAAAAGATTTGCTGATCTGCAAAAAATGGACAGCTTAGACCTAACAGCCACCCTTTCTGACCAGGGTTGCCCACAAATAATATAAACTTGGCACTACAATTTTTAAGATTTTTGACACTAATAAGGTTAGCAATATCAATTACTGCATTCTAGCTTTCCGTAGCCTTTTTCTTCTTTTACTACATGTTTTAATTTAGAAGTACTGAACAATTAAATTTATCAGAATAACAAATTGTCTGGTAAATCTTGACAGCTTCCAGATTTCATTTTCATGTTGTTTGCTACAATATATAATAATGCCTTCCAAGTTTACCACATTACAGGTGACTTGAGCTAAAAATTTCCAATTTTATTTGAAAAATATAGAAGAATTAGCCTATGCAAATGCGGAATAATTCTTTTAGTCAAAGAGGAGAAAATTAGTCTTTGCAAATAAATTAAAGTTCACAGTCAATTTGACTTTTGCAGTCTACAATTACTAAATCAAGCAAAGGGAGAAATATTTTGAGTGATTGAACCTTGCTTTGACTAAAAGATGAGAAATACAGCTGGAACCTTTTGTCGAATTACAAAACGATATTCTAAAAATTGTAACAAAAAAAAGATTATCTGAATTTAAAAACTTGAAGAGCAAAGAAAAAAGCATACCTAAATCAGACAGCGAAACTTTAATGTACAAATCCTGACCACCGTCAATAAACCTTGTATCGACCAACTCATTTGCCCACATAATGCAACCACTACCTCCATTTCTTACATCTATCCCCGAATAAGCCACGCAGGAACAATTTGCCAAGCACTTCTCTCTGCACCTATCGAGGTCAATAGTAACATCGACAATAGCACTATGTGTCTCGGGTAACTTGACACCTTTAACCAAATTAAATCCATCACCCTGATTTGCACAGTCTAATTTAGTCTTTCTCACACACCCTCGGCTTGTATCTCTCATATACCACCCGCTGGGTGACCTTGGTTCAAACCCATTGAAGCAGCTACAAACCATTGCATCATTTGCATTACACACACCAAACACACCGCATTTTGCGTAGTAGTCGCATTGATCTCTTGGAGCAGACCAGAATACGCTCCAGGAACTTGTGTTCTGGTACCACACCAGGCGCTGCATAGTTCCTGATTCATTCAACATGACCCGAGATAGAAAAGAACCGGGTTTGTTAGAGTATCCATAAGATATCTCATCTGGACTATTGTTAAAGTTGAAACTAAACATGTCTTGAAAAGTAGTCATCTCTGGTATGCCACTAAATCGTACCCCATTCCATGGCCCGGTCCGGTACAACCTTTTTTGGTTACCATCCCACGTACCAAATTCAGGAGAACCATGTGTGTCCATATAATAGTGGTATTCTCCAATTGCTGGGTCGTCTGATGTACGCCAGGAGTAGAGTGACCACTCATGACCAGTTTTTAAATTCTTACCGACTCTCATACCCGGTAAAAAGGTGTTTGTGGGCCAATCAAAGCTTTGCCATAAAACACCATTTGTTTTTAAGTCCCTTAACACTAGATTTCCCGAGTCAAGAAGTTGTACAGATGTGGGGTTAGTTGTATAAGTGGAGTTAGAATACCACATAACACTACCGTTGGAATTATCTTCAAGTATTAAATTTCCTTTTTCAGAGATTGAAAGAACTCCAGAGGTGTTTTTGAGAGGAGAATTACGGTTAGCAACCCAAACAATTGCTTGTGGTGATACTTTGAACCAAATACCGAGAAAATGCTTAGATGCACCGGTCGAGAAGAAACCAAGCACGAAGGTACCGCCGGCTGACTCGAGCTTCCCTCCATCTGTTATGTTTTGATGTTGTTTAAATAAATCAACCGCCTCGCCCGAGCATAAGAGAAGGTGAAAAAGTGAGAAAAAGAGAATTTTCCTCATAAGTGATACCAAATTAATGTGGTGGAGAGTCGTTTGCAAGATTTGCAAATTAAGAGTTATGACCGTATGAGTAGAGTTGGTAGATAGTGTTTTATTTATTAAGCTCGGCTTTAGCCATGACGCAGTTAATTATCCGCCAACGATCTCTCATGGATAGGGGTGTCAATGGCATCCGTTTACCCGGATGGATACCAGTAAGATTTTTTTTTCATAAACTTAATATGTTATGGATATGGGTAAATAATTTTTTTCATTATCTAAATAAGTAAGAGTACAGATAAAGTCTATTATGTATCACATAATTATACAAAAATGCTTCCATCCGACGTCCCTTATCGTACCCGTTGACACCCCTACTCTATGGACATGTAGACATATATTTTAATTCGAATGCATTTCATGATAGTTTAATTATTGGGAAAATTGTGAGATTGCCACTACAAAACCTTCAAATTGTGAGATTGCCACTACAAACTTAAAAATTGTGAGAATGCCACTATAAAACATCCATAATTGTGAAAATGTCATTAACAGTGTATTCTTATAATATTTTTATCAAAAATTAATTTGAAGAGGCGATATCAACTGGAGTGTTACTTTTTTTGTATGAAGGGTATAATCGGAATACATAATTATGTATATCAAAACAGTATTTTTCAGTTATTTTTTGATAAAAATATTATAAAAATACACTGTTAATGGCATTTTCACAATTATGAACGTTTTATAGTGGCATTCTCACAATTTTGAAGTTTGTAGTGGCAATCTCACAATTTCAAGGTTTTGTAGTGGCATTCTCACAATTTCCCCTTAATTATTTGTCGTCTTCAAGTACCCCATGACTCAATTTATTTCCTAATTGTAAGGATATTTCCTAATTTCTAGTCCTCTAGTTGAAATTCAGGTTAATTAGCTGGGAAATTTCCTCGTAATTCAATCATGTATGGACATTATGTCATTATCGTATTATATTGTTTGCAGATGATCGAAGCAATTGAGGTTCCTCTCTCTTCAATCAGGTAAGGACATTATCGTATTATATTCTTTGGACCGTCTAATTGGTTGACTAGCTAATAAACCGTAGATATTTTAATTTTGAACAACTAAGAGATTCCAGAAAATTGAGTTGTTCTGCTCTACTTTATATGGCAGTTAAGAATTAAATAGATGTATTTTGTTCGCAGAACAAGACGAGGTCTATCTTACACTTTGAAAACTAAATATTTTGTCATGTAGATTACTGTTGAAAAATAAAAGAAGATCTCAGATTTTAGATCATCATAGATCTAGGGCTAGAATTTAATCAAGAAGAATATCTATCACTGTATAATTAAAAATAGGAAAAAAGTAAGAGAGAAGCATCAGTACCAACTACCAACGCATACCAAACATATCTAGCAAATAAACCAATGGTACCATAACGGCCTATAAACTAAGCTGACCATGTTTGGCTGTGGACTAAAGTTAGACCTAACTTAGTTATTCCAATCTAGATCAATCTAAATTATTTATATTTGGTTGATATGTAAAGTTATACCTTGACTTAAATTATTACTTGTTTGATAAGAATTTGATAGCTTAAGGCATGATTTGATATTACAAATTATTTTGTCTTACAAAATTTGTAATAACAATAATAAAACTATTCTTTGTATTTTTTTTTCTTTTCATTTTGATTGAAAGAAATTGTACAAGAAAACGAGTTATGTATAAATTAATTCTATATCTTAGAGAAGCACATTGTATTTAATGAATCTTATTTAATTGAAGTTATATGTGTACGAATTTATTTGTCAAAAATGTGTTAGGTTGATGAACAAAAAACTTATTATTTTGTAGTACAATTTAAAAAATATTTTATTTAATTATTTTTTAGATTGCATATTTTTTTTGATTTAGAAAGTTATGCCATTTAAAAAAAATGTTGATTCTATAATTGATAAAGTTATAAGTTTCTGTAAATGAAAAAAAAATTGCTTATTTTATATCTCTTAAAAAGTGATTAAAAATAATAAAAATAATGAAAAGTTAGGCCTCATACTCAATTAAAATTAAACCACCTAGAGAGGTGGTTTAGTTTATGCCAATTTAGTCCGGTCTAAAAATCGGCTTATTCCGTCTTAGTCCGGCTCAATTAAATCACATTTGGTGGAATAAGTGAGGCCTAAAGCCCTTATTCCTTGTTTAGTCCACAACCAAACATGACCTCAGAAAGAAACATTCTTTGTATTTCACTGAACTGTATTCTACAAGCTTTACATCTCTGAAATTTATAGAGTATTACAAGCATTCTCTAATCTTGGTTACATACTCTAATAGAATCATATCTAACTACCAGCAGCTGTAACTAACTATTTCGTCCCTCCGTTTGTTACTGTCTTCTGAATTGTTTATATCCATTGGATTCCTATTAGCCCCGCTCAAGCGCATCGCGGTGTACGCATGGTGTGCTTGAAATGTCAAAGCCGATATCTGAATGTCATTGCTCTTTCGATTTGAATTGTCAAGTTGTATGTTTGGGTCTCCTTGAAGGTAGAAAAAGGTAGAAAGAGAAGTAGCTCTTTTAATTTGGCTCAAGAATGCTTCCATGTAGATGAGAGACTCGTTTGAGTGCTTTTTGTAAAATAAAAACAAAAAGAAAGAGCACAGATAAAGTTTATTATGTATCAGATAATTATAAAAAAAAACAAAATTATATATATATATATATATATATATATATATTAATGAGCAATTAATATTTATTCTCTAACTACTCTTGGTTGTTGTGTTATACTTAATTAATCATTAAAACACGTAAATAAATTCAAGCAAATTTCAATAAAGTTTAGACCTTTAAAATATGTCAAGATGTGTGAAATGAATGTGTTTTAATGTTTTATTTAGTAAATAATAAAATTAATTATTATATTAGCATTATCCGATATTTATCTGCTGCCGTTTCGTTATTTGACAACCATAACGGATAAGATAAAATATGGGTACAGATACAAAAATGTTTCCATCCGACCCTTATCGTACCTGTTGACACCCCTACTCATGGACATGTAGATATATATTTTAATTCGAATGCATTTCATGATAGTTTAATTATTTGTCGTCTTCAAGTACCCCATGACTCCATTTATTTCCTAATTGTAAGGATATTTCCTAATTTCTAGTCCTCTAGTTGAAATTCAGGTTAATTAGCTGGGAAATTTCCTCGTAAATTCAATCAGGTAAGGACATTATGTCATTATCGTATTCTATTGTTTGCAGATCAAGCAATTGAGGTTCCTCTCTCTTCAATCAGGTAAGGACATTATCGTATTATATTCTTTGACCCGTCTAATTGGTTGACTAGCTAATAAACCGTAGATATTTTAATTTTGAACAACTAAGAGATTCTAGAAAATTGAGTTGTTCTGCTCTACTTTATCCGGCAGTTAAGAATTAAATAGATGTATTTTGTTCGCAGAACAAGACGAGGTCTATCTTACACTTTGAAAACTAAATATTTTGTCATGTAGATTACTGTTGAAAAATAAAAGAAGATCTCAGATTTTAGATCATCATAGATCTAAGGCTAGAATTTAATCTAGAAGAATATCTATCGTTGTATAATTAAAAATAGGAAAAAGTAAGAGAGAAGCATCAGTACCAACTACCAACGCATACCAAACTTATATAGCAAATAAACCAATGGTACCATAACGGCCTATAAACTAAGCTGATGGCCATGTTTGGTTGTGGACTAAAATTAATGAGGCCTAACTTAGTTATTTCAATTTAGGTCGATCTAAATTATTTATGTCTGGTTGATATTTAAAGTTATATCTTGACTTACATTATTACTTGTTTGATAAGAATTTGATGGCTTAAGGCATGATTTGATATTACAAATTATTTTGTCCTACAAAATTTGTAATAACAATAATAAAACTATTCTTTGTATTTTTTTTTCTTTTCATTTTAATTGAAAGAAATTGTACAAGAAAACGAGTTATGTATAAATTAATTCTATATGTTAGAGAAGCACATTGTATTTAATGAATCTTATTTAATTAAAGTTATATGTGTATGAATTTATTTGTCTTTTTTTTTTTGAAAAATAGTGGTATTACCACCGATTTTATAGAAATCAAAGCATACCTGATATGGTACCTAAAATAGGTACCAAAATCAAATATGAAAAGTCTTACAACAAGTCACCATCAACAAACATAAAAGCATACAAGGAGAGATAGTACTACATCAAAAGCTAAAATGGAAACAAAATGAATACTAAGCAAAATAAAAGTTTCAAAAAGCAATCATATCCTAGGAGACTAGTAATCCAGTAGATCCTCATCTGACATCTCGTCTCCAGACATATGATCTGGGGGGTTGCCAGCTCCAAGAGCTTGGCTGGATTCCTCTTCCTCCTCCAGTATCTGATCTGGAAGGTCCTTAACATCACATGGAAGCATTAGACTTAATTTTAAGTATGAATTATCAGAGCTAGACTTACACCAAAAAGTAGCTAAAAATATTATCTTAAACCCTAATGATTTAGCAGAAATGAGAGTAGTATTATCATTAAAAATAACTCTATTTCTTTATAACCATACATTCCATATGATAGCTCCCCTTAACAATTTTACAAGGAGTCTATCCTTTAAGGGAATAGAAGCATCAGGTAACCATAAATCATCTAAATAATTACAGGTAAAGAGGAATGAATTGTATGTGGCAATCCAATTCCATATCAAGCATACATATGAACAATGTATAAATAAATTGTCAGCGCTCTCATGTTGGTCACAAAATGCACAAGTAAGATTTCCTGGCCAACCTTTTTTTGACAAGTTAACCTTAGTAAGAATTTTATCATGTCAGACAAGCCAAAGAAATATTTTGATTTTTAAAGGGATGTGAGATTTCCAAATGGTATTATATTCAGAATTTGGAATACCACCATATTCTAACCATTTATAAAAAGAATGAACAGTGAAATGATCATCTTGTGACCATCGCTATATCAATCTATCTTCCAAATGAGAAGACAAAGTAAAATGTTGAAACTTGTGGTGCAAGGTAATCAATTCATCCCTATAAATACCAGTTATTTGCCTTTGAAAAGACAGACTTAAATAAGAAGTAGAAAATGCCTCGGCTACAGAAATAAACCTATTAGTAACAATAGAAAAAAAAAGGTTTGGAAATTGATTTTTTAAGGTATGTTCACTACACCATCTATCTAACCAAAAAGAAGTTGTTTTACCGTTACCTATTTCTTTATTTAGTCCTAAATTGATAACCACATGATCTTTTAGGTTTGATCGCCCAAAAGGTGAACAAAGAGAAGGAGTAGTTCTAGTTCCATATTTACTAAGCAAAATATTTTTCCATCTACCAGAAACAGAATTATCTAGAAACCGATACCACCATTTAGCCAGAAGGGCCTTATTCATAAGCTTGAGGTCTAAAACCCCCAAGCCTCCCTGATCTTTACTTTTGCACACAATTCTCCATGAGACTAAATAGTATTTTCTTCTAGTAGAGTTACCTCCATGCCATAAGAATTTACATCTAATTTTATCTATTTTATGTCTAATTTTAGCGGGTAATCTATATATGGATAACCAATATAAGGGAATAGCAGAAATAACAAAATTTAAAAGGGTTACTCTACCTCCTAAAGATAGTAAAGAGCCTTTCCACCCTTGCAATCTTTTTTCAATCTTATCAATCAGCAGTTGCCAATCGATATCAGTTAGAGATTTATTATTAATAGGAATACCTAAGTAAGTAAGAGGTAAAGTGGAGATCTTACACCTCAGAATTGAAGCGAGTTCATCAGTTTCAGTATCTAATAAGTTAAGAGGATACATCTCGCTTTTATCATAATTAATTTTCAAACCAGAAACATTCTCAAAAGCTACCAATAGCCATCTAATATGTGTTAAAACTACTTTATCAGCCTTAAGGAAAAGAAGAGTATCATCTGCAAAATATAAATTCATAATATTTCTGAAATTTGAAAAGTTTCCCAAACCATCGACAAATCCTCCTCTATTAGCTTGTTGAAGGATTTTGTTTAAAGCATCAGTTACAAGTATAAAAAGGAAAGGAGATAGGGGATCTCCCTGTCGTACCCCTCTTTGGCAAGAAAAATATGGGCCTAAAGTACCATTTAAATTTACACATGTTCGGCTACCTTCTAAAATCAATTTGATCCAAGTAGTAAATTTTTCTCCAAAGCCCCTTGCATGTAATATTTCAAGTAAGAACTCCCAATTAACATGGTCAAAAGCTTTTTCAAAATCAAGTTTGAATAGAACACCTTTTTGCTTCTTAATTTTCACTTGATGAAGAACCTCATGTGCACATACTACATTATCCAAAATTAATCTACCTTTAATGTAAGCTGTTTGAGAAGAGTCTATTAAAGAATCCATAACTAAAGCTAATCTATCGGCTAATAATTTTGTGATTAGCTTAAAACTACAATTAATTAGACTAATAGACCGAAAGTTTCTAACTGTGGTAGCATCCTCCTTTTTAGGGATTAAACAGATGGAAGCAAGGTTAAATTTGGAAATATCTAAATTATTATTATAAAATGCTGTGAATATCCTAAGTAAATCATCTTTAAGAATATCCCAAAACGATTGATAAAACTGAAATGACATACCATCAGGCCCAGGAGCCTTAGAGGGATTACATACAAAAACAACCCGTTTAATTTCCTCTAAAGAAAAAGGTGCTTGTAAAAAAAGACATTGATCAGTAGTTAAATTTTCAGATGGAGCCCACAAATTGTCTTGTAAGGATAGTAATCTTGGAGTAGAGGACCCCATAAGGCTTTTATAAAACTCAGTAACATGACGTAAAATTATAGATTGATCAAAGCACATAGAACCATCAATTTCTAAACTATCGATAGTATTTTTCTTTTTCCTATTTGATGCCACAACATGGAAAAATTTAGTATTAAGATCCCCTTCTAAAAACCATTTTAATCTAGACCGTTGTTGCCAGTATTGTTCTTCTTCTAAATAGAGCGTATATAAATCATGTTGACAAGATTTCCAATCTTCAAGGTCGTTCTCAGTAAGACAATTATCTTCTAGTTGATTTTCAAAATAACCTAGTCTAGAAAGCAAAGTAGATTTGATTCTCTTCTTTTCACCTCTAACATTAGAGCTCCATCCTCTTAATTTTTGTCGTAAAGATTGCATTTTAAATTTCCAACTGTTACCTAGATCAGATGATAAAGGATTATTAAGCCAACACGAAGATACTAAGTCATAAAAACCCTCATGAGCAAGCCAGGATTTATCAAATTTAATAGACTTAGAGTGGGGAATAACAATTGCCTGAGTGTCTAAAATTAAAGGAATATGATCTGAGTAGGCCCTAGGTAGTGAAGTGAGTTTTGAAAGATTAAAGTGTGCGTTCCAAGAAGTGGAACAAAAACATCTATCTAAGAGTGCCTGTGAAGAAGAATTAAGGGATCGTGCCCATGTAAACTTTTTATCAGATAACGATAATTCCATTAAGTCATTGGTCCTAATAAAAGAATTAAATCGACTACTAATTACATGATTATAACTATTACCAGATCTTTCAGATCTCTGTCTAATCATATTAAAATTGCCTAAAATTAAGAAAGCGTCAATACCTAAAGAGCATAGATCATTCAATTCAAGAAGAAAAGCTCTTCGAGAAGCAGTGGTTAAAGGACCATAAATAGTTATAAAGCACCATTCAAAGTTATCAATCTTATTTCTAATATGTACCGTAATAGAATAATCCTTAACATAAGAAGAGATTAAAGTAAATAAAGAGTCATTGAATCCTAAAAGTAAACCTCCCGAAGCTCCCTCAGAAGGCTTAACTATCCAGTTATTGATTGTATTACTAAGAGTTCTCAAAGATCTATCATGAAATAATTCTTTCTTAGTTTCTTGTATACTTACAAAGTCTATATGATTATCACTAATTAAATCCCTAAGGTACCGTCTTTTAGTAGCTAGGCCTAAGCCTCTAGCACTCCAATTGAGGAACTTAACCATTAGAAATAGTAAGTGCCCCAATTTGATTAGACTCAGGAATATCATTGATTCCTAAGTCTTGAGAACCTGTAATGTCTGATGAAACAGAAGAAACAACAATCTGGCCAATAGGAGCACTCTCAGATAAAACTGACATAAATTTAGGTTTAGATAAAGAACGCAAAGCACGAATTATTTGTATACTATCATCTAAAGTGTCACCTAATTTAAAACCATTAATATCATACAACTTTAGTAAATCCAAGTCAGATAAAGAAGAGTAAGGGAATTGATCAATCAAAAATTGAGTACCTGTGGTAGCTTTGGCAGACTTGGATGAGGATGAAGAAGCTCCACTTCCAACTATAGCTTCTGTAGCACTAGCTAGATGGTTGAGTTTGACACGAGGACTGTTTCTAGGTTCTTCCATAGAGGGCACTGCAAGCTTCTTTCCTTTGCGCTTTCTCTCCTTGTCATTTTTGAGAGCCACCTCGCGAGGATCTTGAGGAATATGAGGCAATGGAGGTGGAGGAGGTAGCTCGTCTTGAGAAGCCCATGGATCACTTTGATTGGACTCACTATCAGGCAGTGAATTTAGCAAAGCGAATCTATTAGAATCCGCAGAAGGCATAGCTAGTGAGGGAGGCAAAGTGGCTCCAGAAGGTGGAATGGGAGGAGGTAAAGGAATAGTAGCAGGGTGGGGCATGGGGGGTAGGGGAGGAGGAGGAGGAGGAGGAAGTGGAGGGGGGGACTGGAGTAAGCGGAGGGGGTGGAGGAGGGGCTGGAATAGAAGGTGCACTGGGGGGGGGGGGGGGGTAAAGGGTGAGGTTGAGAAATAATAACGAGGCACACCATCTGGGCCTTTGAAATAAAGCTTGCGACAAGAAGGAATGTCCGATTGATCATAAACCCCAATTTTCAGCCTCAAATACTTCATATTTTCACCAGCTTGCGTCAAAGGGTCAATTTTGATAATAAATCCCCCAATCTCACTTATTAACCGTTGAAACTCAGACCCATGTGACAGAGATGAAGGAAGACCATAGATCTTAATCAAGCAAGTAAAGGGTTCCCAACCACCATCGTACTTAACTGGATCAAAAGCCTCCAAAAGAAAGACTATATCCCCAAGAAGGATTCTGCCCTCAGCAATAGCCAGCTGCCTCCAAGTCGGATCAGGTGGATGTAAGAAGAAACAATCTTCACTCAAAGAAATAGTTTTCCACTGAAAATCCTTCACAGGAAATAGAGAAGATAAGGAAGAAACAATGAAAGTAGCACCTTTGTGATAAGAATCTTTGATGACTACTCCTCAGCTTAAAATTTCAGCATGTTCCCGGATTGATTGAGTGCAGGAAAAGCGCATAACAGGTAAGGAGTTGCCTTGTGTTTTCATTGCTGGTGTGAGAGGAGGGCGAGAAGAGGAAGGAAGCATTGTAATTGCCCGGCAGGTGTGTGAACGATGACCTAGACGGTTGCAAGCAAAACACACAATAGCGTTGTGACAAGATTTAGCTAAATGGCCAGAATCACCACATCGAAAACACACTAATGTACCTTTTTTAGTTAGAGAATGAAGGAATTGAAATTTGGAATGAAGACGATCAGCCCCTGTCGAAACCCTAGGTTGATGGAGGTGTCGGAATGGAACTGATTTGGCGGTGGAGGACGAGAAGTTGTTTGCCACAGCCGGATCAAGAGAAGCAGTAGCAATAAAAGATCTAGAAGTGGCCATCGAATTTACCTTCGGATCTACAAGTAAACTTTCGGTTCTAGAGAGAGCTGTCCTCCAATGGTGAAAGGCGTCGGGTGAAGGAGAGGGAGGAAGGGCTGGTGGCGGCTCAGGAACAGGGGCGGAGGGGAGGTGGCCTGAGATGGGTCGGCCACTAGGTTGAGGCAGAAGAAGAAGTGCCGAAGAAGAAGGCGCAGCAAGGCGGAGGGGGGCATCAGTCGGGCCAGAGAAGAACGGGTCCAAGGCGCCTCCCGTGAGATGTATTTTTCCAGAGGGTGAGACGATTGCCTGTAGCAGAGGTATTTGTGTAGACGGCGTGCAGCGGGTTGAGGACGCCAGTAGACGGGCTTGCTCCAAGAACTGCAACATGGAAGACTTCATAGTTGCCAAGACAGAGGATATAGACTCCATAGAAGGGCTGGAGAATTCGGCTGAGGCCCAAGAATCAAATTCTTGAAAATCCGGTAGAGGCCCAAGAAGGTTTGATGTGCTAATTCTTCCTTTTCCTAGGGGGGTATCTGCTTATTACCTTGGGAGCCTTGTCAGAAGCTTCTCTCCACTAGCAGCACCTGAACGGAGGCGTTGAGGTTTTGAGGTCTGGACTAGATCTTGAATTTCAGATGATCTGCGTTGTCCGAGACTTATAAATTCAGTGAAAAATTTATTCGTATGAATTTATTTGTCAAAAATGTGTTAGGTTGATGAACAAAAAATTTATTATTTTGTAGTACAATTTAAAAAATATTTTATTTAATTATTTTTTAGATTGCATATTTTGTTGATTTAGAAAGTTATGCCATTTAAAAAAAATTGATTTTATAATTGATAAAGTTATAAGTTTTCGTAAATGAAAAAAAATAATTGCTTATTTTATATCTCTTAAAAAGTGATTAAAAATAATAAAAATAATGAAAAATTAGATCTCATACTCAATTAAAATTAAACCACCTAGAGAAGTGGTTTAGTTTATGCCAATTTAGTCCGGCCTAAAGATCAGCTTATTCCGTCTTAGTTCGGCTCAATTAAATCATGTTTGGTGAAATAAGTGAGGCCTAAAGCCCTTATTCCACTGTTTAGTCCACAACCAAACATGACCTGAGAAGGAAACATTCTTTGTATTTCACTGAATTGTATTATACAAGCTTTACATCTCTGATATTTATATAGTATTACAAGCATTCTCTAATCTTGGTTACATACTCTAATATAATCATATCTAACATACTCTAATATAATCATATCTAACTACCAGCAGCTGTAACTAACTATTTCGTCCCTCCATTTGTTACTGTCTTCTGAATTGTTTACATCCATTGGATTCCTATTAGCCCCGCTCAAGTGCATCGCGGTGTACGGATGGTGTGCTTGAAATGTCAAAGCCGATATCTGAATGTCATTGTTCTTTCGATTTGAATTGTCAAGTTGTATGTTTGGATCTCCTTGAAGGTAGAAAAAGGTAGTTAGAGAATGAGCTCTTTTAATTTGACTCAAGAATGCTTTCATGTACATAAGAGACTCGTTTGAGTGCTTTTTGTAAAATAAAAACAAAAAGAAAGAAAAGAAAATTGAAAAATTTATGGCTTTGTAACAAGTACATGGTTTCACGCTGTTTAATCATTAACGGTGATCAAACCGATACAAATACACTGAACGGATGCATGTTTGCGGATGAAAACGATTAATCGATCGTTTATGCCAGTTTATTCCCGTTTATTTCAATGTAGTCCAACAAAATATTTATTTGCACATTTTTTTTTTTTTCTGTAATAGTGTGTAATAATAAGTTTTATAAATCATGTCTTGTAGTTTTATTTGTGTTTGGACATATATCTAATAATTTTAATATAAGTTTTTTCTTCTTACTTACTTTGAAATTGATTAATTCTTCTATTATTTATATACCATATATTTTTCTTAGTTACTGATGTATTTTTTTTTAAATTAGTACAACATGTTTATTTATGAAACTAAGTTGTTATCATAAACTAAATTTAATGATTTTATGTTGGAAAGTAAAAAACTTAATTCTTAAATTTATCTTTTCATTAAATAAATGTGTTACCTACACATGTAAAGTGCTTATGCGTTAAGAAAAAATAAGTGTAATGTCATGTTATAATAATAGAACTAGGTTAAATTGAGTTTATTTGATAAGTGTAATGAATTAAGTAAATTATGATACATGTACAAAAAATTTAATAAAGACGTTAAATTGTTCGCATAATTCTGATTAATCAGCCGCATATCGATTAATCAGCCTATTTTTTCCATTATTTTAAAAAAATCAAGTGGGGGGGGGGGGGGGGGGTTGTGCGCTGCATGAGAGAAGGTGAGAGGCCTGAGATGTCCTGACTGATTTGGGGCACAGAGAATGTGCGGCGCGGCGACTACTGGAGCAAGATCGCTATGTATCGCTCGTTCTCTAGTTGCTGCGTGAAGAGAGATAGGAATAGATCTAAGAATAGAGAGAGGAGTACGATATGTAGGAATAGTGTACTAAGCTGTTTTATTCTGAGTATAGAAAAGAATAGAAGGGAAGAGAAAGGTTTATTTTTTAGAATAATGGATCTTTTATAAGCTAGAAAATGATGAAAATTAGTGTAATTCCAGCGCTATCTAGAGCTCTGATACCATATTAACTGAGCTGATAGAGAAAAAAATATTATTTATATTTCTCTTAATTGTACTCTATAAGCTTTATATCTCTGATATTTATAGAATATTACAAGCATTCTCTAATATGGGATACATACTCTAACATAATCATAACTAACTAACTACCAGCAACTGTAACTAACTATCAACTCCAACTATTTCATCCCTTCGTTTGTTATTGTCTTATTGTTTATGTCTATTGGATTTCTAATTAACGGCCACTTAGCCATGTTAATGTATAACATGTATAGATAGCACATATAGAGACATTGTAAAGTAAAACAGAAAATATTAATAGAAGCAATAAAATATTTTTTCTACAAATTCCATTATATCTCAAAATTCAACATTTACCTAATTGCTTTTGTTGGATGATGTTCAAAGGACGAGCAACGTTTGCCTAGATCCCTTTATGATATCATTGGAAAAAAAAAAAATAGAACAAACTAGATGAAGAGAAATTCTATACAGGGGAAAAAGGAGAAAATAACAAAAAATATCTTTGGTTAGCAATCTTCGGTTCTCTTCTATACAGGAAAAAAAAGGGAGAAAATAACAACAAATCTTTGATTAGCAATCTACGGTCCAATACAAGCGTCCGGATCATCTAAAGTAACCCAATTTGTTAGTTTAGATCCGGACTGTCTGATTCGAATCTGAGAAATTCGGTCCGAAGTAGAGCGCACTCTTCAATCTGACGAACAGATTCGAATCTAACGGTCCATCTAAACTAAAAAATTGGGTTACTCTAGGAGATTCAAACTCCCAATACAATGGATCTATTAACGGCCTTCAAGGTCTGTAACAGTGATCTCATATGAACTGCTTGTTTCCCACAATTGGGCCTCGACGGAACGGATTCTTGTACAAATAACGGGCTTCTTGGGCCGGGGCAATGCTGCAATTTCACTCGACAACATGAACAAGACTGAACCCATAAGAGGCCTATCATCGGGACATTCCTGGACACAGAGCAGGCCCACCTGTATGCACCGTAAAAGATCTGGTACTGGGCAGGGCCCACTAACAGTTGGGTCCAGAAGTTTTAGAGGATTGCCTTTTTCCCATAGTCGCCAAGCCTGAGACAAACGTTGACAAATAGAAGCATTATAAATACAAAAATAGTACTGGTTGATGACAAAAACAGTATCTTTACTAATAGCGAATCAGACATTTTTCTGGTCATTGGTAGTATCATTTGGTACCGAGCAGGTAACTAACTACAGAGGAGAGTAAAAACTTCCATCAGAATTTAAGATAACACCACGGAAATTAAAATTAACACTACTGATAAACTTACATCTGCTAGCAGAATCATGTTCCCGTTATTTCTTTTGCCACTAAGTATCTCCAGCAAAAGAACTCCAAAGCTGTACACATCAGCCTTGACCGATATCATGCCAGTCATTGCATACTCAGGGGACATGTAACCACTGCATTAATTATTATGATATATAGTCATTTATAAAGTTGGACAGAGACAATGAAATAGTAAATCCAAGTTTCTTTTGTGAGAATTAGAGAAAAAAATGTACTGTGTTCCGACTACTGTCTGTGTAGACATTTCAATCTGATCGCCACTGAATAACCTAGCAGTACCAAAATCGGATATCTTTGGAACCATCTCTTGGTCTAATAGTATATTCGCAGCTTTCAGGTCCCTGTGAATTATATTGAATCTTGAATCCTGATGTAGGTACAGAACTCCTCGAGCAATTCCGTGAATAATGCCTAATCTCATTCCCCAGTCCAAGAAGGGACGTCTATTTTCATCTGTTACAGAAATATTGGAGAATCAATATTTTACTCTGATTCAAGATTCTCAAATTATTTACCAAAAATGTTTTGTTAATGTATCCTTCATTAGGATTGGTATGCCTTAATTCAAGAGGTCTTGCTTTAAATTAAGCAATTTTTCCAGGTAAATTAAATATTGAGCTTGACCAAATAAATTATTATATATGTTGGACCTAACACATTATGGATATAACCAAATTAAGATATATATTTCTCGGTTTTCCAACAGTATAATCAGGATGCAGACAAGAAATTGGAAACAAAAACATTTGTACTCACCAAAAATAAAGAAGTCTAAGCTTTTGTTGCTCATGTATTCATAAACAAGCATCCTCTCATCGGCATGGATACAACATCCATGTAGGCGAACGAGGTTACGGTGCTGAAGTTTGGCAATCAGTAAGACCTCATTCATGAACTCATGTAGTCCTTGTGATGATTGCAGTGAGAGCCTCTTTACAGCTATTTCTTGTCCATTTGTCAATTGACCCTTATAATTACCAAAATTCATACATTTGAACAACTACATTTGGCTATTCGCCTACTATTTCCATTAAAAAAAGGAATAACTGTATCTGTTTAATTTTTTTTTTTTTTTGAAAAAATAATAATTTGTCAAAAAAGTTTTTACCTTGTAAACGCTTCCAAAGCCACCTTCTCCAATTTTGTTAATAATGGAAAAATTATTTGTAGACTGCGTGACTGTTTCCATGTCAAAAAGAGGCAGTTCGGCGTCTTTAAAGCTTTTGCTCTCACTGAAGTTATAACTGGTACTACTGATGACTACAGAAGGTAAAAACTTAGGCTAATTGACTATTCAATCTTTCTTCTCCATGATCTAAGATTGATAAT
The DNA here is from genome assembly GCF_964058835.1 of Carex rostrata. Taxonomy (NCBI): domain Eukaryota; kingdom Viridiplantae; phylum Streptophyta; class Magnoliopsida; order Poales; family Cyperaceae; genus Carex; species Carex rostrata. The sequence goes on from NC_135935.1 coordinate 2,527,150, forward strand.
GACTTGTTTGGAAGTAATTTACCTTTACGTTTATCTGTTGGCTTCTTCTTCCAAATGTAAACACCAAGTGTGAACAGAGTAGCAGCAAATGCTGCAACCACTACTGAAATTATGATAGCTAGGCGAGTCTTGCTGTTTTTGGTTGCTGCATCTGTTTGCACAATTAATATATCTTAGAACTTCAATTCGAATTAGTTGATCGTGTTTTAAGTCTTTACCTAATGGATGACCAATATGATATTGTTTAGTAAATAATAAATAATTGTGTTTGCAAATAGTTAAAGTGAGAAACAAATGCTTTTGTGTTGAAGGATATATCAATGCCTTCATTTCTGTGCAATTTAAAGAAAACTAGCTAGCAATTGCTGAATGGACAATATGACTTTATGGCTGATACTAGACATAAGCACTTCATGCTAGTGAAGTTAAATAAAATATATCATTTCAAAATATGGAATTAAAACTTTGCAATTAAGGCAATTTCTACAATTGATTACCAAGTGGTGATGTAATCATAGAAGTTAGTCTTCAAGACCAAATATATAATAACCAACAAAGAAGTTCACACACATTTGTTTGCTACTTAAAAGTTCAATGATTTGCTGATCTGTTTGAAAACACAGAAAAAATAGTATGTCATCTATTCTTGTCCTTTAGTGGAAGACAAATGATTTGCTGATCTGCAAAAAAATGGATATCTTAGACCTAATTAACAACCACCCTTTCAGATCGGTGTTGCCCACAAATAACATAAACTTGGCATTACAATTTTTAAGATTTTGGATCACTAATAAGGCTAGCAATATCAATTACGGCTTTCTAGCTTTCTGTAGTCTTTTTCTTCTTTTACCACATGATTTATTTTCAGAAGTACTAAACAATTAAATTTACCAGAATAAACTGTTTGGTACACTTGGTAGTCCCTACCAAGTATCTAAAAGAAAAAAAAGAAGAAAAAAACTGTTTGTTAAGCTGAAACTTTCCACTTTTCTTTTAAAAATATAGAAGAATTACCCTATGCAAATGTGATTATGCGAAGTAATTCTTCTAGTCAAAGAGAAGAAAATTAGGCTTTCGAAATAAATTAATAATTCACAGTCAATTTGATTTTTTCAGTCTACATCAACAAAATTAAGAAAAACGGAAATAATTTGAGTGATTGTACCTAGCTTTGACTAAAAGAAGAGAAATACAGCCGGAACCTTTTGTTGAAAAAATTACAAAAACGACATTCTAAAAATTGTAACAAAGAAAGGATTATCTGAATTTAAAAGCTTGAAGAGCAAAGAAGAAAATCATACCTAAATCAGACAAAGCCACTTTAATGTACAAATCCTGACCAGCATCCATAAACCTTGTATCGATCAACTCATTTACCCACATAATGCAACCACTACCTCCATTTCTTATATCTGTTGCCGAATAAGCTACACAGGAACAATTTGCCAAGCACTTCTCTCTGCATTTATCAAGGTCAATAGTAACATCGACAATAGCACTATGTGTCTCGGGTAACTTGACACCTTTAACCAAATTAAATCCATCACCCCGATTTGCACAGTCTAATTTAGTCTTTCTCACACACCCTTGGCTTGTATCTCTCATATACCACCCACTGGGTGACCTTGGTTCAAACCCATTGAAGCAGCTACAAACCATTGCATCATTTGCATTACACACACCAAACACACCGCATTTTAAGTAGTCGTCGCATGGATCTCTTGGAGCATGCCAGAATATGCTCCAGGAACTTGTGTTCTGGTACCACACCAGGCGCTGCATAGTTCCTGATTCATTCAACATGACCCGAGATAGAAAAGATCCGGGTTTGTTAGAGTATCCATAAGATATCTCATCTGGACTATTGTTAAAACTGAAAGTAAACATGTTTTGATAAGTAGTCATCTCCGGTACACCACTAAATCTTAGCCCATTCCATGGCCCGGTCCGGTACAACATTTTTGGGGTACGATCCCACATACCAAGTTCAGGAGAACCATGTGTGTCCATATAATAGTGGTATTCTCCAATTGCTGGGTCGTCTGATGTACGCCAGGAGTATAGTGACCACTCGTGACCGGTTTTTAAATTCTTACCGAGTCTCATACCAGGTAAAAAGGTGTTTGTGGGCCAATCAAAGCTTTGCCATAAAACATCATTTGTATCCCTTAACACTAGATTTCCTGAGTCAAGAAGTTGTACAGATGTGGGGTTAGTTGTATGAGTGGAGTTAGAAGACCACATAACACTGCCGTTGGAATTATCTACAAGTATTAAATTTCCGTTTTCAGAGATTGAAAGAGATCCAGAGGTGTTTTTCAGAGGGGAATCACGGTTAGCAACCCATACAATTGCTTCTGGTGATACTTTAAACCAAATACCGAGAAAATGCTTGGTCGAATCACCGTTTGAGAAGAAACCAAGAACGAAGGTACCACCGTCCGACTCGAGCTTCCCTTCATTTGTTATGTTTTCATGTTGTTTAAATAAATCAACAGCCTCGCTCGAGCATAAAAGAAGGTGAAAAAGAGAGAAAAAGAGAAATTTCCTCATAAGTGATACCAAATTTGGTGGAGAGTCGTTTGGAAGATTTGCAAAGAGGTATGACCGTATGAGTAGAGTTGGTACATAGCTAGTGTTTTATTTATTAAGCTCAGGTTTAGGCAGGGCCCAGTTGACAATGACAATGGTAGACTTTCATTGAGCTTCTAACTATCAGCCAATTCAATGATCTCTCATGGACACATAGATATATATTTTTATTCGAATGCATTCATGATAATTTAATTATTTGTCGTCTTCAAGTAGTACCTCTCATGACTCAATTTATTTCCATAATATTGTTCGATATTCCTTGGTTTCTAGTCCTCTGGTTGAAATTCAGCCATTCAAATTAGCTGGGAAATTTCCTCGAAAATCCAAACAGGTATGAGGTAAGGACATTATCGTGTTATACTTGCAGATCAAGCAATTGAGGTCCCTCTCTCTTCATTCTTCTTTGACCCTTCAAATTGGTTGACTGACCGTAAATATTTTAATATTGAAGAACTAAGATATTCTAGATAAATGAGTTGTTCTGCTATAATTTATCCGGCAGTTAAGAATTATTGAGCATTAATTCGGCAGTTGATATAGCTAGCCCAGTTGATATGGTTATATGTAATGTATGAAACAACTAATGTGCCTTCGGAGCGCCTACTAGTATCACTACATGTCTATATAGTCGGTTCAGTTATGGTCATGTTTGATTGAGCTCTAAACTATCAAAACCTAGAATAGTAAGATTGGTATAAGTCTTAACTCTGAATTTAGACTAACAATATAGTCCTCCTGTGAATTTACAGCTTGTCAGTGACTATTCAATATTTCTTCCATTTCTAGTGACTATTCAATGTTTTTACCATTTCTCGCTTCTTTAGCCGTTGATATTATTTCTTTTCTTTCTTTCCGTGGAAACTATTTTCCTCTACATTTCCTTTTGCCTCTAGAAGCTTTTATTTTTCTAAAACAGAAGTGCTTAATATTATCTTTAATTTTTGTATATTCCTTTTCTTTGTTGTACTTTAGTTTACTTTATGTAAAATATTATAACTAATTAAGTATAGGCAAATTGGAAAAAAAACGTAGACATAAGTATGATTTAGAAACTAAATCAGCCGGATATCGTAATGTTTAATTATAATTAGGTTGAATTAATTTTGGGATTACAATAAAGGCAGTACATGTGTTATGAATCAATTGCTAGTACAATTAGGTTTAATCCATTCAATTAAACTAACTTATTAGCAGTACGTAATGAATGACATATGTCGACTTAATTAGTGCAAATTGAAGATATCATAATAGTAGTTATATTATACATCTTGTATATGTTAGAGAGAAAACAAATATTCAATTGCTATAATTGAAAACATATAATAGCATAAAAAAAAATTAGTATGGTTTTTTTAGCATTTTGATAATGGTAAAAATGTTAACACGGTTTATTAGTATAAATCCTTAATTACTTCAAATTATTGACACTGATCTTGAATAGAAAAAAAATATATTTACTTAAAATGAAATCGTTAAATGAAAAATAATATTCCTTAAATGATATAAAAAATATAAAAAAATAAAAACATGGCCAATCAATTATCAATAAATTTAAAATTTTCTTAAATGACATTAAAAAAATAGAAATAAATCATGACCAATCTGAAAATCGAGTATCCGACAATCAAATAAGTGTGGCGAGTACGTGCCTAAATAAAATTAGTTTTTTACACATAAAAAAATAGAAAAATGCATAAAATTAAAAGGTAAACTATTTGATTGGAGGGCTGATATTTAATTCAAAATTTTATCGTTTAATCACAGCCGTTAACAGATCAGGACATCTAAATGCTTTACAAGATAGAAGAGATACTTGATGACAATTAGGGGTGCAAATGGATCAGATATTATCCCTCCAAACTGGATTTGTATCTGAAAATTAAATACAGATATCCGATATTTGAATATCCATGTAGACAAGGATAGAAATATGATTTTAAATTTTAAATATTTGTTTTTGAATAGTAGATATATATCATTAGGAGGGATCCAATTACACCTTTTTTGGTGACACCAAATTACACTCTCGATTTTTAAAGTTTTCAAAGTTCAAATAGTCGATCCAACCCGTCCAACATAATGGATATATTAAAAATGCTTACATATCAAATTTTACATTTTTTGAAAAAAATTTACTATTTATTAAGTATTTAACAAAATCGTTATATTCAGACCATTGAATTTTTGTACCCATCTTAATAAATAGTAAAAAAATTCAAAAAAAATGTAAAATTTGATAAGTAGAACTAGGGTGTTCTTAAGTTCACCAGGCCCCTTGGTGAACTGAAGTCTAAAACCCATCAAATCAGCTTCGAATGACGAATCTGAACCATTGAAATCTGCTTATCTTACGAGTGATGTGTTTACATGTGAAATTTTTAAACTTTTGAATTAATTTAGTATAATGTCAATCGGTCAAAATTAGAAGGTTAATAAATTAATTTTAATGCATTCATTTTTTGAATTTTTTTGACCACTTGACTTTAAACTAAATTAATTTGAATGTTTAAAATTTTCACATGTAGATGCATCACTCATAAGGTAAGCGGGTTTCAATGGTTCGGATTCGTCATTTAAAGCTGATTTGACGGATTTTAGACTTGAATTCACCAAGAGGCTTGGTGAACTTAAGAACACCCTAGTTATAGAAATGGTGTTTTATAAAACAAATAACTCAAGCTTACACAAATGGTGTTTTATGGCAAAGCTTTGATTGGCCCACTGACACTTAGTTCCATAAAACACCATTCGTCATTTAGGAAACCTAGTTAAACAAGTGGTCACTCAGGAAACCTAGTTAAACACCGGCTGAGAAGAAATTACCAAGCATGAAGGTACCACCAGATGACTCAAGCTTCTCTCCATCTGTTATGTTTTCATGTTATTTAAATAAATCACCTGCCTCACTCGAGCATAAGAGAAGGTTAAAAAGTGAGAACAAGAGAAATCTCTTCATAAGTGATTCCAAATTTGGTGGAGAGTAGTTTTCAAGATATGCAATTAAACATGTTTGAGTAGAATTGATAGATAATGTTTTAGTTATTAAGCTCGGATTTAGCCAAGGCCCAGTTGACAATGTCAACGGTGGACTTTCATATATAGAGCTTCTAATATTATTGAAGAAAAAAAAGGAGATTCTGAAATAATGAGCTGTTCTACTATACTTAAGCCGGCAGTTAATAATTAAAATAGATGTATTGTTCGCAGAACAAGACGAGATTTTACATTTTAAAAATTAAATTATTATGCATATATTAATTCGGCAGTTGACATCGCGCGGCCAAGTGGACCTGAATATGAGAAAAGGTAAGGTCCCCCGACGTTCAGTCCCGGAAAATCCCCGCCTACTATTTTTACGCGGTTTCAACTGACATTAACGGCAACGGTTTTCTCACGCACTTCATCTCCCACGCTGCCTTAAATAAAAAATTTCTTTACCGTAGCTTTCTAAATCAATCTGCGCTCTTTCTCTCTCATTTAAATCTTCGAATTGAAATCTTCATTAAAAATGAACTTTCTAAATCTGTTCTCTCCCTTCCAGTCCGTGCTCAGATCTCTCTCTCCCTCCCGGTCCGCGTTTATGGCGGATCTGAGAATCGAGTCAATCGACTGTCACTATCTCCGATCAGAGGTCTTCTCTCACCACTCTCACCTCTTATTGCTCCTCTCCCTTCGTGAAGCCTCCACCTCCTTCTTGTCCCTTCGTCTCGCCACTGCACCCTCCTCCTTACTGTTGACTCGACGGTCTCAGACCTGACGTAGCTGGTCGTGTTCCCACCGGAGTAGCTGCTGTTACGGGTTTCAATATCATTTTATAAGCTTCCAATCTGATCGGAGAAGCTGTTGTGTTCCCACTGGAGGCATCAGCATAGAGGTTGCGTCTTCGCCTTCTTCTCCCCCGCAGTTCGACGCCATGTCAGCAAGAAGCCTTATTGCTGCTCTGTGGAAAATGCACCTTGCTTCCGACATTCACTTCCAGGTAGGTCCCGCTTCTCAAGATCTACCCCTGTTATAACTTCATTATCTCTCTTGCTTCTTTGTGGAAGTGTAATCGAGTGGGTATCTTTGCTAATTACTTAGGTCACGAACAGTGAGCTGTTTATTGTTCCTAAATTTTGATTTGGAAATTGTTGCTTGAGAAATTTATAAAGCAAATGTTTTGAACAAAATGTGCATTATCTCTAATTGTCGATATATTCAGAAATTGTGGTTACATGAGCTATTTCTTTAGGTGAGTGAATGTTAATTGTAATTGGAGTAAAATTTGGAATTTCCCCTTGGATCTGTGTAATTTCAGACAAATTATGTGTAATTTGGGTGTGCACGTAAGTTGCTTGATAAAATGTCTCAAAGAAACATTACAATATGGATATCAACGATTTCAATCTTTTTTTTTTTATCTTAATACAACCCTGCTACCTGTGTGTATTGGCATGTTAATTAGCTTGTACACATCAATGCTGCAACTACGGTTACCGGCATGGTACCACAAATGCTACAATTTACCGACTAGTACGGTACCACCAATGCTCCTTCTTGTACCAGAAGCACATGCGTTATTAATGGTCTAATACCAGCATATAGTTATTTTGTTGGCGTCTTGTTATCTTGATGATTATTAGTTTTATTCTATACACCCAGTGACCTCCATGATTTATTAGTTCATTTTTCTTCTTCTTTGAACTAAACATAGTGTAGTCCTTTATGTACAAGGCCAAACTTTTATAATCAGCATTTGTAGTGAGACGTATCCAGCATATAACAATAGAACTGATGTAATTGGGTTTATGTTCTTTTTTTTTTTTTTTTTTTTGCTTTTTTTTTGCACTGTTTTATGTTTTACCAATCACAATACAGTGATCTAGTAAATAATTCCAATTAATAAAATTTGAAGGCTTTGATCTCCCATCTTTTTCTCAAAACAACCAAATAATTTGTTGTATAATGATGTTTTCTGTTTTCTTTTGCCAACACCAACATTGAAGTTGCCAATACCAGCATATAGTTATTTGGAAATTTCTAGCATATAGTTAGGTCTAATACCAGCATGTGTTATTAATGGTCACATCAATTAGAATGCATGTATCATGCCTGCTTCTACCAGAAGCATATATCAATGTAGTAAACTCTCAAAATGATTTGACTTTCTCACTGCTTTATTTTATTTTACAGACCTGATTTGTTTTGCAATTTCTAATTAATCTTTTAGTCCTAAAATTTTGTCAAATTCATAATTAAGTGTTTGAGATGTCCTTTACCTGTTGTATAAGTTTCAAGTCCAGATTCCAAGTCATTTTTATTTAGTAATTTTTTTAGTGTTTTGGTCCATTTTGCCTCTAGGTCAGTTTTATAAGTTCTTTTATTTTCTACTATTTAGTTCATGCTTTGATGGCTAGAAAAGGAATTTGCATTAAATATAAATGAATGTACAGCCAAAAAATAATCGGGAATAATACGCATTTCTGATGACCCTTTCCTATGAAAAACTTTATTTTTTGAATTTGCATTAAATATAAATGAATGTACAGCCAAAAAATAATCGAGTATAATACGCATTTCTGATGACCCTTTCCTATGAAAAATAATATAATCATGACAGAATTATATTCCTTATTGCATTGCTACTGATGTTGTCACTGTATACTTGTTAATACAACTGTTGCTATTGGTATTGCTATTAGTATAGATCATTATTAAATTTGGCAAAATTATGAGTATTTCCTATAATTCATTAAAATTGACTCTTTTTTTCAGACAAGTTGAAGAAATCTGTAGTTTTCGAGGCCACTGGTATACCAGTATATGTTGGCAAAAAAGGATGTGAAAAAAAAGTAGTTTTGGAGGCCACTGGTACTGTAAGGAGGGGTTGTTTTTATCTTCTAATGTATTTCTATTTGAACCCTTTGTTGAATCATTTGTTGTGGAATCATTTGTTGTTTGAATATTTAATGTTGTTATAAAAAAAATTGTCTTTACTATAAAAAAGTTGGTATACTATTTGAACAGTAGAGCTAGGGCTGCTAATTTATTCTGCATTTGTATCTTCTGTCATAATAATGTAGAAAGATCTAAATCAGCAAAAATATTAGAGTTGTTTCATAACTTATTAGTTTTTATTTGTTACCGGTTTACAGGATTCAACAAAACTATCTATAGAGTTATGTGATAAGGTTTACAGAATTTAAAATAATTGAAAGTAGCATTTGGAAGGATATTTGAAAGAGATTAGTTTAGATTTCAATCATGAGAAATTTTGCTATTAGGTACTGATAAGTAAGAACAAGGAAATGATGTTATCATGCTAAAGGTCAATTTTGCACAAGCTGCTAATTGTCATAGTTTTTGTGGTTATATTAGTATTGATGATTAAACGAAACTATTTACAGAGTTATGTGATAAGGTTTACAGTATTAAAAAAAATTAGCAGTAGTATCTAAAAGGAGATTTGAAAAAAAAAATTCGAATTCTTTTTTACATTTTAAAAAAATAAAGTTTGAAAAATAAATAAAATATTGAAAAATTTAAAAATTAATTTTTTTTTACCAGTTTATAGGATTAAACGAAACTATTTACAGAGTTATGTAGTAAGGTTTACATAATTTAAAATAATTAAAAGTAGTATCTAGTTGAATTAGTTTACATGATTTAGTATTGATGTTTACAGTATTGATGTTTACAGAATTGAAAGTTTTATGTTTACAGGATTTGTTGAATTAGTTTACATGATTTAGTATTGATGTTTACAGAATTAGTTGAACTAGTTTACATGATTTAGTATTGATGTTTACAGAATTAGTTGAACTAGTTTACATGATTTAGTATTGATGTTTACAGTATTGATGTTTACAGAATTGAAAGTTTTATGTTGACATGATTTGTTGAATTAGTTCACAGGATTTAGTATTGATGTTTACAGAATTAGTTGAAAAAAAATTGAAAAATAAAATAAAATATTGAAAAAATTTAAAAATTGAATTTTTTTTACCGGTTTATAGGATTAAACGAAACTATTTACAGAGTTATGTAGTAAGGTTTACAGAATTCAAAATAATTAAAAGTAGTATCTAGAAGGAGACCAAAAAAATTTTGAAAATTTTTTTTGAATAAAAATTTCGAAAATAAAGTTTTGAAAAAAAATTTGAAAAAAAAAATTTGAAAAAAAAAACTCGAATATTTTTTACATATTTCTGTTTACAAAGTTTTAATGTAGTCATAGTTAGTTTTTAGTTTTGAAAAGCTGTTAGAGATCTTCTAGATGTGGTCCTAGTCAAAGGTCTAGAAGTGGTCCCAGTCAAAGTAGTTAAAGTGGTTAAAGTGGTGGTTAAAGTGGTAGTTAAAGTGGTAATTAAAGTGGTACTTAAAGTGGAAGTTATTGGGGACCACACATAATTAAAAGTTTTATGTTGACAGGATTTGTTGAATTAATTTACAGGATTTAGTATTGATGTTTACAGGATTTGGTATTGATGTTTACAGAATTAGTCCGGGGATTTTTGGGGGACTGGAGTTGAGAGACTGTTAGCTGCTTCCCCTGAATATATATATTAACTTTTCCGTGTGATCAAGCAAACAATATTAACCTTGGTGTGTTCCAACTTCCAAGTAATGTAGTCAGCTCAGTTATGGTACCGAAGCTGCTCAATTAATCTATTGTTGGCCTTCCGTGATTTATTTATTTTGTTTTGAGGAAATATTTGCCTAACTTACTTGAAGGGCGTTTTCGCAAGAACATGGAGGATGAACCAGCTGCAAATTTTTAAATATCGCATTTTCTATAGTTATCAATTTGAAAGGTTTTGAAATTTGTGTTATATAGACTGATATGACACTAATGTCATATATAGTATCCGGACTCTATTTTTTTACTGAAACATGTTATTTTATAATAATAATTAGTTTTTCTACACAGTTTTACATTTAAATTAGCTTTAGATATAGAACAGCACATTGTTTTGTTTTGTTGATGCTTTTTACGAATTATAAGTAATGTGAATCATATAGTCAAAATGGATAACAAATAAATGAGATAACAGTTCGTAACAATGAGGTCTTAGCTGAGATAATAGCGCGGAAGCCACACTTCATGATAGTCTACATAATAAATAAATATATAAGTTTTAAGATAAATTTATATATAATATGGAGTAAAACTAGAGTGCTTTTAAGTTCACCAAGTTTCTTGATAAACTCAAATATAAAATCCATCGAATCGGGTTCAAATAACGAATCCGAACAGTTGAAACCCACCTATGCCTTACGAGTGATGCGTTTCTAAGTAAAAAAAATTAATTTTGTATAGAGTCATGTGGTCAAAAAGATTCAAAAAATGAATGATTTAAAATTAATATATTAACTTTCTAATTTTGACTGCTTGACTTTATACTAAATTAATTTGAATGTTTAAAATTTTTACATGTAGACACATCACTCGTAAGATAGGCGGATTTTAACATTTTGAATTCGTCATTTGAAGTCGATTCAATGGGAGTTCACCAAGGAGCTTGGTGAACTTAAGAACACCCTAGTTTTACTCTATAATATAATATCACACTATTGTTTTGTTACTAATAAATACACATGACAGGGGATAATATATTTTATTTGAGATAGAAATGTGGAGGAGTCTACTAACTTTTATTTCATTGTCCATCACTATAAGAATGGGACAATATTCCCGAGTAAAAGTATTTTTTTGTCGACAGTATCGCCGCAAATACTCCTATCGATAATACTGATATGCTCAAAAATAATATATTTCTGTCTGTGTATCCTCAACAATATTATTTTTTTACCCTCGAAGATACTGTCTTATACCCATAAATGACCTCATCTGGATTCGAACCCACAACCTCCCATACGAAGGGTGTTGCCCCTTTGTCCACTAAATTGTCACAAAATTTTTTTTTTAAAAAAAAAGCTAGAATTGATTAAAAAGATAATACTAATTAATATATTTACTAGAGGAGAGTTGTAAAGAGAGAACCAAACTCATTTATTATATCCGATGGCAAAAATGTCTAGTCTCGTTTTATATATAGTCCATCATAAAAATATTTGTTTCTTTAATATAAAAGATATAAAATTCAGATAAAATCAATTTTAAATGTATAAATATTTTAGAGCATAACAAAATATACGGATATGTTATAAAATAAAGATAAACAAGCATAAATAAGAATAAACAAGAAGGAGAGGATGTAAAGAATGACTATCTCTTATTCATATATTTCTCATGTATGTACAATACAAGATTACAAAGCCTCTATTTATAGGCTACAAATTGTAAATGAAAATTCATCTAAATAAATGGAGAAGTGAATTCCAATAGTAGTGGACATCAATATACATGGAGTAGTGGGGGAAATAAATTGAGGGTTAATATGAGAGTTACAAAATGAATGACATCTACACATTTAATATATATATTCATAACACTTCCCCTTGGATGTCAATTATATAAGAATATGCCTCATTAAAACCTTACTAGGAAAAACTCTATGGGATAAAAACCTAGTGAAGGAAAAAAAAAGTACAATATTATTCTAAATACGCAACTACAACCTTACCAGGAAAATCCAGTGAGAAAAACCATAGTTAAGGAAAATATAGTGCATATTAACTCCCCCTCATGATAGCATCAATCAATATCTTTAAGTTGGTGAACTCCAATATTACGAACTAGTTTTTCGAATATTGCAGTAGGGAGTGCCTCAGTGAATAAATGTGCTGGATTTTTCACTTGAACAGATTTGCTGAACATTAATAACATTATTCTTTTGGAGATCATGTGTGAAAAAGAATTTTAGTGAAATATGTTTTGTTCTATCTCATTTAATGTATCATTCATTTCATTGAGCAATACATACAATATTATATTCATATGTAATCGTCGGGATCATTTCTCTAAAAGACAAGCTACATATCTGACAAATGCGTTGAATCACAGATCTTAACCAAACACATACTCGGCTTGCTTTTGTGTATTGCTAAATTTTCTCATAGGTAGCGAAGTATATGTTTAATTATATGCCAATATCTTCGCGTTGAAGAAGAACTATATCTTGCTAATAAATATTCACTTAAGTGCTCATATTGCACTAAGGCATGGTACTTCAGGACCAAATAGTTCTTCATCATTTGCTCGAGGTCTAAAATGATCTTTATTCACATCTAATGATCTTACAACCATCGGAGTGCTTTAATGGATGTTATTTATCCATAAAATTATTTCAGCACTCTTACAATATAATTTTCTTGATACATAAAAATATCATTTTTAAATGTTCGATTTTCAATCCAATGAAAAATTTTGTTCTCCCAAGATCTTTCATCTCAAATTCTTCTTTTAAATAATTTATTGCTTTTGGAAGCTCTTCAGGAGTTCCAATGATATTGAGATCGTCAACATAAACTGCAATTATAACAAAATCATTTCTATATCTTTTCATAAAAATACATGGACATATCGTATTATTCTTATATCCATGTTTCAATAAATATTCACTTAGACGATTATAGCATATGCGTCCATATTGTTTTAATCAATATCAAGATTGATTCAATTTAACTGAATAATGTTCTCGAAAACCTAAATTACATGCTTCATGCATCTTAAATCTTTCAGAGATTTTCATATAAATATCATTATCAAGCGAGCCATTTAAATAGGCTGTAACAATATCCATTAGGTGCAAATTAAGTCCTTCATGGACTACCAGACTAATTATATATCAAAAAGTTGTTGCATCCACCACAGGTGAGTATATCTCAAAATTTCACCTTTCTCATTTTATTTTCTCATAAATATTCATTTATATCCTACTGGTTTTATACCTTGAGGTGCAAGGACTACAAGTCTAAAAACTTTTTATTTTTCAAGAGAGTTTAACCATACCTCAATTGCACATTTCTATTTTGACCAATCATTTATTTGTCGACATTCTTTAATAGACTTCTAGTCATGATCCTCAATATTTATTATGTTTAGCGTTATATTATATACAAAAATATTATTGATGTCAATTTCATCTCAGTTCCATCTTATTTCATTCATGATATAATTTATCGAGATCTCTTTATTTTCATGAATTTCATATACCTGAGTTTCTGCTGGAACTCCAATATTACTTATAATTTTATTCTCTTCTAGAGTTTTATCTGAAATTATCATATCCTCGACTTGACCATTTTCATTCTTTGCTCCTTTTCTTTTTCGACGATTTTTATATTTTTTAATCTTTGGAACCGATTGCTTTTCCACGCTTCATGCGTGTTATAATTAGTCTGTCCAACAGGGACATCGACTTTAATTGGAGCATTAGCAGCTGGTACATGTGATTTGGTCACTTTCTTTAAGCCTGTGAATGTGTCTGGCAATTGATTCACTAACATTTATAAATGAATTATCTTTTGAACATTTAGTTCACATTCTTTAGTACGAGAATCAAAATAAGACAATGATAATTCATACTAATGTATTTTTTTCCCAGCTGATAGTTTTCTCTCCCTAAGGTTGGAAATTTTTATTCATCAAAATCACAATCGGGAAAATTAGCCATGAATAAATCTCTCATCAATGGTTCTAGATACTCTATTATATATGGAGATTCAAATTTAATATAAATTTCTAACTTTCTTTGATATCTCATTTTAGTGCATTGTGGTGGAGCAATTATAACATATACCGCACATTAAAAAAATTATTATATGAGAAATATTAGGTATGTGACCAAAAACCAATTATAAGGGGAAGCTTTATAATAGCTAGTTGGCATGATGCGAATTAGTTTTGTTGTATGTAAAATATCATATCTTCTTTTTATATACGAACATCTACAGGATGTTCAACATTAATTTTGATATTGTCTAGATGTATTTTCATAATTGCATAATCATAAAATTATGCTCTTTAATCAAATCTATTGAGCAAGTAATCTCGCAAACGCCAGGTTACGATTTGATAATAAATATACATGTGACCATCTTATTGATGCATTAATTAAAATCATAAAATATTCAAATGATTCACATGGTGGATATAATGTTTCACAAATATCATATTGTATACGTTCTAGAAATAAAACCAACACAAAAAAAATTCATCAGATTAAAGAATCTCCTGGTTCTTTGATGAGTGTTCACATTAAGTCTCTATTTTTTTTTCGCATCATTATTGATCCGGAATGACCCAACTGATCATGCCAAACTATAAGTATATTCTTATCTGTAAACTGCTAGTTTACAATAACATGTACTTTAATTTTACTAATATATGAGCAGTACAAGTCGGAGGAAAACATATGTAATTTGTTTTCAATAAGCATATATTCAACATTATTTGTCTCAGCATAATATCCATTTCAGCGGATATTCTTAAATCTTAATAAATTTCTTTGAGACTTGGAATAATATATGCAACATAAATATATATTTGTGTTCCTCCAAATAACAACAAGATAACTTTTTCGGAGCCTTCAATCAATTTTTGTACTACCCAAAATAGTACTAATATTGACTTCTTGAATTACTAAATAAAATAATATTTTTATTTTATTTAAACTAATAAATAAAGTATAAGCAAATAAACAATAAAACATTAAAGAGCTAAAATGTAAACTATGTATAGCTTAAAAAAACTATCTATGTAACTTTATGATATAGTACGAAATGAGTAATTATTCATTCAGAATCATATATGATATACCATGGAACGAAATTTTTTTTAATTCAGCTAATGATTATGAATCATAAATTCTCAGTAACCGTCAACAAATCTTAATGTAGTTTCATATCCTTATTTTAAGTGATTCTAGAATGGATTTGGATCTTATTGAATTTTGTTTCAAATCAATAACAAACTGATACATCTACTCAGCTTCTGTCGTTTAAAAAAAAAGACTGATATATTTCGAGAGTTATACTATCGACAAAATATATTTTCATTATTAATAACATTATTGGTCAAAATAATATCAACATTCATTGAAACATAAAAGGAAAATAAATCAATGCCGAAGACTCAAATTAAGAATATCATATAAGGATCACAACACTCGTAATCGCTTAATTATTTCTAAGTTACAAAGTTAAGAAAATTATAAAATATATAACCAATCAATTATGTTTCATACAAGAGTTAATATGATGTCATATAATAATTGACTCTACAATAAATAATACTTTAATAAAACTAAGTTTCATTAATTTATTTATTTTAGATACTATCATTACTAATTAATAGTAATAGATTATTATATTTCTTTTTCAAATTACTATCAAAAATACAAATAAGCAACATCAATTTGAATAAGATTGAGATTACCTTCACCAATTTGTCTCATTTTTTTTATTATTGGTGCTTGATATAGGTCAATAAAATATTTCAACGTACGACAGACGTGACCAATAACATTTATCCTCACAACGATAACATGAATTATCTTATTTACTATTATGTCCATTATTCTCCTTTTTATTATTTCTCCACTTCCAGTGGAAATATGTCTTTTTTTCATTATCACATCCACATCTACAAATTTGTTTATAAATTATTATATGTTGATACATTCACTTCAGGGAATGAAGGATAATTTATTGGACGAAATTCATAATTTTTCATCAAGTTTTTGTTCAACCACAAAGAAACAAAAAGTTTACTCAAAATAAGTAATATTGTCCTCAGCCTCGGTACAAGATAATAAAAGGCAGGCTTAATATACAAACCATAGATGGCTGTCCAAAGGCCACTCAATTCGAGCAAAGGAGCAAATAGATTTTTCTTTTGGGTACCAAGCAATAATCAATTTTATGCTTAGACAAGCAGCTTGTGGTTTCAGCTAATGTTAATTCCACAGTAGCTTGTGAAATCTTCTTTAAGAAGAACTTCTTAATATCTCTTGAAATCTTCTTTAGGAAGACCTTAATATCTTTTGAAATCTTCTTCAAGAAAATTAAACTATTGAGAAAAAATAACAAAATGAACATCATACAAAATTTGTACATCATATAATTCTTCAGAAATATTTCTTAAAATCTTCTCATATTAATTTTCTATATCATATATATCTTTTTCAGGAAGATAAAAAAAATTGCACCTCATATAAAATTATATGAATCATACTGAACATCTCAAAATAAATATAAATAAATTGATAACTTATTCCATTTAGCAATTACTAGAAAGTATTATTTATATAAATGAAATTGAAATAAAAGTTATTAAAATTACCTCGAATCTTCAACTAGTAGAGCTCTCGTGCTGATAACGTGTTATAAAATAAAGATAAACAAGCATAAACAAGAAGGAAAGAATGTAAAGAATGACTATCTTTTATTCATATATTTCTCATGTATGTACAATACAAGATTACAAAGCCTCTATTTATAGGCTACAAATTGTAAATGAAAATTCATCTAAATAAATGGAGAAATGAATTCCAATAGTAGTGGGCATCAATATGCATGGAGTAGTGGAAAAATAAATTGAAAGTTAATATGAGAGTTACAAAATGAATGACATCCACACATTTAATATATATATTCATAACAAAAACTGTCGCTATTATTTCTCAATTATTTGTGCCACCCCGATTGGATTGTAGTGCCAAAAGATAAAATTTAATCCCAACCATCTGATTTAAAGCAAACGACCTGACTTGATTCGAACCATCATCAAACGAATTCCATAATATCGGGTGGATATGATTCCTGTCGTTGGTATTGTTGAAATTTCATTTGACAGAATGAGCACAACTGATGACATAGGGGGCCTATCCTCAGGGCATTCTGGCCTGGACACAGAGCAGACTGACCTGTATGCACCGCAAGAGATCTGCCATCGGCTGGGACCCAGTGACAGTCTGGTCGAGAAACCAGGTCTAAAATAAAAAAAAATTATATATGAACGTTTGATTAATGTTGTAGATTTATTTGAAGTACTTCTGGTACCGTAATTTTTAAAAATACTATATTCTAAAATAAATAAATCAAATAATTACATTTTTGAAAAATTCGAATTTTGACACGCCCACATCCCCTAGGTGCGGCCACCTTTTTGCGGGCCGCATCTCCTATATGCGGTCACCCTTTTTTTCGTTTAGATTGAACTGTTACACGAGAAAAAAAAAAAAATGGGCCGCATCTCCTAGATGCGGCCCACAAAAAGATTGCCGCATCTAGGGGATGCGTCCGTGTTAAAATTCGATTTTTAAAAAAAAAGTGGTTTTTTGGGTTTTTTTTTTTTTTTTGGTATGGTATATTTAAAAATTTCTAGTTATTTACTCTTTGGTGGTTTGATTTCGGTGCAGGAAGAGCATAATATGTCAGATGCTTGATTCAGTCATGGTCCAAACTTTACTATCATAGATGCCTATGTAAGCATCTACATGTTCTATTCACTTTTAATACACTTACATATGCTAGAACATCAGCAATTTCCTTGGTTTCTTCTGCTACTTGACATCTCTTTTTTTTTGAGGAAAAATAAGGGTCATGCCCATATTTCATATATAAAATGTGGTTACAGAGTCTGTATCTACTGGATTTGAAAAGAGGAAAATAAATTTGAGTTGCTCAAAACAGTTGAGCTTAAAAGTAAATCGAAACACAAATTAAAAGAAAAGCAAAGCAAGATGAACATAAGAAATTGAAATTCCTAAAATTGTTAATTGAAAAGGTTGTAGCTTCAGTCCTCCAGCTTCAAATGCTGTGTCTCTCTCTTCCGTACCAGCAACCCCATGTACCAGTTCGGTACAGTTGATGCTTTCCATCTCAGTACCAGTAAGTATATCAATGGCTGTGTTTGCCTCTTCTCGGTATGTACCAGAGTCCTCCCTCCTTCAACCCAGTAGCAGCCAATACCGAACCGGTATCAGTTGGTACCACCATTTGCTAGTCCCACTTGTATACATATCAGACCCTCATTTCAGCGTCGAGTTATATCCTCTGAACTAACATACTATAACTCCATTGGGACTGAACTTGTTCCACTAAATTCTCAATATCTTTCTCTGAATCTCTGAAAATTCAGACTGGACTGTTATCAGTAATTAAAGTCTTCTTAATCGCCTGGACTGTACACATCAGACTTTAATTACTGATAACATTCCATCCATCGCATACTCAGAAGACGAGTAACCGCTGTATATTTTAGCATATAAACTTTCAAAAGATAAATACGTGAAGAATATAGTTTACAATATTGAAAAAATAAAAGAGCAATATATAATCATACTTTATTCCAAGTTCCAACTAATATCTGGGTGGCCATTTCAACCTGATCACCAGTAACACAAGTTGTAGCAACTTATTTGTTGCATCAACATTTGAAGTCGAAATTCCAAACAAGAAAATCGAAGCCGTTAAACTTATGCTTATTTACAAGTGATGCATCCTTATAAATTTTCTATTTATTTAGTTATTTTTGTAAATGACAAGATGCCAAAAAATAGAAATTAATTTTATTTATTAACAAAAGGGATCGGCTTCTTGTTTTTAAATTCCCGGCTGAAACTACAAAGACGGTTGTGGACATGTCTTCCACATGAAGAGAAGAGTATTGTACTATTGTCTTACCCCAATTATATAAAATTAATTATTTTATTACAATAAATTTCGTTAATTAATTTGATATAATTGGTCTTCTGCAAAATAAATTAAAATAAGATCAAAATTTTGAAATTTTCATTTAAATTTTGAATTGTAAAATATTAATGCAAAAAATTGCGGTAACTTGTGTACTAGAATCCTCTCATGATAGATCTTTCGAAATTTATTTGCCATGGTTTTGTCTTTATGATTACGTTGCACTTATTGTATTGTACTTCTTTCTTAATTTAATTTTATTTAATAAAACGAGCTCGAGCGAACTAGTTCGCGAGCTGGCTCGCTGGATTTGGTTAAATCTTGTTTTAAAATGAAAATAAATTATACAAACTTTTTGGACAAAGTTGAACAGAGCTGAACCGAACTATCGACAGTATAAAATACACACAAACTCATACAAATTCACAAATTGATGCCTAGTCGAGCTAGCTCGCGAACTGACGAGTGAGTTAGGTCCAACTTGAACTCGTTAATTCTGAACTGAACTAGTGACAAACAAGCTAAACTCCAGCTCAGTCTAATAACGAGCGAGTCAGCTGCGAGTCACAATCGAGCTACGAGACACAAACTTTTTTTTTTACCAGCCCTACCTGGAACCATTGATCAATATTATACAAATACAATTGGCATATAAACTTTACTATAAACCCGGTAACTCTTTAGCATAGATAGGACGGAATGTCCGAATTTTTCTTTTCTGTTCCATCTAAGTTCCAAAACAATTTCACGATAATATATTTGTTTTCAATAGTTTGACAATATTATATTTATTTCTCGAACTCATGTGCTCATAAGTAATTCTAAGTTTATTATTCAGATAACTGAATTTTTTTTTTTAAATATCAAAATAAATAGACTAAACGCATGACAATTTAACAAATGCTTTAAGAATAAACTGCAAATATATGCATTCACAACTCAATCTGAACTCATATGAATACGTGTTCAGGTTGAATTGTGAAAGCATGTATTCGATCAGCTATTTTGGTATTTTTAGTTGTATGATCACGTGTTCAATATAATATATGAACATATGCATTTATAAAATAGGAGGTTTCAAATGCCTTCATGTTTTTGTGTCTCCATCATGCCTCCATTTCTCTCTATTATTTTCAAAATTCAAACAGTCGATCCGAACCGCTCAACCTAACCTCCATACTAAAATATGTTTGGATACCAAATTTTATATTTTTAGAAATTTTTTTTACTATTTTCTTAGATAGGTACAAAATCAGTAAATCTGAACCATCTAAAAACAATATTTTTTTATCTATCTAAAAAAATAGTAAAAAAATTCCTAAAAATATAAAATTTGGTCTCCAAAAATATTTTAGTATGGGGGTTAGGTTGAGCGGTTCGGATCGACTGTTTAAACTTTGAAAATGATGGAGAGAGATGAATTATATTAGAAACCCGTAGGTGAATTATATTAGAAAGTCTAAAACCATTACAATATCGTAGAATTGAAAAGGCTAAGAAAATAAAAGTGCTATCTAATCATTAATATTCTAAAAATAAACTTAGAAAACAAAAAAGCTCCGCTGCTACTCATTCCTTCACATATGTGAAATGTTCAAAGCTGGAGGGTCTCTTGGTAACTTTCCACCATTTTTCCTGACAACCGCTCCTTATCAGAATATCTGATCTTCTCCAATTTCCACCCTTCAATTCAAGTGAATTCAAGTGTTTCTAACTGCCGCTCACTCCTTGTGAAAAAAGTGAAAGGCTGAGGGGTTTTTTTGCAAAAATTACCATTCCCCTCCTCTGACGAGCTGCTACCGAAATACCAGTATGGTCCAATCGCCAATTTCTCTCAAATTTTGAAGCTGATTTCGTGCCAGTAACCCGCAGTGACCCTCTATTCGAAATAAATTACCCTCCGTGCCTTCTATTTGAAAGATTCGTTGCAGTTTGCCAGTTTATGTCTCCTTGTCCCCTGGGAAGGGGTCCCACTGCTCAGAGTGTGCCTCCTTTGCAGTGTTAACAGGTAAAACTTGATTTTTTTTTTCTTGTCATTTCTCCAGAATAAACACACAAATCCATTCAGGTAAAAAGATCCATTACTTTTCTTACACTTTCTTTAAATAAGTTCCAGATCAATAAGATAAATCTTAATTCATGACTATAAGTTCTTTTTACTATAAAACTATGATAATTAGACAATTACTAGATTAAAATAAGTATTGATCTGTATCAAAAATTTCTTAATTAACTATTTAATAAATTCTAATTAAAATTACGATGAAGCATGCTCATTGCTCAACCATTTTAACCCCCACTATAGCTGAAAGAAGATCTATCAGTTCTTTCAATCTCTCTTGCTTTTCATCCTTCATCTACAAACAACAATAAATAAATTAATAAATGACTTCTTTTTATTAATTTTCTCTTCTTTTCTTTCATTTTTTTTTTTTGCTTTTATGGTATTATGTTGATTGTTAAAAGAAAAGTAAATAAAAGATTAACAACAGACCTCCACACAGAACACAGCCTCTGAGTAATCAAATAGAGATACCAGGGTTGTATTTATCACAGCTGCATTGAATGTATTCAATGCTTCAACTATTCTTGTAAATATACCAAACTTGTTCTCATAGACCATCGTTAGCTGCAACTTGCATGAACCCATAGGTGTAAATGTCACCTGTGCCTATTGCATTAAAAACAAGACAATAATTTTTTTTCAGCAACTAAATTTATGTCTCTCATGGTTAATATAAGAATTAAAAATCCAATATAATTATAACAACAATGTTATGTGAAAACAGTACCAGATTATAATGATTTTTCTAAATTGAAATTAATTAAAGTTAGTATCTGTAGTTACCTTAAAAGCAATGCTTTCGGGTTTGAGAAATTTCCCAGAGATTGAACTTGTGCTTCCCTTCTTCTCCAACTTTGCATCAGGCAGTTTTGAAAGCTCAGTATGTAAATCACATACTTGCTTTTGGAGTTCCTGAATATGATCGATTGCATCTAGCAGTGTTGATTCCTTGCTCATCTAAATTACAAAAAAATTTGCAACAATAAATATACCAAAATAGCATAATACAAAAAAAGCATACTTGCTTTAACAGGACTTTTAGGAACAAAACCAAAACAACGCAGCAGCTGGTGCAAGAAATAGTGGAAATGCACAAGATGAGTGGAAGGATGCATGGAAGAAACAACACAAACCATGGATGAAATAACTCTATGCTAGAATAAAGCTATACAAAAAATAGCAATTATATATCTCATACTCATTCTGTTTTTTTACTCACGAGTCGGCTCGTGAGCCGGCTCATATTACATGTTAAAAAAATGATCATTTAATTATTTTAAAGAAATGATTGAAGTGGAATGGAGATATTCTTGTGACTTTAAATTATATGTTGAAAAATTTTGATTATTTTTTAAAGAAATGATCTAAAAAACTTTGAAAAAAAATATCATTTTTTTTAAATAATTTCAAAATGCCGGCTCATATTACATGTTGAAAACTTTGAAATTTGAACAAGAAAAAAAATTTGAAATCTGAAAAAAATTTGAAATTTGAAATTTGAAAATTTTAAAATCTGAAAAAATTTGAAATCTGAAAAAATTTAAAATCTGAAAATTTTGAAATCTGAAAAATTTAAAATCTGAAAAAAATTTGAAATCTGAAAAATTTGAAATCTGAAAAAATTTGAAATCTGAAAAAATTTGAAATCTGAAAAAAATTTGAAACCTGAAAAATTTTGAAATCTGAAAATTTTGAAATCTGAAAAAAAATTGAAATTTGAAAAATTTGAAATCTGAAAAATTTGAAATCTGAAAAAAAAAATTTGAAATCTGAAAAATTTTGAAATCTGAAAAAATTTGAAATTTGAAAAAAATTTGAAAAATTTTGAAATCTGATAAAATTGAAATCTGAAAAAATTTGAAATCAGAAAAAAATTAGAAATCTGAAAATTTTGAAATCTGAAAAAAATTTGAAATCTGAAAAATTTGAAATCTTAAACAATTTGAAATCTTAAACAATTTGAAATCTGAAAAATTTGAAAAAAATATTAAAAAAATTTGAAATCTGAAAATTTTGAAATCTGAAAAAAATTTGAAATCTGAAAAATTTGAAATCTTAAACAATTTGAAATCTGAAAAATTTTAAATCTGAAAAAAATTTGAAATCTGAAAAATTTGAAATCTGAAAAAATTTGAAATCTTAAAAAAAATTTGAAACCTGAAAAATTTTGAAATCTGAAAAATTTGAAATCTGAAAAAAAAAATTTGAAATCTGAAAAATTTTGAAATCTGAAAAAATTTGAAAAATTTTGAAATCTGATAAAATTGAAATCTGAAAAAATTTAAAATCAGAAAAAAATTAGAAATCTGAAAATTTTGAAATCTTAAAAATTTGAAATCTTAAAAATTTGAAATCTGAAAAAATTTGAAATCTGAAAAATTTTGAAATCTGAAAAATTTTGAAAGCTGAAAATTTTGAAATCTAAAAAAAATTTGAAATCTGCAAAATTTGTAATCTAAAAAAATTTGAAGGTAGGCCTCATGGCAAATGAAGATATACATGTATTACAAATTTGAAAAAATTCGTCTCTACATGTAAATTAATTAAACAAAAGCATAAAGGTAGGCCTCATAGCAAATGAAGATATATATGTATTAAAAATATGAGTCGGCTCGTGAGCCGGCTCGTGAGCCGGCTCGCGAGTTCGGGAGCCGAGTCGAGCTTTTTCTTTTATGAGCCGAGTCGAGTCGAGTTTTTTCTTTCATGAGCCGAGTCGAGCTGAGCTTTTTCTTTCAAAAATGAGCCGAGTTAAGAGCCGAATCATTGGACTACAATTGACGAGCCGAGTCGAGTTTGAGCCGAATCTTAATCATTAGCAGCCCTACTGGAGGCTGTACTTGATATTCCCTTGCCATCATTGTAAACTGGAGATATCCATTTTGGGCCCAATTAAATGGCTCATGTTTGACAGGCCCATAATACACACTTTTGTTTTTGCTAGTAAATACAATTTTACCGAAATAGATTATCACCAGGGAGGAAACGGAATGAAAAGCTGTCCTGGCATCTAGGTTTTTGCCAGAGAAGAAAGACGGAGGAAGAAAAACAGAGGAGACAGCAGGAGCGAAGAAGAGGGTAGAAGTTTCGCGAGAAATGTCGGAGAGATGAAAATCTATGAGAGAGTGATTTTATTTTGAGAAATTGTATAGACGGAGGGAGAAAGGGAGATAACAGGTGTCGAGAGATGAGGAAGGAGGACAACAGGTGTCGAGAAATGAGGAAGGAAGACAACAGGTGTCGAGAAATGAGTAAGTTAAGAGAGAAGAGTAAGCGGTACCATTGGATATGAATCGAACGGTAAAAAAATGGATGGGTTACTGTAGCTCCGCGACGCGGATTATATATATAATAGATTTCCTATGGGCCCATCTACCAGTCTTACTGTATCTATTTTTTTTTATGTGTAAATGCCCGTTTACTAACACAGCCAAACCCACTTGTGATCCATATAAAAATCCCTTTTCCTAGCCAATCAGAAAATAACAAAAAGAAAAAGCTAAGGTAAACAGATAGGGAAAGTGAACCCCAGTAGCTCCCATTGCTCCTTTCTCCCTTTCTTCGCCAAGCAATCTGCTAGTTCATTTTCAGCCCTACCAATTTGAGCACATACATACCCCTTGAATTCTTTGAATTTGAACCAGCAGTCCATTGTTTCAGTGAAGGCCGTCCAATCAGCAGATGTAGGAGGTCCTGGTTGGTACATGCAATTACCAGTGATGAGCAATCCGAGTAAAAATCACAGCTTGCAAAATCCCTTTCCATCGCAAAATTTAGAGCCTCCAGCAAAGCATGTGCCTCCATTTGTTGTGGTGAATAACCATTCCTCCTTGCCGACTTGTAAGCCACCAATTCACCATTTTTGAAAAAGGCAAAGCCCACCCCTCCATGTCATGCCTCTCTCCATGCCCCATCAACATAACAGGTAAACTCTGCATTTGACTCCCCTCTCTGTGCCACATGTGGTGCTGGATTTACTGTTGCCGGTATCCTTTTGTTTGCCGACTTCAGAACCGATTCCCTTGTTATTGAAGCATTGAATTTTGCCCATTTTTGATGTGTAGGTATTTTACCAGCATAGACAAATTCATTCCTACAACGCCATATGGCCCAGAGATTGTTGACTATGCTTACCCACTGCTTCTCATCACAAGAATCATAGAAATATCTCATTGTTTCGCAAAAATCAGCTGGTAAGAGATCTGATCATACCGGTACCGGTGCGGCTAGCCAACATGACCTTGCAAAACTACATCTTATAAACAGATGTGAGACATCTTCTACACCCATATCGCACAGTGTGCATCTTCCATCCCCTCTTCTAGTTCTGCTCGCAATGACATGGGCCAGTGGCATTGCTAAATCTATATATATAATAGATTATATATCTATTACTGTTGCATTACTGTAGCATACTCCATCAAGATTATATATATAATAGATTTGTTGGTTGGTAATTGTCAACTGATTTAGGAAAAAAATAATCCTTCAGAATGATGTCATTGCTAAATCTTTACAGCTCAAACATACAAATCAGCGAAATATCCCTAAAACACTTCATTATAGATAAGCTAAAAGGCAGACTTTTTCAATGATAAAAAAAGTACTGCAAAATTAATCTCCTTACAAAATACTCCCTAGATTTCATGTACTGCAAAATTCCTATTTGCCTAGGGTGATATCAAATTTTTTTTTTGAAAACTTGGTAGTAGCTACCAAGGTTCGTGAGGGGGAATCGAACTCTCGATCTTTGGGTATAACAACTCTAGGACATCTTCCTAGCCAATTGTGCTACCTCCCCTTTCTCGGGTGATATCAATTAGAGATTGTGCTCCAATGGTTTCTGTTGTGGACAATGAGGGAGAGGAATAACCACTTCTTCTGCCAAAATATGCGGCCCGCTTTGGAGTCGGTATGATGACGTCACTGCTCAGCATGGACACAACCTGAGACATGGTAGGCCGATCCATTGGGTATTCTTGTACACATAACAGCCCCACTTGTATGCATATTAGAATTTTGTCTTTGTTTAGCAACGCATCTCCACATAATGATGGATCCATAAGTTCAAGAGCCTGGTTTTCATTCCACATCACCCATGCCTATATGTATATCAAAAGTACCAAGTGAACAAGATGTATAACTTCAGTGATAGTTTCAGAAATGTCTTAGTACCAATTTAAGAAGACTCACCTACTGCTGCTGTTTAGCTAAGCCAACAACTCAATTAGTCATTAACAAAAAATGAAAAAATACACAAGGGAAAAAAGGGTATCTTGCCAGTATGCACTTGTATGTAGTTATCAATGTACTAATAATGAACCTAACTTGAGTTGGAATTCTTAAGTTCGTTTATGAACTTACATAGCCAAGGAGGTTCAGCGCTTCTTCCTCATCTAACATGTAGTTGTTTCTTTTACCACTGATAATCTCCAAAAGAAGAACACCAAAGCTAAATACATCTGATTTCTCTGAAATTTGGCCTTGCATTGCATATTCCGGGGACATGTAACCACTGTAGCAGACAATATACAACGAAGAAAGTAATTAAACTAAATTGGACAGGAAAAGGAAGAATATGTATGGTAACTATAGAAGTTGAGAGCTAAACATGTCTGATAATATTATTAAAAGGTAGACAAAATGACTCACATTGTACCAACAACCTTCTGTGTTTCTTGAATCTTATCATCGCCAAATATTCTGGCCATGCCGAAATCAGAAATTTTGGGGTTAAAGTGAGCATCTAGAAGGACATTGCTTGCTTTCAGATCTCTATGTATTATCTTGAGTCTTGAGTCCTGATGGAGATATAGCAGTCCTCGAGCTATACCTTTTATTATGTTGTATCGTTTATCCCAATCTAATATTCCTCTGTTGCTGACATCTTGAACGATAAAATATTAATTAATAATTGGGGATGAAATTTAAGAAAAATAGTAAAATGACAAAGTTCAAAGGTCCCCTATCCATGATTAAAATCATGACCTCTTTATTGCTGACCAATGCATACCTCCAAACTTTCGGTTATTGGTCATAATTATATTGAAGCAAAACGGAACGAATCCTAAACAAAAATTAATAAGCAATGCAAACTAAAATACCAAATAAAAAGGCATCCAAGCTCTTGTTAGGCATGAACTCATATATCAACAATTTCTCTTCCAAATCAATACAACAGCCGAGGAGCTGCACTAAGCTTTTGTGTTGTAGTTTGGATATGAGTTCAACCTCATTTTTGAACTCCTCTATGCCTTGGTGGGATCCTTTGGACAATCTCTTCACTGCTATTTCTCTGCCATCAGCTAGTGTTCCCTGTTCCAGGTTTCAAATCATAAAATAGGTCTTTTGTTGTTTGATCAATAAGTATCGGGGTAAGATCCCTTCAAAAATGCTTAGCTTCATAGTTTTGATATTTTTTTCCAAATCAATCCAAAATTGCAACACTAAAAAACTAAGCTCACGATGTGAAAGATGAGTACCATTTAATAATCCAAAAAATGCTCATTAAGATAAGTCTGTCATCATAAGACAATATTCACAATTTTGGACAGATAGATGGCTTAATGAAGCTTCTTTGGCTACTACTTATCTTTCTTGACTTTGATTAGTGAGGGTAATTTGGCTCGGGATTGGCAAGATCAGAAACAGTTTGTTACCTGATCACAATAAAAAAAAGCTTTAATCTAGGAATAAAGATAGAATTCGGTAAAGATGGGATAGTAAGGTGCTTCCATCAGTGGCTCAATTTTGGCAGGGCAGCTGATAAAAAACCAAGTAGAATTTGAAAAATAAAATACCGTTGAAAATATAATAGCTTTTATTTGCAAAGGCTGGATACAGACAAGAGAAGGCCTAGTTGAGGAAGGATAATCTGGTAATCTGGTGGTACCTCTTGTGTATTCATCCAATACGGCAGTGGTCACCAGATATAATAGGTGTAGCTTTCTTTTACTAGGTTTAGTGATCTGTAAGACTTCAGTTTCGAGGGACAATTTAGAAAATGTAGTGAGGTGCTGATTACTGTTATTAGTTGGGTTTCTTTGCAATGATTGATAAGACAGGGTAAAATGATAGTAACCCACCTAAAATAGGTCTTAGCTGGAGGCAAATGATTGATAAGACAGTTCTAGACTTCTAATTGAGTTTTTCTGACATTCCAGGACAACTCTCAGTAGGAGCTTATTCTGATGAGGAGGCTGGACAGGACTGGTATTGGGCTGGTACAGGAGGTGTTAGCCCTTTGATTGCTTGTTGCATAACTGGTTGTTAGTATTGGCAAATTGGGCTGTGCTTTTTTTTTTTTTTAAGAAAAACTGACAGCAGCTGTCAGAGAAAGTGAACAATTAGGCTGTGCTCAGTCAGCTTTTTAATAAGATGCCATTTGATAATTGTTGAGGGACATGGATGTAAATTTTGTTCGCTGTCATTTCTGGTAATTACAAATGCTGGTTTGTAATGTTGTGTTCAGAATGCAAATACTCTTTATGAATTAGGACTTAGTCCCATTCTGGTACAATTTGATTTGCTTTGCTTTGCAGGGCTAGGTTTGCTGTTTAAGGTGCAATATGATGATTTCTCTGTCCAGACCCAATTGTATATTAAATTGTAAAGAAAGAGGCAGCGCTGCAGCACTGACCTTACAGAACTATGTAACTAAAAAGAAAAAACTCAACTATGACATCTGATTGGTTGGGTTAGGTCTGCGCCATATTAAGAAAATATGAAAGATTGGCGCACCTGTATATCAGGTTATATATTTAGAATTTCATGCCAATGGTCAAATTGTGAATTGGTCAAAATAATCTAACCTACAAGTATTAACTAGGGAATAAATAATTAAGTACCTTGTAAACGGGACCAAATCCACCCTCCCCCAGCTTGTTTAGAAGGCTGAAGTTGCATGTAGCGGCTGATACCGTTTCCAAACTGAAAAGTACAGAATCCAAGCCTAATCTCTCCTCTATTGATGTCGTTGCTGCTTCACCGACACTATTTTGAGAAGTTATATCCAAGACCTCTCTTCTTCTCCTTGCTGATGTGTCATAAAAGAGGTTTCTCTCAAGAAGTACAAATAATAAACAATATGTATAAAAAAAGCAGTCCTTTAAAGATACAATAGAAAAGAATCAATTTCTGTGTTACCTAATCTCTTTCTGATATCCTTAATCAACATGTAGGTAGCAAGAGACATGCTTTCTGTGTGATGTGGAGGAAATAACTCTCTTTTGTAAATTTCCCTCCTTTTCAATTTTCTCTTTTATATTCTGTAATTGAGCTCTCTCGAAATGCTTGATAACTAAATGAAGCTTACTTGAATGCTATTTTGTTAGCTAGAACAGAAAATTGAAAGAAGGTTCAATAGCTAACTACGAGTTGAATAAAATATAAAAGAGAGCATTTTTCAACACCTATCCCTTTCAAACGTGAAACAATACAAGTCAAACAAGGAATATTTGATAACTATTTACATCTCAATTATATGATAATGATTTTGGCCAGCGGGCACATTTTGACCCACTAAAAAGGGCGGCCATTTTTATTAATACTCTAAAAAAAACTTAATTTTAAAAATAACCATACATTGATTTTTTTTTTTTAAATGCTCCAACCGCCAGGCTCACGGGCGGCCCAAAACAGAAGCGGACCGCCCGTCCCACGAGCGGGTCACAGCATCCTCTTTTTTATTTTTAGATATTAGTATTTTGATTTAAATAATTTTGTGAAGAAAAAGTTTTCTTGTTTAGAGTATATGCTAAAAAATAAAACATTTGATATATCTTTGATTTTTTTTTTGGTGAATTTTTATTTTATTTGTCAGTTGGATATCACAAGTCTAAATATAACACTAATTAAGGACTTGGCCTTTATTCAAAAATTTCCAAGCTCTGACAGCTTGTTGATCTTCTTCTCTTTATTTATGGTACTAAAACAGTAGTTTAGAGCTACTAAAATATGTTCAAACATCAAATTAGATCTCTGTCCATGCACAAAGTATCCTAGACTAACCTCTGGTATGGTATCAAGTTCAAACTCAGCAGCCAAGCACTAGACAAAGGCCACTGGTATAGTGCAATGTACTAAAAATATCAAATTTGACATTTGCTGGTAAATCAGCAAGTATGGATTGATACAGGGACTAAACTGCAAAAGTGATTGCACCAGCATGTAGAACATTAAAAAATACACAGAATTGATATAAATTTCAACTTATTTGGATTTTTCTACAGTTAGTTATGAATTTTCAAAGTTTAATTTTCAAAAAAACTTTAAACAGCCATAACTTTGGCTAGGAAACTCGGATTTACGCGTATGAGCACTTTTCGGAAATGGGAGGACGAGACAGATCCGTTACCACCGGGAATCATCGTTAGAGGTGCTATCGGGTCGGGTCCGAATACTATTATATTTGGACCCGTACCCTGAAAGTGTTCGGGTCCAAATTTTGATCCATACACTTATCTGTTTCAATTTGGGTCGGGTCCGGGTCCGGACCTGGGTGCCTATCTACCCGTAGATATTTTGGGTCCAGTCTTTCGGTTCCGGGTAGATATATACCCATAACTTGTTTGTAAATTATCGGGTCCGGTTCGGATACGAAGCGATTCCGGATCCGGAGCGAGTATATGTCACAAAAAAATTAGGAGGATGGAGAGAAAATAAATTTTGAAAAAAAATATTGAAGAAAATATATAATTTTTAAAAAGTAAAATATTAGAGATGACGATTTCATTTTCTATGGTTCAAAAAATCTATGAATGGAATACTAATAATTTGTAGAAATGACATATCAATGAGAGCAATAAATTTCCATTATTATGCAGAGGATATCAAGGCAAATATTAAAAGATGTATCCATAGTAATAAATTTTATTTAAAAAATTAATGCGGCTGTTATAGAAAGAATAAATTTGGCATCCTATGTGTATAAACATAGTGAATATGTCACTGCATTATATTTTTCTCATATTCAAAAAAGTACTGGACTCACCACGGCTTATGCAAAAATTAATATGTAAAGTTGTATTTTTATATATTAATAGTTATCAATATATGTTTTATCGGGTATTTATACGGGTATCAGGTCGGGTTCGGTTATGGGTCGGATAATTAAATGAAACCCATATCCTACCCATTATAGTATCGGTTCCGGTTCGGATCCAGGTCAGATATTAAATTATTAATTTTGTAACCATACTCATAATTTAACCGGTTATATTTTTTAAACCATACCCTATCCAAATTAATCGGATCCGGGTCGGTTCCGGATCGGATCCGGATAATCGGGTAAAAGTAGCACCTCTAATCGTCGTATCAGAAGCATCATAATTTAAAAAAAAATGTCGTTTGGGGTCTCAAAAATCCAATTTAAGTTTTTGTTCGATGGTAGGCATTAAAAAACAGCGATTTTCAAACCATCTTAATAAATAGTACAAAAATTCAAAAAAATGTAAAATTTGGTTTCCAAGCACATTTTAATATAGATTAAACATCTAATGGTTTGGATCGGTTATTTGGACTTCAAAACTAGAGATATGAGCGCAAATTAAAACGCCCCGTTTAATTCACGAAGTAGCGTAGCCTTACTCTACATGTATATATATAATATAATACATGTATAAATATGTACATATACATGTATATGTACATATTTATACATATATTATAAAAAAAAAATTGTATATATGTATATGTCTATATGTATATATGTATATGTGTATATGTGCATGTGTGTATGTGTATATGTATATGTGTATATGTATATGTGTATGTATGTATGTACATATGTATATGTATATATGTATATGGGGTCCGGCTAATTTATTGCCGGCAGCATTTCTGCCCAAGATGTTGCCGCCCCTTTTTTTATTTTGTGATGTCCAAACAACAAATCCAAACCGTTATATGTTTAATCTATATTATAATCTACTTGGAGACCAACTTTTACATTTTTTGGAATTTTTTTTACTATTTATTAAGCTGGTTTGAAAACCGCTGATTTCAATGCTGCAGAAATTTACTGAAAACAGCGGTTTTCAAACTAGCTTAATAAATAGTAAAAAACTTCCAAAAAATGTAAAATTTGGTCTCCAAGTAGATTATAATATAAATTAAACATCTAACGGTTTGGATTTGTTATTTGGACATCACAAAATAAAAAAAAGGGCAGCAGCACCTTGGGCAGAAATGCTGCCGGCAGCAAATTAGCCGGACCCTATGTATATGTATATGTATAAGTATATGTATATATGTATATATGTATATATGTATATATTATACATATATTATAAAAACCGAAAAAAAAGAAGATCAACAAGCTGTCAGAACTTGAAAATTTTTGAATAAAGGCCAAGTCCTTAATTAGTGTTATATTTAGATTTGTGATATCCAACTGACAAATAAAATCAAAATTCACCAAAAAAAAAAAAAAATCAAAGTTATAAAGAGTTACGACATCACTTCATAAATATATCAAATGTTTTATTTTTTTGGCATACACTCTAAACAATAAAACTTTTTCTTCACAAAATTATTTAAATCAAAATACTAATATCTAAAAAAAAAAAAAAGAGGACCGCCCGTCCCATGGGCGGTCCGCTTATGTTTTAGGCCGCCCGTGGGCCTGGCGGTTGGGGCATTTAAAAAAAAAAACTCAATGTATGATTATTTTTTAAATTAAGTTTTATTTTTAGGGTATTAATAAAAATGGCCGCCAAAAAGGGCGACCCCATATATTTGCGGCGTGTTTGTAGCAAAAAATATATATTTGAAAAGTGAACTCATTACGTTTGAATGGGAGCTAGAATAATGAAATTTGAGAATAGTGAATGAGAATAGAGAAAAAATAGTAATTTTCATATTAGTGTGAAATTGGTGCTATTCTGATTAGTAAAAATGTTGTTTGGATTATATATTTGGAATAGTGAATACTGAATAGCTGTGACTGATAAAGAATAGTGTTAACAATGTGCTAATTAAGAAGAAATATAGGCAAGTGGGATCTCAAACAAATTGTCACGACGTGGAGATAACATAAGTAATGTCAATTTTATCATTTCGAGACTGTGTTGACGGAAATACGAGAAGAAAATATTTTCCCTCTCTCTTCACACTTTTCAAATAGTAACTATTCTAACATTTACAAGGAATAGTGAATAGCAGTTATTCTAGCTATTCCGAATAACAAAAATATTATTTAAATATATATTGCTATTCTGAATAATCTCTATTATAAAACAGCTCCTATTCTTGACGCATCCAAACATACAAAGGAGAAAAGGTGAATCCTGTACCGGGCACCCGATAGACAATTTTTCGCTGGCGATAGTTAGCAGACGTCATACCAATAATTACTGCTAAATTGCTCATATGTGATTTTTGTCTGTCCTGCTCACTTACAGATTTTATTTTCCACATATAGCTTAAGAGACTTGCTTTTTCATAATTGAGTCCGTTCCAAATTATACATTTTGTAAGGGGAAAATTCACGTATCCCCCACAAAAACTTCAATATTACATATTGCCCCCTCCAAAGTTTGTAATTACATATTTATCCTTCAAAATTATAAACACTCACATATTTGTCCAATGTCTCCTCTTTTTCATTATTTCTAAATTCATCATTCTTATAAATTCATAATTCCCATTTTACCGTTATAAGAATGCTCAGCTTTTCTCTCTCCACGGCCTAGTCGAGAAACTGAAAATAAAAAGCTTTTCTCTCCCATGGCTCCAGCCTAAAAACACAACACATAAAAATGAAACTCAGCTTTCCTCTCCCGTGGCATAAACGTATAAACACAACACTCGAAGAACTAATAATAAAACAAAATAAAAGGCTTCACCAACTAATTACGTCAAAAACCAACGTGAGTTATCTTCATCGTGTGATAGCAATGTGAGGAATTTTTTTTATAAAACATAATTAATTAAATTAATTTTAGCAAACCAGCATGATTATTTTTTTTTTTCCAAAAACCATAAGGACCGAATCTCCAATTCGGTCTCCAAATTTTACTTTTTGGAGATTCGGTCTCCACATTTTTCTCTGTTTCAGCCCCTATTTCGGTCTGTTTCTGTCAGGGACAGCCTCTATTTTTTTTTCCACATTTTCCTCTGGTTCGGCCCCTGTTTCGTCCAAGGACAGCCCCTGTTTCAAAATAAAGGGAGACCGAATTCCCAATTCGGTCCAGAAAAAAGTAAAATGTGGAGACCGAATTGGAGATTCGGTCCTTAAGATTTTTGTAAAAAAAAAAGTAATCATGCTGCTTTGCTAAAATTAATTTAATTAATTATGGTTTATAAAAACAATTCCAATGCGAGGCTCCAATAGCATGTGACTTGAGTTATGTAATCATTCAATACTGACTTTAGGGTAAATTTGCGATCAATCCCTCCCACTAAATAAAAATAATTGTAAGAAAAAAAACATAGTAACAACTTCCACAAAATTATAAACTCTTTATCTATAATTGATATTATGAATGGTTTAAGAGTAATACTGGCTTATTTTAATTTTCAACAAATTCAAGTAGCATCCCAGTATCAATATCAGACCAAAAAAATGATGGTGCATAAAAAAAAATAAAAAATAAAAACAGAAACGTATTAACCAAAATGTCAAGCAGTAACATCCTTGTATTGATTTTGTATTGATCCTAAAAAGAAATTAGCTGTCAGAATTTAAGTTAAACCCCAATATAAGTATACTTTAGTTTGTCATAGCGAGCTGGTGTATTACTAGACAACACGCGATTTCAATACGTGGACACTGTTCCACTAATTTTTCTTATTTTATTAGGTTGCTTTTACGTCAAGTAATAATAGACCGATTTTTTTATTAATAGAAAATAAAATGTAAAATATCACGAAAGAGGACTGTTTTGGTGAAAAATCGGAATCTAGAAAAAATGGGATGGTTTATCCCGTCCAGCTACAGTGTCTGGACGGGATAAACCATTTCGTCCAGATTAGCTAGTGCTCTGCTAATTTAAGAGAATGAAAATTTTTTTTAAAAAAATGCTACAGTACTGGACGGGATAATCTATCTCGTCCAAGATATATATATATATTTTAAATTAAATCGTTAATTAGGATCAAGATTAATGGGATGAGATGACTGTAAATAAACCATCATGTTTTTCCTAAATTTCGATTTTCCACGGTCCTCTTTCTCGATATTTTTTTTTTATTTTCTATTAATAAAAAAATCGGCGAAGATTGAATTCTCAACAAGACATTGGTGGGATCAACTGTTGTCACCGAAATTGTACAAAAACTTTGAGATAATATCCAGGGCCGGTCCTGAAGATTTTGTGGCCCGGGGCGGGAGAAATTTTTGGACCCTTTATATGTACCCGTGTTGTAAAAAAAGGCTTAACGGCCTATTATATGCATGTTTAATTGTTAATGGCTGTCAAACAGTTATGAATACACTTATCGGAGGTCTATTGGTAAATATTTTCGATTAATTGGCCGATTATTCTCAATTATTCCCAATTATTTCGTTTATTCTCGTTTGATTGTCCGTTTTTTTTTTCCGTTTATTCCCATTTATTTTTGTTTATTCCATTGATTATTTTTACATTGTTTTTTTCTGTAACTGTGTGATAATAAGTTTCATAAACATGTATAGAAATTTTATTTGTGCTTGCCTATACATTCAATTTTTTATATATGTTTTTTCTTCTTACTTATTTTGAATTAATTGATTAATTCCTCTATTATATATATACCATATATTTTTCTTACTGACTGATGCAATTTTTTCAATTAGTACATCATGTTCATATATTAAATTAAGTTGTTATTACAAACTAACTTTAGTGATTTTATGTTATAATGTTTCATGTCTTTCAAATAATATATTGTTAGTGTTTGAAAATGCTTAATTCTCGAATTTATTTTTTAATTAAATAAATGTGTTACTTACACATGTAAAGTATGTGTGTATTGTTAAGCGTAGTTTCATGTTATAATAATAGAACTAAGTTAAATTAAGTTTATTTGATAAGTTTGATGAGTTAAATAAATTATTTTTTTAATAAATTATGAATATATACACATAGTTTTAATGAAAATACAAAATTGTCCGCATATTCTGATTAATCGGCCGCATACCGATTAATTGCTTGACAGTATCCCGTTCGTTCGACAAGCGCATACCGTTATTTACAATACTGATATACACATTTTTTTTTTGATATGTCAATAGATCATACCTATTTATATAAAAGTTTGAACATTTTGAATATTCAAAGTTTGGGCCCTAATATTTTATTTATTTTTAATATATACAGATTAATTTTTTTTAATATATGCAAAATATTTTTATTTCTTTTGGGGCCCCATAAATCTTGGGGCCCGGGGCGGTCGCCCTGGCTGCCCAGCACCAGGGCCGGCCCTGATAATATCCTTTGACTCTAAACGAAATCAACTGTTTTTTGTTATTTTTGTATTCTTTTGTATTGCTTCTTTCCCTAACAGCAAGAAAAGGATAATTGACATTAAGCAATTGAAATACGTCAGGGAAAAAAGGTCAACTCTACTGCTGGATCCTCGTAGAAATGGATAATCTGTATGCACGGAAAGATAATTGAAATTTTGCATGGACAACAGGAGAAAATAATATCATACAGTATTATAAATTATAGAATTCGTAGTTATCACAAAAGGTTACACAAGCCAACAATTAACTTCTGCTAGAATCACATACAACCAGAACCAACAATTTCAACTGTTCCTTAGCAAAATGTGAAGAAGAATTACTACAGAATCCAGTAAATTGCTATCATCTGGCATCTGGATTGGTACAAGTTAAACCATTCACGGAATAGCAAGCAACTAGCAAATTATCATCCCCTGAATTTGAACTTTCGAAAATGAAGGCAGGGTTTTTTGGAGCAGGGAGGGCTGAGTCACTGCTTAGCATTGTAACTACCAAGGACATGGTTGGTCTATCGACCGGTAGTTCTTGCACACACAATAGTCCCACATGGATGCATCTTAACATTTCTTTATTAGAGTTTGAGTTGTGTAAGGAAGGATCGATTAATTCAGTTGATCTGTCCTCTTTCCAAACTGTCCATGCCTGTATTTATTGCATTGAAGTCTGAGACATTTGATGCAAAAAATGATGTCAAGGTAAATAAAGAAATCAATATGAATGGATGTGAACTTACATAACCCAGAAAATTAAGAGACAGATCAGAATCAATGGAGGAGTTATTCTTCTTGCCACTGACGATCTCCAATAACAAAACACCAAAACTGAAAACATCTGATTTCTCTGAAAACTTCCCATGGAATGCATACTCAGGCGGCATGTATCCACTTCAATTTTCACAACAGAAGAGTGAATAGAAAGTGGAAAATAAATAAATAAATAAATGAAAAGAAAGCAACAAATAAGAGAAGGGCGCTTTTGGGCACTCACTATGTTCCCACAATTCTATTAGTCATAGCTTGAATTTGGTGATCCGGAAAAATGTGTGCCATCCCAAAATCAGATATTTTAGCGTTGAAGTCTTCATCCAGCAAAATATTGCTTGCCTTAAGATCCCGATGTATAATCCTTAATCTTGAATCTTGGTGCAAGTACAGCAAACCCCGGCCTATTCCTTGAATAATCTTATACCTCTTCTCCCAGTTCAATTCTCTTGCCTTTTTTACATCTAACATGCCAAATTGTAGAAAATCAAACCCATATATTGTGAAAGAAGCATTATGAAAAAAAAAACTAAAAGAAAAATGATCAGTACCAAAAAGAAAGGTATCGAGGCTTTTGTTTGGCATGAACTCATAGAGAAGAAGCTTCTCTTCTCCATAGATGCAACAACCCAAAAGTTGAACCAGGTTTCTGTGCTGGAGTTTTGATATAACTTGGACCTCATTTTGAAATTCTTTCAAACCCTGACCAGATTTTGCTGACAGTCTCTTTATTGCAACTTCTTGACCACTTGGTAGCTTGCCCTGCAAAAATTACCATATCTTGTTGGTTTTATAATATCTTTATAAACAATAATTAGATTTGGGCATTTTACCTTATATACTGAACCGAAACCGCCTTCGCCAAGCTTTTGGCTAAAGTTGTTAGTTGCTTCTGCAATAGTAAAGAAATCGAAAAACTGTGAGCTTAAACCTCCTTCTTGCACCACACCATCATCTGAAACTGTTGAATAAGCACCTGATCCTCCAGACACTGTCTCTTTATTGATTTGTATTCTTCTTCTTCTTTGTACTACAAGTGTCACAATAAGAAAAAATAATGAAAAGGTAAAAAAAAAAAATATAATATGAAGGATCTATGTAGTTAAAAGGATAATGGCTCTGTAGTGGACAGGTAACCTATGTGCTTTTGTATCTGTTTCCATATGCACTTGGTTATACAAAAGTACATTATTAACAGATGAAAATCTCAAACAATTTTGTAAAAATGGCCTTAGCAGCCAAACCACCCTTTAATGGCCCAGTCATTCAGCAGATGAGGTTCTGACGTCCCAGTCAAATAGTGGCTAAGATGAATAAAAGTATATAAATAAGGAGCCTGATAATTGTACCGCAAACAAAATTCCTGAGCGTGTCCTCCAAGTAGTTTAACAAAAAAAAAACTTTCAATGTTATCTAACTTTCATTTCCAGCCTAATATCCAAATATTTAAAGCTCTGTTTATAACATTTACAATGGTACTCGCAAGCATTTAAACCTCTGTCTGTAAGCATTAAAATTATAAATCTGTATAGTTTTAACTCCTAACTACTTTTATTTTCAAGCCAAAAACGGAAAGATTCATTTCACCCACTTTATTTTTTTTTTTTCTCTGATCATTCTCATTCATTTTCTTGACGATCCGTGATGAATTTTGTGAATCTATAAATATGAACGTTTTTTATCCGATTTTCTCTTTCAAATGAGATCTTAAAAATTTTAATGGTTGTAGAATGAGATTTAAAAATTTGAAAATTTAAAGTGCTCATAAGTTTTACTTTAAAAAAAAATAAATGACTTTAAAATCACTCAAAGTATTTCTTCATGGATCTTATTTGAAAGATAAAATCGAATTGAAAACATTCGTATTTTTAGATTCGTAAAATTCATCACGGATCATCGAAAAAAAAAATTATAACGATCATAGAAAAAAAATAAAAAAGTGTGGGTGAAAGGAATATTTTCGTTTTTGGTTTGGAGACAAAAGTAGTTATGAGTTAAAACTATGCAAATTTAGAATTTTAATGCTTTCAGACAGAGGTTTACATGCTTACGAGTAGCATTGTAAAATGTTATAAACATAGTTTTAAATGTTTTGATATTAGCACTGAAAATGAAAGTTAGACAACATTGGAAGTTTTTTCTGTTAAACTATTTGGGGGACATGCTCGGGTATGATAGCTCGGGGTACCAGAACATTTATCTATAAATAAATCAATTGATGCAGCTCAAGCTGTTTATTTTAATCAGAAGTTGACATCAAAAGCTTAACAGCTTGCACGTTGACTTTGACAATGTCCGTTTACACCATCTGCGCATACAATTATTCCGGGAGAGTTGCTTGTCAAGAACAAAGCACCTAATACAAGGATTATTTAAAGCTAGATGTCTAACCGATCCTGGTTTCCAAGAAATCAGCTGATCTAATTGTTAAATGCCACACACTAATTTTATACTATCAGATAGTACCAGAAAGCCAAGACTAGTCTCAGTCAAACGATAGAATCAATTTAATTATAAGAAATCAAGAGTAGAATTGAGACAAATAACCCATTTTCATTGTGATTATTCCTATCAGCAAAGCTATTGACAAATATGAACAGACGTCAAAGTGATATTGTTTGTAAAACAAAGAGAGAAGAGATTAAAAAAACAAATTGTATTTGCAATTTTATTTTTTCTAATTACAAGTCTCTATTTAATATGTTGCATGGATACAGGTACAAGTATTGTATCGAATAGGATACGGATACGGCGATACTACAATTTTTAAAAATCTAGGATACGATACGCCTATTATATATATTATTTTTTATTACTTTAATTATATTATTAATTCAACACTTATTATACGGTAGTTTAAAATTTAGTTCAAATCATGCACAGAAATATAAAATATGATTTGTAATTTTTTGAGTCCAACTTATTGAATATATATCATAATATGCAAATATTCTAATTTAAATGAAAATTACCGGACTCAAAACTTTGACCAAATTCATACCTCTGCTATCCATTGAATAACATAGAAGAAAACACTAGAATATATCAGAGAAGAGTGGGTGTAGCATTAAATAAAAGAAAATAATTAATTAATGGGTTAGTCCGGTTCGTATTGATGGGTTAGTCCCAAAATAAATAAATAAAACTAGAAATATGCCTCGCTTTGTTTCAGCATTTCATCGTGCTATGTGATAGGCTGCAATTGCATTCAAAATTTCAAATATTGTACAACATAATATTCAAGAATTTAATAAATATGGTTGATAGATGCTTCTATTCTTTTTAAGGATAGATTATTAGTTGAATTATTACGAGGGGCTGTCTTATGGATAATTTGATTAGAACGAAATAGATTATGTTTTAATGATAGTACCCCTTGTTCTATTAAGGTTATAGGTAATAAGATTATTTCTTTAACTCAATTTTGGTCATACAGAACAATTTATGATGGAATTGTTAAGCATGTCATACACAGCAAAAGCCCAGTTGAAATTCGATAATTTGTTAACATCATCGACATATTTAAACAGGTGAACAGGAATGTTTCCTGTCTAAGGAAAGAGGATGGTTGTGAAGAGGAACATTACGAGAAGACCAACAACTTCTTTTGATTTGCATTTATTTTTGATTGCTTCTAAAATAGCAACCTCAAGTTCATTACGGGTGATAGATGAGGAACTGCTAAAATACTTTGACCGAAGGGTTGATTTGGTATTGCCAGCCCTCTTCCATTCTACTAAATCTCCCTCACATCGAAGTGACAAGATAGCGGACACTTCTTTCGCAGTGAATTCAAGTTTATGACCTTTGAAATCGAAACGAGAACATTTAGAATCCCATAAAAGCAAGATCTCATGAAGTACTGTATTGCTGCAAATCATTTCCGTTGGCAAAGCAAAGAGGTGGAAGAAAGGTGTCTTCGCTAAACACCTTATATGTCTATCGGTCAGTTTGTCAGATAATTGACGCATAAAATGCATTGCTATTTCAATATAGCATTTGTTCTGCACTACCGGTGGCTGTTTTGGTCGAACAACTTTGTTAACTTCTGTATAAAAATATATATATATTAAAAAATGTAATGAAACCAAAGAAATGAAACTAATGTATGTAATAAATTACTTTAACTAGTGAAGTAATGCATTGAAACATAATTAAAGAACAATTACTAACAAGACTACTGTTACTTACAATTATGAGATAAACAATGTAAAACAAACTCATAATTCCAACATGTAAACATTTAACTATTACTATTTTAAATCATTGAAAGCTAAAGTACATACCATTAAAGCTAACTGATAATCACCATATGTAAACTATTAACTATAACATTTTTGAAGCATTGAAAGCTAAAGTATATACCATTGAAAACAAACTTATAATGCTCTTATGTAAAACATTAACTTAAAAAAATATGTAAAAATCAATTAAGTAACAAATAAAATACAAATAATTACTTTCTCTTGGAATTGCAGGTCTTCCCCTCTTTCTTTTTTGTGCATCCACAGGGTGTGTAGCAACTGCATTCAAACAAATACTAATCAGGAATGAATTACATAGTAATGAATATTACTAATGAATGTTAAGAAATATATAAATATCTACAAACATAAACACCAGTTTAAAACCCTAAAAAAAAATTGGGGGAAAGTGGTATATACAAACAAAGAAAATTCATGATATGTAATCGTAATGTGAACAATCTAATCAACAATAATGAAACATGCAATCCTAAATAACAAATAATAATCATTAAATATTTGACAGTACTAATATTAACAATTAAAAGATCATAAATTAAGCATGCAATCCCTTTGTACCAAACAGTGAATTTCAAAAAAAAAATATACAAATAATTAATAGAAAACTTCACAAATTGAATCGTAAACCCTAAACTCTAAACAGTACACTCGAATTGGTAACAAACTACAAGAAATTAAACCCCAAACCCTAAACCCTAAAAAAAAAAATTGTCGAAAATTAATAAATACAAATAACGAAAAATAATGCTATCTAATCGTAATGTGAACCATTTAATCATTAAATATGAAACATGCAATCCTGAATAACAGACATAAAAAAAAATGCTCAGAAGATGCACCAATTTCACCAACTTGAGATGACGCAAGTTCCTGCTTTTCTTCCGAAATTGAAGAAGAACGAGATTTAACACTTTTCGAATGCATCTAAAGAAAGACATAAAATAGGTGAAAGAATGTCGTCATTAAACTATGAAATTAGCAAATGCCGAAATGATAAATTGATTTAATAAACGTACTGAGAAATGATGATTTGTTTGAGAGTAGAAGTAGTCAGCGCTAATTTCAAACGCAATACTCCTGTCGCGAAAGAAGCGGCGAGACGATCAAGAAAGGAAAGGTAAAAGGAAGACGAAGAGTTCCTTTGATATGAATATAATAATAGTTTTTATGAGACACTTCCTAGAGACGGTACCGAAATGTCGGGTTATTAAACATGTTAACCTCTATTTCAAAGCATTCAAAATACAATTTATTAATAGAGAGTTAATCTAAAAAATCAAAGGTAACACCTATAATTAACTCACATAAGCATTTAATAATCATGTAAGAACGATATAACCCTTAATTACGAACCATTTAAATATATCGCGACCCTAAATAGTTACAAATAAAAATAATACAATATCAGTGAAATAATTAAGCATATAAATTTCAATTATTAAGCATATAATTATCAATTATTAAGAATATGAATATCACTTCATTTCCCACTTCATATAATTCAATTGGAACATACAATATCAATTAATAAGCATGTAATTCTAAACTAATAAACATAAAAAAAATACAAGAAAGTAATAATGCTCATTCAATTTAATATACACAAATATCAATTGTTAAGCATACACACTTGACATATTGAGCATCAACTACAAAACAATTCATCATGAAAGGATCAATAAATTTATAAATAACATTTTTAAGCATGTTAACCATACATACTACGCATTTGCATATCATCAATCAACTAGAAGAACTTCAAATCTCGAACAAATCATCATCAAAAATCAACCTGCAAATATTAAGCATCAAAGTAATCTACACTAAACCACTATAAAACATAAATAAATAAATAACTGAATCAGATTAAATAAAACAAAAATACACAAAAATACATACTTACAATACGAAGATTTATTGTACCATTGAATAGATCTCGGAGAAATTCAAGAATATTGGAGCACAAACATATCATCGAAGAACAACAGATCGCTTTCAAATTATCATAGTAGATCGATTTCAAATTATAATACGACTATAATACGACCACAGCGACTCCAGATCTGAGAAAAATACACCTATCAAAAAACAAATCATAATAAATAGCGACGCCACCGACAATAGAATGTAGAAACAAGATCAATGAACATCCCATTCGAAGAAGACAAGCTCATCGCAAAGCTCAGCTCAGATAAAAATAGAGAAAGCACAAAGAGGAAAAAAATAAAGAAAGAAGAAACGAAGCAAAACAGAAACAAAATGGAGCTTCAAAATGGACACTCTTTTTTTAGTTATTCAATATCAAAAGCAAATTGTTTAACTTTAATTAAAATTTGTGATTATCATTAAAATTAAAACCAACCCCCGAGCTAGTCCCCGAGCTAATCATTATAAATTGTACTTTAAAGTACTTATAACTAGTTTAACTAGTTAAAGTAATTTATTAGTTAGCAAATGATTAGAGGACCGTTAATAAGCTGGGGGACTAATTCGGGGATTGGTGATTACAACTGCTCCTAACAAACTGTCCACGGTGGTTAAAACACAGTACAAAAGCATGCAAAGCTAACGTCTAAAACAATCAAATTAAAACTGCAATGCGTTAAAACAGTAATTAGTTAATTAATGGAAAATTAATAAATTACCGTTATTAGCGGACGATTAAACCCAGTTAAACTAGTTTGGGGATGGGCTCAGGGTACAGGAACATTTCTCTAAATTAAAACCTAGCATTGGAGACCTGTATCGCTCGTCATAGCTCATCCGTGTTCATGTTGCAAATCCCATGTTTGTAACTTTTAGGACCTGTTCGGCTGTAGCAACGAAATTATTGTTCACATGAAAAAAAAATTCGTAGCTCATTGAATATTTTTTTTCTCACGTGAACAGTAATTTTCAATTCAAATTTTTCCTGTTCCTGTTCCTGTTCCTGTTCCTGTTCCTGTTCCTGTTCCTGTTCCTGTTCCTGTTCCTGTTCCTGTTCCTGTTCTTGTTCCTATTCCCATTCTATCGGTTCCGTCGAACAAGGCCTTAATTGCGTATCAATGAGTAAGTGACCTGGATACGCCACGTAAGCTGATACGTCAGCTAG
Organism: Carex rostrata; assembly: GCF_964058835.1. Taxonomy (NCBI): domain Eukaryota; kingdom Viridiplantae; phylum Streptophyta; class Magnoliopsida; order Poales; family Cyperaceae; genus Carex; species Carex rostrata. Next base: position 2,571,953 of record NC_135935.1, read on the forward strand.
CATGTCAGATACATACTGGTACCGTATTGGTATCGTATCCGTTACGGGTACTTTGTCTAATCCGGAGTATCCGAGTAATGTAGTATTTATAACAAGGCAATAAAACTAGCTGTTGAAATGCACTATTCTCTATTTTTATTAATTATAATGCACTATTTCATATTATATTAATAATGATACACTATTTCCTATTCCAATAAATAAACTATTTGTTATAATTTTGAATCCTATTTTATTTTTCAATACTCCACCTCAAGCTAAGAATACATATATTGTATCTTAATTTGCTTGTAATTTTCTCAAATTGACTTGGATCCAAGCCTTTAATGAAGATATCCGCAAATTGATCTTCATTTTTTACATATGGTGTTTCAATTTTCTTTGCTTAAATTGTTTCTCTAATAAAGTGACAAATTCACTTTTATTAGAGAATATTTTCTCTAATCAAAGCAATGTATTCTAACAACTCTCGACCACTCAGGGCTCTAGTTGTTTTCCTTTTCCATGGCATGTAATTTTTTCCGTTAAACAAAGTGTTTGTTAGCTTGGAGAAATTCATTGCCTTGATTTGACCTTCTTGAACTATCTTTCTTTTTGCTGAATTTTATTGTGATTTTGAGTTTTTTCGATCACAGAACTCTTATAGCTCTGATACCATGATATTATTTGTAAGACGGAGAGAGCAGAGATTAAGAAAACAAAATGTATTTGCAATTTTATTTTCCTAATTACGAGTGTCCTTATTTATACTTACAAGGTAATAAAAACTTAGCTATTCAAATGCACTATTCCCTATTGCTATTAATTACAAAATACTATTTTATATTCTATTAATAATAATACACTATTTTCTATTCTAGTAAATAAACTAGTTATTATAATTTTGAATCATATTTTATTTTTCAACACAGAGACTAATTTGGCATTATTATACAACCTCAGAGTTCTACCCTCCCCTTGAGCAAATGCAATCAGACACTTGTAGCCTACTCTAGAGATAAGCATTACCTAACAAATCAAATTAAAATAAAAAGAGTGAGGCTATGGTACTATGCATAGATTGGATTGATCCGTATTATGGATTAATATTTTTATTTTTAAAATTTTAACAGTGGATTCGAACCGTTCAATATTGTTTCTATATTAAATACGTACTAGCAAACTAAATTTTATATATTTTTTTTAAAACCGTTTTACTATTTTTTAGATGGATAAAAAATCACTCCTTTTGAATGGTCCAGAATTTCTAGATCAAGTGATTTTCTACTCATCTAAAAAATTGTACAAAAAATTCTATAAATTGTCAAATTTAGTTTACAAGTACATATTATGAAAACTATGTTGAATGATTCAGATCGATCATTAGAACTTTCAAATCGAAAATTTGAATTCATAACGCAGTCGAATATTTACTGTGCATCAATAGCCTCACTCATAAAATTTAAAAAAAAAAAAAGTAAACGAGAATTTCTTAGATTAATCAAACCTCGCTGGAGCAAGAAGACGTACAGTTTGCCTTTTTTATTCCTACCTAAAAGCTTAGCCAGGTCTGATCGTTGGATTCAAAATCAAGAGAAAAATCGCTTTCTTGCTTCATCCGTTTCTCTTTCTTCGGAGACGATCCTTCATCCGAGTGAAACAAATCTTATCAATTGCGGGGACTCGAAACAATTGGGCCGAATGTTGATACTGGCCTGGTTGCAAAATGCAACTACGAATGTTTAGGCTGTTGGGCCGAATGAGACCTGGTCTGTGGAGGCCACTTTTTCTGGGAGACACGCGTTAAATATTTGGCGGTTACAACGAGGTGTTGGGTTCCTGTCCGAAGGCATTTGGACAGGAATTCACTCCAATGCGTTTCTAAGCCTCTAGATCATATCTCATCAGAAATGATTAAATTAATGCAAACAGCGTTAGATCCTCTCCGTTAATAAAAAAAAAAAAATCATTCTTCATTCTTCTCTCTCTAAAGAAGGAAACTATTTTTCTCAATTTGATGTCTCCATTGCAAAATCAGTCATATCCTTTCTAGAAGGAGAGCATCGCCCTATCTCATTCCTCCCCATGAAATCAATCGGGATCTTATTCTCTAGGTCGATTGGTGCTTCCACTAGAGAAACCCTTTACAATCCTACATGGATGGCTAGCAGAATGCCACGTAGAAGGCTCTGCACGACATAGCTTCCACAGAAGCGATTTAATGTCTTGGTTGATCCGTTATTTTCCTGGAAATTGCTCGGTCAAATTGGTTTTGACTGAACCAAATACTTAAACGATCATATAAAGGAACCAAACTGGATAGAATTTCGATCCGATTTTTTTTCATTAAACTGCCAGTCCAGTCTAATAACACTAGATCTTAGCATTTGCCTCTGGTAGATGTATTCCTCTTGGGGGCAAAATGAAGGAGCGAATGATATGTGGGTTTACTTTGATTTCGAGCACTTGAGATCCTATGCCTTGATGATTGATCAGTGTCAATTATGGACCAATTAGGAACTATAGCAAAAGAAAAATAAGCAAACTCTTGGTAGTTAGAAAATTATCATATTAAGAAGCTTTAATACTGCGAAAATTCAGCAATGTCGAGCCTGATAATAGTGTCTAATTTGTCTTTGTCAAAGAGGAAACTCATTATTCGCCAGCCATGGACTATGGCATCTATTGAAACGGTATCCTACATTTAAGGATATAGCATTAGCTATTGCTTAAAAGTTTGATTGGAATTTTGATGCAGTGTAATTTTTAAGATCATATACAGATGATTTGCATAAAATTATTGGAGAAAAAAACAATAATGGAAGAAATATTCATAGTCATAAAACTGATTTTTCAATTTTAATTTCAACTGTGGAAAGAAAAATTGTTTCCTTCCTTGACTAACGGAGAAAATAAAGGAGGTCATTTCCATTTCTTTTGCTTAACGGAGAATATGATCTAAACGGAGAAAAGTTAACATTAGTTAGAATTAATTTAATCAGTTCTGATAAGATATGATCTAGCGGCTTAGAAACGCTTTGGAGTGAACTCCTGTCCAAATACCTTCGGACAGAAACCTGTTTCACAAGTAGAAAGCAAAACAAGCGTCGGATGGGGGGAAAGCTAGCTACTTCTTTTTATTTTTGATTCGACAGCTTTGACAAGTTAACCTCGGCCAACCACAATGACTCAACCAGTCAACCTCTTTGCTATTATTCATCGGTCATCCCGAAAGTTGCATTGCTCATGCGGGCCCCGCAGCGCCCAGTAAGGTCTGCGAGAAAGAATAAAATATGAACATATGGCCAGGACTTGCCCGAGCACGGTGACCACGCAGGAAGGATACGATCATACAAGATCTGAGAAAATATCTTTCCGGCTAATGCTTGGCTTGGCTCCTCCAAGGCCCCGTCCACATGGACCGCTTGATTTACTACTACTTTTCACATGCCCACCTCATTTGTTAGAAATTTCAAATAAATTATATTTATATTATGTTTGTCATTAACATGCAAAAGTATAGTAAATCATAATACAAAATTCATGATACTATGAAATTGCCATAAATGTGGAGATCAGAAAGAAGTAAATAATTACTCTAAGTTGCTTTCATGGTAAACGATACGTATATAAAATATTACTAATTAATACGGACTCAAATTATATATTCAAATTTGACTCCTATTTATTATGTCTTATTATGCTCTTATATTTCATTGATTAAAATAAAAGGAGACGATTTGACATATGAATTTGTTTGTAGCATAATTTATTATCTCCTATTATTCGTAGCAAAATTTAATAAGACAATTATTTATATAGGAGAGATAAAAATTCCAAATCAACTAAATAATTTAATCCGGTTGAAAATATAAGCTTTTTTCGCTAACTTAAAAATAAAAAGAACTCTTCAAATCGAATCTAAAAATTTAGGTAAATATGAATAACAGTCGAAGGCCTATCTGCAAATGTACCTAAACCAGTCAATCCAGTCTTTAGGCGTCCAAACTGCTTCACGAATCACTTGGGTCTTCCACATAGGCAACTGAAAAAATCAGCATCGACTCCTATCGGTCTTTCCTTTTCATCCGGGTCGTCCCTACTGAATTCACATCCCCTCAGGTTACCTGACTGGTACAATTTGAATCGGACAGTCTGAAATCGGAACTTTGAATTTGGCACGAATCTGAAAGCAAAAATAATACCGTCCCTAACGCCATCTCGAGCACCCACCGGCTGAAATTAAATCTGGACCGTCTATTTCAATTGTGTTGAGTCAGGTACTTGGGAGGATACGGATCTGTCCCTACTCTCCTTCTCTCAAGCTCTCTCCAGCGTGTGGCTCTGATGAACCAGGTCTAGCAAAGAATTTTCAAAGTTGTAATTAATACGCAACAACTTCGGGATCAAGTGGGTCCCTGAGATCGGTTGGACTGAAGGAGAGCCACAAACCACAGCCCACAGACATAGTGCGGCCCTCGTGGGAATTCGTATCCTCTGCATTAACTCAAATTTTGAGTTAAGATCTGGACCGTTCGATTTAAATCCCCACGAATATTAAAGGACCCCATGCGTTATAGGCGTGGGCCGGATTGGTCTGTATTCTGATCACACGGTTCATAAATTAACTCAAACGGTACGTTAATGCAGAGGATACGGATTCCCCTCGTGGCACAACCTAAGAGAAGGTCTAGATTTCGCCATGTATAAGTGAAAATATCTGATCGAAATATCAAATGATGTGACCTAGTTCTCTTGGCAGATAATGATGCACATGTCAGACATCAGTTGGTATGGATTATTAATTGTTGTGCTCCATTCGAAAACGCGGTTAGACGGTGCGTTGAAATACCAAAAAGCAATATTGTGTTTTAACCTCAATTTGAAATTTCGTATTATCATTTTTTTTTTAAATTTGAAAAAAAGGTCGAAATCATATGGTTCCTTTTAAACAAGCATCAGTTATAAAAGAATATTGTTACAATTAAATGAGATGGATATAATATTCCATTCGTATAATTAAATTGACGGGCCAGTAGCTGACTGCTTCCTCTTTTAAATATTTTTGAAAAGTAGCGGTAATACCACCGATTTCATTGAAATCAAACATATTTGATATGGTACCCAAATTAGATACCATAACCAAATATGTAAAGGTCTACAACAATAAAATGTCCATAGCAAAAGATAGAAAACATACAAAAAACAACCAACAAGGTAATAGAAATTACACAAAACAATAACAGACCACTAAGTAAACAAAAACAAAAACTAAACAATTAGCAGAAGAAAATACTACTAATCATAATCAACTAAGTCTTCATCCGTCAATTGTTCTTCAGACATTTGACCTGGAGGGCTGCCAGTTCCAGAAACCTGGGTTGACTCCTCTTCCTCCTCCAGTATCTGATCTGGGAGGTCCTTAACATCATATGGAAGCATTAGACTTAATTTGAAATATGAGTTTTCAGATCTAGATTTACACTAAAAAGTAGCTAAAGAAATTATCTTAAAACCTAATGATTTAGCGGAAATGGGAGTAGTATCATTATTAAAGATAACTCTATTTATTTCTAACCATACAGTCCATAAGATAGCTCCTCTTAGCAATTCTACAAGTAATCTATCTTTTAAGGGAATAGAAGCATCAAGTAACCACAGATCATCTAAAGAATTACAATTAAAGGTAAAAGAATTGTAGGATGCAATCCAATTCCAGATCAATCGTACATAAGAACAATGTAGAAATAAATGTTCAGTACTCTCATGTTGGTCACAAAATGCACAGGTAAGATATCCTGGCCAACATTTATTTGCTAAGTTAACCTTTGTTAGAATTTTATCTCGTCGGACCAGCCAAAGAAAGATTTTGATTTTTAAAGGGATGTGAGATTTCCAAATAGTATCATATTCAGAATTTGGTATACCACCATACTCTAACCATTTATAAAAAGAATGAACAGTGAAGTGATCATCTTGTGACCATCTCCATATCAATCTATCATCTAAATTAGGAGACAGTAAAATGTTGAAATCTAAATTGTAAAGCATTTCATTCTACTAAGTAAATACCCGTGAGTAGTCTCTTAAAAGACAATTGTAAGAAGTTATCAAAAACATCTGCCACAGAAATAAACCTATTATAAACAATTGAAAACAAATTTGGGTATAGATGTTGCAAGGCATGTTCAGTAAACCATCTATCGAGCCAAAAAGCAGTTGTTTTTCCATTTTCTATTTCTTTATTTAGACCTAAATTAATTACAACATGATCTTTTATAATAGATTTCCAAAAAGGGGAACATACAGAAGGGGCAGTTCTGACACCGTATTTACAGTGAAGAATATCTTTCCATATACCAGTAACAGAATTGTCATGGAATCTTATCCACCACTTGGCTAGAAGAGCCTTATTCATATTTTTCAAATCTAAGATACCGAGACCACCTTGATCCTTACCCTTACATACTATATTCCATGCGACCAGAGAATATTTTTTCCTAGTAGAATTACCCCCATGCCATAAAAATTTCCTTCTAATCTTATCTATTTTATGTCTAATTTTTGCGGGTAATATATAAATAGACATCCAATATAGAGGAATAGCCGACAAAACTGAATTTAAAAGGGTAACTTGACCCCCTAAAGATAATAAAGACCCTTTCCAACTTTGAAGTCTCTTTTCAATTTTATCAATTAAAATTTGTCAATTTATATCTGTCAGAGACTTATTATTTATTGAAACACCTAAATAAGTAAGTGAAAAATTAGCTACTTTACACCTAAAGATAATAAAGACCCTTACATACTATAAATTAAGATTAGCTTCCTCTTTTAAATAAAGATAATATTATGTTAACAATACAATTATTTGATAATCATGATAATAATATAATTACAAAATATCTTAATTTATAAGTATAAATTAAAATCCGGTTTGCCAACTAGCTAGCAATTTTAAAAATTAATAATTCAGTTTTATAGTCTTAACTTGTGGACATTTCATTCTTAAATTATTTCGAATTTTACTGCACGCCATATCTAAATCATAAAAAATAAATATTTAATTGTTATAATTATTTTGTTAGACATCGTGATTGTCAGCTAATTATAATTCTTAGTATATCCCCTAATTAAAACAGAGGTATTGTGTCAAAATGCAAAAAGCAAAAACTGGATCTGGTGTGATTCTCCTCTTATTGTCAGCTCAGTTCTTTATTTGTTTTATGTTATGCTGATAGGTTATATATTTATTAATTGAGCGACATGACAAATTATCAAATATAACTTATTATACAATAAAACCAACCGCATCATTATTAAGACCCCCCCCCCCCCCCCCCCCCCCCCCCCCCCCCCCCCCCAATGTCAATATCAAGAACTAGCTCAATCTCATCTCAAAAAAAATAAAAATAGCTCAATCATCTTCGTATATCCACATCTCTTTGGTATTTTGGAAATTAAGGCCTTTTTCAATAAGGGATTACATTAGGGGATGGCATTGCTCCATACAAAAGGAAAGGTCCAAGCTCCACAACAAATTAGCACCAACCACCTTTCTCAACAAGCGTGGTCTAAATGTGTTATTAATATGAATTATAATGGCCATCCATCCTAACAAGTAAAAACGTACAAACTAGAATTAAAATATAAAAACAGCAAGTTGATTGATACATAATTACATATAATATTCATGATTGACATGTCATTAGTTATGGATAAACAATGACCTCATGCATTCTCAAAGCATGCAAGAGTTTTTTTTTAAAGGATCTTGGGTACACTACAACATCTTTTAAATGCTATTTTTGAAAATTAAATCAGTGACCTCTTTACAGAGAGACATAATTTGTGTCGCAACACTAAGTCCGTAATTCTCATACAAAAATTCAATCTAGAATATTATTTGAATTCACTCTCTTTGATAGAATTAACATTTAACACCGAATATCAACATATGATAAAGTTCATCTAAGGATGTCTCTTGTTATTTCAAATATAACGTACAAACCTCGATCTTTTTCAATAGGCAAACAATTAACGTTTAGTTTCTTAAATGGAGACCTAGATATTTCTCTTTTTTTTTATAATTTAAATGACTTCTTTTTACACTAACTACTTTTGGTAATTGGAAAATCATGACATTTTTTCTGCAAATTTATCACAAAAACAAGTTATATGCAAAAAGATCTAACAAAATATTGTTTCATTTGAGACGTTGGTAATATCAGCGTTTTATAAAAAAATATAAAAAAATATATATAAAAAACTTAAAGACCAGGACACTAGAAGTATGAGGATCATGTCTATATTTCGAATTGAGTTGCTTTTTCCGCACGTTCTTATTTTTGTTTATTAGTTTGCCTATTAGAAAATCGACTTGAATCTCAAATTTGCTATAAAATCGACTTGAATCTCATATATATATTTAAGAAAAATGAATAAGCAATTGGTTTATAGAAATTTTGTGAATCACTAGTTCACTACCATGATACTACCATCCATGAAAATAGTTGTATTTCTCTATTAACTATGCCGTTGTGACTTGTCAACCTCATGAGCTCCGTACGTACTCTAACAGCAATAATATTCAAGATCTTTTGGCAGACGGTAGGCAAACAAAAATTAAAAACTTTTTTAACTCCATATCCTCGTTTAAACTAGACTACTTAATTTGACGCGAAATGTAAGCATATGGCGCAAACAAAATAAATTTTCATAAAATAAATACTGTGCCAAAACTACGCAAACAATTCTTCAATTCACCGTTGAACAGTCTTAAGCAACAGGTGAAAAAAAAAATCACCCCACACTACCACCAATCTAATGATCAATCAACCAAAAGTAACATAAAAGCGACAAATTAACCGGAATAGACGCTATAATTCGACGAATTCGTATCCTCTGCATTAACTCAAAAGGGAATCTTTTAAGTATTCACCATCCGATCTGCTTTAATATTAAAAGTTTTTATATATAAACATAGTCAGATTAACTCTATTTAAAATCAGACGGTTGAAATTCATTAACTCAAAAGATTACTTTTTGAGTTAATGCAGAGGATATGCATTCATAGTTCGACTCCTAGATGTGAAACGATACGTGGCAACTGGCAAATATTGTGTGCTTGTGCCTTGTGGCTGGGAAAAAACGCAGACCCATTTTGGTTATTTCACCTTTGATCTCCCCATTCTCCTCCCACGTCATCAATCCCTCTTTGATTCCAAACCTCAAACCACCATAAAAAAGATCTCCCGTGAAAGCGAATACCTTCTCTCCAAACCACACCGCACAAAAAACCAAAACTTTTTTTAAGAAAGAAAACTGATTCGCCGGACGAGAAGATGAACAAGAAAATTTGCGACTTGTGCTGCGTTGCGGCTGCGCGAGTGCTATGCGAGTCGGACGATGCCGCGTTGTGCTGGGGCTGCGACGCGGCCGTGCACGGCGCGAACTTTCTAGTGGCGAGGCACGTTCGCGTGCTGATGTGTCGCGTGTGCCTGGGCCGTACTGCCTGGCTGGCTTCTGGCGCCAGAGTGGGTCCCGCTGCCTCACTCTGTTGCAGATGCTCGGAGAGAGAGGAGCATAGCGGCATAGTCAATGGAGGAGAGGTAGAGAACCAGGTTGTACCTCTTAAACTAGCCCCACCACTCAGCGATGATTCGTCGAGTTCTTCTACATTACCTGCGGTATGTTCTTGTTCCCCCCTTTTTTTTCCGCTATCTTTTAGCTGAGTTTACCTTGAAATTCCTATTGAACTGTGCCTTTATGTCCATTAAATTCCAATAATAATTCTTGTGTTCATCGAGGGAAGAGCTTTATTTTGCGTTTTGCCCTCGGAGAAAACACAAATTCGTTAATAGTATATGCCGTTTGCTTCCAATTTATATTACTTTTTTTTCTTTTGTTCTTTTATAATGCTTTCTGAGGAGGGATCTTTTGTAATGTTGAGCTGTTCGTCGGCTGATTTTGAAACTTACAAGCATTTCATATAAAACAAATTATTGCTTGCTCCGATTGCTTGGAACCTGATTGTTTGTTCTCTTCGTATAAGAAAACAAATTATCATCCTACAAAAGAAAATATTGACAAACTGCATGTGTTGCCTTGGCTGCATCAGCCAAGTTTTCCAAAAAAAAAGAGACAAACTGCATGTGTTGATTCTTTTAAGTTTTAATTAATAAGAAAACAAAAAGAATGAGAGCAAATTTTCAGTACTTCAGATATAAACTTGGGACAAATAGCAATATAACAGAGGATCACTTTACTAAAGTTTATTTAATGTTTGTTTCCGTAGGATGATCTTTCATGTGCCTCCACACAAAGTAGCAACTCCAGATCTACTGGGGCAGAGAGCAGTGTAGCCGAGCATAAGGCAACATCAGACGATGCAACATCATCGTCTAGTTATAGTAAATCAAAGCAATGTAAACGTAGGAAGAGATCTTTTGCTGCAACTCTTGTTCATGCAACCTCTTCTTCTAAGTTCAAACTGTAGTATCTTGATTCTCTGGATAAAAGCAGTGACAAACAAGAACAAAAATTGCAAGAAAGTAATCCATGGATATGGTGATAATCTCCACCATGAACAGATCAAGAAGAGGCAAGTATATATAGCTTGTTAACATGACTGCTAAGGAGTTCATAGTTTGTTCTTATATTGAACTAACTCGGAATACGATGATAATGTAATGTAGGAATGGAGATTTTGCAAGGACCAAATTTTAAAATTTGTGCAGTATTTGCAACATTTTATGGGGTTGTGTGGCTTGTTGTGAGCAATTAGGTTCAATTTTTTTATTTTTGGCAACTCGAATACAATTTTAAAAACTGATATGGTCATCTCATTCTTTTTATTTATGGGATGATATTGTTATAGTTACTTTTGGACATTGTTCCAAACTATGGTTCCTTTGGGAAAAAAAATTGTAAGTTGTAACAAAACAAGTAATCACATCATGTATGCGTTTGTACATTGTTGTGGATCTGTGCTTCTAATGTTTTAATTTTTTAATTTTTGTGAAAATTTAATGTATATGAATTTTGCCTGTGATGGCAAACATTTTGACGAGGGTTTTGTTATTTGTGTTCAACAGTCTGGATAGTCCAATCTTATCTCATCTATGTAGTTAGCCCACGTAGTTTAAAACATTCGATTACGGGCACGCGAGAATGTTTTCTTCTAGACGAAGGGTTGTTTTGAGATTTATAATAAACAGTTCCGATATTATCTATAGTGATGGATGCACTCAAAGGACATGATTAGTGTTCAGTCAAGTGATATAATTATGTAAGAAATCTAAATAATTGTTGGTTCTTGAACCGAGGGTTAAATTAAATATTTTTTTTAAAAGAAATGTGCGATGAACGCAACTATTATTTATTAATTTTTTTTCATTTTTAAAAATTAAAATTAATTTTTTGACAAAGGCTCTCACGCTGGAGGTTGCAGGTTCGAAATCTGTGTGAATAATTTTTTTGTGAATTGATTGATCTACAATCATTCAAAAAAAAAAATGAATATGAGAGAAAGCTCACAACATTAATTGAGGTAATGCCTTTTGATAGCATAGTGATAAATGAATTATTCGGGTTCGGTTTGGCGAGATTAAAAATTCGTGATTCGGGAATTATTAGGAAATAATTTGGTATCACAAGGAAGCAAAAACAAAACAAAAAGTAAAAAAAATCCCTCGTTTTATTCGTGAATAATTCAAGATTCATGTTTTATTTGCGAATAATTCGTGTTTTATTTATGAATAATTTGTGATTTGCATTTTATTTGCGAATAAAATGTATAATATTTTTTCATATTTTATTTAATATTCAGTTCAAAAAACATAAAAAAAAAATTTTAATTTGCGAATTAAACATGAATCACATTACTATGTTTGGTGCCCCATGCCCCCATCTAGTGTTTGAAGAAGTCAAAGGTGTCAGGTAATAGAAGCATCTGGCTGGGGATTGCACTGCAAGGAAGGGCGCGGGCCCCGGGGGCTACTAGAGGTGTGAAATCCTTGCTGTTACTCTGCTTGCTAGCAATAAGCAAATTAAGTTGTATGAAGACGGGTTCTTGGTAAGAGTTTCTACTAGCTGATTTGGTCAAGCATTTATGCCATTTGACTTAAGATTTCTATGCTTTTCAAAAAAAAAAAAAAAAAACTGGAAAGGGAATCTTTTACAGTTAGCGGATTGGGACCATTCTTTTAACTCGGTACGAATTTCAAAGCACCAAATAATGCTGGCCCCTATGCCATCTCTAATAGGCACCATTTTTTATAATATCTGAACCACCATCCAAGACTGCATAGGATACTTGTTCGAAGCATTTGTGGTTGGCTATTAAGGAAACCAAATTGCAACACTGTGCTGATTTTTTTTTTTTTTTTGAAAAAGTGGTTACCCACCGATTTCATTAGAAATCATAAAATTATTTGCTTCCAATCTCCAAATAATTAGAGAAGAAAACGCATACAGTTTGTACCAAAAAACAAACAAACAAAAAAACCAAAAAAACTAGTTCATAGAAACAACCCTAGACAAACAAACGCCCAAAGAGTAGAACTGAAACATAAAAAACAATCAGCAGCCAACAACAAAACTCCTAACAACAGCATACAACAAACAAACAATCCTAGTCATTTAGAAACTCTAACCCAACCATATGGATTAAATCTTCTAGTGTCAGTATAGGGTGCTCGACCTCTATCTCTGAATCCCCCTCCTGAACTGTTTCCTGTTGACCTAATACAATCAGATCACCAAAATGTAGCTAAAGCAATAATTTTGGAACCAAGGGCCTTTAAAGTAGGCATATGAGATTGTTGAAAACATAGCTTATTTCGTTCAAGCCATATACACCAAAGCACAGCACCACGGACAAGCTCTACTAGTGGCTTATCTTTAAGAGGAATAGAAACATTAATAAACCATATATCAACCATAGTAGATCCCTCAAACATAAAGTTATTATGTTGGGCAATCCAATTCCATATTTGAAAAGAGAAGGTGCATTGCACAAAAAGATGATCAGTGGATTCAAAAGAACCACAAAAATGACATGATGTATTACATATCCAACCTTTGTGAGAAAGATTTTCTTTAGTTAACAATTTATTTCGTTTGAGAAGATAAAGAAAAATTTTGATCTTTAGAGGAATTTTTGATGACCAAATAGATGTGAATTCAAAATTTGGGATACCTCCATATTCAAGCCACATATAATAAGAATGAACTGTGAACGTACCTGTAGAGGACCATCTCCATAATAAAGTGTCATTTAAAAGTGGATTAAGCCGACAAATATTGAGATGAGAAAGCAGATTATGCCACTCATGAAAAGTGACACCGGTGAGTTGTCTTGTGAAAGAAATATCTAAAAATTCATGTGCTAATGCCTCACTAACCAATAAATCAAGATCTTGAGCAATAAGAAAAAGATTTGGATATAAACATGCTAAAGTACTCTCAGAACACCATCTATCTTTCCAAAATAAAATGGTAAGACTATTACCCAAAGTTCTGACGAGCCCAGTATTGACTACATGGACACCTTTTAAGATGTCTCTCAAAAAAGGGGAGCATGTGGAAGAGAAACCTGTGGGACCATACTTGGCCAAAACTATTGATTTCCATTTACAACTAATATTAGGATCTTGAAACCTAACCCACCATTTAGCAAGCAAAGACTGATTAAGTCTTTTTAGATCAATTAACCCCAACCCTCCCTGTGATTTACTTTTACAGACAGTTAACCATGAAACCAAATAATATTTCTTTCGTACTGAATTGCCCCCAAACATAGAAATCGTCTTCGTAATTTATCAATTCTCAACCTAATTTTAGCGAGTATAAGAAAAACGGACAACCAATAAATAGGTATTGCAGACAAAACAAAATTTAAAATGCCAATCTATCATACTAGGTTTCTTAAAATGTAAAGGCAATCCTAGATAAGTAATAGGTAAAGAAGCAATTTTACAACCAAATAAATCAGCTAAGTGTAAACCTTCTTGATCAGTTAAATTAAATGGTACCATTTTGGATTTGGCGTAATTTATTTTCATTCCAGAAAGATTCTCAAAGGCAATCAGATGGAGTTTAAGGACAACCACCACCATGGGTTTTGAAAAGGAGACAGATTATTTTTTTCTTCGCAAAATAAATAGAGGGAATTACACTAATAGTGTCGCAGTTTCAAAAATACCGAAATCACACCATTAATCCTAAAAACCTTCACTTGCTGGAACACCATTTGCAGTTTTGTATGTATTTTTGAAGAAAAAAACAACCAATTCCTTTCTCAAATGTTTGAATTTTTAATTTCTAGAAAAATCTATTACCAAAGTTGGTCTGGAGAAATTATCAACCGATGTCAGCTTAATATGAATTCATGTTCAGTTAAATGATTTTGAATACTTAAATGACTTATATGTTCAACAAGTAATCTGATATTACTATGGTCTATGGACTTATATTATTTAAGGTAATTTGCTAGCAATAAACAATGACACTAGCGATGTTGATAATTCCTAAACATTGCATTTTTGCAAAATTGAAAACAAAAGATGCAACTGGTTTGCTATCCGAAAAAGAAAGGAGAGTCGGGTTGGGAATCGAAGTATTCATGTTCGAAAACTCTCCAGGCTCCAGCACTGTAAACAGACATCTCAATTCTATTCGTTCAAAATCTAAAAATTTCTCCACCCAAAAAAATCTTCTATTTGGGCCGGTCGAAGGTGCTTTCGGTCGATTCTCACTACAAGGTGAAGTTGCGCCGATTTTTTTCTATTCATTGCGGCTCATTAAGGTGAGCCCAATAACCATTATATTCTTCGAGGAATTTTCCAAATTTTCGGAAAACCGGTCCTATATCAATTTAATTTTTTTAGTATTGCAAATAAAAAAATCGGGAAGTTGCGCCTCCAAAAAGAAATGAAGTACTAACGTTCTTGAAAATCCTCACAGTCCGTCTCAAATACAAATTCATTCAAAATTTACTAGATTCAAGTACAAATTATATTTTACTGAAAATTTTGTATTTATAAGTTCGTAACTATTATAATAGTAAACTATGGATTGACTAGAATTATAATGAAAACATATTAGAAGAACAAAACATATTCTCAGATAAAATGATATATTTTTATAAATAAAAATTGACCAATGAAAAAAATAATTATTCAAGAGTAAAAAATAGACCAATATATTTTCATACAAATTTAAAGCTTATTCTTTAATGAGTAATGATTTTACTTGTGCATACCAGTATTTTTGTTATGTTGCTTAATGGGGAAACAAGAGAAAAAAAATTCATTAAATTAAGTTATATTATTTGTTGTTGTCATTTTGTGAAACACTCTGTTATCATATTATGGTTATTATTATTGTTATATAGGTTACCCTCTTTTTTTTCCTATGATTTATATGAATTTGTGTATCATAAATAGATAATAGAATCATATTTAAAAAAATAGAAATAAATGAAAACATGACTAATTAATCCAAAAATTCCATAAATAACATTTAAACAATAAAAATAAATTAGGACCAAAAGAAGGCGGACTAAGTAAACTTGTGGCAAATACGTGCAGTGAGTATAAGTAAATTTAGAGAACTGATATTCAATCCGAAATTTTATCTTTTTATCTCAATTATTAATGGATCAAAAAATCTACATGTTTAATACGAAAATAGAGATATTAAAATATCCGAAATAAAAAAAAACACTTGTTTGAAAGGAGTGAATAGGTAATTAATGTGCATTCAAAAGTAAAAAAATAAAATAATAAAATACATACATCAAAACTCAACTTTTATAAAACTGAACCAACTTGAGGTCCACAACCGTGCTATGTATACAAGCAAATACATAACGTTATTAAATAAAGTTAAAGTAAAATTATTTTTTATTAATATTCAATAGTGTTTATATAAGTAATCTTTTGCGTTGGTTGACTAATTTATAAAATATATAAATATTAATTTTACAATTTCTTTATTTGAAATGTGCAGTGTTTTAAAATGCGGTTTTATTCATGCATGCGGAAAGCCACAACATACCATATATGCAGATTTTTATGCGGATTTTAAAATAAAAATTCACGTATATATATATATTCACATTCATATATTTGAATTTATTTTCACATAATGACATAACTAACAATAGTTTTTTCACATAAATTCTAATTAAAATACAATCAAATTATCAAATTAATCAAGCACAAAAGCACAAACAAATATGCCAACTACAACCAGATTATGCATAAATTCAGTTTATCACAAACATCAAGTTAAATATAAAGTCCATAACAAGTTGACAACACTAGTTAAACTTAAAAAGTACGATAAGGCAACAAGCCAACAAGCAAACAGTACAAAACTGCATGGGAGGACTGCATGGCCGCATATGTCGCATATTCGGACCGCATATGCGGCTGCATGCTCAAAACTGCATGGAAGGACTGCATGGCCATTCTGAGCACGGCTGCCGACTGCATAAGCATATGCGGCCTATGCGGCCGCATTTTAAAACACTAGAAATGTTGCATGTTTAATTGCTATATCAATTTAAAACACTAGAAACGTGATTCATAAGATAACAAGTTATATGGAATGATTGGATACATGATGGAATGATCATATACATGATTTACACAAGCTATTTGGAATGGTTGGATACTGATTGGATGCTGAATCATGAAGATTATGAAGATCATACTTTATCATTTTAATTGTTTTTAATTTATATCCAAAAGTATGGTAAAATAGGTATGAGGTTGTGACTGCCTGAATTCAGTCATTAACTTTCAAAATTCAAATTATTCAGGCAAGTCAATAACGGAAACAAAACACAAGCAAACTGGCAAACCCTAGGTCTATGGATCTTGAGATCTGGCTCAGTCGTTATGACGGTTATTTGACTATCATGACGAGTGTAGACGAAACACTATATTTGTTTCCAATTTTATGAGATTCTAAAATCTCATTATAAATAAAGGGCTCGGTTGTTTCCCTCGAAGCGCACAATTAGACAACCCTCTTGCAGCCTTTGAGCCGGCACTTTTGAAATCCTTTGAGAGGTTTAGGCAGTTCATTGTTGCTTGTGCTTAAATGTCAATATTCTTGCAACAATCTCAAACCCACTTCATCTAAATTGATCAATGTTGAGATTAGAGTGAAACTTAGGGAGTGTTTATTGAACTTAGAGCTGTTATGCTTGCCTACTTGAGTCGTGTGTGCTCCTCTGTTTGAGTCGTTTGTGATTTTTTTTCTTTGGGCCGGACTGTTGTGGAGTGTTGTCTCGTTAGTTCTAACTTGTATTCCTTTCTCACTAGATAATAAAAAGGTACGCCAGGTTTTGGTCGTGGTGCTCCAGAAACTAGGCCTTTAATTAGCTACCAAACTCTATTAACATCTCATGTGTCAACTTGTCTTAATTTTATTTATTAATGAATCAAGGAATAACTCGGAATAGCAGCTATTCCTGAGTTCGGAATAGCTGCTAACCCAACATTTCATAGGAATAGCGAAATAGCAGCTAACTCGAGCTATTCCTTTGTTGATAATAGTATTTTTTTTCATCTAAACGTGCTGTGTTGATTCTGCCAAAATAGCAGCTATTCTTGAATTAGCGCTATTTCTGAATTAACGCTCTTCCTGTGTCATCCAAACGTACCCATATTTTAAGTTTTTGATTCTGCCAAAAACTACATAATTACGTATACTTGCACACATAATAAATACTTAAATTTAAATATCTAACCGAATAAAGTTTAAAATTTAAAAAGCCCTATATTCATCCACTCTCTAGATACCGTTAAGGACAACAGATACTATTTGTCAAATTAATAATTAATGAGCTTAGATTCATATACAAACTCAATAAATTAGATGAATCATCCTCCAAAATCCGCATGCAAATTCAATAAATTGCTATGAATGTAGCACGCAGATTGCTGCGGGCTTATTTTTGAATGATTTATCTGTGGAACCAAATCCTCCACCCACATTTGTGTAGAAATTCGGTTCACCATTGAGTTTAACCAATCTTTGTTTGACACATAACATTCATCTTTAAAGAAGATCTTTTTATTCAATTAATTTATTAAGGATGATGGATAAAATAAAAAGTTTTCAAACCGAGGACCTTTTCTTCCTGCTCTTCCATCACTTCACTTTCTATTTCAGAACTATTGTTTATTATTTTTTTTATGGAAAACAAAGATCTAATCCTTGTTTACTTTATTCATAGAAGATATATTTACATATCTTTTAATATCTTATAGCCAGTAATTAAGCCAGCATATCACTAATCTTAACATTTTTATTTTTCCAATTTATCAATCATAAGATAAAACTTATTTAATCAAAATTTTATTTTATGTTGTCGGATTTTACATATAACATATTTTTATTCAAAAAATTATAATAAAAATTAAAATTGTTACTAAAAGTTACAAATAAAAAAAAAATTCTTACGAACAATAACATAGAAAAAAAATTATAAAATATTCTAATAAATAATAATTCAGAACAATTTTCAATTAAAATAAGGTACCATATTATTTTTCTCATAAGAAAGATGTTACAACGGCGATTCTTACATTAGATAGATTTTTAAATTTTTAGGATTTTATAGGTTTTCAAAAGTACGGCAGTTCATAGCTTGAGCTACTATTTAAAAGTTTTTTCATTTTATTTTTTGTCATTTTTATCATCTATTTGGTTTACTTTGTTTTTCCCCTTTAAATTTGGTGGAATCAAGGCGATAAGTCACCTGACCAATTTACACAACTTTGTTTTCATTCTATGGTATTTTTTTTTGATTCAAAGCCCATAGGCATATTATATATATATAAGCATAACAAGCGAGTTACAAGATTACTGATTACATGCAGTGTGCCAGTTTCTATAGAATCCTATCGTACCCTAGTGTACATTACCTAAAACAAGACACTGCACAAACTATAGAGAACAGAGTACTCGCAAGCTACTGCATCATGTTACTGGTTGAACAGTTGAAAGCCTGCATACTATAAGTCTTGCTGGCATGCCCAGATAAAAAGAGAAAAAGGAGGAGGAGATAGAGAGAGAAGAGGAGAGACAGGAGAAGAAAGAGATCAACAGCAACATCACTCAAAACACCATTATCATCACCCAAAACAAAACTAAAAAACAGAATACCTAATTTCCAAAGATTAACAGAAAAGAGGAGTTTCACCCGCGAGCCATCGCGATGGGAGGTGGAGTGGCAAATGACAGAGCGAGCTGAGCGGCGAAAGCAACGGGAGTGGCAGAGAGAAGACGGCGGAGGCGAAGATCTCAGAGAAGAGGGGAGGCTTGAGGAGACAGAGGAGAGGAAGGTGGAGACGGGTGTAGGCGACGGGGCGGCCGAAAAAGAAAAAAAGTTGGGAGTTGAGGGGGTGGGGTGGGGCGAGGGAGGCGATCGTCTAGGGTTTCGCAGCGACTCTCAAAACAACGACTTTTTTATCACATCGACTTTAATTATGTTGGTTTTCTCATTCTACGGTATTATTTCAAAACAAAGCTTGTAACAATCCTAGGGGTAAAAACGGGTCAGATATTATCCGACCGAATTCGGATCCGTATTAGAATTTTCCGGATTCGAATAATCGGATACGGATAGTTTGCGGATACGGATACGAATATGGATATTATTATTCAGATACGGATACAAATTTGGTTTCAATTTCTAAATCGGATACGGATACGAATACAGATAATTATCCGGATCTGGATATTTTGTCTTTTTGGATATCCAGATTTTTGAGCTCCTAACTTCCTATTTTGCTATTTTATGTTTCTCAATTCTCAAGTAGTGGGAACTGGGGCCATTGCCACACACCTCTTTCTCTCTGCCTTTCTTTATTGTGGATATTTTCATGTTTGACCTCTAACTGTAACTGGGTGTTATATCCCTGCTATTAACTGATTAAGTCTTTGATTTATTATTGCTATTTAACCATCGGTTTAATTGATTTTCTTCTTACCATTTTGATTTTTATATACTACATATTTCTCTAAAAGAACTTAATGTTCATACTTTATTACTTTCATGCTTGTCCATTACATGATGAAGGCATCTTAGAATATTTAAGTCTTTTATCTTAACATGCTTATTCATTTTCTAATACAGCTACATGCTTATATCCGAATTAGGAATTCGATTTATATCCGTATTCGTATTTGTATTCGACTAATATTCGATTCGTATTCATATCCGATTAATATCCGATTTGTATTCGTATCCGACTAATATCCGATTCGTATCCGTATCCGGAAAATAAAAATGGATACGAATATGATTTTATCACTATCCGATCCGTATTCGATCCATTTTCACCTCTAAACAATCCCTTCTATGAATAAAGCAAACAAGAATCAGATCTTTGTTTATTATCAAAAGGAAAATTCTGAAATGGAAGGTGAAGTGACGAAGAACAAAGATAATCAGTTTGGAAAGTTATTTTTTTAATGATAAAAGATAAATATCACGTGTCAAATAAATATTGGCTAAACTCAATGATGAACAGGTTGGCTTCGGAAAATTATCCGAATTTGAATCCGGTTGGTTTTTAAGAAAACTATCCAAATTCAACCCGTTTGGCTTTTTGGAAAATTATCCAAATTTGAATCCAGTTGCTCTATTTCCCATTAGTAAATATCTAAATTCGGTAATTATTCGCTCCGTTAAATACGGATTCAGATATGAGCTGGACACGTAACGGATTCAAATTGAGTCATCAGAATCCGTTTTCACCCCCTACGTTTCAGTCAACACACGGAGTCCAAAAACAAATTATCTCAACCTGTCAACCATGCCGATATTCCAACGGAAATAAACCTGCTGTTATTTCTTGGGAATAACTGGAACCTGTTATTTCGATCTGAATCGTTTCAACTTTTCTATACATAAATCTCAACAAAGTAAATTTTTCGTTCACAAATCGTAGGAAGAATTTTTCATGCGCGAATCTCAACAAGGATCAACGCTTGAGATCTTTATAACATCCTGTTATTCTCAAGATATAAGATTTAGTTCCTATTCCAACCACGGTTCTAGCAGCCCAGTAACCAAGATCATCAAAGACCATATATATTTTTTCTTCAAATTTGGTTTACTCTTCCCAAAAGAGTAGAACTAGGCTGCTCTTAAGCTCACCATGAGCTTAACTCTAAAACTTATCAAATTAATTTCAAATGACGAATCCGAACCGTTGAAATCCGCCTACCTTACATGTGATGCATTTACATGTGAAATTTTTAAACATTCGAATTAATTTAGTATAAAGAAAAGCAGTAAAAAAATGTTCAAAAAATGAATGCACTAAAATTAATTTATTAACCTTCTAATTTTGACCGCTTGACTTTATACTAAATTAATTCGAATGTTTAAAAATTTCACATGTAGATGCATCACACGTAAGGTGGGCGGGTTTCAACGGTTCGGATTCGTCATTTAAAATCAATTTGATGAGTTTTAGAGTTAAGCTCACCAAAACTTTGGTGAGCTTAAGAGCACCCTAGTTCTACTCTATATATATATATATATATGAGGAGGGATTAAGTTACAACACTTGAAAGTTACAACATCATTTTTTTTCATTTTCAAAGTCCAAATCGTCGATCCAAACCGTTAGATATTCAATCTATATTAAAATGTGCTTACAGACCAAATTTTACATTTTTTGAAATTTTTTTGCTATTTATTAAGATGGGTACAAAATTGCTGTTTTTTAATGGTGCAGAATTTTAATAAAAACAGCGATTTTGTATCCATCTTAATAAATAGCAAAAAAATTTCAAAAAATGTAAAATTTGGTCTGCAAGCACATTTTAATATAGATTGAATATCTAACGGTTTGGATCGATGATTTGGACTTTCAAAATGAAAAAAATTGATGTTGTAACTTTGTTGTAACTTTCAAGTGTTGTAACTTGATCCCTCCTCATATATATATATATATATAGAGTTAGGCTGGGGTGCTATGGATAGCATAGTGGCCTCCCGTGCTACGGCTCAATAATCAAGTTTTGAAAATCCAAACGGTCGATCTGAACCGTTCATCTTATTCTCCATATTAATATCTGCTTGGAGACCAAATTTTATAATTTTCTGAATTTTTTTACTATTTATTAAGCCACTTTGAAAATCGCTAATCCAACGGTTTTACTGTTTTGTGCAGCCACCGTTGAATCAACAATTTTGTAAAATACTTAATAAATAGTAAAAAAATTTAGAAAAATGTAAAATTTGGTGTTACATTTCGAAATTTTAAAACTTGATTAAAATTTATAAATCGATCAATTGGCTTAAATAAAAAGTTTAATTTACTTAACGATCGTTCAGAAATTTTCTGACCGACTAAAACGAAACTAAAATTTCGTAATATAAATAATGTATGAAATTATGTATAATAAAATTTAGAGATTTAGAAAAAAATATAACACTAGGAATAAAATTATAATTATTCGGTAAATTAGAGACTTAGAAAATCTGTTACAATTCTTTTTAATTGTAGGAAAGAAGAAATTTATTTAATTAGATTCGTGTGAATAAATAAGTAATTTAATTCCAAATAAAAATATAATTATACGAAAATATTCGTACAAATAAAATATAGAATTTATAAAGCTCGTTCATTTAGAACTTTTAGATAATCAATTTAATATGCATAATTATATAAAAGGAAATCAAATTATTCGAATCTTAAATTGAGAAATAAATATACGAATTTTATGTGTGAATATAGTTACAAAAATATTATGAAACTTCGACTCGAATTTATAAAAGAAACGGATCATAAATCAATTAAATGAGACTATACTTGAATTTCAGAATTTTGTGAACCCTTAGATTTATTTCAACACGGATCTTAAATGTTATAAATTAAGTGTTGGAATTTTATTAGCCACCCATCCCACCCAGCACGAATCTTAAAGCAACCCATTTAATATCCCACCCTCTCCCTTCTCTCTTTCTCTCCTCTCCCTCCCAACCCGTGACAGACCCAGCCCCCCTCCCCACCCGTTCCCTTCCCTCCCTGTTACGCCAAAGGAAAGGAAAAAAAAGAGAGGGGCTCCGCCCCCTCCGCCCCATCCCGTCGCCGGCGAGCCGCCACGCCCACGCCCACGCCCCCCCTCTCCTCTCTCTCTCCTTCTCGGTTTGGGAAACCCCAAACCCCACTCCCTCTCCTCTCTTCTACACCGAAAAACAGGGGGCCCCGCCCCTCCCCTTCCGCCGCTGCCACGGCCAGCAGCCGCTGCCCCACCCTCTCCTCTCCTTCCTTCTCGGTCTGACCCGCCAGAACCGCCAGACCCGCCAGACCCGCTTAGGATCCGAAACCCTAGAAATTGGGGGTCCGTCCTTGTTGCTTGCGGGTGCTAATCGGGTGTCTCTTGGTGCTAATATGGTGGTTGGAGACGCTAAATCAGCGGTGGTTGATTCAATTTTGGTGGCCACAAGGCACGGCGAAACCCGCGGAACCGATCTCTTGTTTCGACATTTTCTCTTGCGGTTAATTTCTAAAATTCGTGAATTGTGTGTATTAATGAATTGATTAATGTCGTAGGATGTGAATTTGTTAAGTTTCGAGTACGGGTTGTTGATTTTCTCGACTCAATCGAATTTCTCATATAAATTAAATATAAGGGGTTATATTGGAAAATGATTTTTATTAATGGTCGGAATTGTAAAATATATGACCATAGTGCTTGTATGAATTAAAGAGAATTGTAGTTAGGATTTTGTAAAGGGAATTATAGTTAATTACACCTTTGCTCGGGTTGTTGATTTTCCCGGTAAATGGTGCTGAATTGTTATGTACCAGACCTTGACTTGACGGGGACCAAAAATGTAAATAAATTAAATAAGTAGGCCATAAGATTAAAATGTAAGACATGCATGAGAATTTTATACATGAGATTTGAAAGTGAAAATAGTTATAATGAACTTGAAATGAATTGTAAATTTTAAATAGGAGGCTTAAACCTTTACTAAATTATGGGTCTTTAATTAAATTGAATTGGAAATAAATAATTGATCCGTAAATTGGGCCTTTGAGTGTTTAATTGGATAAGTAAGGTGAATTGGGCTTGTAATTTCATAAGCCTTGAAATATTGAAATGAATATGACATGATGTGTATATGTAAATTTGGATTTGGACTTGAATTAAAATGATTATAAATGAGCCGAAAGGTATAAAAGAATTGACGAATTGAAAGACGACTTTTGGAATTTAAGTTTTGAGAATGTAACCGAACTAAACCAAGTAATCGTATAATATAGGTGTAGGCTCAGTCGAGCCAGATTTCGCGAGGCAATTCGAGACGCCTGATCTTTAAATTAAGCGGTACGCTCGTCATAATAAGGTGCGGGATTCTTGGACTTGTTTGATACTTTATTTTCAGGAATTAAACTGTGTATTCGTTTGTCATGTTGAATATCATTGATTGCATCATTGAATTGTGTAGAGCATTTGCATAGCCCAATCAAATTAAACTCGAATTGATGTGACTTGAGTGATTTGCATGCTGGTATGGTTGTAGGTTGTGTCGATCTATTATGATCTGATTTGATTGAAAGTCACCACGATTGATTTGATTTGATATGTATGTGAATGGATTTACGAAGTTAAGCACTTGGATCCAATGAATTTGCCAAGTCGGGCTGTATGCTGACTTGGATTCCCAGGATCCTAAATGGCCTTAGGTGAACGGCCCTCGATATGCCCAGTACCGGTTGGGACGAGGGAGGGTGATTATGTTATGAGATGTGATTGGAAATCGTGGGTGACATGTGTAACGTCTATGGCTCTGTGGCATTCTCCTACGTGTTAATGCATTTGAACGGTCAATTGAATATTACGACTATTGGAATGATTCCAAAGTGGATTTTCTTTATATGATTCGAACCAGACCTTAATGAACTGTTAAGCCAAGCGATTGCAGATGGGTGTCAGATAAAGGGTCCAGCGGTTGGCCATCTGTAGGTGTCAGTAACCCTACAGATGTGGGTTTGATAAAGGTTCAGCTCGAAAGAACATCTGTAATTGCTACAAGCCCTAATGAACTGAGTTATGAATCGAGTTAAGCCAAAATATATGTTGTGTTTGAAATTCATCTTGGAAATTCCGTAAACTGTGTTGCAGGTTGATTGAACTGTTGTCGTGCATTGGCATTCTGTTATTTATGATTATGAATATATATCTGTTTGAACTGTTATTGTTTGGGTTTCATTTTTTGAATATAGAGTTTGATTGCAAGTCCAATAATTCAACTGTGGCAAATTCGCACTGAGAATTTATTCTCACCCCCACCCTCCCGATTATTTTCAGGTTTGTTACTCGGACGCAGCAGATGAGGATATTGGCAATGCATATAAAAGATCCACTGCCTTGCGTGTATATGTGACGCTTGATTTATACACGCGGCAGGCTGTCAGACCCCCGTGGATTTGGGGTGTGACATTTGGTCTCCAAGCAGATATTAATATGGAGAATAAGATGAACGGTTCGGATTGACCGTTTGGATTTTGAAAACTCGAATAGTGAGCCGTAGCATAGAGGCCACTATGCTATCCATAGCACCCCAGCCTAACTATATATATATATATATATGAGGAGGGATCAAGTTACAACACTTGAAAGTTACAACAAAGTTACAACATCATTTTTTTTCATTTTCAAAGTCCAAATCGTCGATCCAAACCGTTAGATATTCAATCTATATTAAAATGTGCTTGCAGACCAAATTTTACATTTTTTGAAATTTTTTTGCTATTTATTAAGATGGGTACAAAATCGCTGTTTTTATTAAAATTCTGCACCATTAAAAAACAACAATTTTGTACCCATCTTAATAAATAGCAAAAAAATTTCAAAAAATGTAAAATTTGGTCTGCAAGCACATTTTAATACAGATTGAATATCTAACGGTTTGGATCGACGATTTGGACTTTGAAAATGAAAAAAAATGATGTTGTAACTTTGTTGTAACTTTCAAGTGTTGTAACTTGATCCCTCCTCTATATATATATATATAGAGAGAGAGAGAGAGAGTGGCTAAGCTCAAATCGTTTGTTCCTGGGCTCAGGAACAAACGATTGGGTTCTCCAATTTTCGAAGTTCAAACGGTCGATCCAAACCGTTAGATGTTTAATCTATATTAAAATGTGCTTGGAGACAAAATTTTATATTTTTTGGAATTTTTTTACTATTTATTAAGAGGGTTTGAAAGTCGCTGTTTTTTTATGGTGCAGAATTTTAATAAAAACAGCAAGTTTCAAACCCTCTTAATAAATAGTAAAAAAATTCCAAAAAATATGAAATTTTGTCTCCAAGCACATTTTAATATAGATTAAACATCTAACGGTTTGGATCGGCCGTTTGAACTTCGGAAATTGGAGAACCCAATCGTTTGTTCCTGAGCCCAGGAACAAACGATTTGAGCTTAGCCATTCTCTATATATATATATATGTTTATTTATAAATTACCTATTATTATCTTCTATAATTCTTGAACAGTTGTTGGATTAATTAGTAAGATTTTTATTTGAGTGAAAATTTTGAATTAGTATAATTAATCATGTTTTAAAATTACGGGATATAACAAATAGGTTAGATTCATTTTTGTGAATATGTGAAGTAATCTGATTTGTTTTGAATATGTTAGATTTTATTTTTCAAATTCAGATTTATTTTTATTTTAAATGTTAGATTTATTTTTAAATATGTTAGATTTATTTTTAAATAGATTATATTTATTTTTGAAAATGTTAGATTTATTTTGAATAAGTTAGATTTATTTTTGAAAATGTTATATTTATTTTGAATAAGTTAGATTTATTTTGAAAATGTTAGATTTATTTTTAATATGTTAAAAAAATATTGGATTTATTTTTGTGAATATGTTAAGTAATTTGATTTGTTTTGAATATGTAAGATTTTATTTTTTAAATTCGGATTCTATCCTTTCCAAAATCCCACTAAAGCCCGATTATTTGGAATTCGCATTCTCTAAGATATCTCAAACTTTGGGAGTTTTTATGGAAAATTTGAACCGTTCAAATATGGTCTGCACGAATCTAAAAGACACAAACACTGGCTCCTGCGCTATCCCCGAATAGGCACCGTACACGTCGGTCACTTAAAAGTTGAGATATCTCAGAGGATACGCAATTGGATACCCAAAACTGTCAAAGACTCAGAACTCAACGATTCCAACAGAGCTGGCTGCTGGCCCATTGGCGCTTTTTGTCTATTAAATAATTAAAAACCGATTCCAATTTCCTATCAGGCACAACTGCACAAGGCGACAGTGTACGTACAAAAAGAAGATTAGAATAAAAAGAGAAAAGGGAAGGAGGAGGAGATCGCTGACTTGTTGTTCGAGATTTCGATCTTGTTTATTTATTCTCCGAGGGCGAGATTTAGCGGAATCCCGAGGTAAATACTGCCATCGATTCGATTTCTTTACGATTTTGAATTTGCAAGGGAGAATTCCTCGAATGAATTGGATCTTAAGTGTACTTTTTGTTGTAGTTCTTCAACTTCGTCTTTGTGCTTAATTTGTCAATGCCGGAGAGCTTACAACTAGCAAAATTTCAATGATATTTCTATTAATTTTAAGTTTCGACTTTCTATCTCCTTCTCTATTTGTCGAAAACGATCTTAATTAGTTGCACTTAAGGATTCGCCTTCGGTTCTTTTATTATGTTACGGAATTGTATTTTTCTTAATATTTTTTAGTTTGATGGAGAGTAAAAAGTTCATATTGGGTTTTGTTTAATTTCCTGACCCGATTTTTTTGTTTTGAAGTAATTTCCTGATACATTAACCCAGGCACTGATGATTGAGCTTTGTTGACTCATTCTTGACCATTTGATCATATTTTGTCTGCCGTTCGTTGCATTGTTATGAACAGTGGTGATTTTGGATGATATTTTGATAGGAGTTTTTTGAAATGAGCTTGTATTGGAATTACTGTTTAATGTATGTCGATATCATGTTTTTATACATAGGATGGTAACAGACATGGAGAATAATGGTAGCAAGACATATGAAGAAAACAAGGAATTCTACATCCCGGATTATATTTTCTTACCTGATTCAGGAGTTGAGGATCATGCTGAAGAACCAACTTATCCTGTTTTAGTTTTTATCAACTCTAGAAGTGGCGGCCAGCTTGGAGGTGACTTGATCAAGACCTACAGGCAACTACTCAATAAGCTACAGGTACCTAATTAATAAGTGTTGCTGTAATGCCAGTTTCAGTATGTGCCAGGCTCGTAAGTTCTGGTATGGGTAATGACAAATTCTGGACACAACTGCTAAAAATGTTTTGCTCAGGATTGGGGTAATTTATTGTTTGAAATGATGAAATAGGGCATGCAGATGCTCCAATTTATGTTCAAAACTAACAGTTTAAAGAAAGGTCGGAATCAAAATAGTGGTTATACCATATATCTGTACCAGGCAGCCAGAGGCAGCCAGCCCTGGCAAGTGAACTATTGTAATGTACTTTCCTTCTCAGGTAATTATTTAAATTTTGTTCTTCTTTTGGAATAGTCTCAGAGTACATTTATTCAAGTAGCTTGTAAGAAACAAAAGTCCCTTCTGGTTTTTTATTTTTATTTTTGTCTCTTTCTCTCTTTAGGTTTTTGATCTAGGTGAAGAAGGACCAGATAAGGTTCTTAGTAGAATATATGCAAACTTGGAGAGGCTGAAAAATCGTGGTGATCGCCTGGCTGAATATATACAGAAAAACTTGAGGCTGATTGTAAGTTAAAAGAATCATTAATTACCTCAACTTCATGGCAAACATGCTTTTGTGTTTACAGACATCCATGTAAATTAGGTTGCAGGAGGTGATGGTACCGCAAGTTGGCTTCTTGGAGTTGTCAGTGATCTTAAGCTTGAGCCTTTACCTCCCGTTGCTACAGTTCCTCTTGGAACAGGAAACAATCTCCCCTTCTCTTTTGGATGGGTATCAGTCAGCTCTCCTAGAAAAGTTTGTATTTTCATACAAGTTATATTTCTTATGTATTAACAAGGGGCATGCTATCTTGCAGGGCAAAAGAAATCCTGGAACGGACCAACAAACTGTAAAAGGTTTCCTTGGTCTTCTTAAGGAAGCTAAAGTAATGAAAGTCGATAGGTTGGTCATTTAATTATGTTATGAAAGGAAGAAAAATCATGTACCATCCTTTAACATATGAACTTCAATAAAAGTTCTTTACCTTCTATTTTGTTTCCTTTATTGATGACTTCAGCTGGCATATTATGATGAGGATGAGAATTCCAGATAATGGTGCTTGTGATCCAATTGCACCCCTTGAGTTACCACATGCAATACATGCATTTAAGCGGGTTTCTACCTCTGACTCTCTTAATGTGGTACATTTTCTTTCCCTTATGCCATGTTATCTTATTAATGTATGCTTGGATTAATTTTAAACATTCTCATTTCTTTATCTGCAGGAGGGTTATCACACATTCCGTGGAGGCTTTTGGAACTATTTCAGTATGGGTAAGCCTTTAATTACAAACATCTGATTACTATAATTGTATCCCAGGATTAGAATATAGTGCAATGCTTGCCAGTATTGGGGAGTTCATACCTGACTCGGTGGCATTTGTCAGATTTGAGTAAAAATGAAACAAGAAAGATCCTCCATATAATCTTAATAAGCATTTATAAAAATGAAACAAGAAAGATCCTCTATGGTCTTCACATGCTTGGTCAGCACTGAGCAGTATGTGCCTGTACCAAACTGGACCTGTAGGTACCAAAATCTGGGAATATAATTTGCAAACCTTGCATAATTATTTGGACCAAGTTTTGGCATCTGGCCTTGATAAGTTTCACATTTGCTGTTGTAGGAACGGATGCCCAAGTATCATATGCATTTCATAGTGAACGAAAGCTTCATCCTGAAAAATTCAAGAACCAGCTAACAAACCAGGTAGGTGAAGTTTTATTTATCTAAAGTCTGACATGAGAAATGTATAGAGTTAATTGATTAAGGTTTCATTTAATATAGCAAACTTATGCCAAGCTTGGAGTTTCACAATTCTTTGCTAATGTTGGCCATCCTTCAAGGTAATCCTCATATCATAATTGCAAATAGTAAGTCATTGAATTGAGTCTATCTGGATGAAATTTCTATTCATTTATTGTATAAAATGCAGAAATATATCTCAATTAGCTAAAGTGAAGATCATGAAAAATGGCCATTGGGAAGAGCTTCATGTTCCTCGCAGGTGAACAGGACAGTTGCATTGTTATATTTTTTTTTTATTTTTCTGAAAAATACCCTTCAAGTAGTTCAATTTTATTACTTCGCAATTATAGGGAACTTAAAGTCAGTTTTGTTATGTATTTTGGGTCTTGAGTAACAGATCAGGTGTTGTCTACTCTGGCTAGTGAATCTTTATGTGGAAAAAAAATCAGAATATGGACATAGTTCCTATTCCAGTTAAGTACAGGAAGGGATGTGAATGCTGATAGATTTAATACAAATATGAATACTGATACATTAGTGTCCGGGATCCAATATGGATATGAGGATGAGGATTTTTTAATTGGGAAGTTTTACTTGATAATGGATTATTTTGTCAATTCTGATAGTGGTCATAGAAAGGAAGAACAAGGAAGTCCAAATTTAAAATTCAAAATTGTGGGGTGATATTTATTGTGAATATATCACCAAAAATACCGATGAGATTTGGTGCATTTTTAGTGTTGTTATAAGTGATTTGAATTTTCAGTACTCTCAAATTACTGGCTCTTGATGCATCACCAAATGATACTTTGATTGATGGGCTATCTATATGTCCATCAATCTATGTATAGATTTATATTCTAACTTTCTACCTTATTTAGATTGATTCGGACATTGGGATAGAGATAACATTTTAACCTTTGTATAGCTTCTAGCCAAAAAAATTGTTCCAGAATTTTACCATTTTGAGATCCAAAACAAATTTGCATTCATAATTTCATATTCATATTTGGTAGTATCCAGTTGTATATTAATATCGATGAATTATACTTTCATCATGGTATTTTGACTTTAATATTTTTTATTAATTAATTAAGGATAAGAATACAATGGACCGCAATCCAATTCTTATATACTCCACTATCGACTAAAGTTTAATTTCTATGTTCTATCACGAGCTTAGTTTTCCTAGAGTAAAAAAGTTGATTAATAAAAAGTTTGTTTATATGATATGCAGCATTCAGTCAATCATATGCCTGAACTTGCCAAGCTTTTCTGGTGGGTTCAATCCATGGGGTGTTCCAAGCAAGCTGAGTTTTCGGAATGTCTGTTGCCTTTTCATCTCTCTCGCTCTGCCTCCTTTTTTGTTTGTACTACATATTTTTTATTTATTTTACATAAGTATATTCATGCAGAAAGACTACACACGACCATTTGTGGATGATGGGCTTCTAGAAGTTGTAGGCTTCCGTGATGCTTGGCATGGGCTTATTTTACTTGCCCCGAATGGCCATGGGACTCGCCTTGCCCAGGTTTCTCACATACAAGCAAACAAACAAACTAACAAACAAATTTATTAAATCAAATGTGAATCATGTTTCCCATCTTTCTGATAGACTGAAAAGATAATGTTCAACACAGGCACATAGGATTCGGTTTGAGTTCCACAAAGGAGAGGCAGCACACACATACATGAGGGTAGACGGGGAGCCATGGAAGCAACCTCTGCCAGCTGACGATGACACAGTGGTGGTGGAGATATCCCACCGGGGACAAGTCAACGTGCTGGCCCACGGCCATTGCAAAGCCAAGAGTGTTAATGATCCACTGACACCAGGCAGCAGCCATTATGGGGAGGGCAGCCATAATGGGGATGATGCCAACAGTGGTGATGAAGAGTGGGAAGGAGGCAGCAAGAAGTTTGGTGCAGCAGCGACATTCAAGATCCCTGAGGACGTTGACATTTCTCACTTCAGTTAACCTTCTGCGTTGCTTTGACATATGATTTTTTTTGTTTTGTTTACCTTGAGGTTTATTATGGATAAGTTCTCATATTCGATTTGTGAGTAATTTTGGTTTTTCACATCTTCTGTTAACAGCAGGTACACTATCTGCTACGATCTGATTTGACAATTGGTGGCAATTGTATGCCTCCTAGATTTTTTTATACTTGTTTTAAAAGGAATACACATGAAGCCCGAAGGTTTGCTATCAATACTTCCATTGAATCTTAGTTCAGCAATATTTTCATTTTAAATTTGGTCTTATTAGGTTAAAACTTTTATAGTTCAATTTTAAGAAGAAAAAAGTAGTGTCAATTTTATTGATTATTTTTCAGGTAATGTCCTTGCGGTATCAACTCCTGTTACCAGTTCCTTTTGGGAGGACACATCTCCGAGCACATGGAACATTTTCATATTAAATTATTATATCTTAATTTCCTCAGTCCATCTTCCCGTCCTAGGATTCTCTCTAGGTAATTCTTGATATTCTGCGATAAATAAGTAAAATCCTAAAGAAAATAGAAAAAAAAAAATCAGAAAATCCAGAAAGTTAGTCAAAAATTTAAAAGTTTGGAATAATTTTCTATGTATCCTTTACAACTTGCAATTTGTGGAATTTCTTATTTACTTCTAGAGTTTGATTTATCTTATTTACTTCCGAACTCTTTCTTATTTATACCTTATGTAAATCTAGATTTTATGGCGAGCCACCTTGTAAACAAAAGAGTTTCGTATTAATTCTAGTTAAATTAAAAAAAAAATCGTATTTACCTCTAATTAACTATTACAAAGTCAAAACACTCTTGATTTTTAATTGAAAAGTTATGACCATCAGTTCCTTCTACTGAAAATCGGACGTGCATCCGTCGATAGTTTTCTATCTGGATATATATATTTGTCTAAAATTTAAAACTAAATATATTCTCTGAGCTGACATATTTATTAATCTTTATTGTTTAGTTTTGAAGAAAAGGAATCATAAAGATAATTTTGATTTTATAATTCTTAATCATAAGTAAATTAAGATATTTTAATAAAATAATTTGAATTGACATGAGACTAATTTTCTGAGAGAATGAAAAGTTGCAAAAATTGAGAGGTGAATAAGAAAAACTAAAGTCTCTAGAGGTAAATAAGGAACTGCATAAATTGTGAAGAGTAAATAGAATATAAGTTGGGAAAAATTATCCCAAAGTTAAAAGTGTGAGATTGCATTCTTTAGTGTTGATTTCGTTTTCTGAGGACTGTTAACTCATTTATGGGGTAGTAACAAAACAAATAGTGGATCTCATGAGGATCATAGGTGGTGTTTGATTGTGGACTAAAGTTAATGAGGTTTACTTAGTTATTTCAATTTAGTTCGATTTAAATTATTTATAATTGGTTAATATCTAAAGTTATATTTTGACTTAGATTATGTTTTTTTGTAGGAATTTGATGACTTAAGGTATGATTTGATATTACAATAAAAAAATCTTACAAATTTTGTAAAATCAATAATAATATTTTTTTTTCTTTCTCATTTTGATTGAAAGGAATTGTACATGAAAATGAGTTATGTACAAATTAATTCTTTATCTTAAAGACGCACATTGTATTTGGCGAATATTGTTTAATTCAACTTATATGTATACCAATTTATTTTGTCAAAATTATGTTGGATTGTTGAACAAAAAGTATATTTATTTGTAGTACATTTTCATAAAATATTTTATTTAATTATGTTCTAGATCAAATATTTTCTAAATTCAGAAAGTTATGTCTTTTGTTTGAAAAATAATGTCGAATCTATAATTGATGATTCTATAATTGATAAAGTTATAAGTTTCTTTATATTTATAAATGGAAACAAAATTAATTGCTTATTTTATATTTTTTTAAAAGAGATTGAAAATAATAAAAACAATTAAAAGTTAGGTCTCACATTCAAATAAAATTAAACCTCTTAAAGGTGGATTAGTTTAGACTAATTTTTGATTTAAAGATCAGTTGATTCGATCTTAATCTGGTTTAATTAAATGGAGCCTGATAATTGTACCTCAAACAAAATTCTTGAGTGCGTCCCCCAAGTAGTTTAACAGAAAAAACATCCAATGTTATCTAACTTTAATTTCCAGCGCTAATATCCAAACATTTAAAGCTCTGTTTATAACATTTTAAAATGCTACTCATAAGCATTTAAACCTCTATATGCAAGCATTAAAATTCTAAATCTGTATAGCTTTAACTCCTAACTACTTTTGTTTTCAAGCTAAAAACGGAAAGATTCATTTCACCTACTTTTTATTTTCATTTTTTCTCTGATCATTTTCATCCATTTTCTCGACGATCCGTGATGAATTTTGCGAATCTAAAATTATGAATATTTTTATACCCGATTTTCTCTTTCAAATGAGATCCATGAATAATAACTTTCGAGTTATATTTGTGTTGTAATTTTTTTAATACTTTAAATCTCTGTGATTTTCAGTTTTTTTTTTAATTTTACTTCAAAATAATTTAAACCTCTGTTTACAAGCATATAAACCTCATGTACAAGCATATAAACCTCATTAATAACACTTTAAATCTCTAGAATAAAACATATAAACCTCATGTACAAAGAATTAAAACCTCAACAATAACACTTCAAAGCATATAAACCTCAACAATAACACTGCATTTACAAAGCATATAAACCTGATATACAAATCCTTGAAAATTTTAATGGTTGTAAACTGAGATTTAAAAACTTGAAAATCGAAAGTGCTCATGAGTTTTACTTTAAAAAAAACAAATGACTTTAAAATTACTCAAAATTATTTCTTCATGGATCTTATTTGAAAGATAAAATTGAATAGAAAACATTCGTATTTTTAGATTCCTAAAATTTATCACGGATCGTCAGAAAAATAAATTATAATGATCAAAGAAAAAATAAAAGAGAGTGAGTGAAAATAATATTTTCTTTTTTGACTTGAAGACAAAAATAGTTGAGAGTTAAAACTATTTAGAAATGCTTTTAGACAAAGGTTTATATGTTTGCTAATAATATTTTAAAATGTTATAAACATAGCTTTAAATGTTTGGATATTAGCGCTGGAAATGGAAGTTAGACAATATTGGAAGGTTTTTCTGTTAAACTACTTGGGGGACGCGCTCGGATATGATGACTCGGGGTACCAGAACATTTCTCTAATTAAATCACGTTTGACAGAATAACTGAAGCTGAATCCCCTTGTTTCATTGTTTAGTCGATTACCGAACATCATCATAGAGAATTGGATGTGTCGCTGATGAGCGTAAATTAGGTACGCTTTTACCTAGGGTTTTATATTGATAACTTGACAAATTTCCATGCATTTAGGTTAATTTAGCATAATTTAGCTTAGAAATACATCATGAACCAAGTTACTGCCATTTGCTCATTTTATTTGTAGTTTTGGAGCATTTGCAAGCTTTGGAACGGTCTCTGGGGCACTTGGTGCGACCGTATCCACTTTGGAAGAAACCTCGATAAAAAAGAATCAAGTTACTGCCAAGAGTCAATTTAAATTACAGGAAATGAAAGATCTTCTCGCAAACTTTCCCAAAAGTGGTTGAATAGTAGTATATGTTTTCTATTAAATAACATAATTAGGTGGATGAGAGCCCTAATTAAGAGATACATTAATTTGGATCCATGAATTATGAAAGGTAGTTGTAGGAATTAGAATTCCTATCAAGAACATGACATGAATTTAGAGAACTCCAAATGTAAATAGATTGACCGAGTGATTATAGACCGAAAGCCCTTAGACCTTGCTGTCTTGATTTACAAAACACCTTTTATTTGTATTTAATTTAGTTTCTTGTTACAGACCAACTGTTGTGGGTATTGAATCCACATTTAGTTAATTTGCAAGAACTCCCCCCATTTTAATTACTTGCAATTAATTTAGTTTTAATTTAGTTTAAGTAAAAAAATACAATTGCCTTAGTCTTTGGATCGATAGCTCATTACTACAAGGCTAGATTGTGCGCTTGCAATTAATCTACTCTGTGTTTTTAGGTTTATAAATTTAAAGCATTTGCGTGATAATTAGTCCAAAATAATTAACCCTAAAATTCACAACAGTCGCATGAACTTAATTGTATGTGTGTGTGTGTGTGCGTGTCATTATGAGAGTGACTAATGTGCATTCGTATGCATATGGCCCGATATGCATACGGTCCAAATTTGAAATTTGAAAATCCAAAACGTTGATCCGAACCGTTCATCTTGTTCTCCATATTAATATGTGCTTGGAGACCAAATTTTACATTTTTCTGATTTTTTTTACTATTTATTAAGCCACTTTGAAAATTGCTGATCCAACGGTGGCTGCTGATTTTACTGTTTTGTTAAGCCACCTTGGATCAACAATTTTCAAAGTGGCTTAATAAATAGTAAAAAAAATTCAGAAAAATGTAAAATTTGGTCTCCAAGCACATATTAATATGGAGAACAAGATGAATGTTTCGGATCGACGTTTTGAATTTTAAAATTTCAAATTTGGACCATATGCATATCAGGCCATATGCATACGAATGCACATTAGTCACTCTCATATCATTATATATAAGTAATTCAAAATGTTAACAATCGAAAGTTAACGATTGTATTGTCAAATGCTATTTAAATTATATAAAATTTAATTGCTATCATATCCTTTGAATATCATACAATTTAATTTCTAACTCTATTTAAATTTATATAAAAATTTATTATTAAAATTATCAAAATAACCATCTAATTTTTCTAGTTAACGTTCAATAACTTTATGGAAATGTTTCTAGTTCAGTTTTCTACTATGACGTTTTTTGCATTTTTAATTATCATTAAAAAAAAATTCGGTCATTTCTATGCTAAAGGTCCAAAACCTTCAAATATCCATCTTGAACAAATCTGTAATACATTTAAAAATAAAATTGGATAAACCACCTGCTAGCATAGTGACAAATGAATTATTTGAGTTCGATTCGGCGAAATAAAAATTTCGTGATTAGGGAATAATTCGAGAATAATTCAGGTATAATATGGGAATAATTTGAAATTATTCGGATCAGAAATCTCAGTCCAGTAAAAGAGCAAAAAAAACAAAAACAAAAAAATAATTGTTCTTGGAAAAATTCGGAAAAAATTCGTGAATAATTCATAGAATTCGAAAAAAGTTCGTAAAAATTACGAATTATTCGGATTTAATTCGGTTAAAATTTGATCAATCGAATAATTCGAGTTCCGTTCAGCATCACTCTAACAAAAAATTATTCGAATATAATTCGGGTAGATCCTTCAACCACGTGTCTTGCATCGATCGTCTCCGCTTACAAACCCATAATCAACCCAACCGCCCACGGTTTTGTTTTCTCCCGGGAGAAAACAACTGCTTACAAACCCATACGTATCCTCCAGGTACCGGACTAAAGCAAATTAAAACTGACGGACCAGATTAATTTCATCCGGATCAAACTCAATCCGG
Organism: Carex rostrata; assembly: GCF_964058835.1. Lineage (NCBI taxonomy): Eukaryota > Viridiplantae > Streptophyta > Magnoliopsida > Poales > Cyperaceae > Carex > Carex rostrata. Next base: position 2,609,444 of record NC_135935.1, read on the forward strand.
TTCATGTGGAGACTGTAGGGTCCATTTTGAGATTCGTTCTAGGGTAAGATAATCGTCCGATTAAAATTGTCCTCAGTCAGTAACCAGAGGGGATGTGAACTCTTCTTTAAAACCGTTAACTCCGTCTCGCCCACCGTAAAAAACTTGTAACCAATCTATGGTCCCCCCACCGCCTTTTTCTTTATCCACCTCTATAAAAACCTTTGCTCTCAAACTTATCTGAATCATCAACAAGTAAAACAAAGGTCCACAGATCAATCAACACATTGTAATCAAGCAACATGAGTCTCAGATACGCTAGTCGTATTGTGGTGCAGACAGGAGCACGCGCGGCACAGGCGGCGCGTAGTGTGAAAGACACTGCAACTGCCGCATCAAACTCGGGTGTGGGCGCCGGCACCTCATCGAGTCGAGGAGTGAGGCGTGTCTCGACCTCCCTCGAGTCGAAGCGTGCCGCTGTTGGGAAAGCTGTGGCTGATGCAAAGAGGAAGCGCGCCGAGGAGTCCCTTAGAACTGTAATGTTTCTCAGTATTTGGGGTCCCAATAATTAATTTGTAATTAGATTGTAATATATTACAACTCTTTTTGTGGGATAAAAATGTTTTGGTTTCCTAAAAATATTGAAGGGCTGTGGCTGTGATTATAAATTGAATTGTAAATAAATTTTGTTCGTGGTATTTTTGAGATTTGGATTCATTATATGATTGGTTTGATTTTAGAATGATGGAAGGATTTTATATATTTGGTTTCCTGACTGCATACGCGGATTAATGTCTTATCCTGTATGAATATTTGTCGGTGCTCTGCGATTTATGTATAAACTGGGAGAAGTATGTGTTCATACTAGATAAATTTATTTTCAGCTAATAATACAGAGATTATTTACAAAGGTAAATTCTGGATAGCTTAAATGGCAAGATAGATAAAAAGAATACACACACAATTCAAAATGTTAACAATCGCAAGTTAACGATTGTATTGTATTGTCAAATGCTATATAAATTTTAATTGATATCATATCATTCGAATATCATACAATTTCTAATTCGATTTAAATTTATATAAAAAGTTATTATTAAAATTATCAAAATAACTATCTAATTTTTCTAGTTAACGTTCAATAACTTTATGGAAATGTTTCTAGTTCAGCTTTCGACTATGACGTTTTGTGCATTTTTAATTATCATTAAAGAAAATTTCGGTAATTTGTATGCTAAAGGTCCAAAGTCTGAAACCAACAAATCTGTAATACATTTAAAAAATATATATATTGGATTAACCACCTTCTAGATCATTCAACCATGTGTCTTGCATCGATCGCCCCCCGCTTACAAACCCATAGTCAACCGCCCGGGACCGAATCTCCTGCCCCCCTGGGGGCAGGAATTTCCTGACCCCCACCCCACAGTGACTGAGGGGGCAGGAAAATCCTGCACCCCGGGGGTAGGTGATCTGCTCCCCAACCGCCCACAGTTATTTCTCCCGGAAGTTAACAACCGCTTACAAACCCATACGTATCCTCCAGGTACCTGACTCATGAAAATTAAAACTGACGCACCAGATTAATTTCAGCCGAATCAAATTCAATCCGGAGCCCATGGGCAGTTTCTCAAAAAAAAAAAAATTCAATCCGGTTCACGTGGAGACTGTAGGATCTGTTTTGAGATTCGTGCCACGCTAAGAAACTTGTCCGATTGTAATTGTCCTCACTCCTCAATCAGGTAACCTGAGGGGATGTGACTTCTTCTTTAAACCCGTTAACTCCGTCTCGCCTACCGTGAAAACTTGTAACCAGTCTATGGTCCCCCCCGCCGCCTTTTTTCTTTATCCACCTCTGTAAAAATCTTTGCTCTCAAACTTATATATACGAATCATTAACTAGAAAAACAAAGGTCCACAGATCAATCAACACATTGTAATCGAGCAACATGAGTCTCAGATACGCTAGTCGTATTGTGGTGCAGACAGGAGCACGCGCGGCACAGGCGGCGCGTAGCGTGAAAGACACTGCAACTGCCGCATCAAACTCGGGTGTGGGCGCCGGCACCTCATCGAGTCGAGGAGTGAGGCGTGTCTCCACCTCCCTCGAGTCGAAGCGTGCCGCTGTTGGGAAAGCTGTGGCTGATGCAAAGAGGAAGCGCGCCGAGGAGTCCCTTAGAACTGTAATGTTTCTCAGTATTTGGGGTCCCAATAATTAATTTGTAATTAGATTGTAATATATTACAACTCTTTTTGTGGGATAAAAATGTTTTGGTTTCCTAAAAATATTGAAGGGCTGTGGCTGTGATTATAAATTGAATTGTAAATAAATTTTGTTCGTGGTATTTTTGAGATTTGGATTCATTAATTATATGATTGGTTTGATTTTGGAGTGATGGAAGGATTTTATATATTTGGTTTCCTGACTGCATATGCGGATTAATGTGTATGAATATATGTCGGTGCTCTGCGATTTATGTATAAACTGGAAGAAGTATGTGTTAATACTAGATAAATTTATTTTGAGCTAATAATACAGAGATTATTTACAAAGGTAAATTATGGATAGCTTAAATGGCAAGTTTATGATAGATAAAAAGAAAATATCTTACATACGATGATTTGATTTTCTTTTTGTTTTTTAAGGTAGACGGAAAGTTGGATTTCGTTTTTTCTTCCGCGTTGAATGCGTCCTAAATCCAACCCGTTCATGTCATCTATACAAAAACGCTACTCCCACAGGATTCCTTCGACAAAATATAATTTTAAGGGGGGATTTCGCGTATACCCTAAAAACATTGAAATTACGTATTTTTTCTCTAAATTTAAAAAATTATATATTTGTTCCTCTAAACTTTCAAAACTCGCAGATTTATCAATTGTAACGTCTTTTATATTAGAACTTATTTTAAATTTATAAAATATTCATTTTACTATTTATTAGAAGTACAAAAAATTAGTAGCTTATTTAAAAAACATGTTGGTTTTATAAGATATTTACTATATTCTTTATTCTTTAAAAAAAAAATTTATTTTCAGAATTTAAATATTTATTATATCCTTTATCATTTATAAAAGACTTGTTTGTCGAATGATAAGACGTTTGTTTCGAAAAACGATAAAATATAAAACTAATATTTTTCTTTAACAAGTTACAAAAATTTTAAATTTTTAATAAAGAGTTTACTATATATAAAAGACAATAAAATAAATAATTTTGTGAAAAGAAGAATACGTAAATATAAAATTTAGAGAAAATATATAATTTTGGAGTTTCAAGAGATATAAGGATGCACACAAAGTTCGTAGTTTGTAATTCGATTTGAATTTGATTGGGAAAAAGTTCGTAATTAATTTAGTTCGTTTTGAAACAAATCAAAAACTAGTTCAGTTCAAATCTTATTCAAACTCAAACTCAAACTGGGTATAGTTCATTTGAAATTGGTTCGTGAATTATTTAGATTTGAATATCAAATAATACAATTTCAACCGACAATCTTTAATAATACATGAATCAAACTTATATTAGAGCTTAAAATTGCTAATATAATGATAAATTACAATAGAAAACTAATGAATAAACTAATGCATAAATTACCGATGGCTGCAAAAAAAAAGTCCGTAGTTCATGATTTGATTAACTTCAATTTGATTGAAAAAAATCGCAATTAATTCGTTGGATTGAAGTTTGTTATGAAATAAATCAAATCAGTTTGATTCGAATTTTTTTTCAAACTCAAACTCAAACTGGAGTAAGTTTGATTTGGTTCGATTCGTTTGCAGCCCTAGAGAGATATACATAACATTTTCCATAATTTTAATTAATTCGATTTTGTTGATATATTTTTTGATAAAGTTAAAAATCAAGACATCTAATTATTTTAAATATTCAGAATTTTCTATTCGAATTTAAAACCTAGAATCTTTATAAAAACCATTATTTTTAATTCAATCAACTCAAAACATTATCTTTAATTCAATCAACTCAAAACATTATTTTCTATTCGAGTACCATTTTTTTTTATGTCGATAAGATAAAGATTTGTGTATTAATATCCAACATACTTTTATGATATAGATGAAAAATAAAGTTTTTCTTTTAAATATTATAAGGGATTCCATCTTTTACACACCGATATATAGTATTGTCTTTAGTAATTATTAGAATCGAATCGGATATTAATTCAGTAAAACTTCGGGTTAATGGTTCACTGATTGAATTGATGGATCAACTGCTGTTTTTAAAAGATTTATATTTCTCATATATTGAGATTAATTATATAAATTCATGCCGAAATTCTTATTAATAACATTTCAAAAAAAAAAAAACTTGTGATATTGGAGAATTTCAAAAATATCTGGACCGCCAATTCAATATGTGGTCTCATTTTTAGGGGGGCACAAATTGAATTGGAGGCTGATAGGACCATATTCCCAAGGCCATTTTAGCTTTAATTTGAGCCATGAACAAGGTTGGAATTATGACCTCTTTCTGAGAGGCCAACCCGGAATACAATGTAAAGCCCACGATTGAAGCCCCTTATGACAAAAGTTCAAAATATACCAGCTTAAAAAGGTCGAGATAGCCTGTATCTCGCGACACGGAGCCCTGAAGTCGCTCCTGGAACAATAACCGCTCATAATCGATCGCGATGTCAGTTATGGCATAACTGTCCATGACATCGTATAACCGCTGGTTATACGCGGTCACAATCACATGGTCTTATAACTAACCCACGAACCGGCTTACCCTGGCATGGATGAGGTGGTACATAGGTCATACTATATAAAGCCCTCCCTTTGATAGGAATGGGCGAACCACAAGCAATATACGCTTACACTCTCATATACTTACATTCTCAGAGAGATCAGATAGGAAAAAGTTCGATATCTCCGAGATCATTTCTTTCGTCTCTGAGGTCCCCTTTCGACTTCTGAGATCTGGGACACGAGATCATCCTTGATCTCTCCAACTTTAGTTACTTCTCGGTTTGCGATCCCAAGCAGTTCAAGCCCTTATAAGCATACGGCATGCTATCTCGAGATAGCCCGTATCAACCACCGTGGTAACGAAAAGTAACTAAAGTATATTATAATGTATATTATAATGTATTTTTGTGTTTTTTGGAGCCTCCAATTCAATCTGTGCCTTCCAAGAATAGGTCGCATATTGAATTAGCAACCGAATATTTTCGGAATTTTCTAGAAAACATGGTTTTTTGAATTTTTTTTTGGGAATATAGTATAAATAAGAATTTCGGAAATACATAATTAGGTGGGCAGTGTTTGTATCTTTAGCCTCTCACCATTTGCACTCATTGTAAACCCATTATCTCATAAATTAGAAGAAAGAATTTGATTTGAGCATTTTATCAAACATCTTCTTGAGAGCATTCACTATTAAATAAGAATAAATCAAATATTTGCCTTCCAATTATCTCGAGATACATCTAGAGTATTTGGTTGAGGATTCAGACGTACTAATAATCAAACTACTCGAGCAAATTCACCTTTGAGCTTGTTGAGGGTGACATGACTTGATACTTAGGTGGACAATGCTAGCAATGGAATAACAAGGTCCTGTTATTTCGATCTCAAACATTCAAAGTTTTCATGCATGAATTTCAATGACGACAAAACTTTTTCATATACGAATCTCAACGAAGTTGAATAGTTGGGACCACAACAGATTTATTTCCAGCAAGTATAGCCAGGTGCCATTTGTACTTATAGAAGACCTATTATTTACAGAAGGCACTGACCACTTCATTAGCTTCTTTGTTATTATTTTTTTTAATTTGAAATTTTGAGGTGCTGAGCCAGTCACTAATTGTAAAGAAACACTTTGGAGGTTGCAAAACAGAAATTTCTCATAGTTTTGTAAATCTCTTCAATTATTTGTATATTTTGATTAATTTCCAATTTTATTTCAGCAGAAGAGACAAAAAGGTTTCGAAGAAAAACGATTTAAAGAATAGTCGAATAATGAAAAGTAGCATGTCGCAAAGATCCGGTTTTTATTAGCCGGTTTACTTTTTTTATTTTATTTAAAACTGTTTAATAACCCGCTCTATAACCGGTTCTAGTGTGGAAAAAATGTGCCGTGACTAACACGCCGTGATTTTAATCTCGTGCCGTGCCGTGATCAAAATGTCAAGGGATGATTACTGCACGCGAATGGTCACGGCACACAAGTCACGGTGTGACTGGCCACGTTTTTCACATTTAACTATTTTTTCATAATTTAAATTAGTTTCTTCAAGATTTACCATTTGATTAAGACCTAATGGTCCTAATCAAAGTTCTCGGATCTCGACACCACTTGATGCAATCTCGGTCCCAGATCTCAACTCCACTAGTGACGGGTCTTGAACTCAATTTAGAGGAATAGAAACAAAAAATGCTAAATAGCAAAAGACAAATATAAAACTCTCTCAAGAAGGAAATATATTAATCAAAGTTCATTCTCTCTTACATGTATGACATCTCCTTTTATAACCATAAGGAGATATTAAATTGCAACATAGAAATAAGCAAAACATAAATAACAAATATTAAAAGCTATCTAGAAAATGTAAGCAACTACTAATATTTCTAGAAAAATGTGAACTTAAAAATAAGCAAATATTAAAAGCTATTTAAGAAATGAAAATACTATTAATACTTCTAGAAAAGATAAATGGTCAATCCTCAAAATGCGTTCCTCCTTAATAACAGTTGCACACTTCTCAAAGTGAGTATGAACCCGAATTTGAGTATGACTTCGAGTTTAAATTCGGATTTGAGTTCAAGCCGGAATTATGGTTTTCGTCAGAAAAGTTAGTATCTTATACATGTTCATGTTAGATTCTGCCATGTTTAATTCATGTCAAGCAACATTCAGTCATGTAAATATATTATGCTTATTGATTTCTTAGTTATATTCTGCACAATAGTTCTTGAGTTAGATGGTGCTTATGAGTCCCATATACTTTCTAGGGAGAATGAAGATGGAAGAATACCAATTCTACATATAGCGGTGAACAACATTTTAAACTCCTTTCTTATTAGATTCAACAATTAATTATTGTGCAAATGAACAACACATCAATAATAAAAGGAAAAATACAAACAAAGTTCATAAAAATACTCTCTTAACCCAAATTAAGACACTTGGCGATAAACTGAGAAAAAACAAATCAAGCACTAGACTTCCTTTCGACGTGGGCATCCTGGTCAGAGATGAACTTGCCCCAAAACCAGTGTTGTTTCCAAACAAGGTTCATCTCCTCAATGGGTACACCTTTTGTTTCAGGGAGGAAGATATAGATAAACATAGTCATGATAACGACCCATCCGGCAAAGAAGAAAAAGAGACCGAACTTCATTACACAGAGCATCTTCAGGAACAATTGGCCTATGAAGAAGGTGAAGAGCATGTTCACTGACACATTCATACTTTGGCCGGCTGATCGGATTTCCAGAGGGAAAATCTCACTGGGCACCAACCATCCTAGTGGGCCCCATGACCACGCAAAGCCAGCAACATAAAGACAGACGAAAAACACTATCAAATAGGCCTTGGTCTTGTCCATCTCACCTTCACCAGTAGTTCCAAACACAGATGCAATGAGAGTGCCAACTATAACCTGCAAGCAAAGATACATGTGATTGCAACGAAATCAATGTTAAATTGTACCATCGTAAGAAGCTAAATACCCTCATGTATAGCTAATAAATGCTGGTAACTTAACTGATCCTAATTTGATCATACCTGGCAAACAAGCATTTGGCTACCACCCTGGAGGAACAGAAACCTGCGACCCAATCTATCAACCAAAACTAACGACACAACAGTAGCAAGCACATTGACGAGGCCAGTGATAACAGCAGACATGAGGGATGCATCATCGCCAAAACCAATGGTCTTGAAAAGGACGGGGGCATAAAACATGATGACATTAATGCCAGTGAGTTGCTGGAAGAACGGTATGCATATTGACATCGTGAGTGGGGCCCGATTCCTCCTCTCAAGGATGTTCCTCCATGGGTGAGTAACGAGCTTAGACTCCTCGCTAGCCACAATAAGGTCCTCATACTCTGCCATGATGTCTTCGGTGCCACGAATTTTCCTGAGCATCTCCTTAGCCTCATCGGGGTGTCCACGCTCAATAAGGGAGTTGGGTGTGTCTGGCAGGAAAAGGGCTCCAAGAGTGATCATAAGAGCCGGCACACCTGCGAGACCCAAGCTTATGCGCCAGCCCCAACCCCCAACTATCTTTGAAGTTCCATAATTGATGAAATTTGCAATAAGGATGCCAATTGTGATCATAAGTTGAAACAATATGTTGAGCATTCCTCTGAGTCTTGCAGGTGCCATCTCCGAAAGGTATACAGGGACAGACTACAGTCAAAAGGAAAGTAAATATTATACATGTAGCTTTGTTAGATATATAATTATGTAGTGAAAATTACAACTAGAATGAAAGAGACTAGCAAAAATAAATTGTACATAAATATACCTGGTTGGCAAATCCTACACCAATACCTAGAAGAATTCGGCCAATGATGAGCATGGATACATTTGTAGCAATGCCGTTGAGTACTGCACCAATAAGGAAAACAATACCTCCACCAAACATGGACCACTTACGGCCAAAGACCCTCGTGACAGTACCTGCAAAGAATGAGGCAATCAATGCTGCCACATACAAAGATGAAGTGAAGAGAGTCAACAGTTCACTGTCGAATTTGCAGTATTGGTTTGTGCTTGCATCCAACTTCTCCTTGTGGTAGACGGAGGGGAAGAATCTTGACAAGAAAGAGTCCATGGATGTCACACCACCTACAAGACAATTCATGTATTGGGTAAATGAATTAGTAATGTTAAACTATTCAGGCATGTTATAATTCACGAAAGATTGATTGAGAGTTTAGATTAATCACATACCAGATATACCGATATCATAACCGAAGATGAGTCCTCCAAATGCCGCCACCACACTGGCAAAAATGACATAGAGAGTCACATTTCCAGGGTATTCCTTCCCTCCAGATGTGTTAACGATTACACCTCCTGCCATTGTATGGATTAATGATATAACTTTTAGTATAGGTTACAATGGCATGTAGGTATGAACCGAGGAAGGAAAAAAATGGGGGGAAGATTATGATGCGGATGAACAGAAAAGGAATTTGTGCACTGCTTTTATAAGTGAGGTTTAATTAAGTAAGATGATGGGTATGCAATATCTATTGTTGGATAATCATGTGTTGATGGTTAAGGAAACAGTATCTTCAAATCTAGCCTTACAAAATTGTGAAGCTTCAGTTGTCATTCTTTCACCAATTATAGTAAATTCCATTTTGAAGATTTTGATGAGCAGTTAATCTGACGAGGCTGTCATTTTAATGATTGGTCTATATTTCTTCAGTTTTGATTTGTTATGCCTGCATATGTGTTTACATTTAGATAAACTATGTATTAATTGCAGGAAATTGCATCCCATAAATATTGGATATATCACATAATGTCTTCGTTTTTTCGCTCTCTTCCTTTTTTTTTTAATTTTTTTTAATTGGGAAATAGTGTGTATCAGATATAATCAGTGGTTTAATATTCGGTTTATATGCGGTATGCGGAAAGCCACCGCATATGCGGAATTTTTTCGCAAACTTATATATGCAGATTTTAAATATGAATTCATATATATATATAAACATGTATGCGATAATATGTGGTATATATAAACCACTGTTAATATATTCCAAACCGTTATTATTATCATTGTTTATATACTCTAAACCGGTAATATGTGATATAAACCATTGTTAATATACTCTAAACCGGTATTTTTTTATCACTGTTAATATACTTTAAGCCAATAACATACTCTAAACCAGATTGTAACCAGCAAATATGAATATTCAACTGAATATTCTGCCGAATAGACCGAATATTACTCTGGATATAATTGAGTCGACCAAGATATACTCCTTAATTACTTACCTTTTTTTAAAAAAAAGAAATCTCAAACAGTTTAATTGTATCAATGTATTAACTAGGGAGGATTTATTTTTACTATTATTCAAATTTCTTTTTGCTCAGTTAATCTCATCATTATCAACATATGACGTGATATAGCGATGTCGTTCAGAATTAATCAATCATTTATTTTCCAATTTTTTTAAAAATACCAAAAAAAATGATTTTATTAAAAATAACCAGTTTTCAACTGAAATTTTAAAAATACCCCCCGCATAAAAAATCTGAGCTCTGGAATTTTTATTCCCGCCCGCATAAAAAATCTGCGCTCCGACCTTTAAATTACAGATTCGATGCACGGATCTTGAAGTAATTGCGCGGCCTAGAATTATTCTTTGGAAGCGCATAAAATATATGCGCTTCGGATTAAATATTCTAGCCCGCATAAATTTTATGCACTCCGACTTGTAAATTTTATGCGCCCGGATTAAAATATATGCCGCCTCTCCGCCTCCGCGTTAGCCGTATCCACCGAGCACTCACGATTGCGAGGCCTATGGTAGCGGGACTCAGCCGGATTATGCGTCCCAGCTTGTGGATTCCCTATTCCATACCCCACTGCCACCGCCAGCTACCTACGCGGCCGAGCCCACAGATCCATGGAGTGTAGCACTCACGATGAGCGCACGAGCCGAGCATGTGGAGCAAGTTACACCAGCTCTCAGAGCACAGGATGGCGAACTTGATGTGATTATTACAATACAAGTAATAAATCCTAGTTGATACTCAATTCGGTTGCAAGTGTACAACCTTGTCAAGTAGTAGTTAGGGATCGTCTCCACAGGGATAAGTTGGAATATTAACTCTAACCTAACAATTTAATTTAGTAAAAGCGAAATAAAAAGGTTTTGTGTTTGTTCAAGTGGTTTGTTTGATAGTGATCGAACTAAATTAAACTAAAATCTTTAAAGCAAAATTAGGTTTTTAACAAGAATGAGAAATTAGGGCTTCTTAGGATTCCTATCCACTAGTGTTACGACTAATTGGTTTGTAAATTTTGTTCTTATATTTATGAAGGCACAGTTGGGTATTGTAGGTACAAAGTGATATCTCTATATTAATACCATCTTTAAATTAGAATAAACGTCACCTCTCGGTACTTGGCTACTCTAATCTAAAGTCATTAAGTTCTTTACTGTCCTAATTGATCTAGAAAACTATCTTTCACCTCTCGGTACTTGGCACAATTTTCTAAACTATTAGGTAAAGCCCGTATAAGACAAGCATCACCTCTCGGTACTTAGCCTATCAAATACCCTATTCCTTATGGTCTGGACCTAATATTCAATTTCTCAATTGTAAATACCAAATCCTAGGATTTCATGCAATTTCGATTAAGTCCTCACAATCAATTAAAATAAAGAATAGATCATAACAAAGAACAATAATATATAAAATAAAACCAACTAAATCATAACAAAAGTTTCAAGTACAACCCTAATCAACCCTAGAAAAGCCCTTAGCCAGTCATGGCTAAGATACAAATGAAATCAAAAAGAGTAATAGAGTTCCAAAGGAAAGAAAATAATAAAACCGATTGATCAATGATCTCTTTTTCCTTCTTCTCTCTTCTTGCTTTTCCTTGTTTAATAACCAGAAATTCTCTCTAAAAACCGTACTTAATCTGTTCTACAGGTCCCCTTTTTTATAACCCCTTGTAAAACCTAGAAATAACTAACTAAAAATAGCAAATTCGGGCTCTGAACCGATCTAATTGCGGGCCGCAATGAATGGAGGCAGTTAACAGACTGCGCAGAAAAATCTGGAGAGGTCATTGCGGGCCGCAATAAAGGTCCTTGCGGGCCGCAATAAAAGTTCAGAAAATGCTGTCTGGAAGCTGGCTCTGTCTGATAATGTTGCGGCCCGCAATAACTTCATTTCGGTCCGCAATAAATGTGAAAGATGCTCCAAATTTCGTGTTTAGTTGCTACAGATCACTTGTTTTGCTCCGTTAAGCTCCAAGCACTTGATTACCTGCAAAATAAACATAACTAGGGAACTAACTTGAACTTTTGGACATTTCTAACATAATCAAACCTAATTTAATCAAAACTTGGCTTAATTTACATAACAAACTCTAGGTTTCAATAGATACAATTTCGACTTATCAAATTCCCCCAAGCCTAGTCCTTGCTTGTCCCAAGCAAGTCTAAACTTGGACTACAATTCGATCTCTATTTTAACCTCATATCAAATATACATTCTTCAATCGAAAAATTTGTATGATCTTGCCAAAATTTAAAAATCTCAATGTAAATTTTGTACAAATTTAAAGTACAACCCTTGGCTAATCATGCTTCACCCCACAATTCAATTACTCTAACTTTTATTTCCTTAAAGGTTTAGAATTTGTAAATTTCGGATATCTGAATTTGTTACAAAAAATGCATTCTTATTTGCGAAAATTCTTTTTAAAAATCCCCCAAGCTTGAATCAAACTTAGGTTAGAAAGTCGCGGACTTCGTGTGTTGATATATGCAAAATTTTATTTTTCTTTTGTTGGTTTTATTTTATGACACTGTAAATCTTTATCCTTAGAACAAAACAGGCTAGTTATAGGTAGCTAATCCATACCTAACCGTTTTAATTCAAAAGTGCATTCGCATGCTCTTGGTTCAACTCTTCCATGACACGAACTCACAGGGTTAGTCCAAACTCGATCACTTTATCGGGCAAACTAGCGGAGCAAAGTGTCTATGACTCATTGCTATATGTACGTCATGTCGCCGTAACATAAGCAAACAAAGTCTTTCTTGAAAATTTTCAACTTGACTATTTTTCAATATTTTTGCAAAAATATCATGAATACACACATCCTTAGGCATTAATTCATACCTATGGATATCCCGATCTTTCTAAATTCGTTTTTCACAAACAAGTTGCATTTTCAAAAAAAATAAATTTAAATCCCTAAATTTCCAATTTCTTAAACCTTTATTTCCACAAAGTTTTTCGTCAAAGTATGTGGTTATTTCAAATTATTCCAAAGGTATTCCTAAAAACTCGTTAAAATTTGTATCAAAATTTCTAATATTTTTGACAATCACTCAAATTTATCAAGGGTTTTATTTTTGCCAACTTTTAACACAAAAAAAACATGATTTTATACTTTATGCATTTTCAAACAATTAAGTCCAATTATGCAAGACTCTATTTTTCATAACCTCGTAAAACATCTTGACAAATTCGCAATTTCAAGCAATTAAGTTTAAAATCACAAATCCTATTCATGGTCAAGTAAAAAACAAGGTTATAAATCCTAAAAATTTTGAAAACAATTTTGAAAACATGCATGCAAAGATACAATTTCTTCACATCCCCCAAGCTTAAATTAAGTATTGTCCCCAATGCGTAAAAATAAACAAAAGTAAATAAGAAGAAACATGGACTACTCTATTGGCGGAAGGTGGTGGTGGTGCGCCTTAATGCTTTCGTGGAGGATTGGGAGGGCGGCCTCCCCATTGCTCCATTTTGTGTCGATTTTCTCGAGATTTGTCGGTTTTAGATGTTTCCACCGACTCCTTTTGCACAAATTCTCTATTAACCTGTGAAATTTCTATAATGCAAACTGAATTTTTGTTAGGAGGTATCAATGGCTTATGAAAATAAAATGTTTCTTTCTTCTTCCCAACGGAGAAAGAAAGCTCCCCTCTTTGACTTTGATGTTTGCACCTGCCGTTGCTAAGATAGGTCGACCTAAGAGAACGGCCGAATGATCATCCGTTTCAATGACAACAAAATCGACAGGAATTTTAATCTTACCAATTTTGACAACCACATTTTTCAAGATACCAAGTGGAGATCGTGTCGTCCCGTCAGTAAGAGTTAGTGTCATATTGGTTGGTTCTAAATTACCCGACTCAAGTTTGTCATAAACCGATTTAGGCATGAGACTGACACTTGCCCCTAAATCACACATTGCATTTTCAATCCTAGTTGTGTCTATAGAGCAAGATATCGAGAAACTACCCGGATCTTTCATTTTAGGAGGTAAATCGGTAGAAAAGATTGCGCTACATTTTTCATCTAATATCACATGTCACTTTCCTCCATTGTGCGCTTTTTGGTCAAAATTTCTTGTTGGTCCAGTTTATTCTTCACTAACCTTTGAGGAAAGGGTACAAACCTGAGTGGAGGAATATACTTAGGAGTTCCAATAGATTTTGCCTTGGCCGGGTTGGAGTTACCCGGTTCTTAAGATAGATCCGATGCCGGTGTGTTTGCATTGAGGCGAGCCGAAGGCGGTTGTGTCTCTAACATCTTTGGTCCTTGATATTCCGTGCCGCTCCTCAGGGTTATTGCATTCGCGTACTCCCTAGGGTTGATGTCCGGCTTGCCCGGTAGTGTGCCTTGTTGTCGGAAGGATGAAGATGCTTGTTGTGCAACTTGGTTTTCAAGCATTTTATTTTGGGTTGCCAACATATCTACCTTTTTGGTTAATTCATCAAACTTTTGGTTTTGACTTGTCATGAAAGCTTCCATCATCAATTCAAGATTGGATTTTGGTTGTGCATTAGAACCATACCCTTGGTTACCATAACCTTGATTTGGTCTATTAAAGTTTGAGTTACCTTGGTTATTTTGGTTACCTTGGGTATTTTGGTCATTTTGTCTCCACGAAAAGTTTGGGTGATTTCTCCAACCGGGGTTATAAGTATTGGAATAAGGATTGTTATTTGGTGTAAAATTACCTTGGTTAATTGCATTAACTTCCTCAAAACTACCCCTATTACTTACACCACAATTAATTGCTAGATGATCGGTATTACCACAAATTGAATAAGGAAGAGGAGAAGAATTGTTTACCGAATTTAGGCTCAGTTGATCAATTTTGCGATTCAAAGCGATAATTTCTGCAGCCAAGTTTGGGTTCGAATTCACCTCTTTCATTCCCCGCTGCAAGATCATAGGTGTCTCCCTAGGGTTGTGCCATTGGCTTTGGTTGAGAGCCATGTCGTCCACCAACTTGTATCCGTCCATAGCCCCTTTATTCATGAGACTACCTCCAGCAGCTGCGTCTAACATACCTTTGTCTTGTGGCATGAGGCTATTGTAGAAGATTTGCAATAAATTCCACCCCTCGATACCATGATGAGGACAACACCTCTGCAGTTCTTGAAATCTTTCCCACGCCTCGCTCATGGTTTCATCTCCTTTCTGTCGGAAATTGTGGATTTGATGGCGCAAGGAGTTTGTTTTGGATGGTGGAAAAAACTTGTTGAGGAAAGCATTTGCCACCTTAGGCCAAGTATTCATGTTCTCGGGCCGTTGTCCCCTTATCCGACCTTTAGCCTTATCTGTAAGAGAAAAAGTGAAAGCCATAACTTTGAGATCTTCAGGTGAAACAGTTTGTACCTTAATTGTACTGCAGATTTCTTTAAAATTAGCTAAGTGTTGTGTCGCATCTTCGTGAGGCAGACCGTGGAACAGATTACGTTGCACCATGCTAACCCATGCAGGCGGAATTTGGTATTCTTCAGCATTGATAGTAGGTGCCGTATAGCCAAGGTGAATTTCCTCAGCCCTAGGTGCTGTAAAGTCTCTCAAAGGGCGGTTGGCATCGGCTACTTCATTGTTTTCTCTTTCGAGAGCGGCTGCCCGCAAACGTTGAAGTTCATTGGCCATCCTATCCCTTTCTCTCTGAAGGTTTTCAAATCGAATATCTTCATTTCCGGTCGACATGTCTAACTGGCGTGGATTTAAGTGTAAGAAAGGTCCCCTTGTTGGGTGTTTGTTCCTTCTCTGGTAGAAGAGATGGGTTGACCCTCGCCTAGAAAACCACTCAACCAAATCTGTGACGTTCGGGGTTGGAGGTTCCTCTGCCAGATTTCAACCTAAAAAAAATGAGAGAAAAAGAAAGCAAAAAGGGAATTAAACAATTACTAACTAAATTACTTAGGTCTGAAATAATATTCACCGTTGTCCCCGGCAACGGCGCCAAAAACTTGATGTGATTATTACAATACAAGTAATAAATCCTAGTTGATACTCAATTCAGTTGCAAGTGTACAACCTTGTCAAGTAGTAGTTAGGGATCGTCTCCACAGGGACAAGTTGGAATATTAACTCTAACCTAACAATTTAATTTAGTAAAAGCGAAATAAAAAGGTTTTGTGTTTGTTCAAGTGGTTTGTTTGATAGTGATCGAACTAAATTAAACTAAAATCTTTAAAGCAAAATTAGGTTTTTAACAAGAATGAGAAATTAGGGTTTCTTAGGGTTCCTATCCACTAGTGTTACGACTAATTGGTTTGTAAATTTTGTTCTTATATTTATGAAGGCACAGTTGAGTATTGTAGGTACAAAGTGATATCTCTATATTAATACCATCTTTAAATTAGAATAAACGTCACCTCTCGGTACTTGGCTACTCTAATCTAAAGTCATTAAGTTCTTTACTGTCCTAATTGATCTAGAAAACTATCTTTCACCTCTCGGTACTTGGCACAATTTTCTAAACTATTAGGTAAAGCCCGTATAAGACAAGCATCACCTCTCGGTACTTAGCCTATCAAATATCCTATTCCTTATGGTCTGGACCTAATATTCAATTTCTCAATTGTAAATACCAAATCCTAGGGTTTCATGCAATTTCGATTAAGTCCTCACAATCAATTAAAATAAAGAATAAATCATAACAAAGAACAAGAATATATAAAATAAAACCAACTAAATCATAACAAAAGTTTCAAGTACAACCCTAATCAACCCTAGAAAAGCCCTTAGCCAGTCATGGCTAAGATACAAATGAAATCAAAAAGAGTAATAGAGTTCCAAAGGAAAGAAAATAATAAAACCGATTGATCAATGATCTCTTTTTCCTTCTTCTCTCTTCTTGCTTTTCCTTGTTTAATAACCAGAAATTCTCTCTAAAAACCGTACTTAATCTGTTCTACAGGTCCCCTTTTTTATAACCCCTTGTAAAACCTAGAAATAACTAACTAAAAATAGCAAATTCGGGCTCTGAACCGACCTAATTGCGGGCCGTAATACATTCATTGCGGGCCGCAATGAATGGAGGCAGTTAACAGACTGCGGAGAAAAATCTGGAGAGGTCATTGTGGGCCGCAATAGAGGTCCTTGCGGGCCGCAATAAAAGTTCAGAAAATGATGTCTGGAAGCTGGCTCTGTCTGATAATGTTGCGGCCCGCAATAACTTCATTTCGGTCCGCAATAAATGTGAAAGATGCTCCAAATTTTGTGTTGACTTGCTACAGATCACCCGTTTTGCTCCGTTAAGCTCCAAGCACTTGATTACTTGCAAAATAAACATAACTAGGGAAGTAACTTGAACGTTTGGACATTTCTAACCTAATCAAACCTAATTTAATCAAAACTTGGCTTAATTTACATAACAAACCCTAGGTTTCAATAGATACAATTTCGGCTTATCAGAACTACAGTGGGCTCCCTGGCGTGAAAGGAATTTCAGTAGAGAAAATAGACCACCTTGCCGATTTAGCCATTCGGATTTCGATTGAGATAGAGTTTATTTATTTATAGTTTTAATTTAGTTTAGCTATGTTATGTTTTATCATATTTATAGTTTTAGTTTCAGTTTAGCTATTTATAGTTTTAGTTTTACAGTTTTTGTTCTAGTGTAGTTCGTTTTCGTTATGTTTTATTATGCTTTGGGTTGAGCTATGTTTTGTTGCTTCCGCTTTGCCTGTTCTGCCCCTTTTCCTTTCTTCTCTTTCTTGTCGTTTGATTGAGTCAAAATTGGATTGAATCATCCCCAAATCAGCTTCTGATTGTGACATTTCTTTGTCTTCTCCTTCGCGACTTCTAACCGGGTCAGAATTGACCCGTGCGCAGCTGGGACCTGACAATATCTCACAAGATATATTATTTTAGTCGCTACATTAGATGTGGTTCTCATTCTCTTTTTCAAGCTTATACTATTTAATAATATTTTTTAACGTGTCTTGTTCAAGAAAAAGTAAGACATGTTATCAGCCGTGTGTTATACAATCTTGAGGAAATTATTAATCATAAATTACATCTGAATCATATCTGCTTAAAAACTGAGGCATTTCTATTGTGTCATCATCTCACAATAAATACATTATTGAAGCAAATTTCTTATTCTCAACTGTATCAGTAACATCCTTAGTTTATTTCAACAATAGAGGGCCTTAATTGCAAAACTGAGAAATACATGGACATTTTTTTTAATTACGAATGATTTCTGTATGCAAAAGTTCACGAGATTTTTTTTCTCTTAGAAAATAAATAATCAAGTCATTGAAAAAGAAATTAATTGTGTTTTTCCTTGAAAAAAAATGAAACCAAACCATTGGTTATGTTCTAGCTAGGGAGGTGGAACCAAATTAGTAGTTTAGTTTTACAAATTTATTTTATCATGACCACACTAACAAATACAAAATTCAAAAGTTACTGTGATCAATCCATTGGATTGATTTAGTCCAAGTACCTCTCAGACATGCACAAAATTTAAAGGTCAGAGCGCATAAAATTTATGCGGGCCAGAATATTTAATCCGAGGCGCAAATATTTTGTGCGCTTTCAAGGAATAATTCCGGGCCGCGCAATTGCTTCAAGATCCGTGCAGCGGATCTGTAATTTAAAGGCCGGAGCGCAGATTTTTAATGCGGGCGGGAATAAAAATTATGGAGCGCAGATTTTTTATGTGAGGGGGGTATTTTTAAAATTTCAGTTGAAAACTGGTTATTTTTAATAAAATCATTTTTTTTGGGTATTTTAAAAAAAAATCGGTTTATTTTAGGGTTTTGTCGTTTAAAATAACTTTGCACTGTACGGACAACATATTTATTTTTTTATATAATTAATTATAAATTATAGAAGCTTTCAATTAAAATTTGGTGCTTAAACACACGTACACAAGGAGCTGCAAAGGCGTTATATAAGGGTGTCAACGGGTACAATACTGATCGGATAAAAGTATTATCATACTCGTATCCATTATCATAACAGAAATAAAATTATCTTTACATATACTCATAAATTAACGAAAAAAATATTTTATTCTTGTCTGTCTTTTTTAATACCATATGAGCCAGGTAAACAGATAAAATAGTACAATTGACATATCGATTTGTGATCTCAATAAAATACTTTTTAAACAACAAAAAAGAAAAGAAAAAATAATAATGAATACAACTAATTTGTATTATGAAAATTTAGTGAAATACAAAATTTTATCGTATCAGTATTATCAGGTATCACATCTATACAAATATATATCTATGTATAATTTTATTTTAAAAAAGAGGAGGGTTCAAATGCCTCCATGTTTTTGTGCCTCCATCATGCCTCCATCTCTCTCCATCATTTTCAAATTTCAAACAGTCAATCCGAACCGCTCAACCTAACATCCATACTAAAATATGTTTGGAGACCAAATTTTATATTTTTAGGAATTTTTTTACTATTTTTTTAGATAGGTACAAAATCAGTAAATCTGAACCATCTAAAAACAATATTTTTGTACCTATCTAAAAAAATAGTAAAAAAATTCCTAAAAATATAAAATTTGGTCTCCAAACATATTTTAGTATGGAGGTTAGGTTGAGCGGTTTGGATCGACTGTTTGAAATTTGAAAATGATGGAAAGAGATGGAGGCATGATGGAGGCACAAAAACATGGAGGCATTTGAACCCTCCTCTTTAAAAAATTATATTATGGATCGAATAACATATAAGAAATGGTATTTATACATAATTTTATCTGTTATGATAAAAAAAATATTTATTTTTATCTGTACTCAATAAATTAACGGAAAAAAAATCTTACATTTACCCGTCTTTAAATAAGATATGAATCGAATAAACAGATAAAAATGTGTTAGACACCCCTACCGTAATATGGTATTAACGATTTTTCTTGAATCCTAAATCATACTTAGTGCAATAAAATTCAGTTTATACAGTTGCATATACAGCCATATATACATATGCGATGAGCAACTACATAAAAAATGGCTATTCAATCTGTATAATATATATGCTCACTGCATAAGAAATGGCTTTTCAATCTGCATATGTACACCGCATAAGAAATGACTATTCAATTTGCATAATACGCTCGCCGCACAAAAAAGATGGCTATTCAATCTACATAATACATATGCAATACATTCAAAAAATTTATTAATTATTAAATAAAGATTGGATCCAATCTGACCAAACACGTCAAATCGGATATCCATTACTATTCAAAATCCAACTTGAAGTACTCATCCAGACTTAGTCCGGTCAAATGTTTTTTTCATTAGTTCTCACTTCTCAGCACCTATTATAGGCTCTCAAACGATTCCATTTGCTGTTTTAGAGCTGTGGGATTAGAGAATCTTCATTGTACCACTAGACTAAAAAAAACTTTAATGCCACATTATCAGTTTAGTGAGCTGTAACGCACCAAAATCTCAAATGCAATTTTGTAATTTTGGACCCTATCTTGGTAACACAACTTATTCATTAGTCACTTTCTGTAATTTTTTAAAGTTCATTTAAAACGCATACGAATATATATGTAAATTACTAATATATATATAGAGAGAGGAGTGATCCACTTATAACATTTGTAAGTTACATCTTATAACAATTTAGTTTTGTGATTTTAGAAGTCCAAACAGTCTATCAAAACCGTTCATTTTAAGTTATGTATATATAAGTTCATATGAAAATTTACATATGCGGCTACATATTGTATATGCGCACGGTATGTAATGGTTTTTCCAGTGTTATAAAATGCGATTTCTATGCGGTATGTGGAAGGTCACCGCATATCGCATATACGATATACGGCTGCATATGTTTGTAGAACTATTTTAAAATATATATTTGGAAGCATAATCTCATAACAAGAATAATAATACACATGTTTGTAGAACTATTTTATATCCATTATTCTCTAATATAAAAAACAACATACATATATAAGAATACACAATAACAAGATCATATGCGGATCACATGCGGTTCATATGCGGATCATATGAACTCATATGCGGTATATGCGGTTCATATGCGGATCATATGCGATATGCGGCCGAATATGCGGCCGCATATGCGGAACCGCATATTAATTTTCTATGCGGTTCGGAACCGCATACGCATATGCGGCCGCATAGACCGCATTTTGTTAATTACACTGGATTTTTCACATACCGCATGAAAACCACATTTAAAAACATTGTTCATGATAACAACCAAATTATTGCACCGGATTTATTTGTTTAGCGACTCGTGTAACTTCTAGTTATCTCTTAATTAAGGACTTTAATTTTATCCATCTTTTCTGTTTTACTATACTTTTTTATATTACTCATCTAAGTAATCTCAAATTAACTCTCGTTGAATTATAATAAATCTTAGCTTATCTCTGATTAAGATTAAAAGACATAATTGTCCTTTCTTTTATTTTAAAGTATTAAACGACACTCTCAAATCCTTATTTTTCCGCTCCTTTTTCTTCTTCAATTCAATCTATGTTTTCTCGTTGTTCTCATCTCTATCCCAACTCACAAGAACAACTAGCATTTCAATTATTAAAAACAATTTCTAATTAAATAATTTACATGGTCGATCTGTGATAAGAACAATAAAATAGTTTCATATTTGATTTGGTTAATTGGATTTTTAGGATTGTGAAGTATAGGTTTATACAGCAATTTTTTTTTACTTTTTAATTTTTTTTATTGTTGTAATATTCCGACATGTTGAATTTATTTTTCTAGAAGTCTTGGAATAAATAATATTCATACTTTATATATGATCAAGCATAAGATACAAATGATATGGAACGTAATAAATAAATAATTATTACAAAGCTAACATAAAGATGTACAAATTTTATGTTATAAAATTTTGCAGAATTCTAAGGCCCTCATATTCAAAATGTTTGTATCAAGTAGAATAATCATGTGCTCAAATATTTAGAAAAATAATAACGGATAGATGTGACTATTTTAATCATAATTTTCTCATAATAACTCCTATTTGAGTAAATTAAATACATTTAGAAAGCTAATTAGGAGACCTACGCACAGTTATATATATTTTGAGTTCTCCAATATATGTGTACAATAGACATGTACATTATTTATGTTTCGGCTCTTAAATATATGAATTTCTTCTAATATATACTTGCTGTACGTTTTGAAAAAAAAAAAAAGTTCTCATGACCTATCTAATGTTGACAAATACAATCACCATCTCTAAAATAAACTAAGAAAAGCAAATAGCAGCATATCGCAAATAATTAAGTTACGTGCTATTGCATATGCAGCGATTATGCAAACTTTTCATTCTCGTTTCAAAAAAAAAAAAAAAAAATTGAATGAATGTATTTGAAATGAACGGATACGTAATTAAAGTGAACAGTACCATTATGCTTGCATATCGGGATGTATACATAGGATATAGTATTTGACTAGACTTCTCGTTAATGTGATTGAAGGCGAAAGCGGTTCTATCACTGGTCAAGATCTAGCATAGGGTGAACTCCTTGTCTTGTGAGACAATCTCCTACTGTTGGTTGGACTTCCCAGTAAGTTGGCAGTCTTTCCAATATTGGTTAGACTTCTCATTGGTTTGACGAATAAATGGTTAATTACGAAAAGTGAAAAGAATATGACAATAGACCTAATAGTAGTAGATGCATTGCATTAGGGAATCCATATGCATTTTATTTTTATATTTCTGAGAATAAGGTAAAGGTTTTATAAACTTTAGTCTTTAACTAAAACCACTTTGAAGTGGGTTACATGTAACAAAGAGAAATGATTCGAGCAATGACAAGAGTGAGACTAAGCGGTAAGATATAAGATTAATAAATTGTCATATGTTGTTTAGTTTTGCTTTCATGATTCAATAATTGTTACATTAAGCCGGCATGACAGTGTTTGTGATTATTTGTTTATGAAATAAATGTGTCTTTATTTAATTTGTTACTATTGGTAATATATGTGATGTGAATACGCCTTACGTAAAAATACGTGACGGGTTGCCTCGGGGTGTGACAATTGCATATTGATTATTATAGTGGGGTCGAAATGTAGAGTGACCTAGTACAAAGAGTCTGTATCTCCCCATGTACATGAGGTTGTCATTTATATAAATAGATGGTCTAAATTAATTCCAGCCAATTCAAATTCATTTTGGTACTTATGGAAACTATAAGAGGGTCATTTTGAGATTTGTGCCAGGTTAAAAGAACAGTTCATATTTATTTATTGCACTTTAGGTACTTGGGGGATCTGAACTATAGTACAAACCCATTAAAAGTTTGAAATACCACCAAATCCTTAAGTTTAGTCGTGAGTTAAAGTTATAATGGAATGAGTTGTTTATTTCAAGTTAAGATGACATAAGATATTTTTTCTTACACGTTTGATAGAAATTAGAATGTTTTTAATTAGAAATAATTTAACATTAAAAAATTATAAATGTTAGTTTAGTCTTACACATTCTTGGGACTGGTTGAATGCACAAAAATTAAGTTCATTCTTACTGGGCAAATATTTAAACGTAAGTGGCATACTAATGTATAGACACAAAAAAAAATATGACTGAAAATTTTGAGAATTTTAAAAAAGTAACATTATATATTTTAGAACACAACATACTAAACTAGAAATAAAAAATATAAATCAAGCGACAATACATATCACATTACAGATATTTTAATTTCTCTATCAACTTTGTTTTCACAATGCATTATCAATATTATTACAACTAATATCTCATGTATCAATGTGAGTACAGTGTCTCCATATGGCAAGATAATAATGTAGTTGCAATGCTAATACAACACCCCTATTTAAGATCTTTGATGCACACTAGTAGTGTCTCCATATGACAAGAGAAGGGGTGGTTGCAACCCTAATACAACACTCTAATTGAAGGTCTTAGCAACACTCTAGTACTGTCTCCATATGACAAGGAAATAAGATAGTTGCAACCCTAATACAACACTCAAATTGAAGGACTTTGCAACACTCTAGTAGTGTCTCTAGATGGCAAGAGAAGATGGTTGTTGCAACCCTAATACAACACTTCAATTGAAGACCTTTGCAGCACACAAGTAATGTTCCCAGATATCAAGATAATATGGTGGTTGCAACTCTAATACAACACTTCAATTGAAGGTGTTTACAACACTCTAGTAGTGGCTCCATATAGCTAGAGAAGAAGGTGGTTGCAACCCTTATACAACACTCTAATTGAAGGTATTTGCAGCACACTAGTAGTGTCTGCATATGACAAGAGAATATGGTTGTTGAAACCCAAATACAACACTTTAATTGAAGGTCTTTATAGCGCTGTAATAATGTCTTCACATGACAATAGAAGATGGTAGTTACATCCCTAATACAACACACAAATTAAAGGTATTTGAACCACCCAAGCAATGTTTGCATATGACAAGAGAATATGGCAGTTGCTGTTACGGTTTTAGGTCTAGGCTGTCAGGTATAATTTCAAAAATTTCATAACAAACTAGACCAGATCTTGTTGTATACAAGCAATCAATCATACGCAGTCCAATGATCATGCTACACGCATGATCTAGCAAAGTGTTATAGAATCATACCTCTCCAATCTAGTGGAGCGTGAATCGGTTGACTGCGCCTTAGTCTCCTTTGATGAAGTTACCAAAACAGGAAACCTTAAGCTTCGCACACCAAGGTGTTGTCGATAACAGGAGGAGATCAATGATAGTCGATTGTATCCTTGTGCCTTTGCAAATTCGAATACCAGTTCACAACACAATCTCGCACGCTTCTTGATGATCCGAATCTCATCTAAAATCGAGGAGATAAGGAGAGATCAAGATCTAACAAATTTAGATTAATCTCGAATCAAGAGGGAGAGAGATCTCGGATCCTCTACACAAAGAGAGGAGAGAAGAGGGGCGACGGGAGGCAGAGCAACCCCGAGCTCAGCTCGGCTTGGGTTGGACGACACGGATTCAGATCGGATCAGATCAGAGGCGCGGCGACTCGGGTGGCAGTACTCGACAGCGGCTCGGCTCGGCTCCAAGGCCCGATAGGTGGCGGGTGGAGGTGGCCCACCGGCAGTGTTCCTTATGGTGGATCGGCTAGAGGAGGGGGTGGCAACTCGACTTGTAGTTGCTCCTTCCTTTCTCCTTAGCTTGCTTGATCAATGGAAGAGAAAGAGACGAAGGGAGAAGTTTATAGATTGATCTTGCCAAATGAATTGATTGATTTAAAATGGAGGGATACCTCTTCTTAAATAGAGTTTAACAATTACCCAAATGCCCTTCAAAATATCTCATCTCTTGTTGAATCAATAAGGCTTATTTGGTAATTTCTATAATTAATGATCCATTGGACCATTGGTCTATTTAAGAATATATCTATCCATTGATTCCTTTGCAAGTAACCTTATCCCTCTCATGTGTTTGACCAGTCAAACACATGACACATCACCTCTGGTCAAAACGTGTTTGACCAAGGTTTGACCCGTCTTTGACTTTGGTCAACTTTCTTACCTCTTCACTTAAATGATCATAACTTATGAACCGTAAGTCCAAATCATGCATACCACATATCCATGCGCTCGTATGATTATCCTTTATCTCATGGTATCAACACATCAACCAAAATAGTAGGATAATCACCTCATATAATTAAAATATCATTTTCACAGCTGGTTGCAAACAGCTTTAAATACATCCTCATTTCTTTCATAGTGTTGAACTGTATAATAGCTTGTATTACTAAATTTGCTGTGCTATGTTATTTCCAACATTCATGCACTAGTGTCATAAACTCGTATGACATCTCGACCAAGTGACCTTATAGGTGTGACCAGCTTGGATCTGTATTATGTTGGCAATTTGGAATATCTGATTTCCAGTTGATCAAGGTTAGCGTCTAGCAACATGCCTTGACTATCCAATTATACAGACGATATGTATCCAGACAGTATCATTGATCCAATATAGACAGCGCATAACACTGCCTGTGTTTTGTCCAATATCTCATGACTATTCCTGATGAACGCGAGACAAGATGTTTGTCATTCTCGATGTATCATCGATTATCTTTCTTGACACGTGAGAATTATATTATAATACTTGATTACAACTAGTCAATCAAGCTGTGCACATATAATATATCCTCTATCAAGGGGCCTAATGGATATCATTGCTTACTACATACAGTCATACACCAGGATGCCAGTAAGGGATATTTAGTCATGTTGACATATGCGTCATACCCAACATAAGTACTGTACACAGAGAATATGTCTGAATGGCCCATTTTTACTGAGAGCGTTGGACATAAACTACTAATGCACATTCCTTAAGTAGGCATACCATATTCTCAAACTTAAGACAACAACACCGTGAACCATCAATGATAGAAACACATAATCCATGGTGATGTTCACGTGTGGTCAAATTCGATTTCATATAAACACTTATATGCATCTTTGACATTGAACCGGCAGCAAGTCCGAGTTGATCCGTAAGCTTAAATCACAACATTCAATCGTCACACTAGGCTCGAGTGTAATTAGTGTTCCTTGTTAATTGCTTTGGCTAGGGATACTTTAAAGTTCATTAGTTTTATAGTGTCGTTGCCACTCAATCTAAACTCGTAGATGAACCACAAGTAATGCAACTTCTAGGCAACAAATTGACTCCCATCAATCAATCATATGAAAAAAAAATACAAAGAATAGTTTGTTCTAGGACATCCAATTGAAGGTCTTTGCAGTACACTAGAAGTGTCTCCATATGGCAAGAGACGTAGGTGGTTACAACCCTATTAAAACACTCCAATAGAAGGTCTTTGTAGCACTCTAATAGTGTCTCCATCTGGCAAGAGAAGAGCGTGGTTGCAACCCTAATACAACACTCCAATTGAAGATCTTTGTAGTATTTTAGTAGTGTCTCCATATAGCAAGAGAAGAGGGTGGTTGCAACCCTAATACAACACTACAATTGAAGATCTTTGCAGCACTCTACTAGTGTCTTCATATGGCAAGAGTAAAGGGTGGTTGCAACCGTTATACAACACTCTAGCTGTGTGTACATATGGCAAGAGAATATGATAGTTGCAACCCTAATACAACACTTTAATTGAAGGTAATTACAATCCCAATTCAACATTTCTATTGAAGGTGTTTGCAGCACTCTAGTAGTTTTTCCATATGGCAAGAGAAGAGGGTAGTTGCAACCCAAATACAACACTCTAATTGAAGGTCTTTGCAGCACTCTAGTAGTGTCTCGATATGGCAAGGGAATAGGGTGCGACACTAATACAAAGCTCCAATTGAAGGATTATACAGCACTCTAATAGTGGTTGAAACCCAGTACAACACTCCAATTGAAGTTCTTTGCAGCACAATAGTAGTGTCCCCAGATGTCAAGATAATATGGTGGTTGCAACCCTAATATAACACTTATATTGAAGTTGTTTACAACACTCTAGCAATGTCTCCAGATGGCAAGAGAAGAGGGTGGTTGCAACCCTTATATAACACTCCAATTATAGGTCTTTGTAGCACACTAGTAGTGTCAACATCTGGCAGGTGAAGAGGGTAGTTGCAACCCTAATACAACACTCCAATTGATGATCTTTGGAGCATTCTAGTAGTGTCCTCAAATGGCAAGAGAAGATGGCGGTTGCAACCCTAATACAACACTTTAATTGAAGGAGTTTGGAACACTATAATAGCGTCTCCATATGGAAAGAGAAGAGGGTGGTTGCAACCATTATACAACACTCTATTAGTGTCTGTATATGGCAAGAGAATATGATAGTTGCAACCCTAATACAACACTTTAATTGAACATTTTTGTAGCACTCTAGTAGTGTCTTCATATGTCAATAGAAGAGGGTAGCTACCCTAATATAACACTCTAGTTGAAAGAGTTTGCAACACTCAAGTAATGTCTGCAGATGGCAATATAATAGGGGGCAATTGCAACCCTTATAAAACACTCAAGTTGAAGGTCTTTGCAGAACACTTGTAGTGTCTCCATATGGCATGAGAAGAGGGTGGTTGCAACCCTGATTCAACACTCCAATTGAGGGTCCCCATATGGCTAGAAAAGAGGGCGGCTGCAACCATCATACAAGACTTCAATTGAAGGTGTTTGCAGCACTCTTGTAATGTCTTTATATGGCAAGAGAAGAGGGTGGTTGCAACCGTTTTACAACACTCTAGTAGTGTCTGCATATGGCAAGAGAATATGATAGTTGCAACCCTAATACAGCACTTTAATTGAAAGTCGTAGTGCTCTACTAGTGTCTCCATATGGCAATAGAAGAGGGTAGTTGCAACTCTAATACAGCACTCTAGTTGAAGGAGTTTGCAACACTCAAGTAATGTCTACATATGACAAGAGAATATGGAGCAGCTACAACCCCAATACAACACTCAAGTTGAAGGTCTTTACAAAACACTAGTAATTGAAGGTGTTTGCAACACTCTAGTAGTATCTCCATATGGCAGGAGAAGAGGGTGGTTGCATCCCTCATACAACACTCCAATTGAAGGTGTTTGCAGCACTCTGGTAGTGTCACTATATGATAAGAGAAATGGGTGGTTACAACCCTAAAACAACACTGCAATTGAAGGTCATTACAGCAATCTAGTAGTGTCTCTATATTGCAAGGGAATAGGGTAGTTCCAACCCAAATACAACACTCTAATTGAAGGAGTTTGCAGCATTCTAATAATTACTCCATTTGGCAAGAGAAGATGATAGTTGCAATCCTGATACAACACTCCAATTGAAGATCTTCGTAGCATTCTAGTAGGATCTCTATATGACAGGAGAAGAAGGTGGTTGCAACCCTAATACAACACTTTAATTGAAGATCTTTGCAGCACTCTAGTAGTGTCATCATATGACAAGAGTAGAGGGTGGTGGCAACCGTTATACAATGCTCTAGTTGTGAATGTATATGCCAAGAGAATAGGGTAGTTGCAACACTAATTCAACACTTTTATTGATTGTTTTTGCAGCACTCTAGTAGTTTTTCCATATGGCAAGAGAAGAGTGTGGTTACAATCTTTAAACAACACTCCAATTAGTAGTCTTTGTAGCACTCTAGTAATTTATTAATATGGCAAGAGAAGAGGGTAGTTGCAACCATAATACAATACTCCAACTGAAGGTCTTTGTAGCATACTAGTAGTGTCTTCAAATGGCAAGAGAGTAGTGTAGTTGCAACCCAAATACAATACTCCAATTGAAGGAGTTTGCAGCACTCTAATAGTATCTCCAGATGGGGAGGGAAGAGGGTGGTTGAAACCCTAATACAACCCTCCAATTGAAAGTTTTTGCAGCACATTAGTAGTGTCCCCAGATGTCAAGCTAATACGGTGGTTGCAACCCTAATATAACACTTCAATTAAAGGTGTTTCCAACACTCTAGTAGTGTCTTCATATGGCAAGATAAGAGGGTGGTTGAAACCCTTATACAACATTCCAATTGAAGGTATTTATAGCACACTAGTAGTGTCTACATCTCGGGAGAGAAGAGGGTGGTTGCAACCCTAATACAATACTCCAATTGAAGATCTTTGGAGCATTCTAGTAGTGTCCCCATATAACAAGAGAACAGGTTGGTTACAACCCTAATACAACACTTCAATTGAAAGTGTTTGCTTGCACTATAGTAGTGTCTTCATATGGTAAGAGAAGAGGATGGTTGCAACCCTTATACAACACTCTATTAGTGTCTGCATATGGCAAGAGAATAGGGTAGTTGCAATAATACAACACTTTAATTGAAGGTCTTTGTAGCGCTCTAATAGTTTCTCCATATGGCAATGGAAGAGGGTAGTTGCAAACCTAATACAACACTCCAGTGGAAGGATGTTGCAACACTCAAGTAATGTCTGCAGATGGTCAGATAACAGGGGGCAGTTGCAACCCTTGTACAACACTCAAGTTCAAGGTCTTTGCAGAACACTAGAAGTGTCTCCATATGGCATGCGAAGAGGGTGGTGGCAATCCTGATACAACACTTCAATTAAAGGTATTTGCAACACTCTAGTAGTGTCTCCATATGGCAGGAGAAGAGAATGGTTAGATCCCTCACACAACACTCTAATTGAAGTTGGCAGCATTTTAATAGTGTCTCCATATGGCAAGAACAGTGCGTGGTTGCAACCCCAAAACAACACTGCAATTGAAGGTCTTTGCAACATTCTAGTAGTATCTCCATATGGCAATGACATAGGGATGTTCCAACCCCAATACAACATTCCAATTGAAGGAGTTTGCAGCACTCTAATATTGTCTTCATCTGGCAAGAGAAGAGGGTGGTTGTAACTCTAATTGAAGGTGTTTGGAGCACACTTGTAGTGTCTCTATATGGCAAGTTAATGGGGCATTTACAAACCTAATTCAACACCCCAATTGAAGATGTTTGGAGCACTCTTGTAGTGTCTCATATGGCAAGATAATAAGCCATTTACAACCCTAATACAACACTCCAATTGTAGATGTTTGGAGCACTCTAGTAGTGTCTCCAGATTGCAAGATAATAGGACATTTACAACTCTACTACAACACTCCAATTGTTTGGAGCACTCTAGTAGTGTCTCTAGATGGCAAAATAATAGGACATTTACAACCTTACTACAACACTTCAATTGAAGGTGCTTGGGGCACTCTAGTAGTGTCTATATATGCCAAAATAATAGGGCACTTACAACCCCAATACAACACTCCAATTGAAGGTGTTTGGAGAACAATAGTAGTGTCTATATATGGGCAGTTAATATGGCATTTACCACGCTAATACAACAATCAAATTGAAGGTGTTTGGAGCACTCTAGTAGTGTCTCTATATGACAAGATAATAGGGCATTTACAACCCAAATACAACACTCCAATTGAAGGTGTTTGGAGGCCTTTAGTAGTGTCTCCAGATTGCAAGGTAGTAGGGCATTGACAACTCTACTACAACTCTCCAACTCAAGGT
Source organism: Carex rostrata (assembly GCF_964058835.1). Classification (NCBI taxonomy): domain Eukaryota; kingdom Viridiplantae; phylum Streptophyta; class Magnoliopsida; order Poales; family Cyperaceae; genus Carex; species Carex rostrata. The sequence continues at coordinate 2,640,410 of NC_135935.1, forward strand.
GTTTGGAGCACTCTAGTGTTGGCTTTTGGGAGCCCTCGGCTTATCTATTTGACTAGATTTGCAAAACATACATAATTGCATTTTACAGTTCTCCTCTTGAGTATATGTGCAGGTTCATGATAAGTGAAGGAATAGTAATTATACATCAAGGATGAATTAATACACTGCAATATAACATCATGGATGTGGTCATGAAGGCACAAGACATTGGATAGCAAAAATATTAACTCAAGATTAAGGATAACGTATATGTAAGATTGGTAAAATAAGCTTGAAATTGACCTAAGTGAGGCCTACCGTTGTCACGGTCCAGTGACCGTGATAACGGAATAAATAAATCCTGTACAAATTCCGTAACACATAAAATAGGATTTAGGGTCACCGCATCACTAAACCTTCCAAAGGATTACCATGGTGGGTACCGTTGTCACGGTCATCTACCGTGATCAACAGTAACCACCGTTACACTCCAAACCACTCCGATTGACCTACTGTTGTCACGATTCCCTGTACCGTTACAACGGTCAGCACCACTTACTTCATTTTTATCAGCTCTCTATAAATAGAAGCTATACCAAGGTTTAGAGTATCACTCTAGTCGCCTCCAACTTTAATATTTCGTATTTACAGATCTAGAGAAAGTTGTTGTTGCTTGTGCACTCCAGCTTCAATATACACAATCAATCTCAAGCTTATTCAATCAATCAACCAACTCCTAGAGTGATCCTTCCTGCGTGATCGAATCATTTACTACTTCGAGCCTTGTGCTCATCTTATAATCCTTGAAGTCCTTGCGACTCGGATTGTGTTGTTAGGGCCGCGTGACTTCCCAGAAGAATTGTAAGGGCTCACCGGTTCCACCTTGTACTCCTTTCTCGTTGGATAAAGAAAGGCGCGCCATCTAGAAGGTCACGAGCCTCGGAGACATAGGCGTTAGTACCGAACTCCGTAAACAACTCTTGTGTCAAGTGTCTCTAAACTCTACTATTTACTTTACTTACTTTACACAACTCCGTAAACAACTCGTCTCTAAACAACTCGTCTCTAAACAACTCTCGTGTCAAGTGTCAAAGTTGTTCTAGTTTCCGCCAAGAATAACTTATAGACTTGTTAGAATATTATTACTTAGACAAAAAAAATATAAAAATACCTATTCACCCCCCCTTTAGGTGCCTTTGGGACCAACATCTAGTAGTGTTTCAGAAGGCAAGATAATAGGACATTTACAACTCTACTACAACACTCCAATTAAATGTGTTTTGAGCACTCTAGTAGTGTCTCTCTATATGGAAAGATAATTGGGCATTTGCAACCCTAATTCAACACCCATATTGGAGTTGTTTGGAGCACTCTTGTAGTGTTTATATATGACAAGATAATAGGGCATTTAAAACCCTAATTCAACACTCCAATTGAAGGTGATTGGAGCAGTCTTGTAGTGTCCCTATATGACAAGATAATAGGCCATTTACAACCCTATACCATAGTCCAATTGTAGGTGTTTGGAGTACTCTAGTAGTGTCTCCTGATAAGAGGACATTTACAACCCCAATACAACATACCAATTAAAGTTGTTTGGAGAACTCTTGTAGTGTCTCCATATGGCAAGATAATAGAGCATTTACAACCGTAATTCAACACCCCCAATTGAAGGTGTTTGGAGCACTCTTGTAGTGTCTCTATATGGCAAGATAATAGGGCATTGAAAACCCTAATTCAACACTCCAATTGAAGCTGTTTGGACCACTCTGGTATTGTATTTATATGACAAGATAATAGGGCATTTACAACCCTAATACCACACTCCAATTGTAGGTGTTTGGAGCACTCAAGTAGTGTCTCCAGATTGCAAGATAATATGACATTCACAACCCTAATTGAACACTCCAATTGAAGGAGTTTGGACCACTCTTGTAGTGTCTCCAAATTGTCAGATAATAGGGCATTTACAACCCTAATTCAACACTCCAATTGAAGGTGTTTGGACCACTCTTGTGGTGTTACTATATGACAAGATAATAGAGCATTTATAGCCATAATACAACACTAGAATTGAAGGTGTTTGGAGCACTCTAGTAGTGTCTCTATATGACAAGTGTTTGGAGGACTCTAAGAGTGTCTTTATATAGCAAGATAATACGACATTTACAACCCTAATACAACACTCTAATTGAAGGTGTTTGAAGCACTCTCGTAGTGTCTCCAGATTGCAAGATAATAAGGCATTTACAACCCTAATTGAACATTCCAATTGAAGGTGTTTCGAGCACTCTTGAAGTGTTTCTGGATTGCAAGATTATCGGGCATTTACAACCCTAATTTAATACTCCAATTGAAGGTGTTTCTAGCACTCATGTTGTGTCTCTTTATGGTAAGATAATAGGGCATTTACAGCCCTAATACAACACTCTAATTGTAGGTGTTTGGGGAACACTAGTAGTGTCTCTATATGGCAAGCTAGTAGGGCATTTACAACCCTAATTCAACACTCCAATTGAAGGTGTTTGCAGCACTCATGTAGTGTCTCTTTATGGCAAGATAATAGGGTATTTACAACCCTAATACAACACTCCAATTGTAGGTATTTGGAGCACTCTAGTAGTGTCTCTTCATAACAAGATAATAGGACATTAACAACTCTAGTACAACACTCTAATTGAAGGTGTTTGGAGCACTTTAGTAGTGTCTCCAAATGGCAAGATAATAGGGCATTTACAACCTTAATACAATACCCCAATTGGAGTTTGGAGCACTTTAGTAGTGTGTTTATATGGCAAGATAATAGGGTTTCTACCAAACTAATACAACACTCGAATTGAAGAAGTTTGGAGCACTCTAGTAGTGTCTCGAGATTGCAAGATAATAGAAATTTGCAACCCCAATACAACACTTAATTGAAGGTGTTTGGAGCACTCTAGAAGTGTCTCTATAAGGCAAGATAATAGGGCATCTACAACCCTAATTCAACACCCAATTGAAGGTGATTGGATCACTCTTGTAGTTTCTCTATATGGCAAGATAATAGGGTATTGACAATCCTAATTCAACACCCCTATTGAAGGAGTTTCGTGCACTCTTGTACTGTATAGATATGGCAATATAATATAGCATTTAAAACCCTAATTCAACACTCTAATTGAAGGTGTTTGGACCACTCTAGTAGTGTCTCCGGATGGCAATATAATAGGGCATTTACAACCCCAATACAACACCACAATTGAAGGTGTTTAGAACACCCTAGTAGTGTCTCTATATGGCAAGATAATAGGGCATTCAGAACCCTAATTGAACACTCCAATGGAAGGTATTTTGGAGCACTCTTGTAGTGTCTCTATATGGCAAGATAATAGGGCATTTACAACCCAAATATAACACTCCAATTGTAGGTGTTTGGAGCATTCTAGTGGAGTCACTTTTTAGCAAGATAATAGGGCATTTACAACTGCACTACAACACTGCAATTAAAGGTGTTTGGAGGACTCTAGGAGTGTCTTTATATAGAAAGATAATAGGGCATTAACAATTCTACTACAACACTTTAATTCATGGTGTTTGGAGTACTCTAGTAGTGTCTCTAGATGGCAAGATAATAGGTAATTTACAACCGAAATACAACACTTCAATTGAAGGTGTTTGGAGCACTCTAGTACTGTCTCCATATGGCAAGATAATATGGTATTTACAACCATAATACAACACCAATTTAAGGTGTCTAGTTGTGTCTTTATATGGCAAGATAATATGGCATTTACCGCCCTAATACAACACTCCAATTGTAGGTGTTTGGAGCACTCTAGTAGTGTCTTCAGATGTCAAGATAATATGGCATTTACCACCCAAATACAACACTCTAATTGAAGGTGTTTGCAGCACTCTGGTAGTGTCTCGAGATTGCAAGTTAGTAGGGCATTTACAACCCCAATTCAACACTCCAATTGAAGGTGTTTGGAGCACTCTTGTGGTGCCACATGGTAAGATAATGGGACATTTACAACACTAATACAACACTCCAATTGAAGGTGTTTGGAGCACTCTAGTAGTGTCTCTATATGGCAAGATAATAGGGCATTAACAACTCTACTACAACACTCCAATTGAAGGTGCTTGGAGCACTCTAGTAGTGTCTCCAGATGGCAAGATAATAGGGCATTTACAACCCCAATACAACACTCCAATTGAAAGTGTTTGGAGCACTCTGGTAGTGTTTCGAGATTGCAAGATAATAGAGCATTTCTAACACCAATACAACACTCTAATTGAACGTGTTTGGAGCACTCAAGTAGTGTCTCTATATGGCAAGATAATAGGGAATTTACAACCCTAATTCAACACCCAAATCGAAGGTGTTTGGATCACTCTTGTAGTGTCTCTATATGGGATGATAATATGGCATTTACAACCCTAATAAAACACTCTAGTTGTAGGTGTTTGGGGAATTCTAGTCTCTATACGGCATAATAATAGGGCATTTACAACCCTATTACAACACTCCAATCGAAGGTGTTTGGAGCACTCTAGTAGTGTCTCTATATGGCAAGATAATATGTTATCTCCCTAATACAACACTCTAATTGTAGGAGTTTGGAGCACTGTAGTAGTGTCTCGAGATTGTAAGATAATAGGACATTTAAAACTCCAATACAACAATCCAATTGAAGATGTTTCGAACCCTCATGTAGTGTCTCCATATAGTAAGACAATAGGGCATTTACAACCCTAATACAACACTCCAATTGAATGTATTTGGAGCACTCTTGTTGTTTCTCTATATTGCAAGATAATAGGGAATTAACAACTCTACTACGACACTCCAATTGATGGTGTTTGGAGCACTCTAGTAGTGTCTCCAGATGGCGAGATAATAGGGCATTTATAACGCCAATACAACACTCTAATTGAAGGTGTTTGGAGCACTCTAGTAGTGTCTCTATATGGCAAGATAATAGGGCATTTATAACCCTAATTCAACACCCCAATTGAATGTGTTTGGATCACTCTTGTAGTGTCTCTATATGGGAAGATAATATGGCATTTCCAACCCTAATACAACACTCCAATTGTAGGTGTTTGGGGAACTCTTGTAGATAATAGGGCAAGATTAGGGCATTTACAACACCTCAATTGAAGGTGTTTGGAGTAGTCTAGTAATGTCTTTATATGACAATATAATAAGTCATGTACTAACCTAGTACAACACTCCAACTGAAGATGTTTGGAGCACTCTAGTAGTGTCTACAGATGGCAAGATAATAGGGCATTTACAGCCCTATTACAACACTCCAATCGAAGGTGTTTCGAGCACTCTAGTAGTGTCTCTATCTGGCAAGATAATATAGTAATAACGTCCTTAATACAACACTCCAATTGATGGAGTTTGGAGCACTCTAATTGAAGGTGTTTGGAGCACTCTAGTAGTGTCTCCAGATGGAAAATTAATAGGGCAATTACAACCCTAGTACAACACACCAATTGAAGGTGTTTGGATCATTCTAGTAGTGTCTCTATATGGCAAGATAATTGAGTATTTACCACCCAAATCCAACAGTCAAATTGAAGGAGTATGGAGCACTCTAGTAGTGTCTCGAGATTGCAAAATAATAGGGTATTTACAACCCCAATACAACACTCTAATTGAAGGTGTTTGGAGCACTCTAGTACGAACTCCATACGGCAAGATAATAGGGCATTTACAGCCCTAATACAACACTCCAATTGTAGGTGTTTGGGGAACACTAGTAGTGTCTCTATGTAGCAAGTTAGCAGGGCATTTACAACCCTAATTCAACACTCCAATTGAAGGAGTTTGCAGCACTCATGTAGTGTCTCTTTACCGCAAGATAATAGGGTATTTACAACCCTAATACAACACTCCAATTGTAGGTGCTTGGAGCACTCTAGTAGTGTCTCTTCATAGCAAGATAATAGGACACTCCAATTGAAGGTGTTTGGAGCACTCTAGTAGTGTATCTATATGGCAAGATAATAGGGATTAACAACTCTACTACAACACTCCAATTAAAGATGCTTGGAGCACTCTAGTAGTGTCTCCAGATTGCAAGATAATAGGGCATTTACAACCCCAATACAACACTCCAATTGAAAGTGTTTGGAGCACTCTGGTAGTGTTTCGAGATTGCAAGATAATAGGGCATTTCTAACACCAATACAACACTCTAATTGAACGTGTTTGGAGCACTATAGTAGTGTCTCTATATGGTAAGATAATAGGGCATTTACAACCCTAATTCAACACCCAAATCGAAGGTGTTTGGATCACTCTTGTAGTGTCTCTATATGGGATGATAATATGGCATTTACAACCCTAATACAACACTCCAGTTGTAGGTGTTTGGGGAATTCTAGTAGTCTCTATACGGCATAATAATAGGGCATTTACAACTCTATTACAACACTCCAATGGAGCACTCTAGTAGTGTCTCTATATAGCAAGATAATATGCTATTTACCTTCCTAATACAACACTCTAATTGACAGGGTTTGGAGCACTGTACTAGTGTCTCGAGATTGTAAGATAATAGGACATTTAAAACTCCAATACAACACTCCAATTGAATATGTTTCGAGCACTCATGTAGTGTCTCCATATAGTAAGAGAGTAGGGCATTTACAACCCTAATAAATCACTCCAATTGAAGGTATTTGGAGCACTCTTGTAGTGTCTCTATATTGCAAGATAATAGGGCATTAACAACTCTACTACAACACTCCAATTGAAGGTGTTTGGAGTACTCTAGTAGTGTCTCGAGATGAAGGAGTTTGCATCATTCTAGTAGTGTCTCTATATGGCAAGATAATTGAGTATTTACCACCCAAATACAACACTCCAATTGAAGGAGTTTGGAGCACGCTAGGAGTGTGTCGAGATTGCAATATAATAGGGTATTTACAACCCCAATAAAACACTCTAATTGAAGGTGTTTGGAGCACCCTAATATTGTCTCCATATGGCAAGATAGTAGGGTATTTACAACCCTAATACAACACCTCAATTGAAGGTGTCTAGTTGTGTCTTTATATGGCAAGATAATAGGGCATTTACCGCCCTAATACAACACTCCAATTGTAGGTGTTTGGAGCACTCTAGTAGTGTCTCTATATAGCAAGGTAGTAGGGCATTTACAACCCTAATACAATATTCCAATCGAAGAAGTTTGGAGCACTCTAGTAGTGTCTCTGTATTGCAAGATAATATGGCATTTACAACCCTAATTCAACAACACAATTGAAGGTGTTTGGATCACTCTTGTAGGATCTCTTTATTGCAAGATAAGGGCAATTACAACTGTACTACAACACTGCAATTAAAGGTGTTTAGATAACTCTAGGAGTGTCTTTATATAGCAAGATAATACGGCATTTACAACCCTAATACAACACTCCAATTAAAGGTGTTTAGAGCACTCTAGTAGTGTCTCCAGTTTGCAAGATAATAAGGCATTTACAACCCAATACAACACTCTAATTAAAGGTGTTTGGAGCACTCTAGTTGTCTCTATATTGCAAGATAATAGGGCATTAACAACTGTACTACAATACTCCAATTGATGGTGTTTGGAGCACTCTAGTAGTGTCTCTAGATGGCAAGATAATAAGTAATTTACATCCAAAATACAACACTCCAATTGAAGGTGTTTGGAGCACTCTTGTAGTGTCTCCATATTGCAAGATAATAGGGCATTAACAACTGTACTACAATACTCCAATTGATGGTGTTTGGAGCACTCTAGTAGTGTCTCTAGATGGCAAGATAATAAGTAATTTACATCCAATTGAAGGTGCATATGGCCAGATAATATGGCATTTACAACCCTAATACAACACCTCAATTGAAGGTGTTTGGAGCACTGCAGTAGTGTCTCCAGATGGCGAGATAATAGGGCATTTACTACCCCAATACAACACTCTAATTGAAGGTGTTTGGAGCACTCTAGTACTGTCTCCATATGGCAAGATAACAAGGCATTTACAACCCTAATACAACACCTCAATTGAAGGTGTTTGGAGCACTGCAGTAGTGTCTCGAGATTGCAAGATAGTAGGGCATTTACAACCCCAATACAACACTCCAATTGAAGTAGTTTGGTGGACTCTGGTAGTGTCTCTATATGTTAAGATAATAGGGCATTTACTACCCTAATACAACACTCTAATTGAAGGTGTTTGGAGAACTTTAGTAGTGTCTCCAGACGACAAGATAATAGAGAATTTACAACCCTAAAACAACACTCCAATTGAAGGTTTTTGGAGCACTCTAGTAGTCTCTCTATATTGGAACATAATAGGGCATTAACAATTCTACTACAACACTTTAATTCATGGTGTTTGGAGTACTCTAGTAGTGTCTCTAGATGGCAAGATAATAGGTAATTTACAACCGAAATACAACACTTCAATTGAATATGTTTGGAGCACTCTAGTATTGTCTCCATATGGCAAGATAATAGGGTATTTACCACCCTAATACAACACCTCAATTGAAGGTGTCTAGTTGTGTCTTTATATGGCAAGATAATAGTCCACTTACCGCCCAAATACAACAGTCCAATTGTAGGTGTTTAGAGTACTCTAGTAGTTTCTCTATATAGCATGATAGTAGGGCATTTACAACCCCAATACAACATTCCAATCGAAGGTGTTTGGAGCACTCTAGTAGTGTCTCTATATTGCAAGATAATAGGGCATTAACAACTCTACTACAACACTCCAATTGAAGGTGTTTGGAGTACTCTAATAGCGTGTTGAGATTGCAAGATAAAAGGGCATTTACTACCTTGGTACAACACTCCAATTGAAGGTGTTTGGAGCACTCTAGTAGTCGCTCTATATTGGAAGATAATAGGGCATTAACAATTCTACTACAACACTTTAATTGATGGTGTTTGGAGTACTTTAGTAGTGTCTCTAGATTGCAAGATAATAGGTAATTTACAACCTAAATACAACACTCCAATTGAAGGTGTATGGAGCACTCTTGTTGTGTCTTCATATTGCAAGATAATAAGTCATTTACAACCCCAATACAACACTCTAATTGAAGGTGTTTTGGAGCACTCTAGTACTGTCTCCATATGGCAAGATAATAGGGCATTTACAACCCTAATACAACACCTCAATTGAAGGTGTTTGGAGCACTACAGTAGTGTCCCTATATGGCAAGATGATACGACATTTACAACCCTAATTTAACACCCCAATTGAAGGTGTTTGGATCACTCTTTTAGTATTTCTTTATTGCAAGATAATAAGGCATTTACAACTGTACTACAACACTGCAATTAAAGGTGTTTAGAGAACTCTAGGAGTGTCTTTATATAGCAAGATAATACGACATTTACAACCCTAATACAGCACTCCAATTGAAGGGGTTTAGAGCACTCTAGTAGTGTCTCTAGTTTGCAAGATAATAAGGCATTCACAACCCTAATTGAACACTCAAATTGAAGGTGTTTGGAGCACTCTTGTAGTGTTTTTTTATGACAAGATAATAGGGCATTTACAACCCCAATACTGTTGAAAATAATCCAAGTCAGCAGCAAAGTGCATAAGATATACAGTTTCTGGAAGTTGCGGTTTAGTTGCAGGTTTATTTTTTGTTAAGAATTAATTATAAACTGGTTGTTAAATTTAGGCAGCATGTTCTCTGTTTAGATGTGTGCAGGGAGCAGTTTAGAAAGGGTAGTTTCTATATTTAGTTTATCATGTAGTGGGTAGTTATTAGTGGGTTCTATAGTGGGTGGTTATTAGTGAGTAGTTATTTTCAGTTCTCTCCTGTACTTTAAAATGCTTTAAAACTATGTAATTTTCTGATGTGTATGAAATAGATTGTGTGTTTCTATTCTGAAAAAATTCCTTCTCTGAAAATACTGGCATAGCCGCACAGTTTACTGATTTTTTCTGTTTTTGATCTATTCCTAGTCAATTAGCAACAAACCTTGTGTTCTTTTACTGCTGATAATTATCCCATAACCCAACAAAATTGGTATCAGAGCATAAGGTGATCCAATGATCGAAGCAGGTAACAACACAACCATTAGCATGTCTAATCAGATGGTACCTTTGTTCAAGGGTGAGAGTTACGAATTCTGGAGCATCAAGATGCGAACTATGCTGAAATCTCATGGCTTGTGGGAACTAGACAAGGGAATACCGAATCCTGATCCGACACCAGTCGACACAGCCAAGCGAGATGCAAAGGCGCTCTTCTTCATTCAGCAAGCCGTACACGAATCGGTGTTTGCGAAGATTGCAGCAGCAGAAACCGCAAACAAGGCCTGGTCTACTCTGAAAACCGCTTTTCAAGGAAGTTCCAAGGTGGTAGCTATCAAGTTACAGGGCTTGAGACGGGAGTTTGAGACATTGAACATGAAACAAGGCGAGTCAGTTCAATCCTTCTTCACGCAAGTTACAACAATAGTCAACCAAATCCGAAGCTGTGGAGAAGATCTTCCAGAAAAAATGGTTGTGTTGAAGGTGTTGCGGAGCCTGACAACCAAGTTTGATCATGTGGTGGCGGCGATCGAAGAATCCAAAGATCTGTCCACCTACACGTTTGATGAGTTGATGGGATCACTGCAGGTCCATGAAGTTCGTCTCAACCGATCAGAAGTGAAGGACGACACCAAAGCTTTCTATACCAAGGGCGATTCCTCAAGAAGCCAACAACAAGGCAGAGGTAGAGGCCAAGGTAACAGCAGAGGTCGAAGCAGTCAAGGCAGCAGAGGCAGAGGTAAGCCAAGTTACAATCAACCGCACTCTAATCAACCGAAGAAAGATGTAGAATGCTACTACTGTCACAAGAAAGGGCATATGCAAGCCGATTGCTACAAGAAATAGAGAGAAGGTCAAGACGTGGAGTGCTATTACTGCCACAAGCCCGGTCATGTGCATGCCGATTGCTACAAGAAGAAAAGAGAAGAAGGACAGGCAAGTTTTGTTGAAGAGAAGAGCAATCAGGCACGGTTGTTCATGGCCAAAACCGATGAAGAATCAGATGTGAGTCAAATCTGGTTTTTGGACAGTGGGTGCTCAAACCATATGACGGGTTTCAAACATCTATTTGATAAATTAGATGAGTCATACAAGAAGGTAGTAAAGCTTGGTGATGACAAAGAGATTCATGTTGAAGGGAAGGGAAGAGTAGCCGTGCAGACCGGCAGTCACAATACACGGATGCTACATGATGTTTACTATATTCCTCAACTGTCCCAGAACCTACTGAGCATAGGTCAGATGATGGACAGTGGGTGTACCATCAAGTTTGAAGGTGACAATTGCAGAATTGTAGATGCAGCCATGGATCAGACGATGGCAACAATCAAGAAGACACAAAACAACTTGTTCCCTCTAGAGATAGCCAAGGTGAAAGACAAGGCACTTGCAGCCAAGGAGATTAGTTCCAGTGAGCTATGGCATTTAAGGTATGGTCATCTAAACATGAATGGTTTGAAAGTGTTGAATCAAAAGAAAATGGTGAATGGGTTACCCGAAATTGGTGAAATCGGGTTATGTGAAGGGTGTGTGTTTGGCAAGCAATCGAAGTTGCCATTTCCAAAAGATCAGTCGATGCGTGCAACCAAGGTACTCGAGTTGGTGCATACTGACTTGTGCGGGCCTATGGAGGTTGAATCCATGGGAGGAAGTAAGTATTTCATGTTATTTATCGATGATTACAGCAGGATGACCTGGGTATATTTTCTTAGTTATAAAAGTGAAGCATTTGGGTTGTTCAAAAGATTCAAAGCCATGGCAGAGACGCAAACAGGGGCTAGGCTGAAAGCTCTAAGATCAGATCGTGGTGGTGAGTTTCAATCAAAAGAATTCAAGCAGTTTTGTGAGAAAGAAGGGGTGCTACAGCAGCTGACCACTCCATATACACCTGAGCAAAACGGTGTAGCTGAACGCAAGAACCGCACGGTAGTAGAACTAGCAAGAAGTATGCTGAAATCTAAAGGTATGCCGAATAGTTTATGGGCTGAAGCAGTAGCAACAACGGTATATGTTCTAAATTTGTCACCAACCAAGGCATTGATGAACAAAACACCGTTTGAAGCATGGTTTGAAAGGAAGCCCAGTGTGGGGCATTTGCGTGTTTTTGGGTGCATCGCTTACACTCTCATAAGTACACAAAACCGAAAAAAACTGGACTCAAAATCTGAAAAGTGTGTGTTCATTGGGTATTGCATACAATCTAAAGGTTATAAGTTGTTTAATCCAGTGACAAAGAAGATTATAGTTGGTAGAAATATCATGTTCGATGAGAATGCTAGTTGGAGTTGGTCTATGGTGGAAAACAACACACCAATAGTTGAAATAGAAGATGAAGAAGAAGAAGACAGCAGTGAGCAGCCACAAAGCAGCCCAAGCTCGAGTAGCACTTCAAATCGGATGGTTGATCCGGATACAGAAGGAAGAAAGGTACGATCCTTACAAGAATTGTACGAAACAACTCAGGTTTTGTATGTAGCAAATCCATTGTCCTTTGAAGAAGCCATAGAAAGAAAGGAATGGCTGCAAGCAATGAAAGAAGAAATGAGTTCAATCGAGCAAAACCAAACCTGGAAGTTGGTGGAATTACCAAAAGATCGCAATGCAATTGGAGTTAAATGGGTTTACAAGACTAAATTTGGTCCAGATGGCAATGTATTAAAGTGCAAAGCAAGATTAGTGGCAAAAGGATATGCGCAAAAGCAAGGCATAGACTATGAAGAGACATTCTCCCCGCTGGCCAGATTTGAAACGGTTCGGTTGTTGATTGCAATGGCTGCCCAGTTGAGACAACCTATCTATCAATTTGATGTGAAGTCAGCATTCCTCAATGGTGAACTAAAAGAAGAGGTTTATGTTGAGCAACCGGAAGGGTTTGTGGTGAAGGGCAAAGAACATTGGGTGTACCGTTTGTTCAAAGTATTATATGACTTGAAGCAGGCCCCTCGTGCATGGTACAGCAAGATTGATGCACATTTTCAGAAATTGGGATTTGAGAGAAGCAAGAATGAGCCTAATCTTTATGTCAAACGCAAAGAAACAGGAGGTTTAACAGCGGTATGTCTCTATGTTGATGATATGATTTATTTTGGCACAGATGACGCAATGGTGAAGGAGTTTAAAGAGCAAATGATGCATGTGTTTGAGATGACCGATCTAGGAGAAATGCATTACTTTCTAGGTCTGGAGGTTGAACAAGAGAAGGGGAGGATCTTTGTGTCCCAACGCAAGTATGCAAGAGATTTGGTAGAAAAGTTCAGATTAAAAGATTGCAATCCCGTACTAATTCCAATGAATACAAACGAGAAGTTGACAGCTATTGATGGAACCGGAGCTGCAGATGCAACTCGGTTTAGGAGTTTGGTGGGAGGTATGTTCGCACAAAATATATGCTTACAAAGTTTCGGTATAGCAAGCTATACCTTTTAAACCTTTGTTATACTCTGTCAAATCAGATAGCAAGTGTACTATCCTATCGATGAGTATGCTCAAGTATCGATCCACAGGGACGGAAGAAAATGACCGGACTTATCCTAAAATTACTTGAGATTCTAGAAGTGAGAGAAATTGGTTTGGTTTGGTTCTAACAATTCTATCGATTTATAACAAGTTTGAAAGACAATAAAGAGAATTAAAGTTCTTTTCAATTGATAAAAAGGCGTTTCCAGGGTTCAGATTTCATTTCTGTTCAGCCCCGAGGCATACGGCCCGTATGGATTCCCATACGGCCCGTAGGGGGCCCCGAGTTAATGCTGCAGCTACTGTTTTCTGTGCTGATGCTGATGTTTAGGGTTTCTATCGACCAGATCTAGATACCTAACCTCAACTTTCGCATTTTGGCCTAGTACCCGATTACCGGACTCAAATACTTCCCTCTTAGATGCGTTAAACCTCAACTTTCGCATTTTGTCCTAATTTATCTAAGTTACTTGTTGGTTTACTAAAAGTATCCGAGGACTTTCGCCTCAAGGAAAGTTTCACCTTTCGGGTACTCCTTGGTTTCACCCTACTTCATATACTTTATTCGGTTGGATTAAATGTCATAGACTTGGCTCCTAACACTTAGATGTGCGCATGTTCATAAGATAACACAAAGCATTCAACACAAAATCCAAGTAGCATGCAAACAAAACCAAACTAGAAACTACATCTTAACCCTAGAAACAAAGTAAATTAGCTACTCATGTTCATAAGATAACACAAATAACAAGAGATGAAAGAGCTCATGACAAAACAGTGGAAAATCCGAAGATCCGTTGCAAACTCGCGTTTTTCACTTCTCTTCCTCTTCTCCTCCTCTTGTCTTTTGCTCCCAGGGAAGGTTGTCCAAGTTCCCGTCGTGAATCCCCCTTTTTTGGTGTGTAATTCTCTCATTTAATGCCCCAGATCGCGTCTGCAGAGCCTTCCTTTTCGGCCTCCTTGATTTCAGCTGATTTCAGCTGATTTCAGATTCCAGCTGGATTTGCCAATTTAGTGTCGTACGGCCCGTAGGGGACCCAGTACGGGCCGTATGCCTGTGCTTTGTCTTGGAGACTTCGTGCCTCTGTTGTGGAATCTTCTGTGTGGTTGGGCGGATCCTGTACGGCCCGTAGGGAATATCATACGAGCCGTATGAAAAATTGTTAGATCCAGTTTTTCGCCATTTTTCCTGCAAAATACCAAACAAAACATAGCAGTACCACATTTCTTCGAAATACAAGTAAAAAGTCCACGTTTATAGGCTTTAAAACACAGGTTTAAGTGCAAATTAGGGCTGTAAATTAGACATAATATGGAGATATCAAATTCCCCCAAGCTTGAACTTTGCTTGTCCTCAAGCAAAAATTCTAACTTAGGTGTGATTCTGGTTGTTGGGCTTACCTAAATGCAAGTTAATCTACTAAGAGGAAAATTTGCATGGTCTTGCGTTCGTTAGAAACCTATTAGAGTCATTTTGGATAGTGATTTGGTTTCCTTTGGTCCATTTTGATTCACCCCACAATTCAATCAATCAAAACCCCATATTCAAGAATGTATTGCTATTTGTAAGAACCAAGTAATCAAACGCATCAATAGTTCATTTTTCTACCAAGTTTATGCCCTCATTTGTAGTGATTTGTTTTTCTTTGATACCCCTCCCCCCAAGCTTGGAACAAGCTTAGGTCAGAAAGTCGCGGACTACATGTGTTGACATGTGCAAAGATTATTTTTTATTTTTATTTTTGGGAGACGAGCTCAAAGGCACCCTAATGGACTTATTGCCAGTACTCTTATTTTCTCCATCTTTTTCTCTCTTTTTTTATATATATATTTTTATTTGTTTGCACATATCATGAATACACATATCCAATGGTATTCTCTCATACCAATGGATATCCCAACCTTTCTATTGTTTTCAAATCTCATTTCTCTATTTTTACAAGGCACAGTTCGGTTTCAAATGCTTTCTTGGTACAATTCAATTCTCAACTCTACAAAGTCCCAAAACAAACTATCATATACAGTTCTTTCAACCAAATGTGTGGTTATTTCCAATTTCACAAATTCAACCATTTCTCAACCAAAATTTCCCAAATTGGTCCCTAATTCTCGCAATTCATACAAATTAATCCTCGAGACATGCAAACACAAAAACAAAAAGAACAAAACTACATGCAACTAAACAAAGTAACTAGTCACCCCCCCCCCCCCCAAGCTTAGTCTGAGCATTGTCCTCAATGCTTCAAGACATGCAAGCAAGTGAACTAAGATAAAAAAAAAAGATAAAAGCTGGGGTAGTGAAAACAAACCTGATCAGTCGATGTCACCAAGGCGCTCAGCATAGTCAAACATGTGGCCGCTGATCTCATCCAAGCGCTCACTGTGAATGTCTGTCTGCTGCTGGATAGCTGTGATGTGACGGCCCTGCTCCAGCTGAGTATCCCTGATGTCCCTCATGAAGGAGTAGATATCCCTAAGAGTGGGGTCAGCCAGGTGTGGGGGCGCAAAATGTGATGGTGGTGGCTGGGTAGAAGAGCTGGGTGCGTCAGAGGGCGGTGGTGGAGGAGTTGTGATCAACCAGGTGGATGGGTCATGTGGTAAGATGGATGGGCCAAATGGTAACCTTCGGGAGGCACCATTCTCAAAGCGCCAATCATAGAGGTCCTGGTGACCCGCTGGGCCACAAGAGATAGAGATGAATAGGCCCTGGCGGTAGTTGTCAGCATCCATAAACGGTGGGACCAGTGCATGGCTCTCTGCCCGGTATTGCTCCCAATCCAAGCTTTTGCTTGATGAGTTCTACATAGGCCCCCATCTTGATCTTGCCACCACTCTTCTTGTTGTCTCGCTGCTGGATCCAGTGCTGGACCATGAGAAGGGCCAAGTCCGGATATTCGGTGTCGGAACGGAGCATATTGTCCATGAGCATGAGATCACATGTGTTGGCGCGGTTCAGAGTCTCACCGCGCGCAAAGATGGTAGAAGCGAGGGCGCGTTGGATGATACGGAGAACGGGGTGAGGGATGAAGCGGGCTCTGTATTCTGAACTGACCGATCTATGGCAGCCGGTGATCATGCCCCAGAAGGTATCCCTATCCCACCCCTCACGGAAACTGAGAGTGTCAGTAGTGGGATCTCGTTTGAAACTGAACCACTCGCGAAGAGAAGGGAAATAGACTCGGTGAGTTCTATTGCACAGCCTGAATTTGATGAAGGGGACATCCTGATTGTCCCTCTTAAGCTCGAGAGAAGAGAGAAATTCCTTGGTGTCCATTTCGTAGGCTGGAAGGCGGAGGTTCCAAAAATCCATGCCAAATCCAACCCCAGCAGTGAGGAGGACGAAATCATCCTCCACTCCAAAACTGTGGAGTGTGTCTAGGTTGACCATTGCTGTGTTCTCAAACTTCTTCTTTTGTAGATTGATGAAGTTTTCGTACATCCGACGAGTGGGCATCTCAAAATACCGTGCCGCGAAGCGGTCGGATCGGTCGGTGTATTCACCAGAGTATGTTTGGTCAGAGCCAGAGTCATATGGCTCAGGGACTGGATGGGGTGGTGGTGATGGTGAACGGTCTTGGCGCCTCTTTCGGCGGTGTTCAACAGACATGGCTATCAGGTTTGGGGTATACGGGCCGTAGGCTTTTGGGTACGGGTTGTAGGCTGGTAGATAGCCTTGGTAGGTTTCGGCAGAGATTTCCTACGGGCCGTAGGGGTTTGTGTACAGGCCGTAGGGTTGGTGATTTTCATAGAGAGGGTAGGGTTTGCGTCGGGTTGAGTGGTGGTGGCTGATAGATCAGAGATAATATGGCGAGAAACTAAAAACAAAAATAAAGAAAATGATCAAAAAGGAAAAGGGAAAAGGTAAGGGCGCTTACCTTGGAGAGGAAGATGGAGAGGCGGCCGGCGGTGGAGGTTACTGTTGACGAAAGGGAGAAGGAGATGGCGGCGGTGGTGGATGTAGCAGGGAGAACGGCGCGGATCGGTCGGGCAGAGGTGGAGAGCAGGCGGCTCGTGGCGGAGACGAGCGGAGGAGAGGGTGGCGGAGTCTAGGGTTTGGGTATACGGGTTCCCGTGCGGGTCGTAGGGGGAAGACGACAAGGTATGGTTTGGTGGGGCAGGGGTTGTCGGGAGGCTGTCGGGTGGTGGGTATAAAAAGGTAGAGGGGTGAATTTGAAGGGACGCGAAGAGAGAGAGTCGCGACCCTTGGGTGTCTGCGCCGAATGGGTGCCCTACGGGCCGTAGGAACGCCCAGAACTGATCTTTCCTCCTATCTGATCCGAATCGAAAAACAACTAAAAATTGTAGAGTCAAATTTAAACTAATATGAAACTAAATATGCAAAAAATGAAACTAAAATAAAAGAAATGATTAAATAGAAAAAAATAAATTAAAAGTGCTTGGGTTGCCTCCCAAGAAGCGCTTGTTTAAGGTCCTTAGCTAGACCACCTTGCAAATTAAGCTTCAATCGGAGCGGGGTCAGAAAGAAACTGAACACTCCGCTCATTCATCAGGTGGTCAGCAACGTAATGCTTGAGGCGCTGACCATTCACCTTGAAGGTACCACTTTCCGTGCTCCAGATATCGACTGCTCCAAAATGATACACTTTCTTCACTTGAAATGGGCCGGACCATCTTGACTTGAGTTTACCTGGAAAAATTCTCAATCTAGAATTAAATAAAAGTACAAGATCTCCCTCTTTGAATTGGCGAGGCGAAATGCGTTGGTCATGCAATCGCTTCGTCTTTTCCTTGTAAAACCTAGCATTCTCATATGCATGCAACCTCATTTCCTCCAACTCATGCAAGTCGAGGACACGTTTTTCTCCAGCTGCAAGTAGGTCCATGTTGATCGCTCTTGTGGCCCAGAATGCCTTGTGCTCGATTTCGACAGGAAGGTGACATGACTTTCCATACACCAGCTTGTAAGGGCTCATGCCAATCGGTGTCTTGAAGGCAGTGCGGTAGGCCCAAAGTGCATCATGCAGCTTGAAAGCCCAATCCTTCCTTGTCCTAACCACTGTTTTCTCTAAGATCGACTTGATTTCCCTGTTAGAAATCTCAGCTTGGCCATTAGTTTAAGGGTGATAAGAAGTAGATACCTTATGAGTCACCCCGTGTCGGCTCAAGAGATTGTTGAATTGTCGATTGATGAAGTGCTTGCCTCCGTCACTGATGACAGCTCGAGGTACCCCAAAACGAGGGAAAATGATCTCATTGAAAAGCCTTCTCACAGAATTCGAGTCAGCCTTGCGGCAAGCCATTGCCTCTACCCACTTTGATACATAGTCAACTGCCACCAAAATATACTCATTCCCTCGAGAGGAAGGGAATGGACCCATGAAATCAATGCCCCAAACTGTTGGGGTTTTACGGTGCTAACCAAAAACCCGTTTAGGCTTAAGTTGCGGAATGACCGTAGAACAAAAATTTCTACGGCCAACTTAAGCTCAGGATTAAACGGGGTATGTCAGGAAACTTTCCAAGGCGGTCCACCTTCAGTATTCCTTTGGCATCAAAACCCAATTTAATCCTTTTACAGATCTACTCCATGATTGATTTCTAAAACTTTAATCTACTTACCAATTAAATAGATTAATATAACATATTTATACCTTGTTTCCAAATCACAGTTGGAATGCAGACCGAGCGAGTAGAGCCTCACCAGGGAAGGAATCAACTCGGAGTATCACACGTGTGATACCTCTATCGGTTATCCACCAGGACTAACCGGAGAGCAGTTTATTTCTTCTGCCAGAAATACCGTAAATCGCGGAATTCTGCAAAAACACTATTCACGGAAAAAAGACGAAAACCCATAAACACGAATTTTCGGTTGCTCAGTTTCATCAATATGCAAAACCGACATACCGCGAAATTCAGTAAAACACTATTCATCAATCCCGTAAATATACCTCACAACAACTCGCAAAATTATACGTCAACTACGTATAACTTTCTTTTCTCAACCGAAACACTATTTGGAAGAGAAACCGAGAAAGAGAGAAAATACCAATCCGTTTCGACACGAAACGGTATGAGTGAATTAGCAAATTTCTCTCTACCCCTCCACCCCTATTTATAGGGTTTAGGGTCGGTTGCCAAAAGACCAAAATGCTCTCCAAGTTCGGCCTATTTACAAGATATGCCATTGAATGGATAAGGATGACATGTCATGTGGATAAGATCGATGACGTGTCATCTGGATAGGATCGATGACATGTCATGCGGATAAGCACGAATCTGAAAAGACCCGAATGCCCTCGGCCCGAATACAAATAATATTCGTATAATTATTCTGAACAATTATATATATTTTTCTGCGGTTGTTTGTTTCGGTATCGACGACGTGTCATCTGGATAGGATTGATGACATGTCATGCGGATAAGGACGAATCTGAAAAGACCTGAATGCCCTCGGCCCGAATACAAATAATATTCGTATAATTATTCAGAACAATTATATATATTTTTCTTGCGGTTGTTGTTTCGGTAATTTATACAATGTGTCCTGCACATTTATAAATTAACCGGTTAACTTTTATACAACGTGTCACACACGTTTATAAATTAACCAATGTTTTTGCTTGTTATTTTTACATAACATTTATAATTTAATTATAACACATATAATTAATTATAACCATCTTACTATTGATCATAACCAATTTATAATCAATCACAATAAGATTCTCCGATTAAATCCTATATGGTGTGACCCAATAGGATCTGTGTTATGTTGGTAAACAGAGTTAAAACTGTTTTAACTTCTATAATCATGAGCGGCATCTGGCAACACATCATGACCATCCAATTACACAAATGATGCTGTACAGTACAATATCACGATCCAGTAAACAATTTACTTGTGTCTGTTCTTCTGTCTCATAGCTATCAGATTAGTTTCAAGGTATATGTGTGTCATCCTTGCTAACTGAATCTTTTCTTGATCTTGAGCAGATTATCAAATATAATTACTCTTGTAATTATACCACTAGCAGATAATCTTACTCTATCAAGGGGCCCAGTGATGCTATAGCTCGTATAGAGATACGAGGGACAAATAGTATTCTTGGTAAACTATCACTACCTCAGCTAAGCCATGTATACCGAAGAGCTACCGTTATAACTGCATTTTACCGACAGCGTTTGATAACAATCACACATATACATTTCTTAGTAGGAAAGATGAATACCTCATACTGTAGAACTTGACACTTTATGAAAACATAAATGACACAAACACAATTCTATTTAATGTTTCATTCGGGGTCTATCAAATACCATGTTCCTAGGATATGTATCTATGTGATTAAAATGACATCTTGTGTCAGGTGGTTTGTAAAACTTAACCATCTTTTAATCCACATACTAACCTTATCGCGGTAATTAGTGTTCCTGCTAATTACCTTGGTCAGTGACTTTTTAAGAGTATATATTATCTATATTATGGAGTTTCACAATTTCAGTCATGAACTCGAAATGATCCATAAATTCAATAATACTCAAGGCAACAAAATGATATTAATCATCCAATTCATGAACAAAGATTTATGATAAATTATCGTATTATTGACTTCTAGATTATTACACTAACACAAACATCAAAAATCTCTACCTCGAGGATAAAGTTGTGAGGCATTTCACTTCGTCTCGTCATGTTTCCGGTTCTTTGGCACCTGTCACAAGCTAGAACAAAAGATCTTGCATCTTTGAAAAGAGAAGGCCAAAAGAAACCAGATTGTAATACCTTGGCAGTAGTCTTGGAGTATGAAGAGTGTCCTCCATAAGCGGATGAGTGGCAATGTGCAAGAATAGAACTTGTTTCCTCGTGTGGAACACAGCGTCGGTATATGCCATCAATTCCAATCTTGAAGAGATAGGGCTCATCCCAAAAGTAGTACTTGGCATCAGACTTGAGTTTCTTCTTCTGCTGGTGGGACATTGTGCCGGGCAAATCTCCGGAGACCAGGTAATTCGCGATGTTGGCATACCAGGGAGCTTGCTGTTTGCTCTGGATGGTCTGCGTACGGCCTGTATGGAAGTGTGTACGGGCCGTATGCTGAATCATGCAGACCGTATGAACTTCTGTATGGCCCGTATGGATGTCCTCCAGGTCAGAACTGAATGCAAGGAGTTGTTCATCGGGGAATGAGTCATTGATTGGTAACTTAGTTGTGGTATCCTCCTCCCAATGGAGCCGGGACAGGTGGTCAGCCACAGAGTTCTCGACTCCTTTCTTATCTCTTATTTCGAGATCAAACTCCTGCAAAAGAAGAATCCATCTAATTAGTCTTGGTTTTGCATCTTTTTTAGTCAAAAGGTACCTTAGTGCGGCATGATCTGTCTAGACCACTATCTTCGAACCCACCAAATATGATCTGAATTTGTCAAGGGCGAAAACAATGGCGAGAAGCTCCTTCTCGGTTGTGGTGTAGTTCATTTGGGCCGGGTCTAGCACCTTGCTAGCATAATAGATAGCACACGGCTTTTTGTCCTTCAGCTGCCCAAGAACGGCTCCAACTGCATAGTCGCTTGCATCGCACATCAACTAAAACGGTAGTGACCAATCGGGTGGCTGTAAGATAGGTGCAGAAATAAGGGCTTCCTTTAAACTGCAAAAAGACTTGACACAATCATCAGTAAAAACAAAATCGGAATCTTTAATAAGTAGATTGGTCAATGGTTTCGTAATTTTCGAGAAATCATTTATGAAACGGCGATAAAAACCTGCATGTCCGAGAAAACTTCGAACCCCCTTGACATTTGTTGGGATTTCGAGTTTCTCAATTACCTCAATTTTTGCTTTGTCAACCTCAATCCCCCTAGAGGTGACAACATGTCCCAAGACAACTCCTTCTTGGACCATGAAATGACATTTTTCCCAATTGAGGATTAAATTCACTTCTTCACATCTCTGCAAAATCTTGCACAAATTAGCCAAACAAGAATCAAAACAAGTACCATATACAGAAAAATCATCCATAAAAATCTCAACTTCTTTCTCAATTAGAAAAAATAGCCATCATGGCTCTCTGAAAAGTCGCAGGTGCATTGCAAAGACCAAAGGGCATTCTACGATATGCATAGGTACCGTATGGGCATGTGAATGTGGTCTTCTCTTGGTCCTGCGGATGAATGGGAATCTGAAAGAAACCTGAATAACCATCAAGATAACAAAAATATGAGTGATTAGCAAGCCTTTCAAGGAGTTGATCAACAAATGGCAAGGGAAAGTGATCCTTGCGTGTAGCCGCGTTGAGCTTCCGGTAGTCTATGCACATCCTCCAACCGGTTGCAACGCGTGTTTGAATCATCTCATCTTTTTCATTCTTCACCACCGTTGCTCCCCCTTTCTTGGGAACCACATGGACGGGGCTCACCCATTTGCTGTCAGAAATCGGGTAGATAATACCTGCTTCATAAAGTTTTAAAATTTCTTTCTTCACTACCTCTTTTAGATTCGGGTTGAGCCGTCTTTGGTGTTCAACTGAAGGCTTATGGTCGTCCTCTAGCAAGATCCTGTGTGTGCAAATGGTTGGATCAATCCCCTTCAAGTCCTTGATAGAATATCCAATCGCGCCTTTGTTGGTTCTCAACTTCTCCATGAGCTTGGCGGTTTGGTCAGGGGTCAATCCTGCATTTACAATAACAGGACATTTCTTTTCTGAGTCGAGGAATTTGTACCTGAGAGTGGCTGGGAGAGGTTTTAATTCGGCAGTGATTTGCTCTGTCTAGCTGGTCGTACGGTCCGTATGAATCTTGTACGGGCCGTATGCTTCAGCTTCAGCCTGAGCTTTCGATTCCTTCTCAATCTCAAGCTTCTCTGTTTGAAATTCCTCTGGTCTACGGCCCGTATGATCTGGGTACGGCCCGTATGGCAATCCTTCTAGACAGACAAGTGCTGTGTCTGCCGTGCAAATCATCTCAAGCTCGCTTGTTTCATCCTGCATATTAGATAAGAATTCGAAATGATACCTTAGCGAGTTGTTGACTTGCTTCAGAAAATTCTCTTCAACCAATTCATCGATCACATCGATCATATAACACGATTCGGGTTGAGCGGGATACTTCATTGCTCGGTCGATTTGAAAATGAACTTTCTCATCTCCGATGTTCAAGGTTAAAGTCCCATTTTTCACATCAATCAGTGCCCCCGCGGTTCTCAAAAATGGTCTTCCTAGAATGATAGGGACCTCCTTGTCTTCCTCCATTTCCATCACAACAAAATCACCGGGCACATAGAACTTACCGACTTGAACCGGTACATCTTCTACTATGCCAAGTGGTAGTCTCACCGAAGAATCCGCAAGTTGTAAGGTCATTCGTGTGGGTCTAAGCTCTCCTACACCCAATCGTTCGAAGATAGTTCGCGGCATGAGACTCACACTAGCCCCCAAATCATACAAAGCTCGTCGGATGGTGGCCTTGCCAATCGTGCACGGAATAGAGAACTTACCCGGATCTTCCAATTTCGGTGGAAGTTCACTTCTCAATATAGCACTGCACTGCTCAGTCAATTTCACCGTCTCATGCCCCCCCCCAAGCTTCGTTTGTTGGATAGGATATCCTTGAGAA
Source organism: Carex rostrata (assembly GCF_964058835.1). NCBI lineage: Eukaryota > Viridiplantae > Streptophyta > Magnoliopsida > Poales > Cyperaceae > Carex > Carex rostrata. The sequence goes on from NC_135935.1 coordinate 2,664,449, forward strand.
ACTTAGCATAGGTTGGCATTTGGGTCAATGCCTCGGTGAATGGAATTGTAATGTGCAATTGCTTCATAACTTCAATAAACTTGAAGAACTGTTCATTGAGTCGGGTTTCTGCTAATCTCTGTGGGAATGGGACTGGTGGCCGGTAGGGCGGTGGTTTCTCGGTCACCTTCTTTTTCTGCTTGTCAGCTTCATTCAGTACGGGTCGTACGGGTCTGGTACGGGCCGTATGGTCTGTCTCTTCATTCACAACTTCAATCGGATCAGGCTCTGGCTGCTCAGAAATCACAGGGGTTGTCTCTACGGGCCGTATGGGATTCATATGTGCCATAGGGTCGGCTTCTGGCTCGACAGGCATGGCTGGTCCTTGGTACTGTGTCCCACTCCGCAATGTCACTGCCTTAGCCTCTTCCCTGGGGTTAATCTCTGGTTGGCCTGGTAGCATTCCAGGTTGTGGTGGTGCACCTTGGCTCCCATTTTGAGGTTTGTTTTGGGCGGCCAAACTAGCCAACTGAGCGTTGATCGCTTGCATCTGCTCGAAGAGCATTTGATTCATCTTCCCTTGCTCATGCATAAAGTTCTCCACAGCAGGGGCAACATAGGGTTTAGATGGTCCTGAGTATGGTGCACGGTTGTTTGAGTTATTGAATACAGCATTGTTGTAGAAGTTGCGGTTGTTATTGTTGCTGTCAGAAGGGTTGTTACTGAAGTGTGGGGGATTGTTTTGCTTCCACCTCCAATTCTGTTGTTCAATCGGGTCCTTGGAATAGGTTCGGCTGAAAGGAGGTTTTGGGAAGTAAGATGGCTCATTGTTGAGAGAATTCACTTGCTCAGGATCTTCATCTCTTTGCGCAAGCGGACAATTCTCATACTCGTGTCTATCGTCCCCACACATAACACAAGGTTGTGGTTGCTGATTACCAAGCGCTTTAACACTCATCTTGTCAAAAGCCTTCTGCATGGCATCCATCTTGGCGGTGAGAGTTGTGATCTGATCGACCTCAAGTCGGCCTCCTCCAGTTCCTCAAGTGCTCCCTCGGCCTGACCATTGTTGGTTGGTTGCCATATTGTCAATTAAGTTCATTGCCTCGGTAGCCTCTCGATCCATGAGAGCTCCACCTGCAACTGCATCAACTGAAGTACGAGTGGTATCAGTTAAACCAGCATAAAAAGACTGAACAAGTAACCATTCAGGAATACCATGATGTGGACAAGAGTATTGCAATTCCCTAAACCTTTCCCAGGCCTCATTCAGTGGTTCATCAGGCCTTTGTCTGAAACTGGTCAGTTGGGTCCTAACATTGACAGTTCTTTTATGGGGGAAAAATCTGGTCAAAAACAGTTTGGACAGTTCCCTCCAAGTGGTAATTGAATTCCTTGGTAGTGACCCTAACCATTTCTTGGCTTTATCCCTAAGAGTGAAATGAAATAAAGCAAGCCTAATGTAATCAGTTGTTGCGCCATTGATTTTAATGGTGGCACAACACTCAAGAAAAGTTTGAACATGGGCATGCAGATCCTCATGATCCATGCCATGGAATGTATTTTGCTGGACGTTGTTGACAACGCCCGGATTGAAGTTGGGTTGGTTGCCGGCAACCCTTGGCAATCGGATTGCTCCTCTAACATCTCCTGCTCTCGGGACATTGAACTCTCGCAATGTCATTGGCGCATAGTCTGCTCCTTCATCATCAGAGAATTGATCATGTACAGAAGGATCCTGGATGGGTGGGTCCTGAACGGGTGGATCAGTGATGGGTGGATTAGCTCCGCCGTTATTCATTGTGTCTTGTTCTAGGTCTGTCTGGCCTCTGTTGTCGGCTGGTACGGGCCGTATGAATCTCCTACGGGCCGTACGGAGAGGTGACAGATGCGGTGGTGCTTGAAAGAATGAGTTGGAAGTCTGCCCTTTGCTTCTGAGATGGTAGTTGTTCTTGGGCCGTGACTCTTCCAGTATGTTCCTGCAAATAAGGAAAAAAAAATTAAAATTAAAATCTAGAATCAAGCAAAAATAAGAAAAAGTCTAGAATTTTCGTTGCCTTTCCCGGCAACGGCGCCAAAAACTTGTTCGCACAGAATATATGCTTACAAAGTTTCGGTATAGCAAGCTATACCTTTTAAACCTTTGTTATACTCTGTCAAATCAGATAGGAAGTGTACTATCCTATCGATGAGTATGCTCAGGTATCGATCCACAGGGACGGAAGAAAATGACCAGACTTATCCTAAAATTACTTGAGATTCTAGAAGTGAGAGAAATTGGTTTGGTTTGGTTCTAACAATTCTATCGATTTATAACAAGTTTGAAAGACAATAAAGAGAATTAAAGTTCTTTTCAATTGATAAAAAGGCGTTTCCAGGGTTCAGATTTCATTTATGTTCAGCCCCGAGGCATACGGCCCGTATGGATTCCCATACGGCCCGTAGGGGGCCCCGAGTTAATGCTGCAGCTACTGTTTTCTGTGCTGATGCTGATGTTTAGGGTTTCTATCGACCAGATCTAGATACCTAACCTCAACTTTCGCATTTTGGCCTAGTACCCGATTACCGGACTCAAATACTTCCCTCTTAGATGCGTTAAACCTCAACTTTCGCATTTTGGCCTAATTTATCTAAGTTACTTGTTGGTTTACTAAAAGTATCCAAGGACTTTCGCCTCAAGGAAAGTTTCACCTTTCAGGTACTCCTTGGTTTCACCCTACTTCATATACTTTATTCGGTTGGATTAAATGTCATAGACTTGGCTCCTAACACTTAGATGTGCCCATTCATCTAACGGGATGACTAATCAATTCAAGCAAGCACAAATAAAGCAATCAAAATACTACTCAACAAGGTAAAAACAAAGCATTCAACACAAAATCCAAGTAGCATGCAAACAAAACCAAACTAGAAACTACATCTTAACCCTAGAAACAAAGTAAATTAGCTACTCATGTTCATAAGATAACACAAATAACAAGAGATGAAAGAGTTCATGACAAAACAGTGGAAAATCCGAAGATCCGTTGCAAACTCGCATTTTTCACTTCTCTTCCTCTTCTCCTCTTGTCTTTTGCTCCCAGGGAAGGTTGTCCAAGTTCCCGTCGTGAATCCCCCTTTTTTGGTGTGTAATTCTCTCATTTAATGCCCCAGATCGCGTCTGCAGAGCCTTCCTTTTCGGCCTCCTTGATTTCAGTTGATTTCAGATTCCAGCTGGATTTGCCAATTTAGCGTCGTACGGCCCATAGGGGACCCGGTACGGGCCGTATGCCTGTGCTTTGTCTTGGAGATTTCGTGCCTCTGTTGTGGAATCTTCTGTGTGGTTGGGCGGATCCTGTATGGCCCATAGGGAATATCATACGGGGCGTATGAAAAATTGTCAGATCCAGTTTTTCGCTCTTTTCCTGCAAAATACCAAACAAAACATAGCAGTACCACATTTCTTCGAAATACAAGTAAAAATTCCACGTTTATAGGCTTTAAAACACAGGTTTAAGTGCAAATTAGGGCTGTAAATTAGACATAATATGGAGATATCAAGGTCTATTGTACTTGACGCACACAAGACCAGACATCACACATGCAGTTGGAATGGTTGCGAGATACATGCAGAATCCAACTAAACAGCACATGGGAGCAGCAAAGTGAATTCTTAGGTACATTGCAGGTACAACAAGCTATGGTCTATGGTACAAGGGTGTTGATGAACCGTGTTTGACAGGCTACAGCGATAGTGACTGGGCAGGCAGCATAGATGATCGAAAAAGCACAACAGGTCAGGTGTTCTTCTTTGGCAACAGTGTAATAAGTTGGAGTTCAAAGAAACAGTCGACAGTTGCACTATCTACCGCAGAAGCTGAGTACAATGCAGTAACATCAGCAGCATGCCAAGGTGTATGGTTAAGGCGCTTATTGGAAGAGTTAGATTGTGAGCAGAAAGGTGCAACAATACTCTATTGTGATAATCAGTCAACAATTGCAATTGGTAACAACCCGGTGCATCACAACAGAACAAAGCACATAGACACTCGGCTCCATTTCATACGAGACCTGATTGAGCAAAAGATGATAGAGTTGCAGTATGTGAACACGAACCAGCAAGTTGCAGATGTGCTGACCAAATCACTCACACGAGAGAAGTTCAATTGGTGTCGAGACATGATGAATGTGCTGGACTTTGGATTAAAGGGGGTGTTGAAAATAATCCAAGTCAGCAGCAAAGTGCATAAGATATACAGTTTCTGAAAGTTGCGGTGTAGTTGCAGGTTTATTTTTTGTTAAGAATTAATTATAAATTGGTTGTTAAATTTAGGCAGCATGTTCTCTATTTAGATGTGTGCAGGGAGCAGTTTAGAAAGGGTGGTTTTTATATTTAGTTTATCATGTAGTGGGTAGTTACTAGTGGGTGGTTATTAGTGAGTAGTTATTTTCAGTTCTCTCTTGTACTTTAAAATTCTTTAGAACTATGTAATTTTCTGATGTGTATGAAATAGATTGTGTGTTTCTATTCTGAAAAAATTCCTTCTCTGAAAATACTGGCACAGCAGCACAGTTTACTGATTTTTTCTGTTTTTGATCTATTCCTAGTCAATTACCAACAAACCTTGTGTTCTTTTACTGCTGATAATTCTCCCATAACCCAATACAATACTCCAATTGAAGGTGCTTTGGGAACTGTAGTAGTGTCTCGATATTGCAAGATAATAGCGCATCAACAACCCTACTACAACAATCTAATTGAAGGTGTTTGGAGCATTCTAGTAGTGTCTCCAGACGGCAAGATAATAAGGCATTTACAACCCTAATACAACACTCTAATTAAAGGTGTTCGGAGCACTCTAGTTGTCTCTATATTGCAAGATAATAGGGCATTAACAACTCTACTACAATACTCCAATTGATGGTGTTTAGAGCACTCTAGTAGTGTCTCTAGATGGAAACATAATAAGTAATTTACAACCGAAATACAACACTCCAAATGAAGGTGTTTGGAGCACTCTTGTAGTGTCTCCATATTGCAAGATAATAGGGCATTTACAACCCCAATAGAACACTCTAATTGAAGGTGTTTGGGGCACTCTAGTACTGTCTCCATATGGCAAGATAATAGGGCATTTGCAACCCTAATACAATACCTGAATTGAAGGTGCTTGGAGCACTACAGTAGTGTCTCCAGATGGCAAGATAATAGGGCATTTATTACCCCAATACAACACTCTAATTGAAGGTGATTGGAGCACTCTAGTAGTTGCTCTATATTGGAAGATAATAGGGCATTAACAATTCTACTACAACACTTTAATTGATGGTGTTTGGAGTACTTTAGTAGTGTCTCTAGATTGCAAGATAATAGGTAATTTACAACCGAAATACAACACTCCAATTGAAGGTGTATGGATCACTCTTGTTGTGTCTTCATATTGCAAGATAATAAGGCATTTACAACCCCAATACAACACTCTAATTGAAGGTGTTTTGGAGCACTCTAGTACTGTCTCCATATGGCAAGATAATAGGGCATTTACAACCCTAATACAACACCTCAATTGAAGGTGTTTGGAGCACTACAGTAGTATCTCCAGATGGCGAGATAATAGGAAATTTACTACCCCAATACAACACTTTAATTGAAGGTGTTTGGAGCACTCTAGTAGTGTCTGTATATTGGAAGATAATAGGGCATTAAAAATTCTACTACAACACTTTAATTGATGGTGTTTGGAGTACTCTAATAGTGTCTCTAGATGGCAATATAATAAGTAATTTACAATTGAAATACAACACTCTAATTGAAGGTGTATGGAGCACTCTTGTAGTGTCTTCATATTGCAAGATAATAGGGCATTTACAACCCCAATACAACACTCTAATTGAATGTGTTTTGGAGCACTCTAGTACTGTCTCCATACGGCAAGATAATAGGGCATTTACAACCCTAATACAACACCTCAATTAAAGGTTTTTGGAGCACTCTAGTAGTCTCTCTATATTAGAAGATAATAGGGCATTAACAATTCTACTACAAGACTTTAATTGATGGTGTTTGGAGTACTCTAGTAGTGTCTCTAGATGGCAAGATAATAGGTAATTTAAAACCGAAATACAACACTCCAATTGAAGGTGTATGGAGCACTATTGTAGTGTCTCCATATTGGAAGATAATAAGGCATTTACAACCCCCATACAACATTCTAATTGAAGGTGTTTGGAGCACTCTAGTACTGTCTCCATATGGCAAGATAATAGGGCATTTACAACCCTAATAGAACACCTCAATTGATGGTGTTTGGAGCACTGCAGTAGTGTCTCGGGATTGCAAGATAGTAGGGCATTTACAACCCCAATACAACACTCCAATTGAAGGTGTTTGGAGCACTCTTGTAGTGTCTCTTTATGGTAAGATAATAGGACATTTACAACCCTAATACAACACTCCAATTGAAGGTATTTGGAGCACTCTAGTAGTGTCTCCAGACGGCAAGATAATAGAGCATTTACAACCCTAAACCAACAATTCAATTGAAGGTGTTTGGAGCACTCTAGTAGTATGTCTATATTTCAAGATAATAGGGCATCAACAACTCTACTACAACACTCTAATTGAAGGTGTTTGGAGAACTTTAGTAGTGTCTCCAGACGGCTAGATAATAGGGTATTTACAATCCTAAAATAACACTCCAATTGAAGGTGTTTAGAGCACTCTAGTAGTCTCTCTATATTGGAAGATAATATGGCATTACCAATTCTACTACAACACTTTAATTCATGGTGTTTGGAGTACTCTAGTAGTGTCTCTAGATGACAAGATAATAGGTAATTTACAACTGAAATATAACACTCCAATCGAATGTGTTTGGAGCACTCTTGTAGTGTTTCTATATTGCAAGATAATAGGGCATTTACAACTCCAATACAACACTCTAATTGAAGGTGTTTGGAGCACTCTAATACTATCTGCATATGGCAAGATAATAGTGCATTTACAACCCTAATACAACACCTCAATTGAATGTGTTTGGAGCACTGACGACAGAGAGTCGTACACAAGGGCAGATATGGAACAGTATTGTCATTTCACTGTTTTTTATCATTTGAAAGGCTGAACTTTTAGAAAATCATATCTAATCGTAGAAAAATATGAAATTAATGTCTATTTCATATGTTTTTGAATGCTCTACACAGCTGTGAAATCCATTTTTTAATTTGGTCCTTGTACTAGTCCAGACTTGCTGTTTTGTCAGCAGAGGTCAATTTAAGCATTTTAAATTCATTCAAGGATGCCATGTATATAGGTAAAGACATGGTTTGTCATTTAAACCAATTGAGAGCATTTAGTCACTGTTATACAATAGTAACCAAAGAGAAGAAATTCAAACATCAAGGATTCATCAAAATCATCATTTTAATACATCAAATGACCATCCATGCTAATGTTTGAGCATAAAAATCCTTGAAAGGGTTCAAAGTCATGCTTGAAGAATTTCTTTTCACTTGCATTGGACAGTATCATTAAAGAATCATGGATTAAAAAGTACGAATGACATCTTTTAGTATAACCAATGTCTATTTGAATTTTTAACCTCATCTCTTCACTATTTTATAAAGAAAGGCATCAAAGAAGTGTAATCTTGCAATTTTCAACAGCATAACACTTCTTTTAACTTAATTTCCTTTGTAAAATAGGTTCATCAAGTGATCATTAGGTTGAGGAATCAATGGAGGATACCAGTTGGCTCGACTCCTTGACCCTTGTGTGTTTATGTTTTTTTTACTTTATTATCTTATATTGAATATTTTGATTAAAGTTTCAAATGGATTGGATGTAGAGAGGATACTAGCTGGCTCAACTCTCTACATCTTCACCACTCATCCACCTTAGCAAAGGATTCAAGGGAAGCAAAAAACAAAAGAATGAAAAATTAAGAGAAAATGGGAAGAAACATATTTTTTTTTTGTATTTTTCATAAAAAGGGGAGAAAGAAATGTACAGTTTTGTAGATTTTTCAATTAGATTTTAACAACAAGAAAGGGAAGAACATGTGTACAAATATTGGAGAGTCCTTGGATTTTATCAACTATCATAGTTGCATTTCCTCCTCTCAATCAAACACATATTTTTATTAAACCTCATTGTTTCATCAATTGTAACAAGAGGAAGCTTAGCATCTTTATAGAGAGCTAAAATTCATGGCCATGATTAGAACAAGAATTTTAAGTCTCTTTTTGGCAATAAATAAAAAGAAACAAAGAGATGAATTAAATCAAGCAAAAACGAATAAAAAAGAAGAACAAACAAGAACAATAATTAAAAATAACAAGGAAACAAGATAGATTTCAAGTTCCAAGTAAGAAGCATTATATTCATCCATTGTTTCATGCATACATATCATGGTCATTGAGGTTTTGACATTACATCATTTCTAACTAACTATCTATAACTTGGATTGAGATTTGGGGGTTTCTAGCTTCATTTGAGTTATATGAGGTTTTGACAAAGTTTTGCCATGACACTAGACTTCTAAGCCGAAATTTTGGGCATGTATTTCTCTTCTAGGATCCTCTTTATATAGCCTCAAGACTAGAGCAACACTAGAGCATTTCTATAGCATATTCTTCATGGCTCCATGGCATATGGCATATTCCATAGCATATTATTCAAAGCTCCACGGCATATTCCATAGCATATTCTTCAAAGCTCCATGGCATATGGCATATTACATAGCAATTGGTTGAAGCATAGAGGGTCCCACTGTCGATTTATTTGAGAGAGCGGCTGCCGAATTTCATCTCCAATGCTTGCCGATGCTTTTAATTACCAAGCAATTAAATTCGGCCCATGAAGCCCAACAGCCTCTTCATTCAATTTAATTCGGCAACTCGATTGTGCTTTCTTCGTTGATTTGTTGAACTAACCAGGCGGGCCCATTAATCATTTAATCAAATGAAATGCATAACAGGTAACAGCGCCACCTTGTTTTATTTCATTCATTTATTTCTTTTGAACCCTCTCCATTTCAAAGGTTCATTGGAGTTCTCCATTTCATCATTTTTATTAGAGATCTCCAAGTTTGTGCACCCAGCTATTCATATTAAATGTTAGAAGTACACTATGCTATGTGGCACCAATCAGAATTTGCCATGTCAGCATATATTTCAAAAATCCATAACTCTTCAACCATTTTGAATTAGGAGATGTATAATATATCAAAATTCATGATTTCTCATGTAGAATATTATCATTTATTCTAACATGCCATTATCCATTCATCTTGGAGAGCCATCATGTATTTTTGGCATTTTCCAAGTGTTTAAATATTCTCAATTTCCATTTATTTAATTTGGCACTATTTTAGGGTACAACAGCGCCACAGGTTGCTAGGAATGGTCTTCCGAAGATAATTGGTATTCTATCATCTTCCTCCATATCTATTACTACGAAATCACCAGGTATCCACATGTTCCTGACTTTAACTGGGGCATTTAGTAGGACTCTTTCGGGGTACCTAATAGAGCGGTCTGCTAATTGCAGTGATATTCTCGTAAGTGAGAGTTCTCCGAACCCTAGTTTGTCGAAAACGGATCTAAGCATGAGACTTACGCTTGCGCCTAAGTCACATAATGTTCGGGCGAATTCCGTATTCCCTATGGTACATGGTATTGAGAAGCTTCTGGGATCCTTCAATTTTTCCGGTAACTTGTTAAGCAGCATTGCACTACATTCCTTAGTCAGTGTCACTGTTACGTTACAAAATTTTTACAATTAAATTGAAATGATTTAAAAGGAAGAACCGATAAATTGTGTTAATAAAATGGAAGTTTAAACCTTAATTAAGGTTTCCCTAAATAAGTAAGTTAATTGTGAATTGAAACCGCGTCGAAATTTCGAGATTTCGGAACCTTATGGGCTCAGTGCGGATTAGATTGACCGCAGTGCGGATCAACCTCATCCGCAGTGGCTCAGGATTTTTCTGGAATTTTGACAAAAATATGACTAAGTAGTGAGTGCGGGTGAGGGATCCGCAGTGCGGATTAGTTTAGCCGCACTCATGAATTTCTGTATTGCACTGAATTTTCCTGAAATCGACTAAGTAGTGAGTGCGGGTGAGGGATCCGCAGTGCGGATTAGTTTAGCCGCACTCATGAATTTCTGTATTGCACTGAATTTTCCTGAAATCGACTAAGTAGTGAGTGCGGGTGAGGGATCCGCAGTGCGGATTAGTTTAGCCGCACTCATGAATTTCTGTATTGCACTGAATTTTCCTGAAATCGGCTAAGTAGTGAGTGCGGATGAGGTTGAACCGCAGTGCGGATCAGGTTCATCCGCAGTAGGCTCGGACTTTTCCTGGATTCGGCTGACAACCGACTAAGTCTCGAGTGCGGATTAGGTAACCCGCAGTGCGGATTGGCTAATCCGCATTCAGGGTAATTTTAACCCTAAAACCCAAATTAAACCTTCTCTCTCTCTCACTTCACCATTTTCCCCATTTTCAAGTGAATTTCGGTTAAGAGAGAAGGAAAAGATCCCGTGAGTTTCCGTTTCGTTCAGACTCTCGATTGTTGCGAGAAATCGAGTCTGGAACCGAGAAAGCAGCCGAGGATCTCTCCGAACCCTTCTAATTGGTATTTCTTTCTCTCCTTGTTACTTCGAAACCTCGAATTTTCTCGATTTCTCGGATTCTCGTTTTAAACCCGAGATTTTTGTTCGAATTGCTCAAGGACTAGTTCCTCTACACTTCTTACTAGTTTGTTTGTCAATCTTTTTCCCGATTTCTCCCGATTTATGAAATCTGATTTCTAGGGTTTCGTGCCAAAATTGAAAGTTGGCATAATCGTGATTTGAATTGTTTAACCCGACCAATTAGACTTGTAATCGGTAGGGTTGCCTCCTGATCGTGAATTTTTAGAACATTTAACGGCCGATTTGAGGTTTTGACCAAATTAGGGTTAACCAAACGGTGGATTGAATTGAACCGAGAACCAAAGTAGTGAAACGGTGATTGATGGTCACCAAATGGAGTTTGTATGGTCCCGAGGACCTAGATGAATTTTGTGTGGTTTTAGAGGATTTTGGTAAGAAATAATGAACCGAACGAATTGATACCAAAAACATCGAAATTGATTAGGGAAGGTATAAGCCCTAGAAGTAACTCGAGTAAACCTCTCGACCCTGAACCAATGTTAAACCTAGTATACGTATGATATAGGTGTAGGCTCGGTCGAGCAAGAACTTGCGAGACCATACGAGACGTCCGATCCTTAGCTTAAGCGGTACGCTCGTCAAAAAGGTGCGGGATTCTTGGACTTGTTTGATACTTTATTTTCAGGAATTAAACTGTGTTTTCGTTTGTCATGTTGAATATCATTGATTGCATCACTGAATTGCGTAGAGCATTTGCATAGCCCAATTAAATTAAACTCGAATTGATGTGACTTGAGTGATTTGCATGCTGGTATGGTTATAGGTTATGTTGATCTATTGTGATCTGATTTTGATTGAAAGTCACCACGAGCTGTGTATGTGAATGTATGTGAATGGATTTACGAAGTTAAGCACTTGGATCCAATGAATTTGCCAAGTCGGACTGTATGCTGACTTGGATTCCCAGGATCCTAAATGGCCTTAGGTGAACGGCCCTCGATATTCCCAGTACCGGTTGGGACGAGGGAGGGTGATTATGTTATGAGATGTGTGATTGGAAATCGTGGTTGACTTGTGTAACGTCTATGGCTCGGTAGCATTTTCCTACGTGTTAATGCATTTGAACGGTCGATTGAATATGACGAATATTGGAAACGATTCTAAAGTGGATTTTCTTTACATGATTTGAACCAGACCTTAATAAACTGTTAAGCCAAGCGGTTGCAGATGGGTGTCAGATAAAGGGTCCAGCGGTTGGCCATCTGTAGGTGTCAGTAACCCTACAGATGTGGGTTTGATAAAGGTTCAGCTCGAAAGAACATCTGTAATTGCTACAAGCCCTACTGAACTGAGTTAGGAATCGAGTTAAGCCAAAATATATGTTGTGTTTGAGATTCATCTTGGAAATTCCGTAAACTGTGTTTCAGGTTGATTAACTGTTGTCGAGTAGTGGCATTCTGTTATTTATGTTTTCTTATATAACTGTTTGCATTGTTGTTGTTTGGGTTTCATTATTGAATATAGAGTTTGATTGCAAGTCCAATAATTCAAATGTGGCAAATTCGCACTGAGAATTTATTCTCACCCCCACCTTCCCCGTTATTTTACAGGTATTGGTGCGACTGATTCCGGAGAGGCACGAGAGTAGTAGGCCTTAGTAGCTTACCAGTATATGACCCTAGATATCTTTTGTTGTATAGATTTAGGGTAGGCCTCGTGGTTGGTATCCGGATGAGATACTTTTGTTGTATTATATGCTGACCAGACTGTGTACTCTGATATATATATTAGAAACTTGTTTGAATTGCTTGTTGTTTGGTTTGAAATGTGAGTAGCCTTGTAAGCATACACGGCGTTGTATGCTTACGGCGGGGGACTGTTACGACCCGTGGCCGCGGGGTGTGACAGTCACTCTTGCACAATCTTGTAGCTTCTTTCGATTGGAAATTAGCTCCTTCAAGAATTTGCTATATAGAGGGATACTCGCTATAGTTTCCGTAAAGGGTATTGTGACATGCAATTGCTTCAACATCTCAAGGAACTTAGAGAACTGTTTATCAAGTTTGGCCTTGATTTGTCTCTGTGGATACGGTAGAGGTGGCTTAGAAGGTGATGGTGTGTAGACCGGTTCGTTTCGCTGAATAACGTCATCTTCGTTGGCTGGCTGTCGTGGTCCAGGAGGTTCCTGCGGGTTGTCTTGCGGGTCAGGAGGGGTCGCATGCAGCTCTGGTTCTAAGGGTTTCGGAGGCCGTATGCGGTCTTCTGAGGCCACAGGCTGACTAGGTTTTGCGGCTGGTTGGTTTGGATATGGATGTTCAATATCTTTCGACCATGGTGGATCTACATAATGGGTGTCTCCTCGAGTTGTAATCGAATTACATGCTTGGGCTTTATAGGCCCCGAAGATATACATCAATTGAAGGACTTGATCTTCTAGGATTTCAAGCTGCTGAACTAGTGATTCTAACATCCTAAGTATCGCTTTGACTGCTTGCTCGATATTCAAGTCGAGGAACGATCCTCCGATCGACAGATCTATTGCCCTTTGGTCACATATTCTTAGTTCGTCAAAGAAGGACATAAGTACGAGCCATGGTTTCAGTCCATGATGTGGACATTCTCTCATGAGATTCTTCAGACGCGTCCATGCTTCATTTAGTGTTTCCTCAATCCCCTGCGTAAAAGAAGTAATTTGGTTTCAATATTGCACGGTCTTGGATGGTGGAAAGTACTTGGCAAAGAAGGCCCTTGTCACTTGTGATTGAACCGGCATCTAATGACTCGAGCAATTACAATGGTTGATCTCCCAACGAAAGTTGGAATAAGCGAAGTTGAAGATCATCTTGTGTGACTCCTTTCACCTTGATCATGTTACAAGCGGTTTTGAATATGTTGAGATGGATCTGGGGATTCTCGTCGGGTCGTCCTTCAAACATACTCCTAGTCACCAATCAGATATAGGAGTTCTTGATGTCGAAATTGTTTGCCTCTATCTCGGGCATGATGACGCTAGTTTGATCCCTTAGATCTCGCAGAAGAGCAAAGTCTTTTAGCGGTCGTGACATGTCTATGGTTGCTCATACAGAAGGGTTAGTGATGGGGGGTATAGGAGAACTGCTAGAAGGATCCATGTAAATAGAACTCAAGCTTGTCCATTAGAACGTCTTTAGGGAATATATAAATGTACAAAACTCTTCTCCTATGGAAGAGAATTTACACAAATAATATATCTCCCAAATATAGATAAGAAGATAAAAATAAAGTACTAAAAATAAAAATGCAGAAAAAGTAAAGGTTTTGACCTAGGCCTAGTTATTGTTAAACTTCTAAAGATAGCGCAAATACTATCTATGATTGGAGAATATCTACTCTATCCCCGGTATCGGCGCCAAAAAGCTTGATGACTCGAAATGAGACTACTAACTTTTAGTATATATAAATATATACTTAGTTACCTTAATGCTACTCTGTCGGATTATAAGCGCATAATCCTACCGTGTACAGGGATAGATCTTAGTAGTTTAACAACAATAATACTAGTCTAGGTTCTTCAGGCTTGTTTGGATTGCTTGAATACTAATAAAATAAATAATAATAATAATAATAATAATAATAATAATAATAATAATAATAATAATAATAATAATAATAATAATATCACTTGCAAAGGTCTAAACCAATCAATTTAAGCCATGTTGGCAATCCATGAGATATATAATCACATTCCTTGATTTAATTTGATTTAAAGGCTGAGATTCTGGCATATAGGCATCATGCCTCTCCTGCATGTATGGGAGAGATTCTTCTATCTTGGCATGTAGCCTGGGGCATTATAACTGCTGTGCATCAATCTAATTTAGCTCAGGGGCGCCAGTTGAGGTAGTAGTGCTTTATGCATTGAATAGAACTGGCATATCATGGGCCATAGCTATTCAATTGTCCTTTAACCTTTAATGGGGAGCCAGAATGCATGTACAACATAGCATTAACATGCCTTGAGGAGTATTGGACCATCCCAGTTGTTAATTTTATTTTCAGGATTTACTGCACCCCTTTTTCATGTATATAGAGGTGTCAGAACCCAATTCAAGTGCACTCAGTACACATTCATTAATTGAAGCACTAGAGGGTCTTACAAAACCTTCAACGATCATTTCTAAACATTCAGAGAGCTATGGTTTCTTCTTATTACTCTCGATTTCATAAACCCTATTATTTAGGTGCTTTGAGTTTAGGCTATTCATGACCATTTTCTGTCAAATTGGCCGTTCAAAGGTTGTCGTCTACAGGTGAGAAATTCATTTGTTTTCTCAATTTATCAATTTTCTTTCTAATTTCTCTGTATTTTGCTTTCTCGACTGCCAGAGGGGAGAAGGAAGGAAGAAGAGAGGAGAGGGAAGGCTATCGAGCCGGGCCCGCATGCCAGCTCTCTCTTTGCGATCCTTTCTCTCTCTTGTTGAACTCGGTGTAGCATGAGCCGTGTATAGGCTTATGCATGGTGTACAGAGCACCGAGTGCATATGCCTTGAAGGGGTCATAGAGCACTGCAGCACTGAGACGTTAATCCGCCTTAGGCTCAGTTGGACTTGGCGCATGATAGACCAGGCCACTGATAACTCGGTTTATGCGTTATCCTTTGGTAAACCGAGTTTACTCATCTCTAGGTTCCAACGAAAATAGCCATGGGAGGCTGATTAGTGGGCCCAGGGTTAAGCGCTTTGCTCTGGTGCTCCTATTTACACACAGAAGGGTTAAGGTAAATGCTATGGGTACCCAGAGACACGTGGCACCAATCAGAAGCTGCCATGTCATCAAAACCTTTAAGAATTCATAACTCTTCAACCATTTTGAGTTAGAATCTGTATAATATATCAAAATTCATGGTTTTGCATGTAGCATATTATCATGGATTCTAACATGATATTTCTCATTCATCTTGGAGAGCCTTCATGCATGTTTGGTATTTTCCAAGCATTTTAAATTATTGCCAATTTCTCATTTATTTAATTAGAAACATTTTAGGGTACAACAAGGTGGAAGTGCCTATGTGATCAACTGAAATTCACAACTGGTTTTTAAGTCATGCACTATAGGTGGAAGCGCCTACATGACTCTTATTATCTTCTACCCAAATAATAGCGTCTACATGACCGTCAGGTTCTAATCAGACACTACCACGCAGTAGCATCTACAGGACTTCGATCATGCGCTATAGGTGAAAGTGCCTACATGATCGTCAGGTTTCAGGTTTTAGGTTAAAGATTCAAACATAAGCTACCTCAAAGTAGCATATACAAGACTTGATCATGTGTTATCCGAAAGTTGGTGCCTACATGATCTGACCACACGCTATTCAAAAATTGGCGCCTACGTGATCAACAAGTTCAGGTTCAATACTCAAGCGTGCGCTACCCAAAATTAGTGCCTACATGCTTACGGTCATGTGCTACCCGAAAATAAATGGCGCATGCATAATCATCATATTTCAGAATTAAGGTTCCAGCATACGGTACAGGCGGAAGCGCCTACATGCTTGAAGGTTACCCACCATACTTA
This sequence comes from Carex rostrata, assembly GCF_964058835.1. Lineage (NCBI taxonomy): Eukaryota > Viridiplantae > Streptophyta > Magnoliopsida > Poales > Cyperaceae > Carex > Carex rostrata. Next base: position 2,680,623 of record NC_135935.1, read on the forward strand.
CCGTTTTGGCCTACAATTTATTTATTTTTAAATTAACTCAATTCCCACAAATTATTACATAAAATATGCTTATGCATCATTTTATTGAAATAAAGATTTACAACTATAACTCATGTTTTACCTAAATGCTTTAAAATCAACTATACTTTAACCTAAGGACCATCCTATGCTAAAGAGACCCAAAACATAAATCATAAGTGTGGAACATAATACCTGATTCCATGTCGTTTTTCATTAAATTACCAAAGCCATGGTAGAGCAATCCGTCTCCGTGAGCACGAGACAAGTCTTCAATGGCAAGAAGTCATTCTCACATTTTGTTGTCGGGTTGAGGAATAAGTCTTCCAAGACAACAAGGTGTGGCATTTGAGAAATCATCTCCAAATTTTCTAATTGATTTCTCTTCTCTATTCTTTGATGGTGGAAGAAAAAAAGAGAAGGCACACAAAACTATATTTTTTTAAGAGAAAAAACGTATGTTCAGTTTCTGTGCTTTTCTTGGTTTCCTTATGCCTTGGAGACCAATCCTTATATATAATAACATTTATGGTTATCTGCCAAATTGAGAAAGGTATAATGTGTTGTGCATCAAAAACCGTGCTGGCGCATCAAAAGCTATGCGATTGCATGGATATCCGTGCAAACAGCACAACCCTCCATAAAGGCATATTTCTGACCTCTGAAAATGTACTTTTCTGAATTGCAAATTTCTAAATCAGTTCATCAATGATTTGATCTTTGCCTAAATTGTTCTACACATTTATTGGTCATATCCTAATGAATATATTTATTGTTTATTATCTTATTTGATCACTTTAATTAACAACTATATATGACAGTAAACAATCTATAATTAGATTACATATATGCTCAATATTAGCATTAAATCCAACGAGTTGGACAATAAATCCAACAATATTCTAATTTCTCGACAGCCGTCAACTCAACCAACCACTTCCAAGCAGCCTCTCATGTTTCCTTCTTTGTCTTGTCATTGTTGGTCAATTACTGCCGACAAGTACTCTTCTCCTTCAACTGGAAATATCGTTCATGACGAAATTGTTTAGAAATAATTTATGCACAAATTAACCAATAAATTAAGGACCTCCAACTCTACTCTTTTATCCGCACCAATACTCATCTTCGGTTTAATATCGCTAGATTAGAGATTGATAAATTAGAGGTGGTCATTAAGAGTTGTTGTCATGCGGATATGTCAAGGAAAGATAGGGAGAGAAATACGAAATGGTTTGAATAGGTGGATACCCCAAACTAGGGATGGCAATGGGCCTAACCCATGGGTATTTTGCCTAGTCTAGGCCTAGCCTGCCCGTAAAAAATTAATGGCCCGCCTGCCTGGCCCAATCTGACGGGCTTGAAAATTTAGGCTCAGCCTGTCCATGGGCTTTTCCTCTAGGCCCAGGCCTGCCCGTGCCTACCTGCCTGTGCCCACGGGCTGTCTTACCCGGCCCGGCCCGTCCCAACCCTTTAACATATTTTCATGCATTGTTTAATCCCAGCCATGCAACAGATTCCCACTAATTGTTTAATTTCTACTACAATAGCAAGCTAAAGACAAATAGAAATCACATAAAAAATTAATTTTCAACGAGCTTAAATGATCAAATAGCAAATAGAAATAGAAATCACATAATACTCAACAAGTAACAAATAGAGATAGAAATCACTTAATACAACAGCAACCTAATACACAAGCTTAAATGATCAAGTGACATAAAAATTCAATTCTCAACAGTAAGCTAAAGATAAATAGAAATAACAAAACAACAAGAATTCTCAACAGCAAGCTTAAATGATCAAGCCTAAATCACCTAATACTTCTCTTGCTCCAAGCCATGCAACAAATTCCCACTACTCTTCCTCTTCTTCTATTGCTCTCATCTGTAATAATTAATAAAAAAATAGCACCAAAATAAGTTTATTTATACTAAACAGCACAAAAAAACAGCACATTTGCATCTCCATCAGCACCAAAAAACAGCACATTTACAGCACCAAAAAACACCAAGTTCAAAATTAGTACGAACACAAATAGAACAAGGAACCAACTTTGTACCTGAATGCGGCACTAGAATGTTGAGGCCGTGAGCAGTGAGCTAGACTTCTAAGTTCAGGTCCTCTAAGCTAGACTTCCAAGTTTTATCTATCATGAAAAATTAATAAGGAAAGAGAATTCAAGTTCCAGCAATCAAAGCCTCAATATCAAAGTTTACAAAGACCTCAAGGAAATGTGAGGCATTACACAAACATAACAGCCCAATGTGAGGCATTACACAAACACTAAATTTTACAAAGGCCTCTAGAAGATAGGTAGATAACAGAAAATGTGTAAGTTTTTTTCAATATTTACCTCTGCTGATAGAAGAGCGGCGCAGATAGAGTAGAAATGAAGTGTATATTTTTCGGCAACATAGCAAAAATCATCTGAAATAAAAGAACTAATGGTCTGTGACAATCTAGTAAAGTTACAAAGAAATCAGAAGTAAATAAAAGAAAATTTTCTTTGTGTATCTCACATATATCACCAAGATATATTCCAATTTCAATCAAATAACATTGTGCTTGTCATGATAAAGTAGATGGCTAGCCCGAAATTTCCATTCTATATATATCCAATTATGTCCCGATTTTGACATATAAATTCATAAATTCAAAAGCTACAAAAAAATAAAATCAATTTTACTTCACATAATCATTACCAAGAAAAAAAGATGAAAAACCTAAACCAACTAAAAGCTCTTCATGCAACATTCCTAAACCAACTAAAATTGATCTGTACTAAAAGTGAAATCAGTGAAACCAATCCGATATTTTCTAAATTATTTTCTAAATTATTCTAAATCATTTTGGTATTTTCTAAATTTTTCTAGACCATTCGGTATTTCCTAAATTATTTGGACATTATTTTAAACCATTTAAAATTAAAAAAATTAAATAAATTAAAAAAAAATACCTTGAAAAATGCTGATGGGGTGTGATGGGGACGGGGACGAGCCAGCGCCCTTTGTAGTCAGCCTCTGTTTTCGGAAAAAAAATTTCCGGAAATAGCCTGTTTCTGGAAAAAAAAATTCCGGAAGTAGTCTCTGTTTCCGGAAAAAAAATTTCCGGAAAGGGTATATTTCGAGAAACATTGCTGATGCGGTTATTTTTTGAAATTTAATATTAAATTTGGATATTAATAAAAAATTCGGTCAATTTGGTGTCCAGTAATTGATGTACAGTGCTGTTTTTATCATTACCAATTTACCATCTCTTCCACCAGAAGCTCCCATTTTAAAATCACTCATGTCAACCTGAATTTAAACTTGCATTAAAAGTTTCCACAATGAAGCTATAGATTATTTTCTAGTACCTTATCGTGTAGTAATGTTTGCCTTAATCAAGACTTTTAAAAAACAAAATCTAGAATTGCAAGTTTTCTCCATAACAAGGAAATGGAGAATTTTCCATGATTTTTATAATTTGCCGAAAAAAATTTACATGGACATCAAAGTATCTTTCTTTAGCAATTTGCTTATTCATATCATTTATTTTATCTTAATTTTGATTTCAAGCATATATAGATTATTAAACGCTAGATTCCCAATTAGTTTTTTCATACAATTTCTATGAACTTACAGAGAAGCTTCAAAGATTTTGCAATTTTACTGACTTTTATCAGAGACAAGTTAAATTTTTATGAAAATATACTTCTTGATCAAATTTTACATTCTTTTATATAGAGTAGTGATTTTCTACTTGGTTAAATAAATAGTAAAAAAAAATCATTATAGATTTAAAAGCTAGTCTGCAAGTATGTTTTCATATGAACATCATATCAAATGATTCAGATCAACTAAAATATTAAAGATATTGATCCGCAATATGAACCAATCTGTATTATGCATAATAACATAGCCTCGCTAATGTAATACTGGAGTATATTTTAGTTCATGGTTTATCAAATATGTACGATCTGAACTCAAGACGACAAGTATGATATTATTTTTCATATGGCATTAGAAATGGAGAGAGAAGAAAAATGTGCCGAGAGATTTTAGAAGCAAAACCATATCAAAGGGTAGGCTTCCACGTTATCTCGCCAATTGGATATATGCCTCCATGACTGGGCTGTTTTGAGCAATTTAATTCTCAATCAGCCAAAGGTGTGGTGAGGCATCATTAAAAATAATTTCATCAGATGAACAATTGACGAAATTCTGAATAACATTTACCATTCTAGTAGGAGAAAGAACAATTTGAGATTGAGATTAAAATCAAGATCGATTGAAATCAAGAAAAAAAATATCTCAAATTCGTGTTGCGGCTGGAAGCATATACTCCCCAGGACAAGAAGGGAAGACCTTTTATAGGAGCACAAGAAAAGAAATATAGGCAGCGTTAACCCTAGCCGGGGAATGGTAAAGGCTTGAAGTAGATAGCTGGGCTTTGGCCCATGGGCTAATCTGATGAATCCTTCCTTATCTTAGACATAAGTAAGAAGGCTTGAAAACAAAACAAAACAAAAAAGTAAACAAATACAGCGTTTTTTTTTTGTTGAGTGAAACGTATCGCTGTTTGACACTACACAGTTTAGGGCTGTTTGACTCTACATGATATGATACAATACATCTTTTGAAACAGATCTCATACTAGCGTATAACATGGAGAGCAGTGTTGTAAATAGCGGTGTTATAGCGTTGTGTCGCTATAGCGTTTTCGGACTTTAAACACAAAGTTATGAAATAAAAGTGCGCTATTTCAGCTACAACCGCTATAGCGGTAATAGCAGTTTGCTATTTGCACTACATGCTACGCTCTATAGCACACGCTATACTATATAATCTTTTATTTATAGGTCCAAAATTGTTTTTTTTAATAATAATTTTTATTCAAGGTTCGGATTGTTTTTAATTTTTAAATAGAAAAAAATTGATAATTTTTATAATAGAGAAAAGATATATAGTTTATGCCATGATGCTTAGTTATTTTTTATAGAAAATGATAGATAGTTTATTATATTATTAGAGATATTTTGAATAGCAATTTGGACTTTGTACTGGTTCAATATGAATATCTTAATTCCATAATCAATTTTGAGTTACTTATTACTATGTGAGACTTTATATAATGTTGATAATTAGTAGAAATATAATATTTTTTAAAACAAAAAACACTATATATGATAGCTTTTGCTATAGCTATATATGCTATTCGCGATAGCTTTTTATTTAACCTTAACGTGATGACGCGATAATCGCTATTTAGAACCTTGGTTAAGATACGTATCGGGTAACGACAATATGTATTGATATACCAAACTTTTTTATAATTAAGAAAAATTATAAAAAGAGGAAAACAAAAAGAAAATATTTACTATAAATATATGATAATTTCTAATTTTATCCCAATATTCTAATTTTTAACATATCTTGAAATAATTTGGAAATAGGAAAAAAGTCAGAAAATAGTAGAAAGTATTTGCAACTAATATTCTCTAAATTTTCAATTTTTCTTTTGCATATTCATCTCGATCACTAAATACCCAAAATAATATGTTTCGAGATTTGAGGAAGGTTGAATTGATAGCATGAGACCATAATGAGGGTATTTTTGACTATCGTGAGAATGAATAAACAAATGTAAGACGAAAGAAACATGAAATTTACAAGGCAGAGAAAGAGGAAAAATTTTCTCCATTGTTACTTTTTCTTGGATTTGATTCCAAAATAGATCGAACAGAGAGGAGTCGTTGTTTCCTTTTTTTTTTAGTCTAACGAAGAGAAGCTGCTAAACTCTATTAGCATTAATTAATAAAATCTTACTCTTATGAATGGTCAGATTGTGTGACTTAGAAATGTTTTGAAAAGAAATCCAGTCTAAATAATTTCGACCAGGTTCCAAACCTTTTAAATATTAAGCACATCTTATCCATTAAATATTTTTTTTAACGGGTATATCTGTTCTGCGAGCTTTATTTTTAGTTTAAGGTGATTTTGTTTTACAATTGTTCGTGACATCTTCGTGAATATAATGATTCCAACATTAGCCATGCTTTCTTTACTGTAATTATATTTTTATTGTGCATTTGTGCTCTTAACATATTAAATTCCGAAGTTTTTTTTTTTCATATTGATTGCTTATAACAAGCGTTTTTTATCAATTGATTCTAGTCAAAGCAAACTATGGTGTCTGCTATTTCGTGTTTAGCGTTTTTAATCTCCCCTCAGCACTCCTCCATTGTAGCCAGCGTACCAGTTGTTCATCTTTTTTGCTCTATTTTTTTAATTGATCACGAACTTAAATGGTGTAATGCCCAGTAATAAAACAGAAACAAACACGGATCAAACTCCAAAACTCATTCACGTCGAGAGATACATATATTAGATAGCCCAAAAAAAAATATGTGAATTTTCTGTTGCCTTTTTTCATTCGGTTTATTCTAGCTGGACAAATGAAAAGACAGTGCGTGTTGCCTGATATTAACAGTGATTGTATGGTTTTGACAAATAATTGGTCTATTTGTATTTGATGCTTATCAAGAAAAGTCATCCCTGTGTATTTTTTTTTTTTTTTGGGTAATTAATTTTTTCTCCCGCCTCCTATCTCCCATTCATCTTCAAATCTCTCATAACTGTTAACTGTCTAACTGTCAAAAAATCCTAGTAATTTTGAAAGAAAATCGGCTCTCTCAGAAAACCCTCATATCATAAATTCATAATCTCTCTCGTTAATCCAGTACTTCCTTTCTCGCTCCATGGAAAAAACATAACCTTCCTCCTAAGTGATTGGCTCTCTCTACTCTGCACCAAATCTCAATCTTTGTTTCAAATCTTCAATCTGGTACTTCCAGCAATTCAATTAAAAAAGATCATTTTAATTAGTAATCACAGGACCGGCTTATCATCTGATCTCTCCATTTGCTCCTTATTTCCTTTTGGGTTTCTCCTCTATTTGATTTGTGAGATTTGTGTTATCTATAATCTCTTGGTAAGATTTATGGATCTCGAATTAGAAAATCATGAATCATGTGATTTAGTTTAAATTGAATCCCAAATGAACTATTTGTAATGCCGTATCGTTTCTTTTTAATTTAATAAATTTGTTTACTTTTAGGTTCTTCATTTTTAAGATTCAAAGGGATTATATCCTCGAATCAACTTCTGTTTGCTATTTGGATTTAAATCAATTCCCATCGGACATGCTCATCTGCTACAAACGAGGAATTCGTATAAGAACAAAAAATTAGAGATTTCAGAGATTCAATTTTTTAGAGAGTTAGAGATTTAAAGATTCAATTTCGGAGATGCTTGTCCGCCTCTGGCCATTTTTATTAATAACCCAAAAAAAAAACGTTTTTACCAAAATAACCTCAAATTTTGAGTTTTTTCAAATCTAACCAGACCGCCAGGATCACTGGCGGTCCAGTTCCATACCAGACCGCCAGCAACCTGGGCGGTCCAGTAGGGACCAGACCGCCAGTATCCCTGGCGGTCCAGTATGCTGGCTTATAACCACTCTGTCTCTCTCTCTCCAGCACACAGTATCATTTCATTTGTTAAACCACATAGAAGAAAGAGAGAGCGATTTTGGCGATTTTGAAGCGATTTAGAGGCGATTGCTACAGGTATTTTATTTTTTATTTAATTATTTTCTGTTTAATTTTTAATTAATAATTATTATACCCGCAGTCTGTAAATACTATAAATTAGTCTTTAATTAATATTATAATTAACTTTTAAATTGCAAAAAATAATGAATCTATTATACTGTAATTCTTATGAATTTTTTTTTAAATGTAGTTTGTTAAGGAGAAAATGCTGGTTGCACTGTACGTGGGCGGTAAGCTAATTAAGGGTGTAGAGGGCGTGTATTACTCGAAAGATGGCTCATTCGGCTTGCAGGTTAATGAGAGAGGCACACTCATGTATTCAGGTATTAAGGAGAAGATGCCCCAAGCGTTGATATCAATACTTGCAGCCAACGAAAATTAGCGTTATATGTAAAAAAAAAAAATATAAAATCGGTTAAGTATGCTTGACACATTGACTATTTGCAATTACATGACATGATTACATGAATAATTACAGTATTTGACACTAATATTTTCATATATCATTTAGGTACCATATTGAAAAAAATATATTAAATTAAATTTGATAGAATTTGTTAGATTTCAGACGAGCCTTTGCTGTCCCAAATCAGAGCAAACTCATTTTTGGAGTGAGATATTTTAAGCAAAGAACTTGAATTAGACAATTAGTCGAGCTTATCTTTTTAGCTCTTTTAGCAGAATTTTAAGTAAAATAACTATGCACTTTTGTTGTTTACCAGTATCGGTCATGGTTTGTATTTGTACTTCTGTTACCCATCGAATGTGGTCTAAAATCTGAATTGACACTAATGCAGCCTCATCAATTCAGATTTTACACAACAGTGTGTCTTATGACTACCATATGTTATGCATACCATATCACGTATTTTTATCAAATAAAATCAAGTATTTATATTGCATAAATCAAACACATACACCTAATACAACAAAAATACATTTGTCTTATGCCTATCATGTATTCATATCAAAACTATCAAGTATTCACACTAATTTAGCATGTACTTATTTATTTGATAAAAATACGTTATATGGTATGCATAACATATGGTAGTCATAAGACAAACTGTTGTGTAAATACTTATTTATTAGGTATAAATAATTGATTTATTTGATATGAATATTTGATATGGTATTGCAGTTCTACTTTTTACCTCTCTAATACTTTCAGTGGTACAAAGAATTATTATATAAGCATAAGCATGATTAGTTACTCTTTTCTTATTTTAATTCATAATTTAGTTTATTTTTTAATAGCCTACTCATATATTGTTCAAATTTTCTATTATGCCCTAGCAGCAGCGATCTCAAGTGTGGCGTGCTCGCGAGTGTGCTCGATGGTGCATACTCAAAACAAAAACGGAGACGAAACATGTAATATATTATATTGTTAATAATTGATCTTAACAAAATTATTCATCATTAGACATAATTAATGCGGCTATTTTTATTAATATCCCTAAAACAAATCAAAATTTTAAAAATGCCCCTGCTCCCAATTTTTTTTTAAAAATGCCCTGACCGCCTGGGCTTCGGGCGGCCCAAAAAAGCCCATGAAGCGCCGGCCCAAATGGCGGCCCACAACACCAGTAAGGCGCCCCCCATCTGGCGCCCCACTGCCCAGCTAATAACCCCACCCGTGAGCCGCCCCTCCTCTCTCTCCCCCATTGCTTCTGCCGAAAAAAAGAGGGAAAAAAGAGAAAAAAAGAGAAGAAAGAAGAAGAAATAAGCCGTTCCGAGCCGACCCCTCTCTGCCTCGCACCACGCTCGTCACTGCCTCGCGCCTCGATTCGCTTCTCTCTCGATCGAACAAGTGAGTTTTCTTTTTTTCGATTCGATTAGGGTTTAGGGTTTAGGGTTTAGGTTTCGGTTAAATGTGATTAAATGATGTAATGTGATTCGGTTTTGTTTGATTCGATGTTTAGGGTGAAATGTTAGTAATTAGTTGAATTGATTGAATTGGTTGAATTGGTTCGATTGGATGCTTGAATTAGATGCTTGAATTAGATGATTGAATTGCTTGATTGCTTGAATTAGATGGTTGAATTGCTTGATTGCTTGAATTAGATGGTTGAATTGCTTGATTGCTTGAATTGGATGCTTGAATTGCTTGAATTGGTGCAATTGCTCGAATTTAGGATTATGATTTATGGTAAAATTGCTTGAATGACATATGGTTGAATTTAGGGTTTGTAGTTGTGAATTGTGATTTTTTTTTTAAAATTTAGGGTTTATAGTTAAATTTAGGGTTTATGGTTGTCAATTGTGAATTACTTACAAATTTAGGGTTTACACTTCAATTTAGGGTTGGAATTTATGGTTCAAATGGTTGAACGGCTTAAGAACTTATTTTTTGGGTTTATGATTTAAAAATATGCATATTTATTTTTTGAAAATTATTTTTGTGATAGTTTATAAAAAACATATATATATGAATATAAAAGATTTGAAGTAAAACTAATTATTTTGAAGTATATCAATATTTGTTTAAAAAATGATATATATATTTTTTTATTGTAAGTAAATTGCATCTATATCTCATTTTTTTTATTGTAAGTAAATTGCATGCATTTGTTTACAAAAAAAAAATGCATGTACATGCAAAATTAATTTTGTAAACAAATTGCATATACACCCAAAAAATAAATCCAGAATTGTATATGCATTTTTTTTTGTAAAGTTTATTTATTTTCAACAAAATTAATTTTTGTAAAAAAAAAAATGCGTATGCATGCAATTTACTTACATGCAAAGTGTAAATTAATTGTATATACATGCAAATGCATATGCATGCAACAAAATTAATTGTATATGCATGAACATCATATAAATGCAATTTATTTACATACAATTATTTTTGGATTATATACATGCAATTCTTATTAAAAAAAATTATATAAATTGTATGTTTGCATGTATATGATTTTCAATAAATCTAAAAAAAGTAAACCCAGAATTGTATGTAAATTGCATGTATATGCATTTTTTTTGTTTAAACAAATTGCATAAATTGTATATGCTTCTTATTAATTATGTAAAAAAAGTAAACGCAGAATTAATTATGTAAACAAATTGCATATACACCCAAAAAGTAAACCCATAATTGTATATGCTTCTTATTAAAAAAAATTTATATAAATTGTATGTTTTGATTAATATTTTTTGGCAAATGTAGTATGCCTAGAGTTAGACGGTGGGGAGTACGAGCTGAGCCTGCAGAGGGTGCAGATCCGTGGATCCGAGTGGAGCTGGCACGTCCTCGGTGGATCCGACTGGAGAGGGCCCGTCGTCGTATGATGATACGACTGGCAGGGGTTTTGAGGATCCGACTGGAGCGGATCCGTCGTCTCAGGCCGATTTTCCAGATGGTGTGCATGATCCTGACACATTTAGTCCTCTTCTATGGACCCATCATGTTAAGCACCGCGTCTCATTGGCATCTCTTGAGGTACGTGAATTTTATACTTTAAAAAATGACATTCTGTTGAGTTATTAAAAAAAATGCACGATTTGAGTCTGACAAATTGATAATAAATACAGGACGATGTCATGCTTACGGTGAGGCACCGCAGGTCTGAGATTCTGTACGTCCCCCATAAAGAAATGCAGCGATACATCTTGAACCTCGGCTTGTATCAGCTTGCCACCATGCCGCAGAGTAGGATCGATGTGTCTCTGATGCAGGGTCTAGCGGAGAGATGGCGACCTGAGACTCATACATTTCATCTCCCGGTCGGGGAGATGACAGTCACCCTTGGTGATGTGAGCGCCTTATGGGGTTTACGTATCGATGGCGACCCCATAGGCGGCATCTCAGACCATCCAGAGCTGCAGAGGATGATACCGGAGTTGTTAGGGTGTGATCCGAAGACTCTGCAGAAGAAATATAAGTAGAAGAAGGGGGAGGAGGAGGAGTTTCGTTATTTCGGGTACTGCATTTCTCTAAAGGCACATGTATACGGGGGACGAGGATGGGGATATGGGGGACGATGAGGAGGATTTGGGAGAGGATGCATTACGAGATGTGAGTCCGCAGAGGCGCGTGCAGCCGCACAGGCATGGCAAGGGCGTAGCGGCTCCTAGGTTGTCTCTATCCGGAAGGAGACGAAGATGATGATTGTAGAGTTTTTGTTTATTGTGATATATTTCTGACTGTAGTATTTTGACTCTGGGACTGCTGTATTATGTTGACATTACGTTTTTTTTATTTTATGTTCATGTTGGTATTATGTTGTTTGCACTTTACATTTCATTATTATAACACAGTTCAACAATACAATTAAAGTTCAACAATATAATTAAAAGCTTAACAGTATACTTCAAGTAATTACATTCAAACTAAGAAATTATATTCAAGTAATTACAATTTCTTCACTATTTGCTAGGGTCCTGACCGCCTGGGCCACGGGCGGTCCACTAGGGATGCATATTTATTCGTTTTTTCTCTCTCTCTTCTCACTCCAACATCAGTCTACCTTCCACCTCAAAGGCAGAAAGAAGGGAGAAAGCGCTCAAGGCGATTTCGGGCGATTTTCTGGGCGACTACAGCTACAGGTAATTTAAATATTTTTTAAATTATTTTTTAAATTATTTTTTAAATATTTTTGGTAATTATTTTTTAAATATTTCTTTTAATTATTTTTAAAATATTTATTTCAATTATTTTTTACATATTTTCTAATTATTTTCTAATTAGCCGTTGATTACTGTACAGTTAGTATTTAATTACGCACATAATTAGCCTTCCTAATCAATTGTTGTCACTTGAAACCCTAGTTATAATGGCACCCAAAGTTGGAAAAAATAGAGGAAGAACTGAAACCGAACGCGAAGCAAAAAGAGCACTCATTAATAATTTTTGGACGGCTGAAGCCTACGCGATGAGGAATTTGGAAAGATTGTTTTCACCCAAAAATAAAGAAGCATTTCTGAGCACTCTTGATCCATCAATTAGAAAAATGCTGATGGAAGGCTGGTGGACAGGGTCCCTCCACCTGGATGGGAACAGTGCTGCTTATGTGAGCTGAACGGAGATATGGTGGATATGTTCTTCTGTTATAAATGTGGCAAAGCTGTTCATCCCAATTGCATGGACCCGCATGCAGATCTGCTGAACGACGCTCGTCTCACTACGTGGGAGTGTCCTGCGTGCGTCCGTCGGGCTGAGGAAAAAAAGGGAGCAAGCTCCTCGTCTCGTAAGGCTTAGACCCCAATTGTATGTTGTTGTAGTATTTTATGTTTTAACTGTAACGGTTTGTATAATTGATATTTGAACTGGTTGTTGCTGTATGAATTTTATGTTACCTTATTCTATGGACTCGACGGTACTGTATTATTTAGTAATGTATTTGAATTTTAAATTCCTGGATTTATTATGAATTTTAACCGGTTTTTCTTCACAAAATTCTTCAAATCAAAATTAATCTATATAAAAAAAAAAACAAAAAAACCATGGGGCGCCCTTAGGGCCTCACTTGCCTTATGGGGCGCCCCAGGGGGTGGCGCCTCACAGGGTATTTTGGGCCGCCCTGGGCCCAGGCGGTCAGGGCATTTTTTAAAAAAAATTGGGAGCAGGGGCATTTTTAAAATTTTGATTTGTTTTAGGGATATTAATAAAAATCGCCGTAATTAATGGCACTTATATCCAACACTTGAACATGTTGTACGAGATGTGTGTGTTCAATTTTTTATCTTGCTCTATATAGAATGCATGTAATATGTAGATATTGTAAAAGTATATTTAATTAGTGAATGAAACAAATGTGAATGTAAATAGTGTCACTTTGAACACATATCTTGTTGAAATTGAAATGAAATAAATATTTTCAATATCATCTAATCTAATGTCATATGAAAAAATATATATATATATAAATTATTAGATACAAATACTAGACATATGAACTATTTACATTTGCTCATAAAATAGTGTCACTTGACACATAAAAATATATAAATTCTTATTAAATAGTGTTTATATATTCCATGATAAGTTTAAACTTAAAGATTATTAAAATAATCAAAATAATAATTTTCAATTGATCTCCGTCTCGAGCAACTTTTTATATTATAAAATCAGACATTAGTTTCGTAACTTGTAATAGATAACATCACATTAGGGTTGAAAAAAAAAGTAGCTCTTAGTTCGATTGTGACTTGCATCTAATTCGCTCGTTAACAGCTTGTTTGTTACTGGACCGAGATGTTAACGAGCTAACTTGCCACTAGTTCGGTTCAAAATTAATGAGTTTAAGCTGGAACCTAGCTTGCTTGTCAGCTCGCAAGTTAGCTCGGTTAGGCATCAAATTGTGAATTTGTATTAATGTGTGTGCATTTTATATTGTCCAACTCGGTTCAGCTCAGTCCAAAAAGTTTGTAGAATTTATTTTCTTTCTAAAACAAGATCCAATCAAACTCAGTGAGTTAGCTCATCAACTTGCAAGCTAGCTTGGTCTAACTCATGACAATTTCAAGTTAAAATTTTAGCTCGGACCCTTAAAATCAACTTGCTCGTAACTCAGACAAGTCAACTCGTGACGAGTTCAAACTAGACCTAGCTTGTGACGAGTCAGCTCGTTGGCACCCCTACATCACGTCATGAAACATAGCTGATAGTTGACACTAGTGTACCAAATTAACATACTTTCCTGGCTGCTGCTTTGACGATTTTACAGTGTGGCTATGTAAATGTATCCTTTCTAGACATCTAAGAAATACATATGATACCCATACCATCATTCAGCTTTTGTGAATTTGTGCTAAATCGAGGGATTGTATTTTTTTTATCAAAATGAAATGAGCAATTATTTATTTTTAAGAAGAAAAATGAAAATAAAATTGTCCTCCTGTTAATGGTTAGGCCGGAATCAACTGAAAACGCGCCATAAAAAATAAGAACGCTGTTATAAAATTATAATCTATGTTTAGTACTTGCATAAACCAAGTAACACTGTAGGAGAAGGAACAATCATAGTTTAGCTCCGCCATAACGTAGTCAATCTCTGTCTCCATCTCTCTCTCGCATTCGAGGCGAGATTTAATGTTATAGTATAGCACTCGGACGAATTATAAGCCATTGGTGGAGCTATCACCTGTATCCTGAGATCTGATCCAATCCGGGAGTCGGCTGTCACATGCTCCGATCGGATCAGATCGATTCGGGTCTTGTGACTAGGAGAGAAAAGGAGGTCCGGATGAGAAGAAGGCCGTTCGATCTCAGGCGACCGTCAAGGCGGCGCTGGTCCTCCTTCCCCCACTCTCTTTGGCCATGGATCATCGTTGTTGGATTCGTGTTTCTTATGCTTATTATTCTTCTCAGCCGCGACCACCGGCAACCCCGATCCGACCCGTCTCTAAATCAGGTCTTACTACGCCCACACTCTTCTATGAAACATTTTCGCATTTGTTATCTTTAAACATGCTTAGGATTGTCATTAATTTCCCTCTGAGACGAATTATTAGAATAGGCATGTGGTTACAAGTTTGTATTATCTTCGCAAGTAATTATTTTAGACTTTCTGAGCTTGGAAGTTGGAATAGAATTAGGTGAGGTAATTTGCAGCGCACAATTAAGTTAGGCTTACAGTTATGTAGGCAGCTTATTAAAGCACCACAATCATATTCATGCATATCGTCTTCTTATACTTGAAGAACACAAATAGATTATTATATCAGCTAACTTTTAGTTGATTAACGAGGCACGGTTGTCGGTAGTAATTTGAGATCCTTTTAAATTGAGTCAGAAGTTAACTAGTAGTTTTCCAGTGTGTGCTTAACTACTTATTCTGGGAGCAGTAGTTTTCCAGTGTGTGCTGTTGGTGTTCTATTCAATGCATGTAAAAATATTGGTACTGGACTGCTGATGAATTTTCTATATTATATGAAAACTTTGCTTGGCTATGCATCAAGTAACATCTTTGATTAGCTTCCATAAGAACATCCTTATAAGCTTGTTAGTAATATGCCCAAGTCAATCTTTTACAAAAAAAGCGTTTGTCATATTTTTCTACAACACCTTAATTTCTGAGCTAATCTAAATTCCTCGTGTACATGATTATCCAAAACTTGTTGCTTTAATTCTAACTCTTTTCATGCATGATTAAATGTAAGCAGAGCTCAACTTTTACAAGTCTGATAGAAGGTCTAAACATAACAGACGAGATGCTGAGCCCATATTCTTTCACCCGGCAGCTGGTGGAGCAGATCTCTCTGGCCAAGGCCTTTGTTAGCCTTGCCAAAGAGAGCAACCACCTCCAATTTGCTGCTAACCTCACTGCTCAGATCCGCCGGTCTCAGTCTTTCCTGTCTCTCCTTGCAACCGATGCCTCCCACGTCAGAACAGACCAATCAGAGCAGGCCATACGTGACATGGCCCTCCTTTTGTTCCAAGCACAGCAGTTACATTACGACACCGCTTCCATAATCATGAAACTAAAAGGGCAAATACAGTCACTTGAGGAGAAATCAAAATCTGAAGCCGATAAAAGCACCAAATTCGGCCAGATTGCTGCAGAAACCCTCCCGAAAGGGCTGTACTGTCTTGGTGTGAGGCTAACCATGCAGTGGTTCAAAAACCCTGCACTGAGTAACAAGTTTCTGACAGAGGGGCAGCATTTGTCAGACAAACTAAGAGATAATAGTCTTTACCATTTCTGTGTTTTTTCAGATAACATATTGGCAGTATCAGTTGTGGTTAATTCCACAACTAAAAATTCAATAAATCCTGAAAGGATTGTGTTTCATTTGGTCACTGACGAGGTGAACTATCTGCCTATGAAAGCTTGGTTTGCTATGAATAATTACAAAGGTGCCACTGTGGAGGTCCAGAAGGTGGAGGATTTAAACTGGTTGAATGCATCTTATGTACCTGTCCTGAAGCAGTTGCAGGATGCCGAGACACAGAGCTTCTACTTCTCTGCAAATGGACAAGGTGCGACACCTATCAAATTCAGAAATCCTAAGTACCTGTCTATGCTTAATCATCTGCGATTTTACATCCCTGAAATCTACCCTGATTTGGAAAAGGTGGTATTCTTGGACGATGATGTGGTGGTCCAGAGAGACCTTTCTGATTTATTTACAATTGAACTAAATGGAAATGTGATGGGAGCAGTTGAGACTTGTATGGAGACGTTTCACCGATTCCATAAGTATCTGAACTATTCCCACCCCTTGATTCGGGCACATTTTGACCCCGATGCATGTGGCTGGGCATTTGGCATGAATGTGTTGGATCTTAGGGAGTGGAGAAAAAAGAATGTGACAGGTATATACCATTATTGGCAAGAGAGAAATTCTGATCACACACTGTGGAAACTTGGCACATTGCCTCCTGGTTTGCTAGCCTTTTACGGTCTGGTCCAATCCTTGGATCCCAAGTGGCACGTGTTAGGTCTGGGTTACACGAATGTGGACCCGAGGGCAATAAAGGAAGGAGCAGTGTTGCATTACAATGGGAATTTGAAACCATGGCTTAAGATTGGAATGGAGAAGTACAAGGGTATGTGGGACAAGTATGTTGACTACTCTCACCCACTGTTGCAACAGTGCTTGGTGCATTAAATAGGTTTTGGGTGTATTTCTTTTCCCTCCATTTGAAAGTTGACAGGTATTGGTGAAGGGGTTTGGCACCTAAATAGAAAAATTTCCTGGGACCAATAGATTAGATTGGTTTTGATGCACGTCCCATGGAACCATTGTTTAGTTTATTTATGGTGTTAGTATTGTTCTATGGAGGCTCATCCTAATGGAAATTATAGTTGGAAACAGCAAATGGTGTTTCGCTTTGTAAGTTGTGGGGGCAGCGCCAATGCAGTTGATTTAGCCCATGCTGATTGGTAGCTTCGTAGTATTCCATATCAAAAGAAATTGGTTGAGGATAATTTATAACATTGTTGATCCTCTGACAGGTAGCTGATTTTTATTTATATTGAATTTTGTTTATTTATCACAAAATTTTCCAATTATGTGTATTATTATTGTTAGTGTTATTATTTTTTTGAAAAAGCTGACATTTGTACTATTCTTTAATGAAAATATTGTTGCCATCAAAGTGACATTGTTTTGAGTATCAGGACTGTAAGGGTGATATATTGAATGCAATGCTATGAACGGTATTTTATTGTACCAGCAACACAAATGAGTGAATAATAATTCCAAAACTAGAATCTACTTTATGATGATCTTTTGATAAAATTGCCTTTGCTTGTGTTTGAATGTTTATGCATCAAAATTACTAACTTATCTTTGAACTCCTTGCACCAACAGTAAGTGCATATTCTTATTTGTATATTCCAAGGCGTAGTTATTTGTATGATGAACCTCTTAGCCAATATTAATTGTTTATGGAGTAGCTGATTTACAGCACTATAAGGCTTTTCTTATTGCTTGCTAGCCCAATTTGAAATAATTTAACTGAAATCAACAGATGCTTGCTCAGTCGGAGCCTACTCAGAATCGTATACATAAACATGATACAAGGAACAGATGAAAGTCTAATGAGTTGGGTTTTTTAGTAAACAAAGGAAACAGTTCCTGCGGCTATCAGTACCAGTGTTTTAAAAATCGGTCTATTATTTGGTTGAAAACCGAATAGAAAATTAATATTCAGTTCAATATTTGGTTTCGAATATTCGGCCGCATATATTTTTCCACAAATTATCTATTCGGTCAAATTTTTCCGAATACTGAATAAGAATCCGAATAGAATTCGAATAAGTTATAATTTAAATTATTTAATATTTTAATTACTTTCTCCTCTCCTGTGCGGCTAAACGCCTAAACCTAACCCTTCTTGAAAATCAGTCGACCAAACCTTAACCCCTTTCTCATCCGAATAGAATCCGAATAAGTTATAATTTAAATTATTTAATATTTTAATTACTTTCTCCTCTCTTGTGCGGCTAAACATCTAAACCTAACCCTTCTTGAAAATCAATCGGCTAAACCTTAACCCCTTTCTCCTCTCCTGTGTGGCTGTGCAATCAATTACCATCGTCAGTCACCAAGTCATCAGATCTCCTTTGCCTGCCTCCTCTCCACTCTCAATCACCAACTCACCATCACCTCAGTCACCAATCGTCGATCGCCTCTCCTTCGTCAGACCTAGCCCCTCTTTTCCCAGTTGTCTGCAATCAGTTACCATCGTCAGTCACCAAGTCATCAGATCTCCTTCGCCAGCCTCCTCTCCGCTCTCAATCACCAACTCACCATCACCTCAATCACCAATTGCCGATCGCCTCTCCTCCGTCAGTCCCAGCCCCTCTTTTCTCGGTTACCATAATCAGTCACCAAGTCATCAGATCTCCTTCGCCGGCCTCCTCTCCGCTCTCAATCACCAACTCACCATCACCTCAATCACCAATCGCCGATCGCCTCTCCTCCGTCAGTCCCAGCCCCTCTTTTCTCGGTTGTCTGACTTCTCTCTGATGTATTAAACTGATGAGTTTATTTTGCTCAACATGTGATGGATTTGTGTATAATTCTAATGGCAGATTATTTTGCTTGTGATGAGATTATACACAAACTGATGAGATGCCTCTGATGTTTTATTTTGCTCGTTCTCTCTTTTTATTATGTTTATCTATGTTTATCTATGTTTATCTTTGTATACAAATTAATACGAGTTTTCATTTGAAAATCCAAATATATGAATCCAAATAAAAATCTGTATAAAAAGCCGCATACTGTATATGCGGTATGCGGTGGCTTTTCGAATACCGAATAAGAACCGATTATTAAAACACTCTTCATTCAGTAAAGCATTTGCCAACGAAGACTCATCTGTACTCTTTATCCAATCCCATTTAAAGAAATAATACATTGAATGAAAACAAAAAAAAAAACAGCTTTCAATAAGAGTCATCTATAAAGCTAACCGGTAACAACAAAATCTCTATATATAAAAATATTTTCTTCTGTAACTGTGAAATATGAGTACTCTCTTGGAACAAGATAAGTAGCTAGACTGGCCTCTGCAATGGTGGCAATCAATGTTTAGTGAACATTCCCTTCGTCAAAGAAGAGAAATCAAACTCGCTAAGAGACTGGTTTGGAGTTGTAGATGGAGATGGGGATGCTGATGGTTGACCCGTCTGGCTAGTAGCCAACCCATTATTTGGATTATTCATGGTGCTACTGTACAAGCTGCCAAGTAACAATAGAAATAGACAATCAAAATTATATATGCTAACCAAGCTCTATGTGTGTGCTCATTAACGTCGCTCTGTGTGTGTGTGTGTGTGAGAGAGAGAGAGAGAGAGGAGGGGGCTTACCCGGCTGTAGGAAGGGAAGCATAATTTCCTGGCGGAAAGGCCTGCAAAGGATATTTTATTTCATTAAACTAAATCAAGTTGCTGTAGCAACTAAGAAAGGAGAGCAAAGACGACATTTTATATATATATAGAGAGAGAGAGAGGAGGGTTCCAATGCCTCATTTTTTTTCATACCTCATATTTTATATTTTCGTTTTCAAAGTCCAAATTGTCGATCCGAACCGTTCAACAAAATATTTATACTAAAATATGTATGGAGATGAAATTTTATATTTTTTGAAATTTTTTTGCTATTTTTTAAGATAGGTACAAAATCACTGTTTTTGAACCGTTCAAAAAACAGTGATTTTCTACCCATCTTAAAAATAGTAAAAAATTTCAAAAATTATAAAATTTCATCCCTAACCATATTTTAGTATGGATATCATGTTGAACGGTTCGGATCGACAATTTAGACTTTGAATATGAAGAAAATGAAGATATAAAATATGAGGTATAAAAAAAATGAGATATTGGAACCCTCCTCATATATATATTATATAGAGAGAGAGTGGCTAATATCAAAACGTTGGCACCACGCCTCCCGTGCAACCAAGTCATTTTCCGATTTTTAAAGTTCAAACGATCGATCCGAACCGTTAGATGTGTTCTCCATATTAAACTGTGCTTGGAGACCAAATTTTACATTTTTTTGAAATTTTTTACTATTTATCAAGCCAATTTGAAAATCGCCGATCCGGTGGTCCAGAAATTTTTACTTTTTTACTGTTCACCCGTATTTTCAGATTTTCAAAGTGGCTTAATAAATAGTAAAAAAATTCCAAAAAATGTAAAATTTGGTCTCCAAGTACATATTAATATGGAGAACAAGATGAACGGTTTGAATCGGTCATTTGGACTTTGAATTGGTGATTTATGGTCCAATGCACAAGGAAACCTATGCATTGCAATGCACCATAGCCTATCTCTCTCTCTCTCTCTATATATATATATAAAAAAAAAACAGATGTACTCATTCCACAATCTTGGTTAAAGCAGAAGGTGAAGGCTTCAGGTGAACAAAAATTTACCTGGACCTGGGTGACAGTAGAAGCAGATGTAGTCATTCCAGGGAGCGGAACCCCTGGATGAGACATGTTGGGCCAGTTTGGCAGAGCAAAACTGCCATTTGAATTTGATGCAGCCGTGACAGAGATAGGATTATCTGTCTTTTGAGATTTTGTAGCAGCCAAGAGAAGGGCTTGCTGTTGGCTCAAATATGCTAGCTGCTGCTGATGCATTGCGAAAGGAGACACCGTACTGGCCTACAATCATTTCAAACATATTAATAAATTTCGACAGCTCCAATCACAAACTGCAATAGGGAAAAGAGCCAAACAAACCTTGTCAAAGAGGCTCAATATGTCATCTTTGAGATTCTTCTGTGAATTTGAAGGAACTGAAGTTGTTGACGGAGCAGCTGGAGGGTCATTAAACAGGTCCTCGATGGTGGATGTGCTTTTTGCATTCTTATGTGAATTTTCTGGAATTGATGTTATTGGTGGTGCTGCTGGTGAGTTGTTAAATAGATCTTCAATGCTGGAGTTACTTTTGTTATGTTTACTTTCTGATTCAACTTTTGCACCTTCCTTCTCACTTATTGACTCTGCAGCTGCAAAATCAATTGAGACAACAACAATTTATCAGCTCCTTAGAATATAAATTACTAGTAGCATGTGAGAATCAAACGTGGTATCTTGACTAGTATTAGATGTCTGAATTATTTGGATGCTGCGTAGCATGAAAAGAGTAATTACCTTGAAAATTAGCCCATCCGCTATCATCAAATGAAGAACTCTGTTCCACTTTCTCACCAGAATCATGAACAGAAAGCTCACCAAATAGGTCAATTGTCTGATCTATCACCTTAGGTGGTGTATCTGGACCATCTATTTTTGCAAGAGGCGCATTGAATATTTCTGAAGCACTTATTGATGCAGCATTCTTCGATGTAACCGCTTGTTCTTCTCTATGTTCAGAGGATACCTATTAAAAAATTGAATAATATCAGTACTAACAAAAGATTGGATACTGTAAAAATGCGAATATGAATGTTAAATTACTAGCTTTACAAATTACCCGGCCTGGGAAGGGTATTTTAGGAACTAAAGTATTCTCTGTCTTCTGGTTTGTCGGGGGTGAAGTTGTTGTACTTTGCTTCTGGACAGATCTAATAGTAACTCGTGATCCATTATCAGATTTGGTCTCTAAATTGGAATCACTTGGTTTTGGCTCCTGGAAAGATGGCGGAGGCACCTTACCCCGGGAGACCCATCTCTTATCTTCATACCTGAAGTGGTGAGAAACAAATTTTACATTGCAATGAAATACATCACAAGAAAACAAGATGGAGGAGTTTAGTAAACAAGAAGGTAAACGGAACTCATTGAGACAATTCTTACTTAGCACGTATAAAGTTTTCAATTCCAACTCGATCGTAATTTGGAGGTAGTTCAGCTTCCCAGTAGTTATTTGCAACCTTATTTCCCATTGCTGCAGAATACACATTCAAATAGTACTTTAATCAACTTGGTATATTTTCCATTTTCAGAGAAATAACTAAAACCAAGTGACAAATCAAAATGCTGGACCACAAGAAAAGAAAAAAGATATATTGGTTATCTATTGTAAAATTAGAAGGGTTAAGCAGTCACAGAACTTACTTTGGATAAAAGCAACCTGCTCCGGAAGCCATGTGTCAAGTCTTACCGATCTTACCTATTGTTAAAATATTACCATAATTAATTAAGAAATAATTATTTTTTGTACATTTAAAGAAAATGAAGTTATCAATTTGGATCCAATTGAGTTCTATATTTCAAATGAACTCTTCATCTATTTTAAAGCCCTTACACCTATTTTGAAATTTTTAAACAACAATTTTCCATAAGAATATCTAATAGGATAGAAAATTAGCCATATTATCTTACAATCAGCTTATAACAACATGGAGGCTCTTAGAAAAATTCCACTAATTACACGGTCATATATATTTATATTTTGATCTGTTCAAGTAGCACCTCACTGCCAATCCAAAATTCCTGCTATCTAATTTTACCATCCTTAGAGGAACAAGACTTAGACGACACATGTTAGACATGGTAAATAATCTAGTAAATAAAAGAAAAAACCTTGGAAATGTGAACTCCCAAGCTACGATGGATACCAGAGCATTGCATGCAAATGAAGATTCCTAAATTGACACTTGCCCATAGTGGCCTCCTGACAGCCATCATTAGATTTACTCAATAAAAGCAGTATGTGACACTCTGTTATTTTATTTTTGTTTTGAGGAAAAACAAGCTGCAAAATTTTGGCAAAAGAAGTATATTCAGGTGATTCTTACTTGGCTTTGCAATCTGCGCATTCTTTATTGTCTGGCAGTTTCAGAAGTCCTTCCAATATCTGCTCATCATTCAATTTAATTCATAAGAAACGAAGAAAAATAATTATATCTACTATCGTATGGAGAATGAACATGAGTTCCGGTCCTGGAATAAATTTGTAATTGCTATGGTATTTTTGAAGAGTTATTCAAATTAAAAATGTTGACCATTATGACTTCAAATAAAAAGGTAAATTTTTTTGAAAGCTTTTGACATGGATAGCTAATTAAACTTAGTCAGGCTTTAACTGGAATCAATTGTAATGTGATTATGGTCCTAAAAGTAATAACACAATGAACTGAATTGGTTCCCAATCAAATAAAAAAGAATATCTTTTTAATCTACTGAATTCGCCGAGACTGAATCAAAAGATGCAGAGTGAAATCAAAAGAAGAATATAAATCACCACTGGAAATTAAACGGTTGGATCTTAAGACTGAGCAGTGATCCCCAAAAGAAAATATTAACTCATGAAAATGAAAATTTAAATTGAAAAAGAGGATGTGGAGAACAGTATTGGAAAAAGTGAGGAGAAGAAAAAGAGACCTTTCGGTGCTTGTCATTAAGTTCTTTGGAAACAGATGCCTTCTCGTTCATCCTTCCTCCTCCCTTCTTCCGGATCTCCTAGTCCCAAACAATCAGAAATGGAATTGGAATAGACGAGATGAAATTCCCTTCTGTTACGACTGAATGGAGGAGGAGCGAGAAAACCAAAAGCGGGTCGGGGAAGATCCGTGAAACCTAATCAAATCCACTATTTAGAACTCGCTGGATCTCCTCCTCCCTCTCTCTTCTCTCTCGCCCTTTCCAAGTAGATGTAGAATGGACTTCCACCTCTTTTTGACGATACAATCGCGTCAGCGTGTCATCAAATCATAATCTCTCATCTGCTAATTGTTGCTGACGCTTGCATCTGTTCCGGTATTCAGATCCTCCCCGGTACCGTAATAGGGAATCTTTTAGACTTATTGTATCTCGACCGTTCTTTTTTAACTTGGCACGAATCTCAAAGCCAAATAATACAGCAGCCCGAATCTCACAGCGAATGGAAGATAATCTCAAACCGTAAAGTGAAGGGAATCTTTTACAATATTGGAGAGAATACTTGTCCGTTCTGTTCCGTTCCTGAAAAATGGAAGTACA
Source organism: Carex rostrata (assembly GCF_964058835.1). Lineage (NCBI taxonomy): Eukaryota > Viridiplantae > Streptophyta > Magnoliopsida > Poales > Cyperaceae > Carex > Carex rostrata. The sequence goes on from NC_135935.1 coordinate 2,705,075, forward strand.
TGGCCAGGCTTAAGGCTTTTCGTTTACCACCAAATTGTATCAGATTAGGCCCATTATTGAAGAAGCTCATATTGTAGAGAAAAAAGTGGGCCGTTGTATCATAAAGCCCAATTTTAAAAAATATCGACAAGTTTGAGCGACCCAAACAGGTCTTAATCCCCAAGCTAGTGTTTAATATTTGGATATTGGACTGTTGGATGGACATGGGAGGTTCAATATTTGATCGGAACCGTTCGATCTGCATAAAGATTTGTGTGCACTTGATCTGTGTGAATCTCGAAGCTACATATGTGCATCTTAATGCATATCAGATATTGAATAGAATTTGATATGGTGTCCATCCGACCGCATCGCCATTTAGCGATAAATAGAAGAATAAGAAAACGCTCTCAAAGTACTTCTGACAGGTTAAAAGCTACAAGCATAGTCTGAATTAGGGGTTTAATGGGCGGGCGGGTACGGGTACCCCGGGTATATCCGGGACGGGTACGGGTACGTCTCGGGTACGGGTAGGACGGGTACTGGTGTGGTCGGGTATATTTTTCAAAAACCATACCCTACCCGTCCTATACCCGTACCCGTGTACCCTTGACGGGTAGGGCGGGTATGGGTTTTTTTTTTTTTTTTTTTGCTTTTTTTTTTCTGGTTTTTTTTTTTTTTGGCTGGTTTTTTCTGGTTTTTTTGTTGGTTTTTTTTTTTTTTTTTTGCTGTTTTTTTTCTGGTTTTTTTGTGGGAGGGAAAAACCGAAATTTTGAATTTTGAATTCGGATGAACAGTGGTCGGGTATCGGGTACTCGGGTATTAGGGTACGGGTATAGTCGGGTACGGGTATGATCGGGTAGGGTATGGTTGAGTATTGGTTCAAAAAAACGGATCCGGTCCGGTTTTTGCTCGTACCCGCGTACCCGAGTACCCAACCCATACCCGGGCTCGGGCACGGGCGGGTATGGTCGGGTATACCCGACCCGGGTATTATTAATACTCTAGTCTGAATTGCACAACCATTAGTTCTTACCGTAAATTTGTACCGAGTACTGGAATAATAACGTCTATAAATTTTAAACTATTTTATATCCATTTCTGAAGACTCCTGGCAGTCAGGCATCTTGTGCAATATTTCTCTGCTTGCCATTGTTAATCACAAATGCAGACTATAAACTATTGTGTTCAGATAATTACGGGGCTTTCGTTAACAAAGTGTATAATACCTATACTAGTATCATACCTGTGCGTTGCAACGGGAATATATTATAATAAATAAATATATCAATGAAAATAATAATTATCTAAAAATTAAGACACACGTTAATAGAAAATTTATATGATTTTGTATTTTTAATTAACTTTAATCGTGATCTCTAATAACAATTTGATGATGTGATGATTCTTTATTTTTAAGTACCAATAATATCAAATAATAGCTCGATTCGAATCTAATATCAAATATCATACAACAATTCAATATCGACATATAATATGATATAAAAAACATAAATAAAAAGTGTTATCATGTGTATGTATAGGATATCTCCATTCTATTATTAAGCACGTTGGGTGTCCGATCCGCCAACGGCTACGATTGAAAGATGAAACTTCGGATTTGATCTCAGCCCTCCAATTACATAATTTGTCTTTTTTTATTAAATGCATCTATTTTATGTATAAAAATCTAAATTTAGTTAAAAGTATACCCACCACATGTGCTACCACACGATATGTTACAATTAAAATTGAACAAATTCTGAAATTTAGCAATATATTTATTCATTTCATTATTTCTTTGTTTCTATATTTCTCATCTTCAATTGAGAAGACTCCACCTTCCATTTTCTTATTTCTTTGTTTCCTTACTTTTTCTTCGTTTCTATACGGATCATAATGGAAATCAATTTTTTTTTTTTATTTCCTTATTTCTCTTTCTTTGTTTCTATACATATTGGTGTGGGCAATTTAAAATATATCTTCAATATATAATATATCAATGTGCGTGTGTGTGTATTCTAAATTAGAAACAAAGAAGAAGAAGAATAATACAAAATTGGAATGTGTGTAAGTATATATTTCTCTTATAATATGTGTGTATATATATATATCCTATACATACACATGATAACACTTTTTATTTATGTTTTTTATATCATATTATATATCGATATTGAATTGTTGTATGATATTTGATATTAGATTCGAATCGAGCTGTTATTTGATATTATTGGTACTTAAAAATAAAGAATCATCACATCATCAAATTGTTATTAGAGATCACGATTAAAGTTAATTAAAAATATAAAATCATATAAATTTTCTATTAACATGTGTTTTAATTTTTAGATAATTATTGTTTTCATTGATATATTTGTTTCTTATAATATCCGGTACAAAATCATGGCCACGATATATCCGGTACAAAATTCTATAGCACATAAAATCAATAATCTTGCTCAATAACAAATTTAAAAGGAATCAAATTATTCAGCCAATACACATGAAAGAAGTAGGTTATGCTACTCTAGATGGCACTAAAGCCGAAGAGAAAAGTCCTTGCTGTCCCGTGTAATCTTGTTGATAAAAAGAGAACAAAATCTACGAACATTAAAATTTCAAATCAAACAAAATCCCTCTCTTTTGCCTTCCTCAACACTGCATTGCTTTACTCTTACTGAGGTAATATCTGATGCTGTCCACTCTTTAGTTCCATTTGATATTCTTTTTCAATAGTTTAGGTCATTTTCTACAACTTAAAAGCATTAAATGCCGTATGAGGTGAACATTTTTAATTTCCTAGCACCTGAACCACCTGCTGCTTGTTGATCTTGTACTTCATCTGTTACTCCTTCACCACCACTTGCGACTGTGCTATCTACATTTCCATTTTCATTCAATGTGTTGCCTTGTATCACCTGCTCTTCTTTCTCATTGGATTCCAATCTGTTCTCTTGGAAACCTTCTTTCTCCATACCTTCACTATCCACCTTGACCTCCAAATTTTTCCGACCTTCTTTTTGCTTGTCTGAATTTTGATTTGTCTCATCTTCCAAATTGGTTGTGAACTTAACCCAGTTTTCTTCTTTGGAATCACCTGGTAATGCCTGATCACTTTCAGTGGTGTTGGTCTCAGCAGTTGTACTGCTCTCAGTTACCTTCGGTTGTTCTTCGGTTTTCTGAGGTGTGTTCAGGTCTGAGAGGTGTCTTTTGAGGTTTTCGATTTCACCGTCTTTTTGTTGTATTTGTTTTGTCAGTTCGGCTATACGGTTGCTGGAGTCATCTGAGGTTCTCTCTTGGATTTGTTTGATATAGTTCTCTTTATCCACAAGTGCGGATTCAAGTTCTTGTTGCATCACCTTCAGGTAAGTGGTGGCTGATTCAGATTCCAAGAGCTTGTTGTTGAGCTCCATGCGTTGTGTCCTCAATGAGCCTGCTTTCGCTTTTAGTTCGTCATGTTTCTTTCTTATGTCCTTATTAGCAGATTTCTCTTTCTGTTCAATTATAAGAGAAAAAGTATCAGTATACTAGCTAGGCTCTACCGTTCTACTTGTTCAAATTGCTAACAAGTGTAATCAATTTGTTTGCATATTGAAGTTAAAAAACTACAATGAGACCAGAAATAGGTACCTTATTTTAAACTAAATTTGCCTTGGTATAATATTCTAGTCCCTTTTTGGCTGCATTAGTCTTCTGTACGAAGATTTTCAAACCAACAAGTACATCAAGTTTTTTTTTCTATTACAGGTAACAGCAACAGGAAACATGATTTCTTTGGACAATATTGATCGACTAATTTTGGAGGTTTATCAAAATGTGTTTTTTTTTTTAAGTTCCAGGAAATCTTTCTTTGATCCTAAACAGAACAACTAAGTATAAATTCAATAAATTGTTTCCCCTGTCATCTAAATTGGAAAACAGGTTCATTGTTTTCTGTATAGATATGGTTTTATGTATAGGAAGCAGGTCATAAGATCTACATAGGTTATAATGTTACGAGCTATATTGTTGAATACACCACAAGGTACCTCAGTCTTTTGCAAATTTACCAAGGTTCCCAATAAAGAAAAATCACCATGTAACAGGCAGAGAGAAAATCCCTTAAAAGAGAAATGGACACAACACCGCAACAATAGTAAAGAATAACACAGTTTGAATCAGAGTTACAAGCGCATATGAACCCAGGGCCCAGAGAATGAAATTATACAGCGCTATTCAAAACCATTAATTAATTAAAACTCCTAAAATTAAACGAAAATTGTCAAAGCCTGTAATTGACACTCTGAACTATCCCGTATAGAGCTAAAACCCCAGAAGAGACAATGACAAGTGTTCAATTTCTAATTTTTGTGTCACAACCACCTGAAAACAACAAAAACGCCTCTAGAAGGGACAAAGGACATCACATTACAATTACTCAAACAAGGGGCATGAGATGGGATGAAATTACCTCGAGGAGGAGCTGGAGAGAGAGCAGCTGGCTGTCGCGCTCTTGGAGGAGGATGCCGAAGACACGGCGCTCTCGCATTTTCTGGAGAATGACGACGCTGAGCACGGCGGCTCCCAGCGCCAGAAGCAGCAGCAGCGCGTACGGTCTCTTCTTGCCGCTGCCTCCCGAACTCATCAGGCCTCCTCTTCCTCTCCCCTTCCCTTCTCCTTTTACGTCTGTCATTTGATAAATCCTCGTCTCGCCTCTCTCGCGCGCCCTCTTCTTTGTGTTGGTGTCTAGTTAAAACTCTCTCTTTGGTCCCTCCCTTTCCCTTTGCTTTCCTTTTTCTTTGTTTGTTTGCCCAAGTGGGAAGTAAGATGGGATGCCTTTTTTCTTGCTTCAGTATCGCAAAAGAGAGAGATTAAAATGCAGTTGCAAGGCAGAAACACGAGATGAGATTCACTTTCATAATAATTGCTCTTAATTAAGTCCACGCCCCCATCCCCTCTATCTTAATCTTAAATCCTTAATAATGCTAGTTGTCAGATTCGCTTTTATGTTTTCTTCATTGTTTTGTATTACTAGAGATTCCGATTAATTTTGGTCAAGGGACCATTATATTAGTTATTTAGCTGCCTCCAGTTATTCGATCCAACGATCCAATCCAACGAATCTAGAATCTGGATGATCCGCAAACTATAAAGAAATAGAATTTTGAAAATACGATAAGTTTAAAAATTGACAGCAAACCGTTTGTGTCACCTAGACTAGGTCCTGAGATGGTGAGATACACTGGGGCGAACCCATATGTTCACAGGGGCCAGCTACACTAACGACCAGAGAATGTTCTGATCGATTTTGCTTCTTTAAACAAATTTTGCTGAATATTTAATTTGTAATTCATAATTAAATTTAGGATTAAAATTAAAATAAAATTTTTGAATTAGAATTATAGATTAAAAAATCAAAAATTACAAGTCAGAGTATTAAAAAGTATAAATTAAAGTATTGTTTTTTATTGAGTACCTAATTAGTTAATGGATTTAAATCCGATTAGCTATTTAAATATGATTCGATATTTTTTTGCTTCTCCTGACAAAATTCTGGATCCACTCCTGATAACAAGTTGTATAATAATAACTGATAAGGTTTTGTTGGACCAGCTATAAGATACCCGCATGTCTGTAGTCAGACTTAATACTGATTTTTAGTTGTCATTTTGATCGAGAGTTTGATTTTCTCTCACTAACTTTACAACTTCACAGCTCAGCTTATGTGAAGTTTTCAAAAAAGAGTATAACATCCCCATAAAATTCATTGAAATTTGGAGCATGCATTCATTATGTAGTTCAATATTTAAAAATACGAAATTAATATTTATTACAATTGATTACTACAGAACAGAAGTATGCAAATACATTATACATATATACCGTAGGATATACATTTTCTTTAATGTCTTGGCAGATGCTGCCAAGGTGAGTAGGGATTCTTTTTAGAAACCATAAATAAATAAAAGATTTTATCAAATCAACTTGATTGTTTTGGTTTTTATAAAAAATATAATAACCGAGATGTTATTTTGGTCCGAATAGTTTTTTTTTTCTCTGACTGAATTGTCATTTTGGTTCGAACTGTTTTCACAAGTTTTACACTAACAGCTACATTTTTTTTTCAAAATCTTTGAAAATAGCTCGGACTGAAATGACAATTCGGTCCGGAAAAAAAAATACATCAGACCGAAATAACATCTCAATTTTTATAGTTTTTGTAAAAATAAAGTAATCAAGTTGGTTTAGTAAATTCTTTTTTCTCATTTATGGTTTCTAAAAAGTTTCCGTGAGTAGGATATACATCATACAAATAGTGTACTCAGATCTATGCTCTGAAAAAAATTCAAAACTTACGAATTACGAAGTAAATAAAATTCTTAAGGGAAATTAAGATGAAAATAAAAATACAATAATATACTAGCACAATCTCATATCTATTAGATAATAGGAGTCATATCTTCAATACGATATTGAAAAAGAGGAGGGTTCAAATGCACCCAAATTTTTGTGCACCCAAATGCACTCTATCATTTTTCTCCATTTTCAAAGTCCGAATAGTCAATCCGAACCGTTAGATGCGATCTATATATTAAGATGTGCTTGGAGACAAAATTTTACATTTTTTGGAATTTTTTTACTATTTATTAAGCCACTTTGAAAATCGCTGATCCAATGGTCCAGAAAATGTAAAATCAGCGATTTTCAAAGTGGCTTAATAAATAGTAAAAAAATTCTAAAAAATGTAAAATTTGGTCTCCAAGCACATCTTAATATATAGATCGTATCTAACGGTTCGGATTGACTATTCGGACTTTGAAAACGGAGAAAAATGATTTGAAAGATAAGGTACATTTGGGTGCACAAAAAAAAAATGTTTTATTAAATAAGTGATGCACAAAACTGGCGTCCAAATCTGTTGTTATTTTGAGAGAATAACAACACTGTTCTCTCTCTTCTTCTCTCTATCTCTCTCCTAATGTCTCAATTCACAAAACTGTGGTAACATGTTAGAATTTTTTTTGTTTTCATTATTTCAGGAGGGTTTCGTTGTCTGTTTGCATTTTTAAATATTAAAAAAAATATCGACAATTATGCAACTAATAAAATGATGTGAAAATGCAAAAAAAAAAAAAAATGTAGATTTTTTTATAATATAGAATCTGTATATTAAAATTTAAATGTAATTTTATTATTTGGTCAGTGATCGAGCGTAAATAAGGAACCGAATCTCCTGCTTACATGCGGACATAAAAATCTTGCTTATTGAGTCAATCCGTTCAGATCTGAATGATCATAATTGAAATTCAATTATATGTTATTTTTTCAATACTCAAATACTCCATATACTTTAATTATTGACCGTCCAGGCTTAAAGGATGGACTCAACGGGCAGGATTTTTTGCTCTGATGTGAAGCCTACGTGCGGTAGGAGATTCGGTTGCAAAACTGAGATTGAAGGTTTTCACGAATCTTAATCCAATCGGACAATTTTGAAATAATTAAAGTCAGCAAGGTCTTAATTACCATGTTTTGTGACATAGTTATTATGTTGGATAGAAAGCTCAATAAGACTGAATTTTGAAGCAAGATACTCCGATCTGCGCTGCAAGATTTTGTTTCAGGGCCTCTTAAAAGAATACGGTTCCTCCGAAATAACTCAAATTTTGAGTTTAGATCCAGACTGTTGGATCAGAATCCTGAACAATTCGATATAAAATAGAATGAACGGGATCCCTTTAATAGTCGTGCTAAGAAAAGATCGAACGGTCCGAATTAAATACAAAATATTAGTGTAAACGCAGGTGATATGTGACATGAATTCCTCTTAAAATGCCAAAATGGTGAAGAGGGGAGACCAAAGACGGCCACCTCTTGTTTGACCATTGACATTTGGTGGGAAGGTAATATGGGTGGACTTTGATACAACGGCGCGATTCTCGGAGAAATTTATGCACTTTTCACGCTCTGCATCAATGCCTCGCCCACGTTTAATATACTTAATCTAAAATCAACTGACAAAAAGGAATTAAATTGGTGCCTGCACGATGTACAGCTGGGGTAGGTCGTATACTCATTCTTTAATGCCGCTAGTTGACTACCAGAAACTGTTAATGAAAGTTCTTTTTTTTAGGTAAATATATTCAAAATTTGATTACTTTTGATTTTTTTTTTTCATTTCATTTTGGGACTTTGTGAAGGGTGTATTAACAGGTCTCAAATTGAAGTAAAATAATATCCATCGGAATACATTCTAGTGTATAATTATCCGTATTCTAGTATCTATACGGATACAAATAATTAAGTAATACACAAATGGGTTTTTAAATATTATTCTGTTATCATTGTAGATTTAAAGTATCACATGTTTATCATTTTAATTTTCAATGTTTTAAAAGATATTGTTTTGATCCTTAAACAGTTTTAATTTCTACAAAATTGGTCTTACGTTAACATCTATTGAAAAATATAGTATTTTTATATATCATAGGGTTATTTTTTTGGCATCGAAATTAGTACTAATGTTGCATATAATCAACCAATACAGACCACGTAAGACATAAATATAACAATTATTGACATCAAATATCAATTAAGTTTATGTTAGCATTAATGTACGTGTCATTATAACAACAAAAAATAACACTTACATACATCTTACCACGAATATTATTTTGACATGGTCGCAAATGTGGATCTTCATTTACCTTCTTTTACCAATAATAATAATAGGAATAAGGAAAAAAATATTAACACCAAAGTGATAAATGAGTAATACTCAATGGACACAATTAATTATATTTTTTAAAACTTAATTTATTGGTCAAAATGGTAACAAGTAATACTTTAAGCACCAGTATGATATCAATATCTTTAAAATTTTATGAATTAAAATGATAAATGATTAATATTTTACAGACGATTTTGTAATTTACTCAAATTTATACAAGAGTGAGTCTATGGCACCATGCATACCGTACTGTGTGGCTGAGAATCTAGATCCTCTAATACTAAAGCACCCTTCTTAAATATATTTAGGGGTCGGTAGAGCTAAATGATAAGTTCGTGTTTGAAAAATAACCATGTGAGATTTAAAGACAAAATAGGAAATCATTTGTCCGGACTTTGTGGTTGAGAATCTAGATCCTCTAATACTAAAGCACCCTTCTTAAATATATTTAGGGGCCGGTAAAGCTAAATGATAAGTTCGTGTTTGAAAAATAACTATGTGAGATTTAAAGTTCATGATTAAAATATAACAAAGATATATTGAAATATATATGTTATTTTTTAAAATAAATAATATATAAAAATGTTGATATTTAAATATATATATATATATTTTTTTATAGATTTCATTAATAAAATAAATAACTAGTGTATTATTCGTATAGTTAATTTAATTTTAAAAAATAATGGTTCTAGAAAACCTGACACAAATAACCTGAACACACTGGCTCGCTAAAATCTTGTGCAGGCTGATCCTCATGTACTGTACGGCGTACAGATCTTTTAAATTTTTAGTAAGAGAGGAATTAATTTCAAATAACACGCTAATATAATTCGATAAAAAAAAAAAAAACTCGATTCATAAAATGGTACACTGTACCAGTTGCCGCGCGTCATCTGATACGAACGTAAACCTAAAACCTTGATCCCATCCGGCGCATCACGTGCCTTGTTAACTTCGGAAATTTGTTAGGCGTTGCCGCGTTGAGGGGTTACATTGTCATTGTCTGTGTCCAGAACTCCAGATTCCAGAAGACTGTATTAACAAATAAAGGTTTTAGGATCTCTAGCCTCTAGGCAGCAAAAATAGTTAACTAAAGGCTTGGCGGACAGCGTGCTTTGGGGATCAAGCCATGACACCATGTGCCGATGTGCGGGTGCCTCCCACCCAGATTCAAACCGAATCCACATGCTCTGAGGTAACACAATATTTTTATTTGAATCACGACCGTCTAGTCGGAATCCAAGTTAATTTGGTCTGAAATGGAACTTAGAGAGCTATTTTGATAGTCGTGCAGATTTTGATTGGACAGTCTAGATCCAAACAGAAATATTTTGTTACCTCAGGCGATACGAATTCCCGAGACTTAAACCATCCTTTTGATGTCAAAGATATACAAAAGCCGTCTCTTATCTTCATGATTCGGTTCCAATTCGTTTACAGGTGAGAGCTTCAGATAATCAGAACCGTTCATTTAAAATCAGACGGCATGTGTTGCGCCTAACTGAATAGCGGATCAAGTTTAGCACAGTTAATTAAACATACTGTCTGTGATAAGTTCGAAATCCATTATTTATACTAAAGAGCAGGGTTAAAATACACTATTGATTTTGTGCTCCAATCATGTTCCACATTCTTTTTTCTATTTTCAAGATTCAAACATTCGTTTTGAACCGCTCAACATAATTTTCATATTAAAATGTACTTAACGATCAAATTTTATACTTTTTGAAACTTGTTTACTATTTTTTTAGATAGGTACAAACTAATTAACTTTATAAGATTCTAGGCCATGTTTATAGACCATTCAAAACAGTGATTTTGTACTTATCTAAAAAAAATAGTATAAAAGTTTCAAAAAATTATAAAATTTGATCACCAAACACGTTTTAATATAATATGAAGATCATATTGAGCGGTTTGAATTGACTATTGGGATTTAAAAAATGAAGATAAGAATGTAAAGTATGATTAGAATACAAACTAATGATGTATTTTAACCCTACTGCATATTAAAATAGTTTGAAAATTTTAACTCTGATCAAATACTAGAAATAAAAAAGGGTCAAATTAATTGTATTGTTTATATCTGCCTGACACTCACCAGTCACCAATAATATTTGTACAAGAGATGAAGAGATGAGCACAAAAGCGTCTCTTGAAATCACTCCAATATACTCCGATTATACAAATACAATCATCCATGTCGATGCTCATAATCACTTACACCGTGTCAAGCACAACGATCCTCAATTGGGGTGCTTACTGCTTTTAAGAATTGGGTTATTCGTTTTACTTGTCAAAATAATTTTAGCGTATATCTAACTTTTATGTTACACATATTTAAAAATATTAAATAAAAAAAATTAAAAGTTAAAATGTATTCTTAATTATTAAGAGGAGCTTGTACTAAATTTAAATTCATTTAAAATTCAATTGGTCATTCATCATAAAATCATTAAAACTGTATTGTTAAAAAAAAATTAAATTATTTGAAATCGATCCAAATGTGTTATATGTCATATCTAAATAAATGACAACACATCTGTAATTTTGATTTTATTTGTATTATATATATTTTTTAAATATATCATAAGAGTTGGATGCACAATAAAAGTTTGATGTACGCTAGAATTACCCTATTATTACTTAACTGTTTTCTTTTTCCATAACAAGAGTTTGGCTTGGCTAAAAAATGACAGCAATGATTGAGGGGCATTTTAATATTAACTGAAATCTTTACCTCAAGAAATAAGATTAAATGTAAATAAAATGTTCAAAATAATCAGAGTCAGTATACTAGCCAGGATAATTGGATAAGAAAGTTCCGATGGCAAATCCAAAGAAGACTCCATCTGAGATTCCTAGTAACCGTTGAGCAGAATAATCAATAATTCATTACAAAAAAAAAAATAGAAATTCAATTGTTTACGATCTATTTTATCAAACTAACTGTTTATACAGTTTCATTTCATGAAAAAAAAAAATACATGTACATATTTTTCTTTGAAATGATCGTTGCAATCAAGCACGTTCTATGAATGCTCATTTCACATTTCTCTACAAATTAATTGAATGCGTTCAGCTATTAGCCTATTACTAACCAGTGGTAGTAGACAGTAGACACCGATTTAAAATAAATCAAGCTGCACAGGGTTCGTCGCCTTATTATAAATGCTCATTTGTCATATCGAGTACTAAGATCAATAATGAAAGGCATCAAACTTTTTTGACTAATTGTAAAATCAACGAGGAAAAATTACCAGAATGCTGGAGAAAGATTAATTAACAATAAGATATATTAAAAATAAAAGAATATGGAATCTAGGAGTGTCAAAGGGTACCGTAAAGGTCGGATGCAAGCATTTTCATATCCGTATCCGTTACAAATTGTTCTTATCCATACTTTATTCTTAGCTGCTACAAATCATCTTATATGTATCCTACTCTTACATGTTATAGTTGTCGGATAACAAAATAGTAGTATGTTAATAACGAGTAATACTAATATAATAATTATTTTTGAGAAAAGGTAATGTCCCCCGGGTTACAGTCTCCCAAAAATCTCCGTGTATAAAAACTTTCATTTTTTAGCTTAGTTCTGACGCATTTTTAACTGCCACAATTGTATACATTTATTTCACACATGTATAGTTCTTTATTTTAAAAAATAATCTGACCATGCTAAGCACAAGTAAACCTATTAAAATACTACTAGTATCATACACGTGCGTTGCAACGGGTACATATTATAAGAAACAAATATATCAATGAAAATAATAATTATCTAAAAATTAAAACACATGTTAATAGAAAATTTATATGATTATGTATTTTTAATTAACTTTAATCGTGATCTCTGATAACAATTTGATGATGTGATGATTCTTTATTTTTACCATTAACAATGATATCAAATAATAGCTCGATTCGAATCTAATATCAAATATCATACAACAATTCAATATCAACATATAATATGATATCAAATAATAGCTCGATTCGAATATAATATCAAATATCATACAACAATTCAATATCAACATATAATATGATATCAAAAAACATAAATAAAAAGTGTTATCGTTTGTATGTATAGGACACACACACACACACACATATTATAAGAAAAATATATATTCACACACATGTTCCAATTTATATTCTTCTTTGTTTCCAATTTAGAATACACACACACACACACACACACATTGATATATTATATATTGGAAATATATTCTAAATTGCCCACACCAATATGTATAGAAACAAAAAAAAAGAAAAATAAGGAAATTAAAAAACATGATTTCCATTGTGATTCGTATAGCAACGAAGAAGTAAGGAAATAATAAATAAGAAAATGGAAGGTGGAGTCTTCTCAATTGAAGATGAAAAAATATGGAAATAAAGGAATAATGAAACAAATAAATATATAGCTATATTTCAGAATTTGTTCATTTTAAATTATAACGTATCGTGTGGTAGCACATGTGGTGGGTATGTTTTTAACTAAATTTAGACTTCTATACATAAAAGAGATGCATTTAATCAAAAGAAGACAAATTATGTAATTGGAGAGCTGAGATCAAATCCGAAGTTTCATCTCTCAATCGTAGCCGTTGGCGGATCGGACACCCAACGCGCATAATAATAGAATGGAGATATAATATATATAATATATATCCTACTATATTAATAAGCACAATTTGAAAATAGTATTTTAATAGGTTTACTTGTGCTTAGCATGGTCGGATTAATTTTTTCAATAAAGAACTATACATGTGTGAAATAAATGTATATGTTTTAATGTTTTATTTAAATAATAAAAATAATTATTATATTAGTATTATTCGTTATTTATATACTACTGTTTTGTTATCCGACAACCATAATATGCTAAACACAAGAAATTTCAATGCTTATTAATATATATAATATATATATAATTTTTTTTATAATTACTTAATCTAAATACTTTTTTATAATTACTCGATTGAGTAATGCTCGATTGAGTAATGAGTACGATATAGACTTTACTCATAATCTTATATATTTAAATAATAATAAAAATCTTTATCCATATTTATACCCGATAAATTTAAAAAAATAAAATCTTATCTGTACCCATCTTATCAGATACGGTACGGGTTGGGTAACCGGACAAAAAGGTGCCATTGACACCACTAATGGAATCTCATGGTATGACACGAGGACTGTCCGTACTGTATAATATATATAGCGATGACAAGGGAAGACTTGTAGTTTATTATTTACACTTGAAAATAATAAAAACAAAAAAAATGCAACAATCAACGTAAATACATAGTAAACAAAGAATCTTATGGAACGAAACAAGTACTGTTGATACAAAATAAATAGTTTTACCAGAGAATGATTGGTTGTAAAATATTTATACTTGACAATAATGGAAAAAAAATGCAATAATGGAACTTCAAAGCTACGAATTCCAACAAAAATTTCCAGAACAGAAAAGAAAGGAAAAAGAACCAAGCACACATGATGACATGTCACGTGCAGCCCAGTTGCAGCTCACTCGCACTGTCGTCTTGCTTGTGCTCCTCTGTACTATGAATCCAATTATTTGCATTTTGCATTTCTAGCAACTTTAGCCCAATTTGTTTGGTTTCATGATAACTGAACCAACTCATGGAGAATATTTGAGCCAAATAAAATGACAGAAGAATATCTTTTGTAAACATTAGGAAATTATATGACAGCCAGAACTTCTCCGAGGACATGGGCCCACTGTGTCCAGTGTGTTCCTCCCTACAGAAGATTAAACAAATTTCCTGATCAATGTTTTGCTTTTCATTTTGGTTTTCAGCTTCACATCCATCCATAATACCCTCTCTGAAATTGCATTCATGAAATAAATGTTAACTGTAAAGTGATACCTGACAGAAGACAGCATAAGGTTCTCTCAAGGGACCATCACATGAAAGCTCGCTTGTGCTTCCATCCACAAATGTTCCATCCGCAAATATTACCTATTTATTTCCCACATCATCCATATGATTATTGTTTGCTTTCTCTCACCAAATTGTGCACACTTTATAGCTAAGGTACTATAAAGTAATGACATGTTCTAATTTTTGGCATGTATGGGCCTCAAGAAACACAAGAGCATATATTTTGGCTGCATCTACCATATTTACAATCCCAAAAGAAAAAAAAGAAGCGTAAAACGCAGAGGAAAAAAATGGAACGGAAGAATAACCTCAGAAGCATAGCCAGGAGTAGAACCAGCAGTTGGTTTGATAAAGGACCCGATTGGGCAGCTTCTTTGCACAGCTTCACAAAATTTTATCAGTTTATCCCGGCTTCCAAGTTGAACTGCCTAATACATATAATAAGCTGATTGGGTTATGCCAAACATAAACTAACTCATGAGACACAAAATGTCAAATGCAGAATTTGTTCCATGATATTATGCCGAAGATGGACGATGGTGCTGAAAAGAATAATACCTGAACAACATCATGACGAGTTCCAAGAGAATGGGGTTGCACCTGATACCCTCTGGCTGCCATTACTTCTGCTATTAGCAAACCTCCCTTGAGAGCTTCTCCAACCATCTGGGGAGAAAGAAAGAGGCCTTGAAAAAGAGAGCGCATCACATGACCAGGAGTTGATCCACAGTCCACTCCTAGACCAGGTGCAGAGAGCCGTGCTGCTGCTGCCTCCACTAACCCTTTCCTCCCTGCAATATAGCCGCCGCATGGTGCTATTGTCCCTCCAGGGTTCTTAATCAGACTCCCTGCTATCAAATCTGCTCCCTTACCCATTCAATTTAATACAAGTTAGCACAAGCTTAGCTAATCGGAAGAAGGGGTGGGTGGGGATGAACAAAAAAGATGTCAAATTTGATCAGGAATTAGTGTTGTACCACCATCGGAGGTTCAGATGTCTCAACAAACTCGCCATAACAATTGTCCACCATGACTATGCAATCTTTATTTTGGCCCTGTTTGATGCCATATTGAAAGAAGACATTCAAATTATGAAGGATTTTTTGCATTTTCTGTCTATGGTTAAAAAAATCAGGAATAACATACCTTGGTGAGACTTATGACTCTCTGAATGTCAGTAAAACCTAAGCTTTTGCGCCATGAATACCCACATGATCTCTGAATAAACACACACCGTGTTTCTGGACTAACAGAACATCCCAAAGCATCCCAGTTGAGCCCTCCATCAGCAGCTAACTAAATATTTATTCCCTAGTCAGAATCCATAATGAAATGAAATTATGTATTTAAAGAGAACTATGTAGTGATAACATACAGGAACCTCACGGTAACGGACACCAAAGTCCTTGAGAGATCCAATGTTAATGTTTGAGTCAGAAGGCCCTCTTATCCCAATTACTTCCTCCAATGTGTCATAAGGGGCACCAGCTACAGCTAACAACTGCTCAACGTTAGCATCAACAACAATTATAATCATCTTTCCTTTTTTTTTTGAACTTATCTTCCTCGAGTCTATCGTATTTTTTAGCATGAAAATGTATTAGATGATAAAAAAGATGCTGACCTCATCTCCCGGCCTCAAAATAGCAAATAGAGCACATGCGATGGCGTGAGTACCTGAAAAAAACTGACATACAATAATGATGACAACAATGATAACAAATAACAGTAGGAGTTTTACAATTAACATTAATACCAGCAGTAGTAATTTGTAATGTATTAAATAAAATATCTATTATACTGAACAAACCTGTGATCGAACCATTGCTGATTCAGCCCCAAAAATATCAGCAAATACAGAATCTAGAGCTTCACGGCCACCGCCATCATCATGTCCATACCCTGTACATCCACCAAAGTGCTGAAAGGATATTATTAATAAGGCCAAGAATGCAGGTGTGTAAATGGTCTGCATTCATATAATTAATCCATAAACATATTACAACCGCATCCCTGTACCTGCATAAATTGATGTGGTATGGATACGGATGATTGTAGTGCCTTCATAAGATGCTATATCCAAAATTATCGAATAAAAAATAACAGCATAAACAAAAGGAGCCTATTACATGCTATAAGTTTTTAATTTGCGGGGTGATGTAAAGTTATCAAAATTTCTATTTGTACATCTAAAATTCTATTTTTTTTTTCTTTTTCTTCCTTGAAATACCCTGATATTTCATACACTTGTTATCAAGTATGAATATCAAACAATATATGTAGGTTTGTTATGAATTCTGTTATTTAAAGTTTTTACTTTATTATTCTAAAATACCGATTTTTTGTTATACTTGCAAATTTGTTAGTGGTATCTGTTAATGCCCAATTCGAATATTCATCAATTATCCTCTCGTGTTCGTACAAGTTAAGATGCAGGTTTAATTTTAAATTTTGACATCCATGTAATATTTGTATCTGTATCCGCATTTTATTGAGAGGTGAATACAGATACGATTTCAGCACAATCCATTCTGAATCCTATAGCACCACAAGAATGGCAATTTAAAATATTTAGACATTTTGGTAGGATGGAAGCAGTACTCAATTTTTATGGTTTCAGATAAAGATTCTTGGGGGTCCCTTGGGACTCAATTTGAGATTCAAACACTGCAGCTATCCTTCTACCTCCTCTATTGACAGGATTTGACCAAATTTTAGTTGAAAATTCAGTGAAATTGGGACCAACTATCACAAATGCAAAACTTCAAGTACTTATGCAGACTGCACAGTTCAATATGTTAAGTCTTAAGTGGTTCCCCGAAGCATTCTTAATTTAGCAAAAAAAAAGTGAGCTTTTAACTGTGATAGCTTACATGAGGAGCAATTCTGGTACTCTTGAAGGCAGTAAGCACACGGGCAGAGTTGATAGCCACCCTGCAATCTATCTCTCTGTACACTCCATACAGCGACTCCACTGCTCTCTCTACCTAAAATTAGTTACACCCACCAGTTATCCAGCATCAGGCCAAGAGATAAATAATTATACAAGGTTGAGCACCAGCATACAATACCATGAGTAGTAAAGGAACATGAATAAAGGAAAGGAGAGAGGAGTAACCTTACCTCGGGATGAAATGGTGACAAACAAGTTGAAGATGCGGAGCAGGATAAGCGCCTTCCTCGGACTACTCGAACAACCGACGCTGACAGTGGCCCGGATACAGAAAGTGGCGCTGTGGCGACCATGGCAGGAACAGCGAAAGAGATGGCCTTTCAACTGGCTAGTTACCGCCTTACCGGTTAGACGAAAGAAATTATCAGGTTATATCTCAGAGAGAAAATAAAAAGTGTTCGTAAATAGGCCCCAAGGCCCGGTAGTGTAAGTAGTGGGCTGGGATGTAAAGCTAGGTTCCGATTTCTAAGGATTGTAAATGTGCCCGCGGAAATAGAATTTATTTTAAGTTGATCAGAATTGAGAAATTATTTTTAAACTTGTACCATCTAATTATAGTACGTATGCCAATTTTATACAGGGCCACACAAAACCGACTATATATATCTAATGATAGCAAAACAAAGGAAAATAGAAAAAGAGGCTATAAATTATAGAACCATATTTACATTAATGATGGGGTTTATGAGGACTGCCACTTACAAATAAAATAGAAATAAAGAGCAATATCGAAAATTACCAGTAATATATATAGCTTTACTAATATATCACTTTCTCCACTAAAATTTACATCTATAATTAAGAAAATTGGGTGTTGTGGTCTTATTATGCTAATAATTAGATCTTTTTCTTATTTAACATACAGCATGCTGCTACTCAATGTATAACAAATTTACATTTTCTCAATATGAATTACCGGATTCTATCTTGCTAACTTTACATTTGACTTTTTTTTTATATATAATTAAGCTGTGCTTCTGCAATAGTTTATAATTTTGTGCTCCCTTTTGAGTATCTCTTATTTTATTTTTCCCCTTTGTTTCTGTTCTTCTTTTAGCAAACGGGAATTTCAAAATAAAATGAATTTAATTTATTTTTTCATTTAAATTTAGTAAAAGAATTTTAGTAATGCTGTCCAATGAACTTTCACTTTTTAGTATATCTCTTTTGCTTTTATTTTATCCTTCTAGATAGAGGGAAATGAATTTGAAACAAAATTAAATGAAGATGATTTATTTCTTCATTTCATATTTAGTAAAACTTTGGGAAAGTCGTCAGATGATTTATTTTACAATAATTGTCTGCAGGAATGCATGAGCATATAAAAAAACGACAAATTTGAAAGGACACAGTCCGAAGGCGTTTCATCGGTTTCTCTTCAGCCGACGCCACCTTTGTAAGAAGTGCCTTCCTCTACCATTTACCTTTCCTCTTTCCTTGTTATTTGCTGCCTTCTCAATTGATAGAAGAATTTCCAAAACCTAGCAGATTTATCATCAGGTATGGGCTCTCTTTATTTTTAATGTTGTGAAGAAAGAGCTAGCAGCAGTATTCCCATACGGACAGTTTATTGTTATTGTAGTAAATTCCTTTAGCTTGTCCTTTATTTTCTTAATTTAAAACTTCTGTTACTCACTGGAATTCTGATAGGTTCTTATACCTTAAAAAAACCTTTGATTACGAAACTTCTTATTATCACTGTTTGAACTATATATATTATTTGACAACAAAACACTTGTATTTAAATGAGGGAGAGCCTTTTATCCTGCTGTAGTAGCTAGATGTAACAATAATTTTACTATCTTTAAGAGGGAAGAAACTAACAATGGGAAAAAAGAGAAGATAAACTGATAAAGAAAGTCATTCACCTTTATTATCATATGCATGGAGGAGCAAAAAGTCTGATTTCTCTCTTCAGTGCTTAGCGAAATAAGAATATCAATTTCTTTATAGGCTGGAATTGACTCTCCTTGTTAATTTTAATGAGCAAAAGTTACATAAATCGGTAGGTTTTTAATGTTATCAGTTAAAGAAAGAATACATGCTGGTTCTGTCATTGATCTTTATAACATCAGAGAAAGTAAACTGGCTGTTATGGAAGATAGAATGTACGTGCTTCATGTCATTGGAAATGCTCAAATGCATATCTGATAATTTCTCTTTGCTTACTGGTTATGGACTCAACTCACTCAGGGAAATAACTAATACACAATAAATAATAAATTGTAGACAAAAATCAAAACATAACAAAGTTCCATTGCACCCAGAGAGAAGAATGCAGGAAACAATGGACAGCATATCAGTAAAAACTGAAGACTGTGTGAATATGTTCCAAGACTATGAGGTAAAAGACATGTATGGGTTCAACAATGGAGAAAATTTCATTGATGTCATATGCGGGTGCACCAGCTATAGGTACGGTGATACTGTTGGAAATCTCCGAGTGTATGCATCTGGTGTACTCGAGATTAAGTGTGAATGCAACCCCGCATGCCATGAAGGTATTTCTCTTTTGTTCCTTGCTCAACATGCTATCTTATAATGTCTGCGTGTTATCAGTTGGACTGTAACTTGCTTTCAATATCTCTTCCTTTTTTCAGTCTTGAAACCAACTGAATTTGAGAAACATTCGCTGAAGGAATCACCAGGAAGATGGAGAAATAATATATGGGTCACTATAGGAAGCGAAAAGGTTCCTTTGTCAAGAACAGTTCTGTTGAGATACAGTAATGTAAATTTAAAGGCTCGTCCTTCCAAACGGAAAGTACATAGAGATGAGTTTGTGAAGTGTAACAAGTGCAGCAAAAGACGCCGGTTTGTGGTGGGTACAGAAAAGCAATACAGAGAGTATCATGATGCAGAGATTGATGGTAACTGGGAATGCTCTCGCTACCTGAATGGCATGTATGTGTATTTTATTTATATTTTTCTTTATAGTAGGATCAACAAGAAAATGATTTAACAGGAGCATATACTCTTTTGATAAAGTTTAAAAGTAACTCACACTTTCCAAACAGATAGATAGTAGTATTGGTTATCAATTAGCTAGGCAAGATTAATGCCTACGTACATGTTTCATTTAACCCTCCACTACTAGCAGATGAAAATGCTTATGGTTGTCATCGCACCTTCAATTTGTTTTCTTTTTATTGTACAGTGCCATTATATGATTTTTTTTTTTATGGTTAGCGATGAATTACACCACCAATAAATGTATTGATATAAGAGAAAAGGTCTATTTACAAGGTCCTAATTTTCCATTAGATGAATTTATTTTTTATGACTGCTTCACTTGTTACCAGAATCACCTGTGCTGACAAAGAAGAGAGGGGAAGTAAGAGACGGGCAAGGGGATGTCACCAAGATAGCATCTGTAGTGGCTGCACAAAATGTGTTTGCTTCGGTTGCAAGATGTGCCGTTTCTCGGACTGCAACTGCCAGACCTGCGTTGATTTCCTTACTAATGCTGACATATGACATTATATTATACATGCAAAATTCTACTGCATGCATACCAATAAATGTATGTCTTTAGTTTGAAAAGACTAGTACTTGTTAGCAGAAAAGGCCGTAATATTATGTGTACCTATGGTTAATTGTTTCGCATTTTTTTTTCTGCCTCTTCTAATACATGTGACGGTGAGATTATTTTGTGATAGTGCCAAGGATATTACTTGTGCTGCATAAAATGTGAATTGAGGGAATGAGAAGTAGGGGAGGGGAAAAGGCGCCTTACCACTGCATTCTAGCCAGAGATGAGCTAAATTGGGTCCATGTACGTAAATCTGATTTGCTTAAACTTCAAAGTACAATCACAGCTGAATTGGTTCCACATAAATGAAAAATTAATTACCGACGATAACCCTCTTCGGAAACCGCATTTAGCACAAAGGAAAGGTTGGACAGTGTGTGGCCAATTAACTGGCCATATGTAATTTTATCCCATCAGACTCATACTCTGCTTCATAGTTGTTTCTATTTAATTTTTATCCCCTTTGACAAAGTCTAACACACCTAATAGTGCCTGGAACAGACTTATTGCATAGGCAGGAAAACTAAAACATTAATTCGATGCCATTTGTTACGGGTGTTTATACCTTCCTTGTATTAATGTAAAAACTCGTTCACAAAAATGTACATATATAATATAAGGATTGAGAGCTAGCAGCTCTTACAAAGAAGAAATAATAACCACCCATAACAAATGTCATCCAATTAATGTTAGACAAACTAATTAAAGCGACAAGGACCTTACTATAGAAAGCATGTCAAGACGAAGCTTAAGATAAACCTACTAACCTTACTGGATTTCTAACACTTGCAATGAAAAGTTTGCATATATTATAAGCGATTGATCCCACCTGATGATTATTGATGCGAAACATGCATCACAATTAGGGAAAATGTTGAGTCATAACGAGCCAATTGATTTGTGCTGGTTCCAATGGAAATGTGAAGTATATAAATGCATATGGTTTTATTTTTCAGATTCCATGTTGTACACCAATTGCAGGTAGCTGCTATATAAAATGAAACAGTGCTTTGGCGATATTCCAAAAGCCATACATTCAAATGTTCATTTAAACAAGTTATGAATATGTCATTTGAAAACCTTCTCCATATATTTACTAAAAAAAAATTAGGAATGTGGAAATGAATGTATTACCATTTAATAGAAAAATAAAAAGCTGCATCTCTCTCCTCTTATATTAAGCACATAGATGTCATGATTTGTCAATGGATGTGATTTAGTTTGTTGGATTTTAAACGATTAAAATAAAAAATTCCGCAATTGTGATTTTATATGGCAATGTCTTAGTATTTATTGTGTTGAACTTTGTATTTAGTTATCTGAATACTCGCTACACTGATTTTCTTCTTACAATTTATTTATATCAATATTGTCATAAAAGCAATTAATTGATAACATTTCTTTCTTTCTTTTTATGTTATTGATTACAAAAAAAATAAGAAAGTAATTAACATGTTTGCTCTTTATGACTACTTCCTATTTAACGGAGAGCTAAAGACAAAATAGTTCATTTCATTGTTGAATAAAGATAAATTATAAAATGATAAATATTATTAAAGATGAAAATATTTGATCTGATTTGCTTCTATTTTTTGTATTTCCTATTTGAATTTTGTTTGCTACGGGCAAAATACTAGTGTATGAAAGAAGTACCATAAATTAAGGGTTTTGGAATTTCGTGGTTGGGATTAGGTTTCTCAATTCAAGTTCAAGCCAAAGGTAGTTAAACTGCCAATTTTAATCCAAAAAAAAATAAAATTCCAATAAAAGAAAGCCGGGCCAAGGCCTGATTTCCTCTATCGAATAGACAAAACCAATCCTCTTTTGGTGGAGAATAGAAGAGGTTGCGTGTTTTTCATTTTATATGATGCTTGTGGCATCAGGAATATTACTATATATGCGCCTTTCACCATCATTTTTTAATCGTTGTCGAAGCTAAGCAATGCACATGAAAGTATTGGATATGTGGATAGAATGCTGAACAAGGGACGGTAGATACAGATTTATCAATTTGATACTTGCACTCAACGACCTCCTTGATTTAATGTAAAGAAACCTTGTTCAATTTAACGTGGCATTCTGTAGAGGAATATTTGAAAGAAGCCAACTAGCTCTGCCTCTGGTTTCTGGTATACTTCTGCTGAGAGAGAGGGAGATGAAAGGTCTTCTGCTAGTTGTTGGCCTGGTTCTAGTTTTAACCCCCTCGGCATTTTGCTGGAGCAAGGAGGGCCACATGATGACTTGTAAAATTGCGCAGGTAGATTTGAGGGATATTTTTTCTTTTTCTTTTTTTTTTATATAAAAAGGGCAGGATGCTTTTTTTCTCTCTCTCTTTTATGTTCATTTACTAAAATTTGTCTAAATTTAAAAGAAGATACAAAAAGAAGCTTTGCAAATGGGGTTTAGAAGGACAACATTAATGGATAACCAACACGGATAAAACAAGAACAAGTTCCTGATACAAATTATACATGACAAACAACTAACAAAATTAGGGAAAGGCATTTAAATTCTTACACAAATGTATTAAATTCAAATGCAAGATACAAAACAAAAATAAAAGATTGTCCAGACAACTTAAAAGAAACCAAAAAAAAACGTACAAAATGGGCTTCCACTTTTATTTAGATTTGATGTCTTGGTAGAGGTCCCTGTCGATTTTATCTGACATTATACAATTAAAAAAAAAAAAAAAAAAAAGTTATTTCTGCAATAATATCATGCATACTGCAGGATTTACTGGAGCCAGTTGCTGATGAGGCAGTGAGAAATCTATTGCCAGATTATGCAAAAGGCGATCTGTCAGCACTGTGTGTGTGGGCCGATCAGATAAGGCACTGGTACAAGTACAGGTGGACCAGCCCCCTCCACTTCATCGACACCCCTGACAAAGCGTGTTCCTTTGTCTACTCGAGTAATACTATTGTTCATTCTTAAGTGTTAACTGTATTAATTATGATTACATTTATTGGAGCAACGCTACAGGCATGTCAAGTAATTGACCTGATTTATACATGAAACCTAATTCAAGCTTAAAACCTACATTACGTTGTTTGGGTAACAAATACCTTATTTGTGGAGATATATGCAAACATTTTGTTGGGGGAGGGCCGAGGGGGGTAGCCTCAAATGAAATATTGGAGATTCGGAGTAGTACATCCTTACACAAATTACATTTTTGTTTCATTTTTATGGCCTTGAGCTGGTTCTGACATATGGTCTTATACCCTGCATGTACCAGTACCAGCCTTATTCCACTCCATAATCTCATTGTTGTTTAACAGTCAAGTTGTAAAACAAAAGAACTCCAATTATTCTTATACTATGTTCTAAATATAATATAGAGCATAAAGATGAAATTTATTTGAAATCTCACTTTTGATTATAATAGGGGACTGCCATGATCCAAAGGGACAAAAGGACATGTGTGTGGCCGGTGCAATAAGCAATTTCACATCTCAGCTTCTACATTACAAGCATGGGACTTCTGATCGCAGATGTATGAACCTCATCTGTCATATTTTTCCATAAACGCGATTAAATTTTCTATAATTAGAACTGTCAAAGTAAGAGGCATTTAGATATTTTACTGACTGACTGACAATATCAGTTGTATTAACCGTGCAGACAATTTGACCGAAGCCTTGCTATTCTTGTCCCATTTCATGGGAGATGTTCATCAGGTAAAAGTAAACATATAAATGATGAATTCTCGACAGTATTTTCTTTCTTCATTTGCTAAAATTTTGACTTGATCTGAATACAGCCGATGCATGTTGGGTTTACAAGCGACGAAGGCGGCAACACCATACAGTTGCATTGGTACCGGCACAAGTCAAACTTACATCATGTATGTTTCTCGCAATCACTTTTTTTAATGTGATTCTCAGAAGACTTATCTCTCAAGCAGTCAGAAACTCTGAATATCTAGTGTGTACTGAAAATCAAATTAATGAAATTGAAGGTGTGGGACAGAGAGATAATACTGACAGCTCTGAAGGACTATTATGACAATGATGTAGATATCTTCCAGAAGGAACTTGTAAACAATTACACTGCTGTAAGTTGAAAAGTTGATTCCACTAAATTTTATCAGCTCAAAATTTAGTACCCACATTTAGATCTAAGCATTCTATTAATTGTCTTTGAAATCGGCCAGGGAGCATGGTCAGATGATGTTTCTACTTGGCGCAACTGTAATGATCTCCTCTCTTGCCCAACAAGGTAATTTGCAGTTTGCTTAACTAAAAGAATAAAAAATGGACAAAATTGACATTCAGTAAATATATTCTTCGAGGTAAAGGAACAATTGATCTTGAAATGTTTATATAACAGATATGCAACAGAGAGTATAAATTTAGCATGCAAGTGGGGCTATGATGGAATCCATGATAGTGATACTCTTTCTGGTAAGCCTGCCTCTTTCACCTTCCTATATATGAATATACAGTTGAAATAAAATATTAGAAATTACAATCTGATCTAATGTAGAATATGTACATAAATTTGCATTTGGATTTGATTGGAAAACAGAGGAATATTTCGAATCAAGGTTTCCTATAGTGGCAAAGAGAATAGCACAGGGAGGAGTCAGACTGGCCATGTTTCTCAACCACATTTTTGGAGAGCACAACTCTGACATTGTAGCCCCAACCTAAGTACCTACGGCAATCATTATATCAAATTCTTATTTTTTTTTATAGTTAAACACTTTCAACCAGGATATCAGGTATTTAGGAGAATATGTTCTACTTAATAATATCAATAGCAGCATTCCTTGTTGACTGACACCATGTACTTAGACATGTCAAGTATTTATCGCGAATGACTTTGAAACTATGATTTTGTTTGTTTGTTTTTATCAATGTCTTTCCCAGAGAAGTTTGCTGTACACTTGTTCCATTAACACAACAGGAAAAAAAAAAAAAAAAAAAAACTTTTTCTTTTTTTCTTTTTCACTTAATGTCAGAAGATAGCATGGTCTAACATCTTTCAGACATTCAAATGCATTAAGAATGCCAGAACAATTGACATGATAAAAAACCGTCCAGAAACCCATGGGAAACTAAGAAACGAAAAATATACAATTTGATGGAGAATCAAAATTATTCTGCAGGACAAATACAGACTATTATAATTTCCTGTAATTAGAAAATAATTAATAATAAAATGAAGGTTCTGAATGCTTGTTGAGGTAACTAAGATCCTATTTATTACTTTTAAAAAAACATCTAGTTTGCAAGGGTCATCCAATCGGAAGCGAAATAAGACGCAAATGATAAATGGCAACAGACAGAGAGAACTAACTTCAGTCTTCAGATCGTCGTGGGAATTGAGCCATTAGAGCTAAGCGCCTCCCCCACAATTGCACATCAAAAAATCTCCCGAGGGGAAAGTGCGGAAGAGTAAAGAAACCTTTTTATTACCGTCTGCAAAGGAGCCGAGAGAGCTTTTGTAGCTCAAGCTTAATTCAATTATAAATTAAGCCCAATCCATAATTCCGTATATTGAATTTGAGCTAAATCGATCCCGAATAATCAAAATTTATTTATTTTTTATTTTCATAATATTTTTAACTAATTAATATTTAAAATAATTAGAATAATTATTTTAGTACCTGCGCTACAGTATCCGCACTTAGACGAATAATGTATTATGATCTCCACTAATTATATAGTTTCAACTAATTATTATTCTAAATTCCCAGCAACATCATTTATCTATAGTCCCCACTAATTATATAGTTTTTTTTTATAATCTTCGCACTCGTTCTCGCGTCAACCTTTCTCTAACAAAAATAATTGACTTCATAGAAATAAATTCTTCAATGCATAAATATAAATACTTTCAGTACTTAGATATTAATACTTTCATATGTAAAAAATACTTAAATATGTATACCTTCGTAGTTATAAATACTTAGAAGATAAGATATTAACAACTAAAAAAATATTAATACTTTGATGCGTGACTTGCTATGATTATTCTTTTTCGAGTTTCCCAATTATCCCTACGTTAGCTTCTCTCTAACAAAAATAGTTGACCTCACATATATAAATACTTCAATGTATAAGGATAAATACTTTCAATACTTAGATATTAATACGTTCAATGTCATATATAAAAAATACTTGCAAGTGTAGGTATAAATACTTGTGCGACGACGAGTCTGAAAGTATGTCTAATAATTACGTAGGTATTAATAATATGGAAAAAATTAAAATTGTAGAGATTTTGCAGTCCCTGCAGGAAGTTATCTTTTTGTATTTAATTTTCGGTGGTCCTCTCGCGGGTACAGTGTTGTGGGTACTATTAACTTCGCGCTACAGTACCCGCACAATAAATAATTGTTCACCTCATAGCTATAAATACTTCCTTACTTAGGTATAAATATTTCCGTACATAGATATCAATACTTTAGGAAAAAAAAATTAAATTGTGGAGTTTTTGCGATTCCCACAAAAAGTTATTTTTCCACATTTAATTTTCGGTGGTCTCCCTCTGGATACAGTGCGGGTACTTAGCGCGGGTATTGTTATCAGCTTCCAAATAACTAATATTCATTCTATTTCAAATTATATTTATTTACTTATTAATATTTTGTTAATTTTATAATAAAAGTTGGAAAAATTATAATTATTTTTAACTTTAAACTTTGTCATGACATATTAAAATTTACTCGAATCGAACTCGAAATTAACCAATAAATATACTTTGAAATTCAAGTTCGAATTTAAAAAAAAAAGAAAAGAAATGTTGAGTGAATCGAACTCGAGTTGTTCTTTACGAATTTTTATAGCAGCCGGCCCTACTTTTTACTTCACTTGTTGACTTTAACTGTTTTTGAGCCTAATGGGCCGGTGCAGCTATGTCCTGTCTGTCAACGAGCTGGGCCTTAGCTCGGCTTGTTAATTCTGGCCCGAATCTGAACCGAGCGAGCTGGACCTAAGTCATCCGAGCCAAAAGTCCAACTTGAACTTGTGACAAGCCAGCCTAAGTTAGTTCGTGAGCTGACGAGCTGGTTCGCTGTAATTTATTGGATTGCTATTATAATTATTTAAAAATATAAAATAAGAAAACTCATTAATTATTTAAATAATCAAAGCCATAAAATATAATAGAATTCATACGGCCATTTTTATTAATATCCTTAAAAAAAATTAATTTAAAAAATAACCCTACATTTAATTTTTTTATTAAAAATGCCCCAACTGCCAGGCCCACGGGCGGCCCAAAACACAAGCGGACCGCCCGTGGCTGGGGCGCTCCATACCAACTAGCGGAGCACCCGTGGCTGGGGCGCCCCATGGCCTTTTTTTTTTTTTTTTTATAGAGATCTTAGTATTTTGATTTGAATAATTTTGTGAAAAAAAAGTTTTCTTATTTAGAGTGTATGCCAAAAAATAAAATATTTGATATATTTACGAAGTGATGTCGTAAATTTTTATAACTTTGATTTTTTTTTTTATGAACTTTGATTTTATTTGTCAGTTGGATATCACAAGTCTAAATATAACACTAATAAGTACTTGGCCTTTATTATGGTTTTTATAATATATGTATAACATACACATACACATACACATACACATACACATACACATACACATACACATATACACATATACACATATACATAGACATATACATACACATATACACATACACATACACATACACACACATATATATACACATACATATACATATATACATATACATATACATATACATATATACATATACATATACAAAGCTACATATATACACATATTATTTTAGTAGCTCTAAACTACTATTTTGAATAAAGGCCAAGTCCTTAATTAGTGTTATATTTAGACTTGTGATATTCAACTAACAAATAATATTAGTATACATATACACATACACTTTTGCTTTGGTCCATACTACAATTATAATTTGATATTAGTTAGTAACAAAAAAAGGTAGAAGATTACAATTCATGCAACATATATATACACAAAGCCTTTTGTACATGCAATCTCATGTAATAAAACATAACATATACTCCTTAAGATCCAATACAATGTTTGTATAAAAGTTATATCCTTACCACTTAGTAACCACATGATCAAGCTTTGGCCCAAAATTGGGCTCAAATTGCCAAAATGCTTGGTTATGATCTAGTTTGGACCGAAATTTCATACAAACTAAGACGTATTAGATCCAACATATCAAAAAAAGAGTATGCATGTGATCCATGACATGATGTCTCTTGGTTAAAGATCTCCAACATATTGCATCTCCAAATGACATTCATCAACATATATGTGCATACATAATAAAAAATAAAAATTCTCAGTTAAAATTTTCGTTCAAAATTATAAGAAAATATTTATACATAAAATTAATTGAATCTGTATAACTTTTATACGAACCACTGAAAATCAATTTCGTAAAAAAAAATTATTGCATATTATATGAATTTACGACATCACTTCATAAATATATCCAAATGTTTTATTTTTTGGCATACACTCTAAACAAGAAAACTTTTTCTTCACAAAATTATTTAAATCAAAATACCAGTATATGTATATGTGTGTATGTGTATATGTGTATATTATACATATATTATAAAAACCATAATAAAGGCCAAGTCCTTATTAGTGTTATATTTAGACTTGTGATATCCAACTGACAAATAAAATCAAAGTTCACCAAAAAAAATAAAAATAAAAATAATCAAAGTTATAAAAATTTACGACATCACTTCGTAAATATATCAAATATTTTATTTTTTGGCATACACTCTAAATAAGAAAACTTTTTTTTCACAAAATTATTCAAATCAAAATACTAAGATATCTAAAAAAAAAAAAAAAAGACCATGGGGCGTCCCAGCCACGGGCGCTCCGCTAGTTGGTATGGAGCGCCCCAGCCACGGGCAGTCCGCTTGTGTTTTGGGCCGTCCGTGGGCCTGACGGTTGGGGCATTTTTAATAAAAAATTAAATGTAGGGTTATTTTTAAAATTAAGTTTTTTTTTAAGGATATTAATAAAAATGGCCGGAATTCATACATAACTTCACACAACTAATATATATCAACGGCCAAGCTAATTCACAATTAAATTCATACAACGAAATATTATAAATCCACACAAAATTTATACGGGGGCGGGGCTATACAGTATAGCTCGTTATGGACCGAGTTGGCCCGGTTCGAGCTGACCTCTAGCTCAGCTTGTTTATTTCGGTCCGAGCCTGGACCGAGCTAGTTCGTTAACAACTCGGTCCACTATGGAATGAGCTGTTAGCGAGCGAGCTAGAGGCAAGTCACGAGCGATTCACGAGTTACGAGCTTTTTTGCCAGTCCTAGCTATGCATCTCGACATGGTCAGGATCCCCTAAAGTAATCCAATTTTTAGGTTTAGATCCGGACCATTCGATTCGACTCTAGATCAATTCAGTCCGAGCGCATGGGCCCCTTTAATTTGACGGTCCGGATCTAAACTCGAAAATCAAGTTACTTTAGGAGATCTGAACTTCATCTCGACTCGCATCTGTTCAATCCTTCAGGATCTTTCCGAATCAGTATTTTAACTCTCTGAAATTAAATTATCATCAGAAACTTCTGACTCTTTTTGAAAAAAAAATAGAAATAAACAACTTCATTTAAACGAAACAAACACTCAATGTGTTGGATTTTCGAAAAACAATAATATAGTAAAGAATGGAAGATATTGAGTACGGGTAAGTATTTTCAATTTTACGAAAAGTAACTCCATCCTCCACTGTAACACTGTTTCTGTGGAACTACTTTTCAAATATCCAGCACATTAAAAACCTGTTTTGTTTATTTTTACTTAAAGAAAAATTGAAACTTCCCTATGGATTCTCGAACCCACTAACTTCTTTTTATACTAGTAATTATACTCTTAACTTATTTTAATAAATAATACATGTATGCGTAACATGATATGATCATTCTTTTTTTCAGTCCTCCATTCATTCCTGAGTCAATCTTCATCTAATGAAGTAATAGAGACCTTGTATTTCCGTATCAACTTTTTCCAATCGTTTCCACGTCAACTTTCCTCTAACAAAAATAGTTAACTTCATATGTATAAATACTCCAGTGCACATGTATAATTAATGTATAAAATTATACATGTAATGTTGAAATTTTACATTAAATAAGAAAATTATTTACATGTAATGTAAATGGTCTCTAATTCAGAATATGGAACATAAAATACTAAACTCTATACCAAATATCAAAAACTAAATCTCAAATTTGTATTAGATTTGCGAATATCAAGCAATAGGCTATTTTTGGAATAGCTAGAATAGTGAATTAAAACGTTTTGTCTTATTAGAATATGTTATTTCTAAAAGTTTTGAGATTTGACTATTATAATAAGACAAACAATAACTATTTTTAATTTGACTATTCTGACTATTCTTATTTTGTAATCAAACATACTCAAAATTGTAAGAAGTGTTCTACATGCCAAATAATATGGGCTGAATTAATATATTAAGTCTTATTGGGCTAGGCCCAAATTCTTGATCTGATCTGATCTCAGATCAGATCACGTTTTCTGAAGAGATGCAACCAGATGGTGCGAATGAATGGATGCATAAGTATTATAAATATACATCCAGCAATTTGGTTTTTGGTGGTTCCAGAAATTCTGTTCCACAGATATCAGAAAACTGAAGAGAGAAAGAAAGAGAAAAAGACGGGGCTTTCAGATCGATACTAGCATATCGACTGATTGTTGATTCTGGCTCTGTTCGTGTGGATACTGATAGAGGCGTGACTGCTGGACTGTTACGTGAATCTGACACGGAACGAAAGGAGAAGAAGGCTACCGCTAGACTAGACTTGAAGTTTCCGCTGTGCGTCTAGTGGTAAAATCTGTTTTAATCCTATAATTAGTTTTATACTTGGATTCTGGTTTTCGGGTAGTGAACAAATCTTGAACTGTTTCGAATTGTTGCACTATAACCTACCCGAAATTCCAACAAAAATATCAAACCAATAATTGCCAGGTAAGTAAATATGAAAACGATTACGCTAGTATAATGTTAAACATAATCTCTTAATATAATTGCATTTAATTAGAAAGTTAGACAAGCTCACTTAATCAATGCTTACGATACATAAATGAAGAGAAGTTTTTTAAGAATTATCTAGTTTGGTTGAATTCGCGGTGCAAGTTCTAGACTTCTAGTATGTCTTAATTGTCTTTGAAGGAATTAACAATACTTTAATTAGCTTTTAAGGACGTGCTTCAAAAGTCAAAACTCATCATACCAAAAAAAATGATTACCTGTCCTGTCCTCTCCCTCTCGTCTCCTATATATCTAGACCATGAATTCTGAAAACACATCATAAAAAATGTCTTTGTCCTTGACAAACCGTTAAGAATCTTAAGATAAGTTGGATGAAAAAGTTGATGTTAAATGAAAAAAGTATACACTATTTTATATTCCAAAAACTGGCGCCATTATGCTATGAAAAACTTTTTATCATTAAAAATAATAATTATATATACATATTTTTTATCATTAATATTCATAAGATCCAATTACACATATTTTATATTAATTATAAAACACACTAAATGTAAATGATTATTTTACTGTTCATCGAATAATTAACGTTTTTAATTGTCTAAATCAACAACTTTTATGATTCTTAAAAATATTCAAATTAAACAAAATTTACTAATTAGATTGTCTATATAAAAAAAGAATTGTCTACTAATTTATATTTTTAACTTTTAATTTTTAGTAATTAAATTTAAATAAAATATTGCGTGATATGTTTTTTCATCTTGATTATGGAAAGAAATTAAATAATGAGATATCGAACACATTTCATATTTTAATTATCAATTTCAGCAATAATTGAAAATTGTGTAACTATTTGGTATATTGGGATTTTTTTTTTCTATATGTATGTTATTGTGATGATATAAAATACATCAAACATTTTACTTTGTCAATTAAACCTTAATTAAAAGTTAAGATCATTTAGGATAAACAATTATTCACATTGGATTCTTTCTCTTGAGATAGTTGCTAAAATATTTAATTATGAGAATTTCGATGATAATGTGTCAATTTTCTCATTTATGCTTAAATGAATAATATTGAATATTTTCTGTTAACTTTAATGTCAACGGTGTTAATTTCATATTCCTAAAAAAATTGTATGTATTTAATATTATTCGATAGCCCTCAAGTGTTAAGAAACGAAAAAAATATAACAATTTTTTTTGTTTCGATGCATATCGAAATAAAAGTTGAAATCATACATATTTTAAAAACTGCAACCAATTAAAATTTCTTAATATACATATTTGAAAATAATTTCATATTTAATTCTATCTATTAGGAATTTAGGATCCATTAAAACTAAAATCTTTGACATGTGATGATTTGTATATTTTCTCTTTGATTATTGACATTCTCAGTTCTCAACTTTTCATCAAAAGCGAAAACCGACAAAAAAAAAAAAAAAACCATCAAAAAAGACAATGCGTCTCAGAATAAAGAAAACGACGAGTCATAGAGGCGATCGATGGACGGTTTTATTTATCAAACGGCAGCATTCCGTGAAGAATCCAGCTACCGCCTTTACCCATCCTTTCTTTCGCTGTTAGCTCTGTAGCCTCGTTCTTATCTTGTCCCAAGTGAAGTCCCAACTCCCAAGTTCACAGTCCGGATCTCTGAGGTAACTCAAATTTTGTGTTTATATATGGATCGTTCGATCATAATCCGGATCAATCTGGTCCTAGGTGGAACGCGCAAAGCCTCTTTAATCATCGTGCTTAAACAGATTGGGCGGTCCTGATCTAAACGCAATATATGTGGTACCTTAGGTGATGTTAATTTTAAGAGATCAGTCCTGGCTTACCGTCTCTCATCATCTCTTTTAAGTTTTAACCGACCGGTCCGACCCCCACAAAAATCTCATCCAATCAAGTCATACACGACCTGAATTTCCTAATTTTTTATAACGAACCAGTAATCCAGGCTCCTTTAATCGCTTCCCAGAAATCAGGAAGGAAAACAGAGAAACCCTAGGCCAATCCCACAAATTAACTCACCCTCCTTTCTCTCGCAAGCCAAACTCATGGCTCGCAATCTGCTCCGCCGCCTTCCGATCCTCTACCAGAACCAGTACCAGCGCCTATACTCATCCGCCGCAGCCGCAGCCCCATCCCCATCCCCCTCCCCACCTGTCAGGGACGATGAAGACGAGAGCGTTGGAATGAAGGGGGTGCGCATATCCGGCCGCCCTCTTTACATGGACATGCAAGCAACCACTCCCGTTGACCCCCGCGTTCTCGACTCCATGCTCCCCTTCTACCTCTCCCGCTATGGCAATCCCCACTCTCGTACCCACCTCTACGGCTGGGAATCCGAGGCTGCGGTCGAGAAAGCCCGTGCCCAGGTCGCCTCTTTGATTGGCGCCAACCCAAAGGAGATCTTCTTCACTTCTGGCGCCACCGAGTGTAACAACATCTCCGTCAAGGGCGTCATGAGGTTCTACCGTGACAAGAAGAAGCATGTCGTGACCACCCAGACGGAGCATAAATGCGTACTCGACTCGTGCCGCCACCTTCAGCAGGAGGGTTTTGAGATCACTTACCTACCAGTCAAGTCCGATGGACTTGTTGACCTGGACCAGCTTGCGGCTGCGATCCGTCCCGATACTGGTCTTGTCTCCGTCATGGCGGTCAATAATGAGATTGGTGTTGTGCAGCCCTTGGAGGAGATTGGGAGAATTTGCCGGGAGAAGGGTGTCCCGTTTCACACAGACGGTGCACAGGCCTTGGGGAAAATCCCCATTGATGTTGAGAAAATGGGCATAGCTCTGATGTCTCTGAGCGGTCACAAGATATATGGTCCCAAAGGTGTTGGGGCGCTGTACCTGCGCCGACGACCGCGTGTGCGTGTGGAGCCGCAGATGAGTGGGGGTGGGCAGGAACGGGGAATCCGTAGCGGCACAGTGCCAACTCCGCTAGTAGTTGGCATGGGAGCCGCATGCGAGATAGCGGCCAAGGAGATGGAATATGAAACACGGCGAGTCACAGGTCTTCAGGAGAGGCTGCTGAATGGAATCCGATCAAGGCTGGATGAGGTGGTGGTGAACGGCAGCATGGAACACAGGTACCCAGGCAATCTGAATATATCTTTTGCATATGTTGAAGGGGAAAGCCTCCTGATGGGGTTGAAGGAGGTAGCGGTGTCAAGTGGAAGTGCGTGTACAAGTGCCAGCTTGGAGCCGTCTTACGTGCTCAGGGCTCTGGGTGTGGATGAGGATATGGCACATACCTCAATTCGATTTGGGATTGGACGATTCACCACAGAGGCTGAGATAGACAGAGCGGTTGAGCTCACTGTACGACAAGTGCAGAAACTGCGCAACATGAGCCCGCTCTATGAGATGGCTAAGGCTGGAATCAACATCAAGTCTATCCAATGGGCACAACACTAGCATTCTCCACGGCCACCACCAGAAAATACCATAAAAAATAAGTGTATTGTATTGCCTAATGTTTTATGAAATTTTGAATCTTTAGAGCAGAGTTGCTTGTCTACTGTTTGGTTCAGAGATGTTCATAATTAGCAAGTATAGTTTGCATCTATATTTTTTTGAAATATATTGGACACGACTTTTGTGGTTTGATGCTCTGCTTGATATATGCATGTTACTGGTTCTGATTGATATCTAATCATGGTTCATGATTATTTTCAATACTTGCTTTCAGTTTACATGTCATTGTGGATTCCCAATCTGTCCTTTGCTTTATATATCAAGGTCTGACATCATTTCAGATAAACTGAAATAGGAATTCGTATCACCTAAGGTAACAGAATATTTCTGTTTGGATCAGGACCATCCAATCAAAATCCACATGACTGTTAAAGTGTCCCCGTGCGTTTCACCTCGGGCTGGAATACTGGATTGGCCCGGATTCCAATTGGACGGCCATGATCCAAACAGAACTATTCTGTTACCTCAGAGGATATGGATTCCTGAAATAGATGTAGCTAGGCAGTCTGATTGTATTTTGTGTGTACATTATCTAAACTATCAACAAAGAACTAGGTTTTTTTTTTTTTAATTATAATGAGAGTTGCACTTTTTTTATTCCAAAAGAGAAGCACACTTTCTTCTTGAATAATATCCGGAAGTTGAGCTGAATAGTATGTACAAGAAATAAAACAATGAACTTAATGAGGCCCGCCTCATGTGCTCATCGTGGAATGTTTCATGTTAAATACAAACAAAATATGAATGTTCTAAAAGATGCTGCTCAATCCATCATCAGCATTAAGAGCTCGAGTCAGATCCTGGACTATCTCTTTCATTGATGGTCTGAATTCTGGCTCTTCCTGCAGTTTTGCATAAAGCATAATTAAGATTCATTTTAAGAATTAAGTTGAATAATTTTGCAGTTTTGCTGTGGAATTGTTTTTTACTTGTATGCAACGACTGATGATATCTGCGACTCGGGACAGTGACCTGATTGGAAACCTTCCTTCAAGAGCTGGGTCGACCATCTTCACCAATGCATCAATGTCATGAAGTTGGTAAGAAGCCCATCTTGCAAGATGTCTCTCTGCTCTAGGTCGAGTGCTGAACAAATTAATGAGGTAAATAATGTAATAATTATTCAAGTAATGTACTAATGTATGTGATATTGCAGTAGTAAGAAATCAGGAAGATAGTTTACAAACCTATCATATGGTTCACGCCCTGTAAGAAGTTCCAGCAGTACCACACCAAAACTATAGACATCACTCTTAACACTCCAATTTTCTGATTCATTTACTTCCGGGGCATTGTAACTCAAAGCAAGGGGACAATATGACTGCTTCACCATTAGGCAAATGTTTAATTATTAACTCCACCAGAATAAATTGTATTATGTTTCGATTTATGATTTTATGTAACTGCTTGCTGCACAGCAGAGTATCTTGTTTGTACACGAGTTGTGAACAACTTTCTTTAATTGTGGCTTACCTGAAGCTCTGAAACAAAGGGAAGGGATGATGCCAGACCACAACAAGAAATGCAAACTCGTAGGTCATTATCTAGAAGAATATTGCAAGGCACAAATTGCTGATGCACAATTGGATTCTGGTCACCCTCATGGAGATACCTTCATATCAACATTTTGTTGTTACAATAAAAAATGTAGTATTTTTAGAAAAAC
Organism: Carex rostrata; assembly: GCF_964058835.1. Classification (NCBI taxonomy): domain Eukaryota; kingdom Viridiplantae; phylum Streptophyta; class Magnoliopsida; order Poales; family Cyperaceae; genus Carex; species Carex rostrata. The sequence continues at coordinate 2,742,387 of NC_135935.1, forward strand.
ACAACCAAGAGATTCCATATAAAAAAAACTTAAATTGAATTCACAAAAATAATCAAAACTTACTCTAAAGCATTGGCAGCTTGAAGAGCTACTTGAATGCGAGACATCCATGAGAGCAGTATCATTCTCTTAGAAGGATCTTGAGAATAGATAATGTCATTTAGTGTTGTCTTGCTGAAATATCTATAAACAAGCAGCCGCTGCCCGTACTCGGCACAATAACCTACGAGTTTAAGAATGTTGCAATGATCTATCTTTGAGACATCATCAACCGACCTCAAAAAATCTTCGACTGGGATTTTTGATTTCCTTTCTTCGATCTTCAAAACTGTATATAGCTGAAAGCAATATATAGAATCAGAAGATTTATATATTAATTAATAACTTGGCTTTTGTAATTAGCAAATAGTGATGTACTGTACTACCATTCTCTCTTCATCCTCTGCAAGGTACAATTTGCCAAAGCTGCATTCTTTGATCAAGTTTTCCTCACTAAAACTGTTGGTGTATTGTTGAAGGATTGCAACTGAGAATGATTTGACAGAAGAGGTATTACTCAACCTCTTTTGAATTTTTCGACATTCATCTAAATTTGGCTGTTTTCTGTCGGCTGAAATTGATTGTAAATCTGTCATATTAACCTTTTGTTCTCTAACTTCTTCACCAGCTTCTGAAATGAAAATAAAGCATGCTTGTCCCATTAATTGCAGCTCACAGTATATGTAAAGAAAAGTTTAAAAGTTAAAGAGTAATAAATAATAAAATTCTCAATAAAAAAACCATGACCAGAAGATTCCTATACCTTGGTTTTTTAGTATACTTTGTATTGTATTGTTGGAAGAATCAGGCTCTTTGCTTCTCTCATGCATTATCACTTCCACTCTCTTAAGGGAATCATTCTGTTTTTCTTTCCAAGTAGGTATGCAAATTTTAACTAGCAATATTGCAATTGCAATGATAATTGAGCTGCCTATAGCAACGACATAAGCTATTGCTTTTGTATCGATGGTTTTTATTTTGTGGTGAATGGGTGGATTATAAACAGGTGAAGGAGGGCTACTTTGTTGCACAGGTCCATCGGTGGCCGGTGGCTGTTCAGGTGATGGAGAGACGGTTACATTCAGTTGGTTACCTTCACTTCTGCAACAAAAAGTAAGTCACCAATGTCATGATATCAATTGAAGGATAATAATTATATCTTTACAGTCTAGTTAAAATATACATAAAATTGCCCTTATTTGTTACACCTTGGAAGTAAAAAAGAATTGCACTATTATTTTCTAAGTTTTAATTTTTTTTTTTTTTGAAATCCTAATAGAAGCTAAGTTTAAAAATTTAGAGGGGTATTTTCTTACTGGAAATTTGGAATATTAAGCAAGTTTTCTGGCACGATTCCTGAGAATTGATTATTTGCAATATTCCTGTCAGTGTAGAAAACAAATGAGTAATTGGGTTGGCAAATGCAAATAAGGGAAAAAGAAAGTAATATCTTGTTAGCTGAAATCAGAGTAACAGTTAAGCTGTCCTACAAATATTTATTAGTTTGCAATCGAGTTCAGTGGTGTAATTGTTCTACTTAAGCACCAAGGTTTACAGGCAATATAATATAACAGGTAATGAAAGAAATTATTGGAAGAATGTACAAGTCTTTTAAAGGAAGGTTTTTCAACACTTCGAGGGTTCCCGACAGCTCATTATTTTGCACGTGCCTGAAAATTGAAGAGGGTCCATAATTTACGCATTGTGTATTACGCATATTGTGCATAGAGTTTTGTAACATGGAAAAGCATAAATAGCTCACATTGTTGTAAGAGATTTCACGTATCTGATGGAAGGTGGTAGATGGCCACTCAATTTGTTATCAGGGAGTTTCCTGTGTCAGTAGAATTTCAAAAAAATACAGAAAACTCACTAATTAATTCAATGCTAAAAAATATATCAAAATAGAGCAATAGACTAAAAAAAATCAAAAGAATCAAGAATAAGATACCAACTAATTTAGTTTTTTTTTTTCATTTTTTTTGCTTTTGTTTGCCTTTGAAAAAAAAATGTAAGAAAAAGGACAGTACAAGCTCCCAAGCTGGGTCAGTGATTGAAAAGCATCTGGTAGTTCTCCGTTTAAAATATTTCCGCAAAGTGACCAATTTGTCAAAGAAACAAATATATTACTCTGTAACATTAATCTACAAACGCAAAATTGGGAACTCTCATGGGCTTGCAAGTCAGAAAGAGAGGTCAGGTATGATAAAGTACTCGGAATGCTTCCGGTAAATTGATTGCCTGAGAGAGAACTGTCACAAACGAAGAAATTATTGTTCCTATTGAAAGAGACACTTGCTGTTCTAAGGAATTTAAAACAAAGGATAATAATATAGTACAATATTTGTAATGTTGGAGGCAAATTCTGCGGTATGGCACCACCTATGCTGTTGTTGCTTAGATCCCTAGCCCAGAAAACAAAAGAAAAAAAAAAACTATGGTAAAATAATTAGTTATTTGGAAATTGGAAGAGTGAGAAAACAAATTATTATTCATACAGTACTAAGATGGAGGTAAAATTAGCCAAAGAATCATCCTGCAGCTCCCCTCCGAGGTTTGCTCCACTCAGTGCACTGTTAATGTCATGATTACTTGCATTTTAGATTCAAAGGGAATGAATTTTATGCAGTAGTAAGTAAAGTATGTTGCTCTGTGTGTTTCTGTGTTTATGAAAAAGTGTGCATGTGTGAAAAAAAAAAAAGGCAATCATAGTTTGTTCATATGGCATTAATTTAGTGAAGTAATAGTACATGGCAGTTATGTTGTTATTGGTACATTGAACGCCTTGCCAGAGTTCATAACAGGGGTCTCCTCCAAGTGTAGTCCATCCAGATAGAGGCGGAGAACCAAGTGCAGAGTATAGATTATTTATAGCATAAACTGTTTTCCAAGCATTATAAAAGGAAATATGAGTTAATTATAAAAAACAGGAATTTGCAAAGGATATATAAGGATGGAGATGAGATCATGAGAAATAATAGGCCTTAGGTACCGTCTTCCGAGTTGGTGTAGGTCGGGAAAAATGGCACGGCAGCATGAAGCTCTGTACAAAACACAAGTAACAGAACAAGTCTCAAGTCGACTCTTCCCTTTGCTTCTGATATTCTCTTATGATTCATTGTTTCATACACTTATTTCTAGGAAACGCCTTCTTGGTTTTCTATATAAGGGAAAAAATTTGGCACAAGATTTTAGTTTTGGGTAACAAAAGGATGGCACAAAATGTCATACAACAAGAACACGGATAATGATAATATTGTGACAATAGTAGAAGCCCAAGACCAACAGCAAATTAATAATTGAAGGTTGATGTGTAGTATGGTTCAAGTAAAACAAGGGTATTAATTCCATCAAACCAACTCAAAGAAGACTTATGAATTGCTCCAAGTCAGTTATTTTCATTCTTGTTAGCATATGCAAAGCACAATATGTACAAGTAATTCTTAATTTCCACAAGAAACCTGTTATAGTTAAGAAGCTTCGCTGAAAAGCAAATTTCATTTAATTAAGGTTGGTGCGGGATGAGATGGAGATAAGAAAAATAAAAGGCCTAAATCTCCGTTAGTTATTCAGATTCGGGAATAATATATACAACTAAAACTAATTTATTTGACGACCATATTACAATAATTCAAAAAAAAAAAAAAAACTGAGAACCATATCTAGCACAATTTTTTGATAAGATAAACAATTATATTGTTTTTTTTTTATAAGACAGAGTAGAACTAGGGTGTTCTTAAGTGTGAACTCAACTCTAAATCCTATCAGATTGGTTCCAAACAACAAATCTGAACTGATGAAATCATCTACCTTAGGAGTGATGTGTCTACATAAAAATAAAATTAAAAATTTGAATTAATTTAGTATAAGTCAAACGGTTAAAATTAGAAGGTTTATAAATTAATTTTAATTCATTTATTTTTTGAACATTTTTTGACACTTGACTCTATGCAAAAATGATTTGAAAGTTTAATTTTTTTTGCATGTAAACGCATCACTCGCAAGGTAAATAGATTTCAATAATTCGGACTCATCGTTTGAAGTCAATACAATAGATTTTAGAGTTGAATTCACAAAAAAGCTTAGTGTACTAAAGAACGCCCTAGTTCTACTCAGACATATATATCAAGAACAATTGATCAACACATTGTTTTACATTAAAAAAAAAAACAGTTTTCAAAGCTCTGAGCCAATAGAAATTTACTGAAGAAAGGAGGGTCACGAGTCATTCTTTCTCTAAACAGAACATTTTTTAAATTTACAATTAAAACTACAGATGTATTACCATTTGAATATATCATGTATTAAATTTGGAGTGATTTAAGAAGACTTAAGTTATCAATCAAATGCCGATTAAAATTAATTCTTTTTTCAAATAGCTAATTGAATTACCTAAAATCATGTTGAATTGGTACATGATCCATATAAAAAATAATAAACAGCCTATAATTTCATTTTTTATTTCGATAAGAATTATAGTTGTGGTTTTAGTTGTCCAATGAGTTTGTTATCTATATGATATATTTCATTCCAATCAAATTCTTGATTTGATTTGATTCAGTGGGAATAGGATTTCATGCAGTAGGAGCTATGCAAATGGAAGAACTGAGGTTGGTGTGGATAACAGCTTGGGCAGCGAGATTATGGTCGTTGTGGCGAGAGCGGAATAGTAGAATTTTCAATCAAAAGACAAAGACAGTTAGGTTGCTCGTAGAAGAAACGATCAGGAAAGTTAGACCATGGATAGATAATGGGTGAGGGGTTTTAGAGAAGCATGAACCCTCGGTTTTCTTAATTTTTTCAAGAGTAGAATATCTCATTTAATTGAGTAATGTAATATATGTAGGAGGTGTTTGAACATTTATAATTAATTTTTTATCAATGCAAAACAGTAGGCTGACAATTGCCAACCTACCATCAAAAAAATATATCCTCCAGAAGGATCACGCAAGCAGCAATTCGGGACCTCCTAAATTATATTAAGTGGTGGGACCAGTTTTTCAGCTGCTCAGTAACAAGATATAATCATCTATTCGGCTACTCAAAAAAAAAAAAACAAGAAGAGAAAGAATCCCAACTTCTCTGAAAGACAGTGAGGTTATAACCACCAAATACCAATATATCAACCAAAAGATATAATGAAGAAGTTAGATCATAAAGGAAAAGAAAAACAAAAAAAAAATGTTTGCTCGGGTAAGTAAGACCTGAAAGAGGGTCTCATCAACCGTGTAATACCTAAGAATGAAAAAAGTTTTCAGAAAACATGACTGATCGGAGGTTCAATCAAACGACAATTTTCTCGAACAAATTATATTTTCATACCAAAAGTATGCTTTTCGTCAAATTATATTACAAAAGTATGCTTTTGATCTAGTTTGCACTATAACTATTGAAATTTTATTTTTATGAGTAATGGAACTTATTGAGGGGCACTTGTTGTCAATGTATTAAAAATAAATAAATAGCTAACTAAAGTACATCTCAAGTTTGAATTTTGTGAAAAAAAAAAAATGTAGAAAGGATATTTTTGCTAAGAATCACCACCGAATCTCCACCAAGTTCTTATGCGAACTCCAGAATTATAGCACTTAATAATTAATAGATTAATGAGTTACGTACTTAAGGGGGTTGAGTCTTTTAGGTGCATGAATTGATACATTTAAGTTGGAGATTGTACCTCAAGATTCCAGAGATATCTCCATAAAAAAAAAAAAAAAATTTTGGTCAGTCAATTTGTTAAAAGATTTTTCTAATGTATTATGAGCTAAACAAGGTGGAAGCACTAATAAAATTAATCAGTGCTGATTGAAATCTACAAATACGTCCCTCTCCTCACTCCTTGAACTCTTTGCACTCGTCCGGAAATATATGGAATAGCGTTAAAATAATTGATAACTAGAAGAGTATGATGTCAGAATGATAGTTTTAAGTAAATGAAATAATATTTAGTGTGTCTGATAATGAAAAATAAAATAATTCGGAGAAAAATATCCTCTCTTTCTTCTCTTCTTTGCTATTTTTTTTTTTTTTTAAAGTAGCGAACGAGACTAGCGGAGTATCAAATTTGTGTATAATAACATTTTTTTTAGCGAAATAACACTACTATTTGGAACAAAGATTAAACAGGTCGTTTTTTTATTGTAATTGTATAAGCTCGACCTTAACGAAAATTTTATTGAATTGTGTATACCAGTCTTTCTTGAGAATCCGGTCAACCTCCATCACTACGTTACCGGTCTCTTTTACAGTTTTAGTGTGTATATATTTATGTGGTGATTTTCTGAATTTTTGGAAGATTAAAAATCCTTTGTTGTGGATCTCCATGTGTTAGATCAAAACTGAGGAAATATAAGTAATGAATTCATAATAAAATAAAGAAGCAAAGTTTTTATGACATTTAGATGTAAAAAAAAAAATATTCATCTCAAAGATCTCCAGAAGCAATGAAACACATTTTCTTTTCTTTTTTGGTGTAACTAATTTTTAGAAATTGTGTTTTAGAATGTGGAAGAACACGTCCCAAAAAACCGGAGTTTCAGACAAACACTGAAATACTGTAAAGAACGGTGCAAACATATATATAGTTAGATTAAAACCTATAAAAATCGATGCAATAATTTAGAATTGGCTGCAATCCTTTTTTTTTTTTTTTGAAGTTCATGGGGGCAAGTTTGCACCCGATACAACCATGAATGGACACTTTACTCTATTCATAGACCAAAATGTCATGAAATTTTTATTTAGCATAAAGTCAAAAACATTTTAGTGCCAAATGGTACATAATAGATCAAAATGGAGGTAAATGTGGAGTCTTTTTGGCATTAGAGGCTTAGAGCAAAACTGAGGTAAATAAAACTTTCCATTGCGGCTAATCGGCTATGACTTCCAAGTACCGTCAAAATTAAGATCCCTTTATCTTTTCCTGGTACATAAAGGAAGGTGTTAGATGTGCATTTAATCATTTAGGCAAAATGACAATTAAGTTCTCCATTTTGTATCGTTCTGATCGAAGAGTACCATTCTCAATTCCGTTTGTAAACTTCAATGTTTATATATTCTGGAACTAGTATAGATACGTCAAACTGTGTGTAAATATTGCTTATCAGTGGGGATAATTGAAGAATCAGTGTCTTCACCTTCATGCGCACCTCACGCTACTACCATTGTCAAGAGAACTGCTTGCAGACTGGAAGTGGTGACAGCAGCTTCTTTGTTCTGATGTCATTCTATTACTAAAGCGGAGCTTAAGGATAAACAGGTTTCATGTGTTTTCAGATTAAGATACAAATGGAACACAATTGCACAAGATTTGTCATGGTATTAGAATTCCTCTATTTGTGGATAAAATAGAATACCAAGTTGTTTCTATTCATGAATAATTAGCTAATACAACTCCTGGAGATTAAGATAACAATCAGATAGAAAATCCAATAAAAAGTGATACACAAGACCTATGCATAACAAAGCATGCATGACTACACATTTCCAGCTCTAAGCATTCAATATTCACAACTGTTACAAGCACTGATATATTACCAACTCAATAGCACCTCTCTCTTAACAAGGTCAACTCAGTCTAAAGCAGAATAGATCATGTGCATAGAGGAAACGGAATGAAAAGGATCAGTTAGGAAAGAGAGTACGGGTGGTCAGATTGGAGAATTCTCTTGATAGCATCTTTGTTCCATCCAAACTGCGACTCCGATGAGCTGTCACACAACACAAACACATGTACAGATGCACGCACGCACACATACACACTTCCAGTGAACTTGTTGGGTCTCACCTGGAGATTCATATAATTTTTACATAAAAATATAATCGCACTAGTACACTCATATTCTCTACAAACAAACAAGTCCAGTCTAACTTCTTTAATTAATTGGATCAGAGATGACTTAAACTATACTTTTGGTTTGGTCATCAAACTTTGATGTAAACCCCTCTGTCACCCAAAAAAAAAAACTTAAACTTGATCCAAACTAGGTCATTGTGTTCATTCCAAATTTAAGTACATTTTTTTTTTTCAAAACATTAGTTTCTAAATATATATATAAAGTCATAAACTTGATGTGAGGCGAATGATCTCAACAGTTTATCAAATATTTATGTTAATGATTTGTGAAAAAAAATTGAATCAACCAGAAAACTATATAAAACATGCATTCTCACATATACAATTTCAGAACAATTGCTATGAATGGAGGAGGGAGCCATATGGTTGGTGAAGATGACCTCCAGCTGGTGCACTTGGAGAATTTGGATTTTACATGGGCTTAATTGAAGTTTTAACTCTTTTGGTGTTTTGGTATAAATATAGGGTTGTAATTGCACTTTGTTTCTATTTGGTTTGTTCTAAATGTTTTGTATGCAGGATAGTCCTTACTGTTGCTCTTTACTTTGTTTTGGAGGGTATTCTCTGATTACCCGATTAGTTATGATTCTAGGTATGCTGCTGGTCCCAGATTGGTGGTACCAGCCAAACAATGTATGAACTTTCGGTTTTCATTTTAATGGAAATCAGTGGCATGGCCACTTCTTTAACAAAAAAACAATTCGGAACAATTGTTTTTAACTTCTACAGTTGGATGGGTTCATTAATTTGACAAACTAGTTCTCAGTTGGATGGGTGTAATTAGAGTTAAGCAGAAAAATTGAAATATGCGTATAGTTTATTAGCCTCCAGTAAAATTAACCCTACTATTTTTCCAAGAAAAGACGAGCCTAGTCTATTTTGTACACAATATGCGAGCTCTTCTTTGGTTCTTTGTTTCTTTCCCATTTTTCTGGCCAATTAACTTTGCTGAAGACTAGATGCTGTTTCATTTTGCCTACTGAAACAAAGTGTCTAGAAATTGTTTCTTTCTATCATTTGACTATTTATTGTTCTTTTCAGATTCTTTGAGGGGTGGGGTGGGGTTCTTCTTTTGCATTTCATTTGACAACTGAAAATTAAAATCATCTAAATAGCGACCATGAACAGTGTTTGTTTCAGTACCTAACAGCCTGACTTAAAATTAAGAAAATTGTTTTAAGAAGCTAATGTTCTCATGGAACTGAACATACCTTGGGGTGCTAATCTCGTATGGGAAAGATACAACTTCGGTGTTTGTAATTGGGGGGATATGTTCTTGTTTCTCGTTTGCAAATTTTATTATTTGGAAGAGGATCTCACGCACAGATGTCTCCAGTGCAGACCTTCTTGTACTTGTCTCCTCCGATACTTTTTCTGAGACAATTATAATTTCAATTAGTCTACTTGGTTACTCAAAAAATATTAACTTAATTTCCCCTTAATTCCAAATGAAAATGTTTGTGCAAGAAAGACCCTATCTATTATCTACCTCTGGAGTTGAGGAAAGAAGATCTAGGGGGATTTATGGGGTGCACATTAACGTTTACAATCCATTGCTCCCAATAGTGGCGCTCAACTTTGCTGCCGAACCAACTTGACTGTTTGCTTTTTACCTCATAGAAAGACAAGCATACCTGAAATTAAACAATCATATGTATAAGAACAAACAACTAAGCTGAATAATGCAAAATATGAAAGGAGGTCCCATATGAGAGACATGTAAACCTGGCTTTTTCGGTTGGGGTGTTTCTCAGACCAGGCGACAAAATGTTCAAGCTTTTCATCTATTTTCTTTTCTAATTCTGCATCTCCACATTGAACCTAAAAGCACAATAAGTCAACATTGGACAAGGACAAATCAGCAAATTAGTTGATTTAGAAGTTTCAAAATCACAAGAAAGATCGCTTTGGAAATATTTAATGAGCTCTCACATAAGTGATCTCAAAGAGCTCACAATCAACATCTTTTGGCCGAACAAGACCCAAAGCTCGGTGAAAGAAAATTGTATGCACAACACCTGGCAAAAATGTATATAAAAGTAAAATCTTCAGGGTACTCGAGGAGGAACTTATCTACATAAATCTATGTTTAGCAACATGTCTACATTGTAATTCATTTTGATATGTTCTGGTTGATCATATGACTGTATAAGTCAATAATACCTGTCAGGTCAATGATGTGGTATCGGTGTTAACTTTAGTTCTGTCATTTTAATTTGCTTTTGAAGTTCTTTAGTTAGTCTAGGAATTTTTTCATGTCGAGAACTCAAAAAGTTTCTTTTTGTGTTTCAATTAAAATAGAAGCCTTAAAGTTAACAGCTTCATACCAGAAGCAATATAGAAAGAGAGTACCAATTGGTATCGGTGTCAAATAGTGACAACAACACAGAAAGAGGTACTCAAGCAAGAAGAGTAAGATAGAGACTGGGTTATTCAAAGAAAACCTTCCTCGTTTACCAGAATCACAGAATCAAAAACCATAAACCGATTAAGCTACAAGACCAATGGAAAGGTGTATTAATTGCACTTGTTTTTCAAGAGCAAATCACAACCATGATACAAAAAAGAAAGGTAAAGCAACACCTTAATTTCTGTCAAAGTAACTAGTATATCTCAAAATAGATCAGGGATTCTACCAAAAGGGCCTTTAAATGAGGAGATATGTACCAGTAGACAAGGGAGAATGTGTACCAACTGTTTCTGAAGTCAATCGGGGAATAAGAAACACAGAAGAGACACCAACCAAGCAAAGAGAGCCAGATTGAAACTCAAAACTTTCTCAGAGATACATAGACTTTCAGTTCCAGAAATAAACTGATATGAGTCGGAATGAATAGCCCTTGCAGCAAAACAAGGTCTTATGCTAAAAACCTCAGAATTTAATTAACTTTAAGATCAGCCCCTCAGGCATGAAAAAACTCCCAGTTTTGAAGGAAGACGAATTTGAAAACTGTAATTAGATGAATTAAAAGCTAAAAATAAACATTGAGCTCAAACTAGAGATAAGAAGAACAGAAGTAGAGAAGTGACTGACAGCGCAACACATCCCGAATTTCTGTTGGATCAAGCTCCTACAAATTGTTTGAACAAAAATTGAGAATTAGATGCATAGCTATAAAAGGATACCACAAAACCAACAAACATAGAACAAAAAAATATCTATTCAACGTGAGTTGAGAGGGAAAGTTAACTAATTACGCGTCTGAAACAAAATTAACTAAAACGATGCAAAATTGAAACAAAGATTTAGCTCGAAGCTACGATTTAAAGAGAAAATATGCACGTACTAGCTCTTTCAGCTGACAGGTCTCGCAGTTCATCTCTCTCTCTCTCTCGGTCTCGCGTTTGCTCGTTCCTGTTATTTCTGGAGTGAATAATTTCGCAGGGTTCGGTTACAAGTAATGTCTTTTATTTGAGAAGGCGTTTACAAGTAATGTCCGAACTTGATGCGAACTGAGAAATTAAAAGGGCATAAGATCCGGGGTGAGCTGCTTTCAATAATTATCCAAATCAATATATCTACAATTCGCGTACATCAATGTGTTGGTGTTGGTCTATAATTAACGAATTTTATTCGGCCACGCAAGCAATTTAGGAGAATGGGCCAGAATAGCGTGCAAATCTGGACCGTTCTTTTCATATTGCACGACTCTCAAAGCAGATCCTCTAAAGTCTCCACTGGATCCGGATTGAGTTTGGCCTAGCTGAATTAATCTGGACCGTCCATTTTTTAAAATTGTATCTCAGGAACATGAAGCTGAAGGGACACGGACTCATACATCAAACTTCAAAGAGTATGGCTAATATAGCATCAGTATCATTTCAGTTTATATAACATCAACTTCAAAATCTATCAAATCGAGTTTAAATGATGAATTCAAACTGTTCAAATCGATCTAATTCATTAGTTGTGCGTTTACATGTAAAATTTATAAAATTTTGAGTTTATTTGGTATCAAGTCAAGCGGTCAAATGTGTGAGTTTTTAAGTTAATTTTAATACATTCATTTTTTAATTTTTTTGCCGTTTGATTTGATACTAAAATAACTTGAAAATATAAAAAGTTTGCATGTAAATGCATCACTCATAAAGTAAATTAGTTTGAACGGTTTGGATTCACCATTTGAACTCGATTTGATAGGTTTTGGAGTTGGTGTTATATAGACTGAAATGACACTGATGTTATATTAGCCATACTCAACTTCAAATTAGAAGAAAAGTTATTACACGTAACAAGACTAACTATGTCATGTTTGATCACGACGCAACTAATATGCTGTGATCATTCGCACGTCGTGATAATTCTTTGTGATTTTGATCACATCACATGAACATTTAATTTGTTCATGGTGCAATATGACAGGTCATCCAAGTTACGATATAATTAGTCATGACACAACACGAATTTACATCTCACATCAACAAATTTAACAATTATCTTTAAATAATTTTATGTTATTCTAATTTTATAAATAATAATGATTTTAGTTGTGGGTACAATTTTATAATTTTAAAATTTATATTCGTGTAGTTGTCAATTTCAAATTAATTATAAATTAATATGATTTTTATATAAAATTAATAGTTGTTTAATATAGTGGTTTGCTAACGGGTAGGGTACGGGTACCTCGGGTATACCCGGGTCGGGTAGTCGGGTAGGGCGGGTACGGGTAGGACGGGTAGTCGAGTAGACGGGTACGGGTAGGTCGGGTAGGTTTTTAAAAGAGTGTACCCTACCCGTTTCAAACCCGTGCCCGTCTCGGGTAACGGGTACGGGTAGGGCGGGTAGGGTACGGGTATTTTATTTTATTTTTGGTTTTTTTTTTACTTTTTTTTTTCTGTTTTTCTTTCTGTTTTTTTTTTGGTTTTTTTTTTTTACTTTTTTTCTGTTTTTCTTTCCGTTTTTTTTTTAGTTTTTTTTTTCTGTTTTGTTTTTCCGTTTTTTTTTCTTTTTTTTCTGTCTTTGTTTCAGTTTTTTTTTTCTGTTTTGTTTAATATTTTTTTTCTGTTTTTTTTTTACAGTGTCGTACAAATATTATTACGTGTTTATAATTCGATTTTTATAATATGAATAGTTCGATATCAAATAGAGTATATATATACATGAAATTATCAAGTCGCGTCTTTATAATTTATAACATATTCAAAACAAATCTAATTACTTCACATTTTCAAAAAAATAAATCTAACATCTTTTTTAACCTATTAAAAATAAATCCGAATTTAAAAAAAAAATCAAACATATTCATAAAAAAAAAACTAATTACTTCACAAATTCAAAAAATAAATCTAACATCTTTTTAACCTATTAAAAATAAATCCGAATTTCAAAAATAAAATCTAACATATTCAAAACAAATCTAATTACTTCACATTTTCAAAAAAATAAATCTAACATCTTTTTTAACCTATTAAAAATAAATCCGAATTTAAAAAAAAAAATCTAACATATTCATAAAAAAAAAACTAATTACTTCACAAATTCAAAAAATAAATCTAACATCTTTTTTAACCTATTAAAAATAAATCCGAATTTTAAAAAAAAAATCTAACATATTCATAAAAAAAAACTAATTACTTCACAAATTCAAAAAATAAATCTAACATCTTTTTTAACCTATTAAAATAAATCCGAATTTCAAAAAAAAAAATCTAACATATTCAAAACAAATCTAATTACTTCACATTTTCAAAAAAATAAATCTAACATCTTTTTTAACCTATTAAAAATAAATCCGAATTTCAAAAAAAAAATCTAACATATTCATAAAAAAAAAACTAATTACTTCACAAATTCAAAAAATAAATCTAACATCTTTTTTAACCAATTAAAAATAAATCCGAATTTCAAAAAAAAAATCTAACATATTCATAAAAAAAAACTAATTACTTCACAAATTCAAAAAATAAATCTAACATCTTTTTTAACCTATTAAAAATAAATCCGAATTTCAAATAAAAAAATCTAACATATTCAAAACAAATATTACTTCACATCTAACAATTCTAACATAAACTAAATAAATCTAACATATTCAATAAATCTAACAAATCTAACATAAAATAAATCTAGCAAATCTAATTATTTAACAAATTTAACAAATCTAATTACTTAACAAATTTAACAAATCTAATATAAAATAAATCTAACAAATCTAATTACTTAACTTTCAATAAATCCAACTTAAACTAAATTTACTCTACAAAAATAAAATAATGTAACATAAAATAAATCTAACTTAAACTAAATTTACTCTACAAAAATAAATTAATCTAACATAAAATAAATCTAACCTTTAAATCTCGCGGAAAAATCTTGCGGGAGGTGCCGAACTTTGTAATTTCGATACCTTCGTAATTCCGTTTGCGTATTTGTAGAATGAATTAAATTACAACTATATATTTTTTTAAACAAGAAATTTAGAAATTGAGAATAATGAAAATTGAGAGAATGAGAGTTTGAGTTAGAATGTGGAGAGAAAGAGGGTTAGAGGGAGTGTATTTAAAGAAAAAATTGGAGGGGGGAATAAAATTCGAAATTAAAAAAAAAAAAAAAAAAACCGGGATTTGACCCGGGTGGGTCCGGCCGGGTTTGATTTGACCGGTCCGGGCCCGGTTTGTCTGAACCGGCGGCAATGTTGAAATTCAAATTTTGAATTTTGAATTAAAAAAAAAATCGGGTACGGGTAAAGGGGTAAACGGGTAAAGTTGGTCGGGTAAACGGGTGCGGGTACGGGTAAAACAGGTGCGGGTAGGCGGTTTTCGGGTACGGGTAAGACGAGTACGGGTTGGGCGGGTTTTTTCCCAAAACTTTGCGTCCGGACCGTCTCAAACCCGTACCCGTGTACCCGTTTACCCGCCTATACCCGGGCACGGGTACGGGTCGGGTAAAACGGGTCATACCCGTTCGGGTTTTAACAATTGTCTAGTTTAATATATAATTTTAATAATAGAATAAACATTTAGAATTTTTTGCAATTTAAAAGAAAATACTCTTAAAAGATCGGATAAAAAATAATATAATAATCGAAATTTTATTTAATGGCAAAAGTTAATTCTTAAAATATCATAAATTTAAATCCGAATAGAAACTTTTTAAAATTATTTAATTTGACTTCAACGTTTACTTGTAAGAATAGCGTCATCTTGGTCTTCTTAACGAAATGGAAGATGAAAGTCATGAAACTGGGTCGGGCTGAGTCTACGAGTTTATCTTATCCCACTAAATTGTTTCGAAAGATCCGACCCGGCTAACATTGCATCGTCGTCTCTTCCTCTTTAGTAGCCGCTCAGTAGCAGGTCCGGCCGTCCGGCTATGGCCATCACTGTACGGCACTTCGTCTCTCCCCTCCTCTCACTCTCATCTAAAGCGCTTCGGTGGAAAACAACGACTGCCACCGCCTTGAAAAACTGTAAAGCTTCGGCAGCTGGCAAAGAGAAGTCTAGATCGAAATCAAAACCGAAAGCTTTAGTTTTGGAGAAGAGGCGGACGAGGTCGGGCGTAGAGGTGGACCTAGGGCTTCTCAGACGCTACAGAGACACTAATATACCTCACCTTCCTGTTTTGCTGTGCGAGGTGCTGCGCGCCTTCCAGCCACTTGCACTCCGCTCCTTCGTGGACTGTACTCTCGGCGCTGCCTCTCACTCCTCTGCTGTAATCCCTCATCAGTTCTATCATCTTTTTATTTTATTTTATTCTGTTATTGTAGGTTGATTGGTAGATTTATATGGTAGGTGATTGAGGAGCATGAGGAGATGGAGATATATGTGGGAATGGATGTGGACCCTGTCGCTCATCAGTTGGCCCTGCCTCGTATCCAAAATGTAGTTTCTAGTAGATTACCGAAATTAAAGGCTTATACTCAGCTAGCAAACTTTAAAGATATAAAGTGCATTTTGGATGCAATTGCAATTGAAGATGATCACCTTGTCATCAGCTCTGGTGTCGAAGGCATCTTCATTGACCTTGGGGTTTCCTCCATGCAGGCATAGCACTCACTTTTATGCATTCCAGTTTTCGTTGTTGCATTTCCTGTTTGTAAATTAGTTTCATTTGTAGCAGCTGTCATTTCTCTTATTCACTACTTATCCCCAATTCCTACTGACGAGTGTGGTGTGTGCCGTGTAGGTGGATTGCTCAGAGAGAGGATTTAGTGTCCTCAATAACGGGCCTCTTGATATGCGTATGGGCCCTCAGGTTCATCCCCACTTATTTATCTTCTTAGTCACGCTCATTCTAGCTTGTCTTATCAGTGAACTGTTTAGATTATTTTTATTTGCTTTTATAATGAAAATGGTTCATTTTTTATCCATTTACATTTGCACCAAAATCTGAATTCTTTTTTTGTATATTTTTCCTGCACTGTAGATGACCTTTAACAGATTCAATGGGTTCAACTGGTCATGCCCACTACTAGGTCTTAGGTGCCAGTGGATGTTCATGAAAGCTGAAAATTCTGGCAATATCTAAGGACTAAGGCTTAATACATAATTAGATAAATGCCTAATGAAACGTAAAACTAAATTTCAGTATTTATATTTAAAAAAAATCAGTATTTCGTTGCGGGTTCTTTGACAGTCAATTAATAGAATTTTAGGTGCCATTAAGACCAGCACAATTATTATTTGCCCAAAAGCCTAGTTAATGGCGTGTCACACACTCTTGCCCCAATTTGATCATACATTTTATTTTAGGGAGAATTTCTATTATGCATGTAAACTTTCAAAATAACCAATTTCCCCATGAAAACAACATAATATCCAATATCTCCATCAAAACTTGATATTGTTTACATGCAATGGTAGTGGAATTTTTAAATCATGACCCGACTAATATTGTACATTAGCTAACCTATATTTAGGCTGAAACAAGGCTGATAAATAATAACCTTAAAGTAAGCCCTAACTAGCCATTAGAACTCAACAAACTAAAAGAAAAGATAACAAAAGATTATGAAAGGGGAAAAAATCCAGAAAGAATATGGAAAACGAAAAAGTCTGTGAAGAAATTATTTTCTCACCACTGGACATACCAGCACAGTTCCGGTTCTGTACAAAACATGATTCCTAGAGTATGGAATCAAAGGTCGGGACAATTTCATTTCATATGTGAATTCATGCAAGTCTGTTATAATATAGCATGAAATAGCGTCTAATTATTGAAGTTTTATTATGAAGGCAAGTTTGAGTGCTGCGGATATACTGAACTCATGGCCAGAAGATGAAATAGGCCGTATATTGCGTGATTATGGCGAGGAAAGCAACTGGATACATCTTCAAAAGCAGATTGTCGGAGCTCGTGCTAACCACCCTTTTCACTGCACTAAGCAACTTGTGAAACTTATTCAGAAAAGCACTAGCTTTACTCAAGGTATGCATGCTCTTGCCCACCATTTGTTTTGTCCATTGATACGGATGTTGTTTCTTCAGAATAAAAAGAAAAAGGACATGCAGGGAGGCAGGGGTGGATAAAAACAGCAACAAGGGTTTTTCAAGCACTGAGAATAGCAGTAAACAACGAGTTAGAAAACCTAGAAGATGCTCTCTACTCCTGTTTTGATTGCTTGGCCCCTGGAGGTCGCCTTGCTGTCATCTCTTTCCACAGCTTAGAGGACAGAATCGTCAAGCAGACTTTTCTTAACTTAGTCAATTGTGGTGGCCGACAAAATCCAGACCAACATGAAGCCAATTATCATCATTTAAAAGAGAATATTAGTGAAGTGGAAGTTAGTGAAGATGGAGAGATGTGGTTTAAGGACAGGGTGCATGGGAAGTATGGGACTATTCTGACAAAGAGGCCAATCACACCTTCCTTGAAAGAAGAGACTTTCAATCCTAGATGTAGAAGTGCAAAGCTACGTGTTCTGCAGAAGCCTTCTACTCCAAGATGATTTTTTTTAAAGCACTGTTTCTTAAAGCTTAATACCAGGGCCTTTGATCCTCAGGCAGCTGCGACAGCCACAATTTCAACTTGCTAACTTGATTGCCACCAGCATTTTGAAAGCATTTTGCTGCTTTATTTGTGCTGTTGAATTGCAGAGGTTCTGTAACTAGCTGTGGCTTGGAGCAACCAGCTGGATTTTACAGCTAGTCCAGATAATGCTACTGTGCTACAAATGCTTAGCGCAATTAATTGTTCTCAAAAATGATCATTTCATCGCACATCCTACTTATATTGTTTGGGTTTTGTATACTTGCGATAATGATATGCTGGAATGTACATTTATTCTTTTAAACAGAATGAATAAAATTGAACTTGTGTTGTTTCATTATTCTTCTCTCCAGATCATGGTTAATGTTGGTGGCAGCTAATGAAGAATTATTAAATTATACCCTATATATATGCTGATCTAAAGGTTAATTAAGCATGTTTAAAAGAATAAATGTCCAAAAGTAACGCAATTAGATAAATAAACGAACCTAGTGGCTATAAATGTTGTGTATAATACAAATGTAACAAGGTATTGAGCCATGATTACGGGTCAAAGGGGCCTTTTGGGCCTGATGATCCTTTATGTTTTACCTAGAGCATGGAGCCCATACCTCAAAACTCAAAAGAAGAGCTCCCCAGACCCCAGTAGATACGTCCTCCATGCCTTAAGAAAGGATTGAAGCAGAGTGCGCCACGTCTCCGGAAAGAGAGCTGCATCTCCATCTCAAGTCTGGTTTGTGGGGAAGAAGATTTCAATTATATCCAAGGAGATGGAGACCTCAGCTTGGTCTCTCTGTATATCCACATACACTCATTTTGGCGTTTCTCGCCCCCATGGTCTTGTGGATTTTCCATTTTTTTCTGATTACCGCGCATTCCACTATTTTTAAATATGCTGATGTGGTGCCTTGTTACACACACACATGGCATTGGTTTTACTGCTCTATTTCTTCTGAACCCTTATATACTCGACTTTTTCCTCCTTACTTTCTCTCTCTCTCTATGCTCTTAGGAACTTAGGAAGAATTTGTTGCAAATATTGTAAAAAACAAAAAAAAAAAGGTTGAGAGAAGCGGGCTTTTGTATATGGCACTGCAATTTGGGAGAGTGCTAACCAGCGGTGGTACTGGCATTGGCAGCAGTGCATCATCGACCAACACATCACTGGTATTATTCAAGAATTGTGTCGTGCCATCATACCAATATGGTCCTAACTTGACCTCTCCTTCTCTCTCCCTAATGCGTCCCTCCTGTCTACCTGCCAATGGGGAGAACAAAGAGCAAGAGCCAACTTCACCATCAGAACCGAAATCAAAATCAAAATCGAGATCCCGGTCTGGTAGGAGAGGCACAAAGGGGAAGAAGAAAGATACTGACATTGTCCCGGAAGTGGAAGCTGAGAAGAATGAACCTATACCAATTCCGGTACAGTCTTCTCAACCGGCTAACCTCTTGAACCTAGAGGATGTGAACCCGGTGGGGCTGGGGCGCAAGTCGAGGCAGATTTTTGATGATGTGTGGCGAAAATTCTCTGGGCTGGGCCAGATTTCACGAACCCCAACCATCCCTGCTAACTTGGAGGATCCGATCTTTATACGTGGACCCATGTGCGACTTCACTGTTCCCGAGGCCCAGGATACCACTGTCTTGGTTGTTGGAGCCACCAGCAGGATCGGTCGCATTGTCATTCGAAAACTCACGCTCAGAGGTTACAATGTCAAGGTATTTTCTTCAAACAATTGATCTCTTGATGAATGTCCCTTGGGTACCTGTCTCCATACCATATGTACTGATAGTTGGCTACAAATTGATAGGCATTGGTAAGAAAAGATGACCCTGAAGTTCTCGATATGCTTCCAAGATCTGTAAGAGTAGTGGTAGGTGATGTCGGTGATTTGTCAACCCTCAGGGAGGCGATACGTGGTTGTAATAAAATTATCTACTGCGCAACTGCCCGAACTACCATTACAGGTGACCTTAACAGAGTGGATAATCAGGGCGTTAGCAATGTAGCAATGGTCTTTCAGGTTTGTTGTCTAATGCCTTTACCTTTGTACTTATAAAATTTCTTTTAATTTGTTTTGAAGTTACTGTGCTTACCAAATTATACTGGTACAAAAATCAAATCAGAGCTGTCTAAACTCTATATCTGACTGTCCATATCAAAGGATCATGTGGCTACAGAAAATCGCAGCTTTTGTCAAGTATATTTGTATACTAGTATAACTAACTGTGTCAAGCACAGAATATTGGGGCTAGTTTAAAATACATCTTTATTTTTTCAAATTTTAAATTTGGTCAACACTTTTTTATAGAGCCTCAACTGAAGTCCTAAATAGTAGACCTAACCACTGAACACAGGAAAAGGAATTTTCAAATATAAATGGCATAACGAAAGCTAATATGTCCAGAAGTACATTGGTCAGATTTGGGCTGGTCTTTGTGTACCCATCTTGATCCTAGATGGTACAGTCCAGAATTTGAGATTGTAAGATCCAGGTTTTTTCCCCGAAAATCATAATTGAATTCATAGTTGTCTAATTAATTGGCTTGCAGGATTATTACAATGAACTTGCTCAGTTAAGAGCCGGTAAGAGTAGCAAGAGTAAGATGCTACTTGCTAAGTTCAAAACCCGTAAATCACTAAACGAGTGGGAGGTTCGCAAGGGCAATTACTTTAGCAACTCTTCTTTCACACCGCAGTATGATGAGGGAATTGATGCTGAATTTGATTTCAACGATGAAGGAGAAGCTGTATTCTCAGGTTTTTCATCTTTGTTGTTTGTTTGTACAGTTAAGAAATGTTCCTTATTACTTTACATCGACAGTAGATCACAAGTTGAGATACTGCAAAAATCTAGATGTCGTATTGTCTACTCATCAGAACAACTTTACTCATATACTTTTGTCTTTTTACTTAGTCTGATGAGGTTGTTGGTGTAATGGTGTACAATCTGGGATTTCATTTTGTCCCTAAAATGAAGTTCTCACCAAACCGTCAGTGATAAAATTATACAAGAGTACCTTCTTGAAATAATATTAATACCTGCATAGCAGGATTGTGAGCTCATAATCTCATTTCTGAAAATTGGTGGAATTGATTAGGATTTGTGTCCACAAGAGGAGGTTATGTTGAACTATCCAAAAGGCTCTCCCTTCCACTTGGTTCAACTCTTGATAGGTAAAACACTAAATTTATTTTGAGATGATATTGTTTAGGTGTGCTTATTGATTGTAGCAACCTGAGTGGCTGCTGAAATATATATTTTGCTTGAAATATAAACTAGGTACGATGGGCTGCTTCTTTCAGTTGGTGGAAATGGAAGGTCATATATATTGATTCTTGAGACTGGTCCCTTGGCTGATACCACCCAAAGCAAAAAGTACTATTCCCGATTTAACACAAAGCTAGGTTTCTGTAGGGTAAGCAATTTATGCATATATCATCTCATCTTTCAACTTTGGTTCTGGTACAAATCCCAGAAAATATTGATATATGCATAAAAATGTGCAATTTTCAGATAAGAGTTCCTTTCTCGTCATTTCGGCCAATCAAGCCAGATGATCCGCCCCTCGACCCATTTCTTGTGCATACACTAACCATTCGGTTTGAACCCAAGAGACAGGTATGGCCGTCGTATGCTATACTCCTTTTCTTAAAGATAGGAGTAATTATATTTTAAATATACTAATTATTGATTCATTCATGGTGCAGAAACCAGGGGAAATAATTGAAAACAGGCAGGAGGATCCAAGGAATTTCAAATTGATAATGGAGTTTATTAAAGCTTTACCTGTGAGTTTGCTGCTTCTCCTTGTCATCACTAACTTTCACTTAGTATCAGATTGACATTCTATGGTCCTCATAATGCTAATAATTTTGTTTTGCCAATTTCAGACGGGGCAAGAAACAGATTTTATATTGGTTTCATGCACAGGCTCTGC
This sequence comes from Carex rostrata, assembly GCF_964058835.1. Taxonomy (NCBI): domain Eukaryota; kingdom Viridiplantae; phylum Streptophyta; class Magnoliopsida; order Poales; family Cyperaceae; genus Carex; species Carex rostrata. Next base: position 2,764,157 of record NC_135935.1, read on the forward strand.
CGTAGAACCAACCAAAAGAGAGCAAGTCCTCAAAGCCAAGAGGGTACTTTCTTTATATACCAGGAATTAAATGTTGCTTTCTCTTTCTCCTTATTTTTGTTCTCTTTTAGTTTTTTTTTTATCAGTGAACATTGAACAATTGAATTTTTTTGTTAAATTCTATCAAATTTAGTCAGGAGAAGATGCTTTGAGAAGATCGGGCCTTGGTTATACAATTGTTCGCCCTGGTCCACTGCAGGTAATAATGCTAATGTCTCCATCATTTTTCCTTTAGGAGATTAAAGTTAACGATTAGATTACTCCCTTGTGTAATAGATTTACCGACATCATTCGCTCAGATGTTCATTTGTTGCCTAGGATTTTGAAGCATGCAATCATTTTTATAGGTTTAAATTAAAAATAGTAGATGGTCTTGAGATAACTATGTTATTATTGAAACCATTAGTTAAGAAATAGTCATCATGTGAATGGGTATGGGATTTCTCATGCTCGAATAAGTCTATTTTACTTTTTAAGTATCTAATCATTACTTCATAACTTACAGGAAGAACCTGGGGGTCAACGTGCATTGATCTTTGATCAAGGAAATCGCATTACCCAGGTATCTCTCATTGCTGCTTACATATATTACAATTTGCATTACTTGATCATATATTTTATTGTAACTGATGATTTATATTGGTATCAATTTTTTTCAGAGCATCAGTTGTGCTGATGTGGCAGACATTTGTGTCAAGGCCTTGCATGACTCAACTGCAAGAAATAAAAGCTTTGATGTAAGATCTGCCTCTCTTTACTGGTTCATAGTATGCTACTATGCTTACATTTCTTTCATTGATTTAATTACTAATTTTAAATTTAATTGGATGATGACCTTATAGGTATGCTATGAGTATGTTGCAGAGCAAGGACAGGAGCTCTATCAACTCGTAAGTCATCTTTGTTAAAAACAAGGGTTTCATTCTCAGGTCATGGTTCTGCACTAGTTAGGGACCAGTACTCACAGTCCAATACCTGATAACGGTCATTGCCATATGTTATTTCATTTTTTTATTTGCATTTGCATTAATTTAGATGCTCATGGCCGCATAATAAGTTTGTGGATCTCTATGTGACTCCAATGGAGAGATGTCTATGGCCATATTGAAATTGTTTTCCTATAATCATTTCAATAATGCACTGAATTCACAGGTCGCCCATTTGCCAGACAAAGCAAATAACTACCTGACACCTGCTCTATCTGTTCTAGAGAAGAACACCTGATTTTGATTATTTGTCCGGTGTCTGTTTTTGAAGATTTTGCTCTTACATAAATTTGATGTAAAGTTAAAAGTTGGAAAGTATGATTGTACATGTTAAAGTTGATACCAGCTTTTTTGTACCTAATTGTGTATAGATAAATTAATGAAAAACCCAATTGAAGGAGCACAGGCATGTTCATGATCTTAGATTGCTTGGTACCAATTAAGCACGGCCATATATATTGATGATTAAAAAAAATACAGTTTTCTCAGGGAGAGTTGAGCAAGATATAATATTAAACAATTACATGCAATCAAACACGGAGATGAGCATATAGTAAAGAACTTAATAGTATCTAACACGTCATAATAATACTTATACAGATACAGAAATCATCAGTCATAATAACCAGTATCAGGTACCAGCAGCTCCAATCTCAAACTCACAAATGAAAACCCCGAACGAGTAGCTAGCAAGATTTAATCCAGAGATGTACATCACGTGCGCAGTCATTGATCAGAATGTTCGTTGTTCTCATGCAATTGGCAAAGTGCCTCTGCCACAGGCTCCATGTTCCCGTGACCCAAACTGTGTCCCATAAACTTCCCTTTTCCCCCTTGCAAACTGCCCCTATGCTCCCACCATATCGACCGAAGGTTAGTCAAATTGATCGTGAACTGTTCCAATAACCTTTGCCAGAATTGTTTTGAAAACAAACAGTACCAAATGAAATGGTCTCCGTCTTCCAAACAATTATTGCCACACAAGAGGCACTTTGGCACGACCTGACAGCTCCTTCCACACAAGACTTCTTCCTAAGTTAGGAATTTATTTTGAAATAATAGACAAGTAAAAATCTTAACTTTTGTTGGAACTCGAGTATCCACGATTGGCACCAGTAGATACACCGAACACTCTTAAATGTTATGAATCCCGTATAGGACACCGGCATGTCTAATGCCACTGACGTGTGGGAAATCAACTTTTTTTTTTTTTTTTTTTAATTTCTAATATGTATGCTATGTTAGAAGGCTGTTAGACTCAGCTTGGTGGCCAGCCCCATAGCCCTCTTGACACGCAATGCTGTCGATACTTCCTTCAAGCCTCCATAGAGGTTATTCGTGAATTTTATCATGTGCTTGATGTCAAATATTAGCACCCAGGTAATTCTTCACAATGAGTTCAAACTCAACTAGTGTATCTAGCAAAGGCCTCCAGAAGGTGGCCAATTTGACGAAATAGGCAACATCATATGCGCCATGGAATATAATCCATGTCATTGTCGGGCTGTTCAATAGGCCAGATGAGACAAGAAGATCAGAGAAGAAGTATGAGTTAATACAGTCGGTTTGCCACATTGTCGAGGAGCCTCCATCTCAGCTGGGAAGTGGAACTGCCCAAAATTGGACTCCCAAACAAGAACAGAACCATCGTCAACCGAGAGCGTCAAACCTAGCTGCCTGATACTTCCTTTATCTGTGCTCGCCTTTATTGCACAATATCTCTCGTCAGGAGATGCCACCCGATGAAACTTTCCTTTTATTGCCTCTCTGATTATGCAGAATTCTCGATCGAGGTTGGATGCCTAGACAGATTGCACCTCAACCGTCGGCGTGCTGGTGCAAGTGTGCAAAACAGATTCCATGGATTCTTTCAAGGGAATCGGAGAGAAATACTATGACTACCTCTATGGGTTTGGAAATGAGAGAATAGAATCGAGCAAATTGCATTTCAAATTTTAAAAATTTGAAGTGTATCGTGTCTTAGACTCTATTACTCTCATTTCTCCTTTCCTTTGTTATTTTTTTTCCTTTATTAGTTATTTTATTAATTGGCTAGAGAGAAAAATAAAAGAATAAAATTGATATTTTTAGAAGAAAAAAAAATCTTTTAGCTCTCAAAATCATAATAAATATAGCACTCCTCTAAATTTTCGGAGTATATATACTTACTACAAAACTTAATTGATACATTTATACTTAGCAATTGTAACATTCTGTCACATTAATTTTTTTTTTTATTATTATTATTAAGATTCAACATTATTAACATAAATTGTCTTGAGAGACTTAAAGGAAATAATAAATATAGATGTAATGTTACATAAATTAAAAGAAATAAAAATTTGAGCAACGACCCGACTTAAATTTTGTTTTATTAATTAAATAAATTGATAGGCCACAAGACCAAATCTGAAGGAGATGTCAGCCCAATTTATTTCCAGCAGCCCATTTCTCAAAATAATCAGCCCTTCAAAATTTAAACTACATGAACCCTGTTAACAGCCTTCCCTTCAATTTTGGAAACTACGCACCCCTTCCTAATTAAACACTAAACCCTAAACTAGGCACCCTTTACTCAATTACCTGCCGCCCCAATTTTGTTGTCTTTGTCTCAAGCCGCCCAACCCCCCTTCTGCTTTGATTTGTCTCAACCTCCTACTATCCATCTCAAATTAAACTACTAGTATTTCTAAACTTCATAATCTCAAGTCATCAAGGATGAATGATTTCTCTCTTCTTTCGTTCAGACATCTACACCTAAGGTAATTGAAATCATATCATTTGATATTATTTTGACACAATATGATTGATTGGGAAACGGTAATTAGATTATTTGGTTTACAATAAATTTTATTATTGGATTGTATGAATTTAGTTATAAGAAATTATTTAATTATATTAAAATCTGGAATTTATTAGTAAGTATTTTCTTATAATCTAAAGATTTAATTTATTTCGTTACTTATTTTATAATATCAAATTTATTAGTAATAATCCTCTTTAATTATATTAAAATCTGGAAATATAATTTGTTAGCAATTCTTAATCTAATTATATTAATGTCTAAGATAAATTGTCTTTTGATTTTTATTAAATTTAGTATTGACATTGTAAACATAATAGTACTGTTTTTGGTTACTTGAACTGCAAGTCTATTTCTTTTATATAATTTAAATATCGTTATAAAGAATTCCTTAAATTTTCTTCTTCGTTCCTGGGTGAGAATTATTCATACGATTATTGAAATCTCTTAATAAGGAGAAACCATACTAAAATAATATTTTTCGTAGATTTTAGTTTAATTTCAGAAAGTATAAAATATGGATATTTCTATACTTGAGTTAGATATAAATATATGATTTTCATAATTACTCACAATATTTTCATAGATGTAACAATAAATGCCAGTAAATATAAAATATAGAAAACCCTCATTTAAAGATAAATTCGAGCAAATATAAAATTTAAAGATCCCTTAAAAAAATAGTAATACAATAAAAATAACAGAAAGAATTTGTCCTTAATTTCTTACTGGTTTATGTTAGGTTAAATTTATTTGCAATAAAATGAATTGTTAAAATAAACTAATTAAAGTTTATGAGTTAATCGATTAATAACATGTAAATATAATATTAATAATATAATCCAGGAGTTTTGGAAATGAGAACGAGTGAATATTATATTTATTAATTAGAGGTATATTATTGTATCAGATTTGTCTTTTAAAGATTTAAACAACGCAAGAGACGATCAAGAAAATTACTCCAATATCAGGTGCGGGTTTCCTGGACTTTTTGTAAAATTATTTACTTATTCCTTTGTGTGCATTATATTTTTACTTATGAAATTGTGCATGTTGATTCGAACAACCCCTTTGGCTTTGTTTAGAGAAGAAATAATATGATTATTTTGTTTGGAACATATGATATGAATAGAATATATCGATTGAGTATAACATTAGCATAAGAAAACGAACGATCGCTGTGAGATGAATGAATGGAAAGGCCGATACGCGGGGGCTGCTAGTCGCGGTCGGGACCGATATGCGGGGAATGCTAGTCGCAGTCGGGTTCGATGTTGGAAAGGCCGATACACGGGGATTGCTAGTCGTGGTCGGGACCGATATGCGGGGAATGCTAGTCGCAGTCGGGTTTGATATTGGAAAGGCCGATACACGGGGACTGCTAGTCGTGGTCGGGACCGATATGCGGGGGCTGCTAGTCCCAGTCGGGTTCGATATTTGAAAGGCCGATACGCGGGGATTGCTAGTCGCGGTCGGGACCGATATGCAGGGAATGCTAGTTGCAGTCGGGTTTGAGATATAACATATCATAAGCAAAGTAATGATCAGTGATTAATAAGATTTTAAAGTAACAAGTGTTCATATGAATGGTAGTAATTGCATGATAGGATAATATAGATTGCATTTTGGTTGTTGATTAAATAAAGTTGTTTAGTATATTTAAAAGGAAGATTTTACAAATATTCGGGCTGGAACTAAATCCCGCATTGAGAGAATGTTCGATCTCTCACCCGTTCCACTTTTATGTGGGTTCCAGAAAATGATGAGGCCAGGAATGAGCACGAATAGAAGGGACGTGGATTAGGAGGTCAACGAGCAGAGGCAATGAAGAAGGAACGCCTAAACAAAGATCGTGAGTAAGAGCAAGCAGAAGGATCCATATTTGATTGAATGCCACTTATGTTCATTTTTAAATTATATGTTTATTTTCCAGCAAATTTGATACACTTCAACAGACATGGTTGTTGTCATATTTTCAACCATATCTGTCATGATAATTCTTGTAAGCACCTTTATATTATAAACATGATGTGGCATTTATGGATGTTATTGATAATGTATGTGATGTGCACACGCCTTACGTGTAAATACGTGGCGGGTTGTCTCGGGGTGTGACAGCAATCTATTTATAATTTGAGTTTTTCTAATTCTAAATTGACATCATTTATTTATCTTTGTCTAACTCTTTTTAATCAAGGATCCGATGAAGGTTTACTTTTTCTAAACAAGTAATTAAGTTCTATGATTTGATTAAAACTTGCAAAGATAATTAATCTTTACAGTTACGTCCCTCGTATAAAATATCAAAGTTTTGGATAATGATGTTTACGTACCCTAAGGTTTAGACTTCACGATTACGTTCTTTGATCTCAGTTTATTCTAAGTTGTTCTGATAAACAATGGAACCAGTTAGGGCTTGTGTTGGCTTATCAAATAAGATTTGGTGCATATATATATATATATATATATATATATATATATATAGAGAGAGAGAGAGAGAGAGAGATAGGCTAATGTGCTTCCATAAGCACTTGGCCCGAAGTGCTGCCACCCCATTTTCGATTTTTCAAAATCCAAACAGTCGATCCGAACCGTTCATCTTGTTCTCCATATTAATATCTGCTTGGAGACCAAATTTTACATTTTTTGGAATTTTTTTGCTATTTATTAAGCCACTTTGAAAATCGCTGATCCAACGGTGAACCCCTGATTTTACTGTTTGGCAAGCCACCGTTGGATCAGCGATTTTCAAAGTGGCTTAATAAATAACAAAAAAATTCCAAAAAATGTAAAATTTGGTCTCCAAGCAGATATTAATATGGAGAACAAGATGAACGGTTCGGATCGACTGTTTGGATTTTGAAAAATCGAAAATGGGGTGGCAGCACTTCGGGCCAAGTGTTTATAGAAGCACATTAGCCTATCTCTCTATATATATATATGAGGAGGGTTCAAATGCACCCAAATTTTTGTGCACCTAAATGCACCCTATCTTTCAAATCTTTTTTCTCTGTTTTCAAAGCTCAAATAGTCAATCTGAACCATTAGATACGATCTATATATTAAGATGTGCTTGGAGACCAAATTTTATATTTTTTGAAATATTTTTACTATTTATTAAACGAGGAGGGTTCCACTGCCTCAATTCTTCATGCCTCCATTCAGCCTCCAAATCTCAGCCGTACATCAACAATTTAATTAACGAACCAAGTTCAAAGATTTCTCAGCGAAAAAATTCTATTCTATCGTCTCCAGTACCAATTCTTTGTCTCTCTTCTCTAATATCTTCGTCTGTCATTCGCCAAAAATCCTCACCCTCGCGCCTTCCTCTGGTGTCGGAAAGGACCCCCTCGCGCCTCCCTCTCCAATCGTCTCCTTCTCTCTTTGTTTCGCTCTATTCCGTGCTCCCCTCGCGATCGCCTTGCGCGACAAAAAGGACAACCCCCTTCATTGCCCTCTCTCTCTCTCGCACAACCTCTCTCCGAGTCCGCTCTCGTGTCACCTGAAGAAACCCCATATTCAAAAGAGGAAATTTGGAGGCGCACTGTCAAATCGTTTGAAAAAAGAAGCGATCCCTCCTTGTGAACGCGAAATCAGGGAGGCTTCCCTCGCCACATGCCTTCTCCCCTCGGATTCAGGTCTGTACAGGGAAAAATTGTCCTTTCTAGTTAATAACTTTTGACATTTTTGTTTTGTTCCAGTGAGCAATATAGTTCTCTTTTTTTTCACACAGTATCTGCAATATAGCTTAGGGAAGTTATTCAGTTAAATGACTTGAGATTCAGTTTTTTGAATGATTATAATGAAAAATTCAGTGCAGGAGTCAAAGAATGGATGCTTGAAAAGCAGCTTTGAAGTAGGTATTGAACATTCTAAGAGATCAAAGAGGCGATTGAAAGATTGCAGTTAAGAACTGATCCTGGAAGAACTGATATTTGTTGTTTTCAATGAGCAGATATACATGTGAAGGAGCCAACTTTTGAGTCCCTTTGCAGATACATTAGCAAAACTTTAGTATATGTGTTCTTGAAATTTATCGAATTGCATATTTGGTGTCAGTTGAGGCAAGTATGGAGCTTAATTGAGATTAGATGCTATTGCTTATTTTATGTTCTACATCACTAATGATTTGCACAACATCCATTATCTTTAATGTGCAGAGGGAAGAAGGTTTATGAACCTCCAAAATTCATGACCATTAACACTTGAATCGAGCAGCTTTTGGATGTGGAAGCTGATCGTGGCGAATCTAGTAATATAATAGTTTAGCCCATATTTTTTAACACTTGTGTAGGAAGGTTATGCAAATGGCTCTTTGGTCTTCTTTTATCTATTCCAGCTAATGAAAACAAAGTCAGTCCTAACAGATGTGGACATGAAATGTGTCATTTTGATTGCATATTTTAGTTATTTTGGGTAGTTGTCAGGATTTTTTTTTTACTGAATTGGTGATGCCACCCCCAATTGTTACTAACTAGAATGCATAAAGATGAAAATGAATTGCTTCGAACTTATTGATCCGATTGACTCATTATCCTTTCTTGGGTCAGGAACTATATTTGTGTTCCTATTACTCATACTTGATCTTGAATCTCTCTGTTATATTGTAAGATATGTAATTTGGTTTAAATTACTAAAAGTAAAGGCAAGGTTTATCGTCTTAGTTTGTACCTTGAGGATCTTTACCAACAAATCAAAATCAAATGAAATTCTTATACAGCAAATACGTGAGCAATGGGTGATCACTACGAAGACAAACAGCCACACATTAACATAGGCGGCAAAAACAATGATACATCACTTTACTGGTACTTTTGGCATCACTGACGGGGTAGCGGTACCACTGGTACGAGTTCTGGTACAGCGGGTGCGGAAGATCCGATAGGGATGACTAATGGTAAGGATTTGGATGCGAACTAGTGTCTGGTACGACTTCTAGTACTACTGTTATGGTTCTGGTAACAGTGCTGGTATGGTATTGGTTAGAGGTACTAACACCAGTACCACTGGTAAGGACTCTGGAGATGAGATAAACTACACACAAGCTGGATCAGAGGCGAAGCAAAGCAATTTTTGTTATAAATTATAATCTATGTTTTCTTAGACTCATTTCATGTTTCTTTTTCAGTTTTTACATTTACATTCATAGCTCAACTGTTTGAGCTTTGTTTTCCTTTTCAAATTGTAGTTACAAAATCTTTGTAACTCGTTCAATGAAATCAAATGGGGGCATGATGCATGATTCACATTTTTTCTCAAAAGCAAAAGAATTGATTTCCAACTTGTTAGTAATTATCACTTTCTCAATTTTTGTCCCTTCTCAATTTATTTTATGTACATTTGTCGAGGTTCAGTTGAAGTTATTTCTTGCTAATATTGTGTGTATTGGTACCTGAAAAATAATTCATCAAGTCTATGTTTAGGTGGTACCTGGTACTTGTACATTCGCGGGTACCTATACCTATTTAAAATTCTACTCATTGGTACTTGTACAGGCTCTTTTGATATGTATATTTATCTTAGTAGAAAAAATAGAATTATCAAAGAGAACTACTGTAAATTAAATGAATTAGAGATGAAATTGTTTGTAGAGAGAGATCTCTAGAAACTTTTTTGGAAAATATGAAAGAACAAAGAAGCATGTATGAAGCAATTGTGCATGTACCTTCAGCTCGTTACACTTTCCTACCAACTTTCTATTTCGAATTTCAGCTGCACAAGAATAATAAAATTTAAATGCCCGTAGGTTTTCCATTCATCAGCATAGCTATTACAGGTTACAAGATTCAATTTGAAAAAACGCGCTATACTCTTTTCCCTTTCCTAATACCCTCATCCATTTTCAAACAGAAATAAAGGAAAACAAAACACACTCATCCATTTTCAATTTACAACACACTCATCCATTTTCAAACAAAAAAAAGGAACAAAAAAAAAAAGTGACATCCCATTTTGCTCTTGTACCCCTACGTGCCAGTAAATCAGCAGTTCCATTGACACTCCTGGAAACATATTTGCAAGTATATCTCTTGTTTTCTTTGAACCATTTCCACACATTGAAACTTCTCAGAAAGCTCTCTAATTCATCTGAGTCGGTGGTTGAGCTGCCATAATCACCTCCGCAATACTCTTGTTATCAGAACACTCAGTAATTCCTAAGCCCTTGATATATTGCATTGCTTCAGAAATTTCCACAGCCTCCGCTTGTACTGCGCGACTTGAACCCCTTTGGTCTTACCTGACAGCAATGTGAAAATCAAAACCATAAGATTGTCACCAAATTAAGTATTCATCAGATTTCTACGCATGGTGAGAACACAAAACAAATTCAACTATGCATATTCATCATATTTCCACGCATGGTGAGAACACAAACAAATTCAACTATGCATAGGTTAATACCAGTACAACTTGTAGAAAAAATTACTTACAGTGACATTACTAATAGAAAACTAAAGTGCGAGATGGTCGGAGGTCCGACCCTAAGTCGGGGTCAAGAAGGGTTGGAATGGGTCGAGAGGGGTCAGGAGGGGGTGCGCGTCGGTTCGTAGTCGAGAGTCATGGGGAAGAGAGCGCGATGCGGCGAGGGGGAGATTGGGGGAGAAGGGGCTTGTGGGGGGAAGACCGGAAGAGGCGAATTGAGGGATTTGGGTGAGCTAATGACAGAGACGAAAGGGGTACTGGAGACGATTTCTTTAAAAAATTTCGCTAATAAATTTTTAATCTTGATCGTTGATGAAACTGGTTGATGAGCGGTCCAGATTTGGAGGTTGAGTGGAGGCATGAAAAATGGAGGCAGTGGAACCCTCCTCTTATTAAACCACTTTGAAAATCGCTGATCCAATGGTCCAGAAAATGTAAAATCAGCGATTTTCAAAGTGGCTTAATAAATAGTAAAAAAAATTCCAAAAAATGTAAAATTTGGTCTCCAAGCACATCTTAATATATAGATCACATCTAACGGTTCGGATTGACTATTCGGACTTTGAAAACGGAGAAAAAAGATTTGAAAGATAGGGTGCATTTGGGTGCACAAAAATTTGGGTGCATTTGAACCCTCCTCTATATATATATATATATTCCTAATTAGGTAATTAAGTTCTTCTATCCAACTTATGCCGTTATGCGTTTGCCATCTAAACGGACTAAATATTTTCAAAATAGGATATACATATACAAAATAGATTGCAAAGGATAAACCAAACATATATACAATCTGAAAATTAAGTATCAAGAAAAATTAATTAAAATATCATTAAGTATCGATTTTCCAAACCATAAGTACCATAAAATAGTAAAATTATTCTCTCATGGATTCACAAAATACAACAATTAAAATTAAAATTTACAACATCTTAATGTTGGAATTAATTTCAATTATGGGTTTATATGTGATATAAATATATATTGAATAATAGACTGTCAAATATCTAATTAGACCCGTTATGAAGTGATCAAATTAAGTATTATTTATCGGGTTCAATATGTGTCATGAGAAGTGGGACCTTTAATGTGTAGAACACGTATTAATAACTTTATGATTTAGTGATGGTCTGAATTATATAAAGTATAGAAATAATACAATTATACTATTAGTCACTGGAGAACACAATTAAATATGGCAATATTATGTAAATAAGGAAATATCCAATTATATGCAAATTATATATTTAGACCCATTAAGGATCCAATAAGAAAAATGGGTTACATATAATAGAGGCACCTATTCAATTATGAGAAAAGGTAATGTCCCCCGGGCTACAGTCCCCCAAAAATCCCCGTGTATAAAAGTCTTCCCTTTTTAGCTTAGTTATGACGCGCTTTCAACTGTCACAACTGCCATAATTTCAACTGTTATAATTTTAACTACAATATGTATGTTTACAGGATAATATGTGTATGTTTATAGGATGAGTAAAGCTAGGGTGTGACATGCTCACCAAGAAAATTTGGTGAGCATAACTCCAAAAGTATATCGGATCGACGTCAAATGTCAAATCCAAACCGTTGAAATCCATCTACTTCATGAGCGATGCATATATATGCAAAATTTTGAAAGTTTTGAGTTTATTTACTACATGGTCAAGTGGTCAAAGAAATAATAAAAATTGAATATATAAAATAACTTATAATAACATGTTTGTTTTTTTGACCACTTGACCGTGTAGTAAATAAACTCAAAACTTTCAAAATTTTGCATATATATGCATCACTCATGAAGTACATGGATTTCAACGGTTTGGATTTGACATTTGACGTCGATCCGATATACTTTTGGAGTTATGCTCACCAAACTTTCTTGGTGAGCATGTCACACCCTAGCTTTACTCTTATAGGATTATATGTGTATGTTTACAGGATAATATGTGTATGTTTACAGAAGGTGGTCCCCAACAGCTGTCACGCGTTTTTAACAGCTTTCACGCGTTTTTATGTTGACAGGATTTGTTGAATTAGTTTACAGGATTTAGTATTGATGTTTACATGATTAGTTGAAAATATCCGGAGATTTTTGAGAAACTGGAGTTGGAGGACTGTTAGCTGCTTCCTTCAATTATTATATGAAGGAGGTATGTTGCTCTCTCTCTCCCTAACTGTTAAAAAACCTCTCCTTCTCTCTCTCTTTAGTTTTATCTCTCTATCTATATTTCTTTAAGATAGAGATTGATCTTGAGTGATTAGAGAAGAGGTATTCGGTAAAGAACTTGCGATTCTGGTATCTCTCATTGTGCAGAACATAGCATTCTTGTTGCCGCCTCTCTCGCTCTCTCTATCGGACTTGAGAAGGATTACTTGGAAATCTAAAGGCTTTCAGTGATCAACGGTGATTGTGTCTCTCTGGAAGATTATGGCTATGAACCAAGGTAATTTATAATTTCAGATTAAGAGTTCACTAGAGAATCATGACAAATTTAGAGTTTGTGTATGCGATATGATTTTGCATAACTACATCTATCACTTAACAATGTATATAAAAGAACAGATTCTTTTTGCTTGATCAAATTCTAGCTCTTGATGATCACTATTCTATTTTCAATATGGATTGAAGTGCACAGGTTATCCGTCTATGACAGACCGACAAAACATTATATTCAGATATGTAACAAGTAATAACTAGCGAAGAACTAGCTTTTAGTCTAGTAGTAAAATATACATTATTTTTATGTGAGAGATCATGAGTTCGAAATCTGAATTAAAATAATTTTTTATTGTATTACAGAGATATTAAATAGTTCAGTGACTTGATCTTCAATCTTTACTCAGAAAAAGACATGTAACAACTAACAAGGCATCACAACTTGAACAGTCGGAAACTATAAAAATTTGAACGGTACAAAATCGTACATCCATACTGATTCAGAATGACTTGTATCAAGTCGACACATGCTTTCATAACTCATCCTAAACTCATGTGTTCAGATTAAATTATAAAAACATCTGTTCACTTTATACTATAAATGCATACGTTCAGTGTCTTACATTTAGCCGAGATTTTTATTAATACTCTAAAAAATAAAAAAATTATCAAATCTGTCCTCGTATTGAAATTAATTTTAAAAATGTCCTGACCGTCCAAACGTGGGACGATCAGCTTTTTTTACCAAACCACTCTGCAGTTGAGCGGTTAGCTTCTTTTTTTTTGGATCAAACTGTCAAGCGGAGGGGCGGTTAGCTACAGTAAATTTTTAAATTTTTATCTTTTTAGAGATATTAATATTTTCATCTAAAAATGAGAAATAAAAAGTATTCAATTTTATAGCAAACATTCGTTTTGATATTTTTCAACAAACAAACAACAAATCCATTTAGAATAACTTTTCTTTTTTTTTGAGTAAAGATTGGAGGTCAAGCCACCCAACTATTTAATACCCTTGTAATACAACAAATGAATTCTCCCATCTGAGTTTCGAACCCATAACCTCTCACATAGAGACCATGAACCTTTGTCACTAGACCAAAGACTAGTTCTTATTTAGAATAACTTTTCAACAAACAAACAACAAAAAATCCATTTTTCATGGAGCATATCGATATTTTTTTCCCTTGTAGTAGGAGATGTGACCAAAGCATTCCAATAACACTATTCATATAAAATTTTCTACATAATCAAAAGCTTTTGCGACCTTTTCATCATTATGAAAAATCGCTTGTATGTAATGCATTTATTCAGCTCACCGAGCGGCGTCGTGAGCTTAAAACACTCTAATTCTGAAAGCCACCCTACATATTCTCAAAAGATTAAGTTTCATAAATAGGTAACCTAATCATTTTTTTCTATAAATATAGTATGTTTCTTAATTGGAGGCACATAAAAATTGTTTATACTTTTTTAAAATCTAGACAATCATAAAAACTGTATAAATTCCTTGGAACTCTTTAACTCATAAAAAGAAATATACATATTAGAAAACATCATAAGGTTTAGATATTTATGAAATATAAGAATTTTAGAATTCGTAGTATATTGAAACAAAAATTATAAAAAAAATAATATTCCTTAATTTTTATATTTATTTTAAAAATAGCTGATCTTTTCAAATAGTCATTGAAAATAATCTCACATTTAATTGCAAAAAAGTATGTCATAGAATTAATTTTAAGTCTAGATATTTATAAAATCAAGACCTCAGTACGGTCATAGAGGGAAAAAAAAGAGAGGATAATTCCAAGTTACAAAAAAAATAAAATACTGTAGCTGACCGCCTCGCCGCTGAGCGGTTTGGTCAAAAAAGAAATAGAAGCTGATCGCCCAAACGTGGGGCGGTTTGGTCAAAAAAGCTGACTGCCCCTATGTTTGAGCAGTCAGAGTATTTTTAATATTAATTTCAATGCGAGAGCAAATTTGATATTTTTTTTAATTTTTAGGTCATTAATAAAAATCTCGGTACATTTAGACTGTTTGTTTTGGTATTAAAAAGAAAATTCAGCATTTTTAAACGTCTTAACGTATGACTTTCATATACATTTGAAGTGTCATTTTTTTCAAAAATAGAAATGTTATTATTTAAATTTTTGAAAATTGGAATAAAAGAAAGAGACATGATAACTGCCTTCAGACTCAAATCTCCGATTAAATCTCTCAACTAGCAACTTTTTATAAGAACCACCTTCTAGAAGATCGCTAATACATTTACAGCTGATGCAAGTATTTAAATAAATACGTGCAAGTCTTTAAACATAACACGACCATTTTTATTAATACCCTCCAAATTTTTTTTTTTTTTTAAATAATCCTGCATCCTAATTTTTTTCAAAAATAACCTAACCGTCAAGCCCACGGGCGGCCCAGTAAATAAACAAACCGCCAGGCCCACGGGCGGTCTCCTGGAGACCAAACCGCCCCCCCCACGAGCAATCTCCTAGGGGATCAAACCGCCCCCTCCCCACGGGTGGTCTGATATCCATGTATTAAAACCCTCCCCTCCCGTGACCCCCTCTGTCTCTCCCTCTCTGCCTTCGTCTCGCCCAGAACAAAAAAAGAAAAGAAAAGAAAAAAAAACCTAGCTGCCTCCGCCCTAGCCCGGCCGGCCGGCCACCCTTGTCACTGCCACCCTAGCCGCTCCGCCCGGCAGCCCCCTCCCTCGCTCGCTCGGCCTACTGCCACCCTCCCTCTCCCTCGCTCGTCAGCACCTTCACCACCGTGCCTCCCCCGCCGTCGCTGCCACTCCTCCCTCTCTCTCGGGTAAGTTTTTGATTCGACGATTGAATGTGATTAGGTTATATAATTGTTCGATTTGATTCGATTCGATTCGATTTGATTGAATGTGATTGAATGCGATTGAATTCGATTAAATGTAATTTTGATTGTGATTAAATGTAATTGTGATTGTGATTGTGATTAAATTAATAATTATGATTAAATTGTTCGATTCGATTAGTTGGTGACATATATAATAAAAACCAAAAAAATAAGTAAAAGAATTTGATCCCTCTTCATTTCATGATTTAGGTGTTGATTGTCATCAAATTTTGGTAATTTCCGAGTATAAATAATTCTAGTTGGTGACAACAGCAACATTGATATTTTTTTTTCATCTTATTAATGTTTGCATGCATGTTATAAAATGTTATAAAATGTTTGCATGCATCTTATGTTTTTTTTTCATCTTATTAATGTTTGCATGCATCTTATTGGTGACATACATTGATATTTTTGCATGCATGTTATGAAATGTTAATGTATAATCTCTATAAAATAAATTATATTATAGAAAATTAATTGATCAATTCAGGATGACAAAAGTTTCCTCACATTTGCTTTAAAAATGGAAAATGGTATCACATCCTTCAAGATTTAGGGTTTATGGTTAAAAAATTAGGGTTAGAGTTTATGGTCGAATTTCTCGAATTGCTTGAATTGTAGGATGTTAATAAAAAATTAGAGTTAGGATTTATGGTTAAAAATTATATAATTATTATGTTGTATAATTATAGTTTAAGTAATTATTATAATAATATTGTGATAATTATAGATATTATTAATATATAAATAGTATATAATTAGTATTTTAGTAACAATATATAACTATATAATTAATTTATAGTTATATAATTTAAATCATATTTTGTTAATATATATTATTAATTATTATTAACAATATATAACTATATAATTAATTTATAATTATATAATTAATATCCTATGTTGTTAATATATATTATTAATTATTATAATAATATTATAATATATTATGAGGTGGGCTACGGTGAGTTGCGAAGTAAAACGCGTTTCTACTTCACGCCGTATTTTTATTTTGAAAGTCCAAACGACCGATCCGAACCGTTAGATGTTTAATCCATATTGAAATGTGCTTGGAGACCAAATTTTACATTTTTTGGAATTTTTTTACTATTTATTAAGTATTTTTGAAAATTGCTGTTTTGCTGTGAACAGTGAAAAACAGTAAAATTTTCTGAACCATCAGATCAGCGACATTCAAAATTGCTTAATAAATAGTAAAAAAATTCCAAAAAATGTCAAATTTGGTCTCCAAGCACATTTCAATATGGAGAACAAGATGAACGGTTCGGATCGACGTTTTGAACTTTAAAATCACAAAATATGAGCGTGAAGTAAAATAGTCGCTTTACTTCGCAACTCATCGTAGCCCAGCTCATATATTATAGTTATATTGTTATAATAAATTATAGTTTTATTGTTAAAATAAGCTATCAGATCAATAATATAGTTATATTATAATAATTATTATTTTATACTGTAAATCGGTGTCAATAAAAAAATTTCATTAATACTTTATAACTATAAATCAATTGTATTTTTTTTACCTTAGAAAAAAATTATATGTTTTAATTGTCCATAACTATTGAATTGCTTAAGTTGTGATTGATTAATATATTTTTTTTTGTAAATGTAGTATGCCCAGGGCTAGACAGTGGGGAGTACGAGCTGCGCCTGTAGCGGATCCGGCTGCAGCGGGTCCAGATGCCGTGGATCTGACTGTAGCGGGCACGTCCTCGATGGATCTGACTGGACAGGGCCCGTCGTCATATAACGATACGACTGGTATGGGATTTGAGGATCTGATTGGAGCGGGTTCGTCGTCTCAGGCCGGTTTTATAGATGGCGTGCATGATCCTGACACATTTAGTCCTCTTTTATGGACCCATCATGTTAAGCACCGCGTCTCATTGGCATCTCTTGAGGTACGTGATTTTTATACTTAATATAAATAGTACTAAAAAAATGACACGATTTCAGTCTCACAAATTGATAATAAATACAGGATGATGTTATGCTTACGGTGAGGCACCGCAGGTCTGAGATTTCGTTCGTTCCCCATAAAGAAATGCAGTGATGCCTCTTAAACCTTGGATTGTATCAACTTGCCACCATGCCGCAGAGTAAGATCGATCAGTCTCTGATGCATGGTCTAGCGGAGAGATGGCGACCTGAGACCATACATTTCATCTCCCGGTCGGGGAGATGACAGTCATCCTTGGTGATGTGAGCGCCTTATAGGGTTTACCCATCGATGGCGAGCCCATATGTGGCATCTCAGACCATCCAAACCTGCAGAGGATGATACCGGAGTTGTTAGGGTGTGATCCGAAGAATCTGCAGAAGAAATTGAAGAAGAAGAAGAATGGGGATGAGGAGGAGTTCCGGTATTCTGGATACTATTTTCTCTAAAGGCACTCCGGTCTCACTTTTTTCAGAATCAGATATTCCCTAAGACTGCTAACATTGAGGCAGTCAGGAGGTACCATTACATTGAAAGCGATTTTTTGGCGATTTCGGGCGATTTTCTGGGCGACTATAGCTATAGGTAATTTAAAGATTTTTTTAATTCTTTTTTAAAATAATTTAAATATTTTCTAATTAGCCGTTGATTATTGTACAATTAGTCTTTAATTACGCACATAATTATCTTTTCTAATCAATTACTGTCATTTGAAACCCTAGTTACAATGGCACCCAAAGTTGAAAAAAATAGAGAAAGAACTGAAACTGAACGCGAAGAAAAAAGAACACTTATTAATAATTTTTGAACGGCTGAAGTCTACGCGATGAGGAATTTGGAAATAATGTTTTCACCCAAAAATAATGAAGAATTTTTTAGCACTCTTGATCCATCAATTAGAAAAATGCTGATGGAAGGCTGGGTAGACAGGGTCCCTCCACCTGGATGGGGACAGTGCTGCTTATGTGAGGTGAAGGGAGATATGGTGGATATGTTCTTTTGTTATAAATGTGGCAAAGCTGTTGACCCCAATTGCATGGACCTGTATGCAGATCCGGTGAATGACGGTCGTCTCACTAAGTGGGAGTGTCCTGCGTGCATCCGTCGAGATGAGGAAAAGAAGGGAGCAAGTTCCTCAGCTCATAAGGCTTAGTCTGAATTGTATGCTATTGTAGTGTTTTATGTTTGAACTGTAACAGTTTGTATAATTGCTATGTTTGAACTGGTTGTTGCTGTATGAATTTTATGTTGTTTTATTTTATGGACTTGACGGTATTGTATTATTTTGTACTGTATTTGGATTTTATGAATATTATGTTATAGTATTTATGAATTTTATGTTGTAGTATTCGTGTACTGCACGCCATCTTCACCCTTTTCTAGCTTGCCGCCCACATACAGTGCAACTAACATCTTTTCCTTAACAATCTACATTTAAAAAATAATTTTATAAGTATTACAGTAATTGTACAGTAATAATATATAAAGATACAATCTGAGATTTGATTCAATCAAGTTTTGAGTTTCATTTGAAAAAAAATGAATAAATTGAACAAAAAAGATAAATAATTAATTAATAAAATTATTTATGAAAAAATTGATAGTTAGGCAAGAGAGAGGAAAAAAATGTTTAAATACACCTATAGCGGACCGCCCAGGGGGGCGGTCTGATCAGGGCGGTTTGCTTGGTTTGGCCCGCCTCACGGCCTGGTGGTCCGTTTGATTTTTGGGCCACCCCGAGCCCAGGCGGTTGGGTTATTTTAAAAAAAAAAGGAGATACGAGGTTATTTTTAAAATTTTGTTTTTTTTTAGGGTATTAATAAAAATGGCCGAACATAACATATCAAGTTTTTATACATAGTATATCAAGAAAAATAAGATACAACAATACGAATTAGTGTTGTAAAAAACGACCGTTTAGGCTGATTAATCGGCTGATTAGTCGTTGACGGTGACCAAATCGTCATGGATTTTTTGGACTAATCGGTCGATTATGAACGATTATTCTCTATTAATCGCTTGGCGGTACTCTGTTCGTCCGACGAGAGCATACCGTTGTTATTTACAACATTGGCATGAATATAAAAAAAAATACTTCATTATGAATCTCATTTAAAAGAGAAAATCAAGTAAAAGATGTTTATAATTTTAGAATTGTAAGATTTCTCACAAATCATCAAAAAAATGAGCGAGATTGATTGGAGAAAAAAAAATAGTACAAGTCTTTAAAAGATTCAAAGTGCAGCCTTTACACATAACATATCAAGTCTTTAAACCTCAAGTTTTTTAAACCTAACATATCAAGCTTTATACATAGCAAATCAAGAAAAACAAGTACAAAGACGCAAATATAACTCAAAAGTACTGTATTATAGATCTCATTTGAAAAAAAAAAATTGAGTAGAATATATCTATAATTGTAGTTTTAGATTTGCAAAATTTTACACAAATTATTGAATAAATAAGCAAGATTAATCGAACAAAAACTTTTTTTATATTTATTTACTTGAAAAAAGATTGAAGAACAAAAAACGTGAAAACATGCAGAACGTTTCTCTATAAACATTACAAGTGTTAAATGTTGTGAAATGAAGATATCATTGTTAAAGATCTTAAAGTCGAGATAACAAAAAATAAATAAAGAGAAATTCAAAACAATTTCAAACATAAAATATGACTAATATGTAGAATTCTAAATAGTGAATTATAATGACACTATAGTGTTTTCGGATCATAAAAATTGTGGTGTTATTATGCGCTATAGCAACACAGTGTAGACATAGTAATGTGCTTTTTTTTTTTGCCGTTCTATTATGACGTCATAAATGTTATCTAAACTTTTGCTAGGGAGTATTCTTAGGGGAGTAAACGGATCGGATATTATCCGCATTCATCCGGATCCGAATTCGGATATTCGGATACGGATATTTTCAGATACGGATCCAGATTCGGATAATTTTTTTACCGGATGCAGATACGGTTCTGGATATTGAATCGGATACGAATCCGGATACGGCTAATTATCTGTATCCGACAACTTATTTAATTCGGATATCCGAATTCTCCAGTCGCTAAAGTTGTTTAATTTTCCTTATAGTTGTTTTGTCTCTGTACTGGATATATGTATTTGTATATTGTTGTTTATAAAACAAGGACCTATGGACAATTTCAACCAAATATATATATATATATAGAGAGAGAGATGGGCTATGGTGCATTGCAATGCATGAAACCCCTTATGCATTGCACTATAATCACGGATTTAAAGTCCAAACGACCGATCCGAACCATTAGATGTTTAATCCATATTGAAATGTGCTTGGAGAACAAATTTTATATTTTTTGGAATTTTTTTACTATTTATTAAGTATTTTTGAAAATTGCTGTTTTGCTGTGAACAGTAAAAAACAGTAAAATTTTCTGGACCATCAGATCAGCGACTTTCAAAATTGCTTAATAAATAGTAAAAAAATTCCAAAAAATGTAAAATTTGGTTCCCAAGCACATATTAATATGAAGAACAAGATGAACGGTTCGGATTGGTCGTTTGGACTTTAAATCCATGATTTATAGTGCTATGCATAAGAGGGTTCATGCATTGCAATGCACCATAGCCCATCTCTCTCTCTCTCTCTCTCTCTCTCTCTATATATATATATATATATATATATATATATAGATTTGGCTAATGTGCTATGGGTTGCATAAAGGCCTCCCGTGCTACGGCTCAATATTCGACTTTTCAAAATCAAAACGGTCGATCCGAACCGTTCATCTTGTTCTCCATATTAATGTGTGTTTGGAGACCAAATTTTACATTTTTTGGAAATTTTTTACTATTTTTTTAGATTTATTGAATATCGCTGTTTTTTTTATATATAGAGAGAGATAGATAGATAGATAGATAGATAGATAGATATAGAGTTTTACTAATACCCTTAATGGGTTACCCGTATCCGTGCCCTGGTATAGACGGGTAAACGGGTACAGGTTTGAGACGGGTAGGGTACCAATATTTGGAAAAAAAACCCGTCCAACCCGTACCTGCCTTACTCGTACCCGAAACCCGCCTACCTGGACCCGTTGTACCCGTATCCGCACTCATTTACCCGAATACTTTACCCGTTCTACCCTTTACCAGTTACCCGTTTACTTTTAAAATTCAAATTTTGAAAAAATTTTGCCGCCCTACCCATAAAAACAGTAAAAAAAAAAATAATAATAGAAAAAAAAAGAAAAAAAAACATAAAAAGGTAAAAAAAAAGAAAAAGAAAACAAAAAATAGTATTAAAAACTAGAAAAAAAAAACAGAAAAAAAAATACTCGTACCCTACCCGAGGTACCCGTACCTGTTACCCGAGACGGGCACGGGTAGGGTACACTTTTTTAAAAAATTACCCGACCTACTCGTACCCGTTCTACCTGTCCTACCTGTACCCGCCCTACCTGTTACCCGTCCCGGGTTTACCCGAGGTACCTATACCCTACCCGAGAGCAGTTCATGGCAGTTACTGCCAGACTAATACATTTTTCTGAATTTTTTATTTATTTATTAAGTATTTTACAAAATTGTTGATCCAACGGTGGCTTAACAAAGCAGTAAAATCAGCAGCCACCGTTGGATCAACAATTTTGTAAAATACTTAATAAATAGTAAAAAAATTCAGAAAAATGTAAAATTTGGTCTCCAAGCACATATTAATATGGAGAATAAGATGAACGGTTCGGATCGACTGTTTGGATTTTGAAAAGTCAAATTTGAACTGTATGTATTTCGGCCCATATACATTCGAATGCACATTAGTCACTCTCTCTCTATATTTATATATATATATATATATATATATGAGTTATTGAACTACATATACATGTATACTTATGATTGATTGCTTTAATATTTAGGTGGCATAGCATCGATATATAATTTTGTTAAAGAAGTAGTAGCAGGAGAAGTTGATGAATTAGAAGAAGAAGTCACTTGAATTGGTATTATTGATGGGGCTTGCAAGACTTTTTTGTTTTTTTGTTTATCCTATATGCTTTAAAAGAATGTTATTAAGCATAGGTTAGTATATTTTGATAAACAGTATGACATGATTAGTGTCTATTATTTTGTTAACATTATATATGTTTTGTAACCAATGAACTTCTTATGAAAAATATTAGATCTAATTTATGGATGAAAAAAGTTATATTTAGATGTTATGCTTTATTAAAATGTATATTAGTAATTTATTTTTAATTATCCGAATTATATTCATATCCGTATCCGTATCTGTTTAATATCCGATCCGTATCTGAGACTATCCATATTCGTGACCGTATCCGAAAAATAATAACGGATATGGATACGGTAAAGCCACTATCCGATCCTTATCCGACAGTTTACACTATTCTTGTCTGCTATTATCTGCACACACACACACACACACAAATCGATCAAAATCGTCCAATCTAAAACGGAGGTACCTGATCGAAACTCGTCCAATCGACTCCGAGTGCCACGAGTTGGAAGCAAATATCAATTCGGAAGTTGGACTTGTAGGGAGGTGCGCTGACGCCTGACGGGTGGGTGGGTTCCTGCTAGGAACTTGGGATGGATAAACAAAGACGGAGTAATCTGGGATAAGAAAAAAAAGACAACAAAAGGAGAAAAAATAAATGGGGACCAGGAACGAGAGAGCAGTAGATGGAGAGGCGGCGGGGGAGGATCAACCACCGCCGCCGCCGCAAGAGGCAGCAAGTATGAGAGGATCAGCAACAGGAGTTTTCATAGGTAAGCATAGACTCGCTGCTGCTATTGCATGCCTCGACCAAGAGATCCTCTCCCTTCAGGTCTGTCTCATTATCTAAGCCTTTCTCATCTGGCTGATTCAACTTGAAAACTTATCTAATTTGTAGAAAGTGAAACTTTCTGATCTACTGTCGCCTTTTTATTCCGGAGTCGCTTGACTTCAATTTGCATTTATTTTTTCCAACTGTGGATTGCAGTACCACCCACTACGGCTTATGGCTGTGCACATTTGTTAGTATCTACTCTAGGTTATCTCATACTAGGATTTTAACTTAAGTTTTGCAAACTTGCATGTTCGAGCTTGAATTTTCAAATTAGAAACAAGTGATCCAAAGTCTACAGGCCTTGACTTGCTTCCTTGCAGTTATGATTTGGAGCTGGTTAAATTTTGGTGTATTGGCTGGACACCTGACTAGCTAGATATTGAATCTGCTGTCATAATTTGCAGATTTTTCTTAGATTCCAGTTTTGATCCTTAGTGGCTGTTTGTCTCAAATGCGCAAATGGAAGTAATGAGGCACTATTTTCTAGCCAATTGAAAAAGTTGTCTCAGTAATTCTACAATAGTTAGGATTCAACAGGAGTTCCACTTTTATGTCTTAAAAGTTTACTTCTGACATTAATGGTGCCAAAGACATAACCTTGACTCTTCAGGATCTTCTTCATTTTAAAGTGTTCTCAAATCTCAAGTGCAGTGGTGGGAGGGATGAGACTTATGACATTTTCTACCTGTAATTGATAAATTGACAGTTGTTCCACAATAAATAGTATTAAAAAAGAGTTCAACAGTATCCCAGATATTTTTGCTTCAATACCAAAGGTCCTAAAACTTGACTTTCACTAACTTCTGCATTTGAAGTCCTAATATTTTATCGAAATTATGTCAACATATATTGTTGTGCTATGTGTAATGTGCTTACATATATTACCTCCTAGAAGCCTAGTTTTAAACGCAACATAGATTTAAATTTTCTTGTCCAAATCTTTGTGCATAGATTTAGGAAATAGTTTATTGTTCTATTCATATATAATCAAATGCGCATACTACAGGAATATCTGTTACTATATATGCCTAATAGGCAAATATGTCCGTATCTGATAGCCGGTAAGGATACACATACAATAAGCCTATGATATAAACATGCCAACTGGCTTAATATACTATTTTAATTTAATTGCTAGACTGGTATGACTGACAGATACAATAGTATATGCATATTCGCCATTTCTGCCACAAAAGATTGCACAAAAAGGAAACCTCCTTTATAGGATTAAAAGCTCTAGGGGTTTGTAGAAACCGGGAGGAATGTTGTGGTTTTCGCCCTTTGTAGGACCTAATGGCCAAGCGGCCTGTTGTTTAGAAACATAAAACCAGACTTTTAGATATCCATTCCTATATATTTATTAACTTCTCTTGTTTCTTTCATTTGCTCTCTTTCATCTATTTATCTTAATTTGCATGTACATGTTAATTTTTAAAGATGAAAACTATATGATTGTTTATTTTTTATTTGTACATTGTGTTCTTTTCTTATTTCTTTTTTTTTAAAATAAAAAATGCACATTATGTTATTTTCAAATTTAAAAAGAATATTACATAAACAAATTATAAAAAAAATTACGTATTTGAAGTTGTGTATCCTACAATTCAAAAATTGTCAAATCTTCATATTCATGTAGTATAAATATGATTCATGAGTCTGTATCCATGCAAGATACATAGGAATCAGTATTCCAATGTCTTTGTATAAGACATTGGAAAATGTGTAAATTCAATACAGGGATCTTTGAGAAGTTTTAGTCAATGCTTCTCCTGGATGCATATTTATATTGGGTCTGGGTTGAATATATAATGAACACGTGTTGGGCACTAGGAATATTATGTCATTGACATATCAATATTGAAATGTTGATATTTAATAAAGTTGTATACTCTTTATTTTGTTTGCCTTTTTTTTTATGACACGGATGCCCAAACCCATAATTGATGGGGATTACAAGATCAAAAATCTTTGATGTTTATTAAATCTGTGTTCTCTTTTGTAACTATAAAATGATGCACCCAATCATCATGGTTTGAAAGAACTAGTCTTGGCTATGCAATCTTTGATGTAAATGGAATTATAAGATGTTAGGCCGATAGGAGTTGGAGTTGACTCGAGGTTGGTACAATTGAAAGTATATAAGCTTTGTAACTAAGGTAATAGAATAGTATCTGATCCCATAAATGGATCAGCTTTTGTATGCATTTGTGTTTCATTACATCAGTACATTTGGAAAACAAAAATTCAATATCAAAAGCTTTTTGGATACTCATTGGGGTGTGTTCATCATTTTCACACTTAAATGAAATTAAAAAAAAAACAGACGTTTGAGTCTTGTGGTTTGTGCAGAAGGAGCTAACTGAGCTTGAAACGATGGAGCCTTCCTCTACTGCTTGCAAGGAGTGGGTCTTAAATTCTACATTCTTCAATTCTTTCATCTGTGTGTTATGTGTCTTCGTGTATTGCTATTAATGTACTGTCATGTAACACTTAATTTTTGGAAAATAATTGCAGAGTTATTGCAAGCACCGAGGGCAAACCAGATCCCCTTCTTCCCATGTGAGTTAAATTGGCTGTCTTTGATCATTTTTAGCAATTAAATTGACGTAGTCACCAAATTACATATTGTTATTTGTAAAATTCTGTTTGTTCAGTACCAGTATTTTCCAAACTGAAGTGATATTTTTCTCTTGAAATTTTCTGTTACTTTTGTTGGATATTTAGGTTTGATAAAATCTATACAGTCTTTATTAGTCTGGTAATTCTTGTGATTCAACAACTGCTAACCATGTGTAAATTTGTTATCAGCACAACTGGCCCTGAAAACTCATCATGGGATCGGTGGTTCCAGCGAGTGCGCAGTTCTCGCGCGCACAAATGGTGGGCCCACAAAACTTCTGATTTCTCTTAGATTCAATTGCTTGGCATAAAATACCGAAGAATCAGTTGGCATGGCCAGTCGTGATGTGGTTTACTCAATTAGGCCTATTTATGTGGTTATGTAAGTTTTCAAATTGTAAACAAAAGAGGTAGAATTTAATTGGACAAACCACCTTTTAGTTGCAAGTGATAATTGTGAAGAGCCATTTTGGAGTAATTTTACTTGTTCTTAATGTTACTGTCAATTTAGGATAGGATGTTGTCAACTGCAGACCAAGTGGAACATTCAATAGCTTTTCCTGTTAATTATTAATGAAGATCATTTGTTGGTCATGTTTTGAAAAAAATGTTCGATTCTTGGTAAGTACATTATCAGTGATTCTATCCGTCTTGAAAATCAAAGCCATGTTGTTGTGTTATTCAGTAGTTGTGTGGTAGTGGTTGTGCTTCTGCTTGTACCTATGAAACGCAAGTTTTACATCTCTTAGCGTTTTTATTTTCTGCACATTCAGACAACATTCTTTTCCTGTCAGAATTTAAGCTGTTCGCTTTTCAGTTGCAAAGTATTTGGGTTCAGCGGGTGTTGGTTGTGTGTATGTGGAGCAGCCTGCTGTATAAGTTTGATCTTTTTAACAATTTCGTTGGACATGATGAGGTTGTATTTAAGGATATTTGAAAATACAATAAAGAGTTAAATCGTTTCATTTCCAATTTTGTAAGCTCAGCAACTAAACATCTTTGTTTGCCAAAAAAACACTAAACCTCCTTTTGTCTTAAATTAGGCTACAATTCTCTACTGACAGTTCTGTGAGATTTCTCTTCTCACGAAAAAGGAAATGTTTAAAACGCTAACCTTGGAGATGAGTGGCCAGAGAAGAATGGAGCATTTTCTTCGTCCCTGATATAATACCAAGCCCGACCCAATCACTTGTCCCCTATGGCCTCGATGATTCTTGAACATATGCGGCCATTGCTGGCTGCTACATCAAGGCAGGCATAGCACAGCTTACACAATTGTGACAACATGAGGCTAAAGAACTGCTAGTGCTAGGACCTTACGTATGTCTAGTGTCTGCAAGGCATCACGGAATTATGCGTGCATTCCTGGATACCTGTGAACTCGGCGCGATACACAGGGAGCTAGGTATTTCCAGTAAAGGGACCAAATATGGATATCAAGTTGGACAATGCTGATGTAGTCCATATAAATTAAAACTAGAGAGCGCCAGATCATTAAAAATTTAAAGGACGACAATTAAGAATTGCTTTATTTGTGTTTAAAAGCGAATACCATATTATCTGTCTAGATATTATATATGTCCTATGTAAAATATTTATATTTCTATTCATGAATATATTTTATATCAGTACTTTGATTAGCATACAAATATTAGCAAGTTCTAATTAATATTCAGATATTTTAATTCTTAATGAATTTGACTTCAGATCTTATAAGAAATCCGATTCGTGATGTTTAACTAAACAGAATTTGATTGGCCTTGGGAATGGATAATTTTTGGACCCACCATTGATCAGTGTTTAAATTAAATATTATTGACATTAAATAATCAAACCGACCTTAGCTCAGTTGGTAGAGCGGAGGACTGTAGTACGCAGCAGTAATCCTTAGGTCGCTGGTTCGAATCCGGCAGGTCGGACTTTTTTTTTATTTTTTATGTTTTTCTATATGTCGATAGAAATAAAATTTCTACATACAATATTTATAGAAAAGGGTTGGACGCATTCAACAACTTATATCGCGTGAGCTGTCATCATCGATTATCGTTTTGTTGTGTTCCCGATATATATATTTTTTTTAACTTCCAAGCGGTACATGAGACATGCTTCCTAAATAACCTTTGTTCGATGGATGGAAAGGAAAATAATATGTTCTTTTAGTTGCCCGTCATTTAATTCAAAAACTTTTAACCTTTTAGTGACGTCTTGTTTGCTTTCTAGGTAAAAAACAACAGTCGGAAATAAGGAACTTTTTTCTCAGAGCATCAGAGTAATAGATGTTACAGATAATACTTCCTACAGCTTTCTTTTTTAGCTATTGCTCAGAAACCAAAACTAAAATCAAAGGTGGCCGAAAAGGGGCGAGAGAGTGAAAGAGAGAGTTGACGAGCCAGTCAAAAATTTGCTAACAGGAGCTTTCTAAAGAATGTCGTGATATATTAAGAGCCCATCATATCAAGATTGTTTGCTTGGTGGTTATTGCTTGGCGGTGCTGCTGAAGGGTGAAAGGCATTTGATTGGAGCAGTGATCACCACACTCTTTGTACTACCTACAATACCTCAATGGGGGTGCTTCTTCTGGTATCTGCATCAGTATACGACTAAACTTCAAATTTATATGGTTCATCAATAAATATATTACAATAACATAGAAATCCAAATCACATTCAATCCGCTGAGAGCACCAAATATTTTTTAAGAATGCATACCTCCCCAATTGACCATTTTTCCTTCAACCAAATACCATCATCCTTGCAATCTTCTTGCTTCTCCCTATTCAACAATAACAGGTCATCAGCCACAATTAAACTCAAAAGTAGAAAACATAGAGGCATACCCAAGCAAATGTGAACTCCAAATCAACATTTTTTTCTCTGAACAAAGAACTCTGGAAAAAAAGAAATCAAGCAAACCTACACCCGCCCCTGCACCCTTGCCCCCTTCCAACAAACACAAATTTTTTTTTAATGGATACCTCAGAATAATTACTAGTCAATATAAAGCTTACTTGCTTCTACTAACAGTTAATAATTAGTTCACCTATTAATTGACTGGAAGCAAATTAGGCAGATGATCACCTAACCCCCAGCCATAGCAAAAATATTTAAATGAAGACTTACTCTGAAGGCGGAGAAGAGCTAGTAAAGCCGAAACCTAGACTCGACAATTGCTGCTGCTGCTTATTTGAAGCATTACTATTGCCAATACTTGCACTTGAGTGAGGAAAAGACGATGTGAAAAGTTGCGTCCCACTGGTATTACCATTTGCATTTGTATTTGATCCTTTCCCGAAACTAAAGTTGGGTGGACGTGCTTGTAGGCTTCCAAATGCTTGGTTCTGATTTGTCAATTGGTTGCCAAAGGTACCTAAACATGTACATGTACATATGATCCATCATTTGTCCATGACATATGATAATTAAGCAAGTGACCACAGTTCCACAAATTAAGTGTTATAGTTAGAAGCAGTACCAGCTGATGTACCAAACTTCATTTCAGGTTGAGTTGACATTTGACTGTCATTCTGCAAAAAGCTTGGTTGCCCAAAAAGATTATTTGATCCACTTGATGGCGCGGGAGGCCTATAACAATGCATAAAGAAAGAATTCAATCTGATGTCAGAACAACACGAAATCACCTTTGCAAAAGTTTCCTTCACTTGATAGCACGGGACAGTCCAGCCGGAAAAAACCGGACTCGGGAGCTATTCCGGTTCGGTTCATTGGAAAGACCAAACATGCAATACAGCCACTAATAAACTGGTTTATTAAAAGGTTTTAAATAATAAAACCAGTGAACCGGCTAATAAAAAACCGGTTCTTTGCGATTTACTCTAACTTGTCATTCTCCGACCATTCACTTGGCTCGTTTTTCTTCGAATTTTTTTCGTCTCTTCTTTTCTCTCCGTTTCTCTCCTTCTCTCTGTCACTTTCGAGGTTCCATGGCCCACAAGGGCGTAGCTTTGCCAACACAGAGCACATTAATCTAAAGGTGAATTTGCTTGAGTATTAAGCCATGTTACCATCATCAAGCTCAAGATGAATTAGCTTGAGTTGTTTGATATTAGTACGTCTGAATCCTCAACCAAATGCTCTAGATGTAAGTATCTCAGGTATTGGGTGAATTTGTGTTTGGAATTGATAATTGGAAGGCTAATATTTAATTTATACTTATTTAACGGTGAGTGTTCTCAAGATATTTGATAAAATGCTCAAACAAAATTCTTCTTTTGATTTATGAGATAATGGGTTTGTTACGAGTGCAAATGGTGAGAGGTTAAAGATTCAAACACTGTCCATGTCTGATCACACAATGAGAAGAGCACTGGATATTGACACAGAATTAGATTGGTTATTCGGTTGCCACATGACTATATGCATGTGCTCTGTTTCCAACTCAAAACTATGTGGACATAAGTTTGAAGTAATGTATTTGCAAGTTTAATTTAGTTATTTCAAAATAAACTAACAAGTAACAAGTGAGTAGTGTAAGAAGCAAATTTAAATTTTAGAACTACAAAAACCGTATTGGAAAACTTAGAAGCAAAATAATCAAGGGGAATCAACTAGCAAAGAAGTTGGCTGCTGGTCAAAGATAAATACTTCATTTTAGATCGGAAGCTTTATATATATATGAGGAGGGCTCAATGCCTTTCATGCCTCATCGTTCATATTCCATATCTCCGTTTTCAAAGTTCAAACTGTCGATCTGAACCGCTCAATATGATATCCATATTATATATGCTTGTAGACCAAATTTCATATTTTTTGGAAATTTTCATTATTTTTTTAGATAGGAATAAAATCACTATTTTTGGATAGTCCAGAATCAACAATTTTGTACCTATCTTAAAAAATAGTAAAAAAAATTCCAAAAAATATAAAATTGGGTCTCCAAGCATATTTTATTATGAATATCATGTTGAGCGATTCAGATCGACATATTGAACTTTAAAAATGGAGATATATAATATGAGCACAATGAGGTATGAAAAGCATGACGCATTTGAACCCTCCCTTATTTATATATAAATTTGACATTTTTTATATTAAGTTTTCAACAAAATCACATATAAATTTAATCTTTTGATATATGGCCTTGATATCAGATAAATACAAATGTTTGAAAAACCAGCAGTTGAACAGGTTACCGGTTGATCTACCTGTCTTGACCAGTGAACCGTTGACCAAAAGCTTTACCAGGTCAATGTCTGGTCCGGTTCTGATAACATTGGTTTCCATGGTAGCTCTGTGTTCAACAGCAGCATTATTACACATGCTCTAACCTTTTAATACAACTCTGGAATAGTCATGATCTTTGTATTCTTTCCGTCAGGCCATTTACAGAATATCAGTATATATCATGCTATCACTGATGTATAAAATGTGTGTCTTATTAATGGCAACCTCTCCTGCCTGTTGGGTTTTATTTTAGATTGATGTCTAATTTGTGTTCATACAGCTCTTCTATAGCTAAAGATTATGTTATGAAGTTGAGTTGTGGTGCAAACTACTATGTTAATTTGACTAACGGAAAAGGAATATTGGAAAGAGAAGCAACCTGAAGACTGATGTAACATTGGTTGCAGCTCCCAGTTGACTGAAACTGGTAAATGCCGGTGTTGCATTGCTTTGAGAAGTGGGTCCGAGGTTACTGTTTGGAGGTAAATATGGCTTGCGAAGCAGATTATCAAATTCTGATAACTTTGACTGTAGTAAATTTCTTTCCCTCTCTACCTGCATCGACAAAAACATTGAACTTAAGTACCTATATTTGTCATCACAACAGCTAACAGCCTACCACAAACAGCAAAAAGTTTATAACACGATAAAGAAAGCATTGTTTTAAATTATTATTTGTATGAACAGATCCACATAATGAATCATAAAAGCACAACTTTCAAGCATGGTACTTGTTCAATGAAAAAAATGGATTAAAATGTTTGATTATGAAAATATTGCATGTTACTTTTAAGAGATAAAAATGGAGCCATACAGAACTGCTACCAATGAAACTACTGAATAAGGGGCATAATATAAGTTTAAAAATACAGATTAGAGTGATGATAACAAAATTAGATATACAATGAAAGCATTGAACATACAATGGAATGTAAATCACGGCCTTGCTTTGCTTCTTCATATGCTAGAGCACGTAGCTCTTCAGAGCTTGTGTCACCATGAATGTCACAAGGCAAGCTGCCAATAAATCAACAAAAACAACATATACATATATGATCATAGGTATCAATAATAATAAAAAATTACCAGCCAATATTAAGCTACTTTAGTTCATAAGAAGCTCATACTGATATTTCAGACAAGTTGGAAATTCTTCATTGCATTAAAAGAGGAAAATGATAACTTAGAGAAATAATTAAAAAGAAAAGTACTGTTTATAATGAGCATAGCAAGTGAGTTTCCATAGTGGAGCCTCATTCTTAAAATCATCAGCAATTATGTTTTTGCAGGATTCAGGATCTGTACAGCTGCAAAGAACCAAATCTTGAAATCACATACTGCTATGATTTCAATTAGAAAAGAGAGAAGATAGAACAGAAAAGTAATCAGTATTTATAATATTTACGTGTGAACTGATGCTTGTGTCTGTGAATCTGTCTGCTTTGAGGCAGTTGAAGTTGGGCGTGTCCATTTATTTTCAAATGGCTGGCCAACAGAGTTGTTAAAAGAAACTTCATTATGAAATTATAATTTTGAGAGAAGATAGAATTGATAAAGTAGCAATTTTGGGGCTGTAAATTAAACTCAGGTTAATGCAATCTGGCCTTTGGCCTTATTCTCCAAAAAAAAATGAAATTATAATTTTCTATTTGTACTACTACATGATGAGGTATGCATATACATGATAGCTGACAGGTACTTGTAGGTAAGTATACCATAACTAAATTTTTGGACAGAACTTGTGTAAGAGGCTAGGCCTCCACAGCAAATCCCTAACTTCATCATAATAGAAAAATGAAACAGAATTAAGAAAAGAACAGCACAGAGTACTGTTCAATTTAGGTGCTGGGAAATATTTGCTTCTAATATATAAAATCCATTTTTTTCCTAAAAAAGCATTAAAAAAAACCTAAATCAATGGCTACCTTCGATGAAGCCTGAAATTGAGTGGTAGAATTTTTGTTCTGTACTCCGAAGCCGAAAGGATTTGGCTTCTGTTGTTGCTGTTGCTGTTGCTGTTGCTGAGAGAACTGTGAAGCGCCAAACCCAAAGGGGTTGGTTGAAGGCCTTGTCTGATTCTGGTTCTGATCTTGATTGGGTGAGACATGCAAGTATCTACAATTGGCTCCAAATTTACAGCTGCAAGAGTGAATGGGGACCTTTTTGAGTTAATAATCAGTTAAGAACAGTGGGGTTAAACGTATGATTGAAAATATTTGTGTGTGCGTGTGTTAGCGGGATGTAATGTGTTCTTTTATGGAAGAAAAATAGGGAGATGGGAGACCTTCCGCGCAGAAAATGCCTACAGGGCTCCTGCCGTCTGCTCATCGTGACTATGGAGCGTTGATTGATTGAAGTAGAGAGAGAGAGATAAAGAGCACCTGAGCGAGAGAGATGAGAGAGACAGCGAGAGTCGGCGAGTTCAAAGAGGAGGTGAGAGCGACTGAACTGAGATAGAGAAAGCACCTGATCGGCGTGACTCGGCGAAGGCGAGTTCAAACTTCAAAGCGATACTGCGTAATAGGAAAGAAGATTTCCGATTCGAGCTGCTAGCCCAACTCAGATCTTTGAATTAGGGCCGAGTTTGGGCTTGAACTGGGTTTCAATTTTTTATTGTCTAGCCCGTTTGTCTAAGGACAGGCCCGGATCATTAGCAGGCCTACAAGCTCGCCCGAAGTTGGAACGAGTGGGAAGGTGTATAGGCAGCATACCTGACCAACGGAAACAGCTCATCCAATTCTGGAGTTTGGTATTTTTCTACTTTTCTAAAAAATAAAAAAAAAATACTATTTTCGATCCGTACGACTAAAATAAAAAACAAGATCTTTTAAGTTGTAACTCTTAAATCAAATTAATTTATTCTGTCCATTTTAAATTGCAGGGTCCAAATTAAAATAACAAAAAAAGTTTGGCTATAGATCTCACCCTATTCGATCCAACTATTTTTGTGCCTTAAATTTGGAACTTTCTTGCATCCAATTCTCTATTTTATTTGATCTATCTCAGAATTTCTTTTGTTTTGGGGGATTTTTTTTTCCAATTTCGTAGCAGCGATTGCTCTATGGACAAACATATCACAAGTTGTAAGAAATCGTTTGTTACATATATTGTTACATATCGGTGACTCGTAAATTTGTTTAGTTGATATATGCTCTGAATTACATCCGTGTAATATTGTAAAGAAAATTATAATTAGTTAGAAAAAAGTACGACGCACAAAGAGCTGGCTGCAGAAAATACCCATAACTTATTTTCCGTACAAAAAACAAAGAGTGGTTGAATTAATATCATGCTTACGTTTTAACTTCTCCTCCATTTTATATTTATTCAAAGTTCAAACAATATATCTTGCATATCCGTTTAAGTTTTAAAATTCTTCATACTCATCAATCAGCTCTTCAGTATGTATTGTAATTTACATTGTTACTAATCAGTGGCGGATCCAAAGAGGTCCAGGGGTAGGTAAGTGTCGACCCCTTGATTATGAAATTTTTTGGAGGTCCATTAGTATTATATGTTAGTGCCTATCCCTGAACAATGTTTGAACTTATCCCTGGTTTAGCATAAAAGAAGAAAACATTGTCCAGCTGAGATCCGTGCCTTGATTGAGGGAAAAATCGGAGAAAAAAGGAAAAAATCGGGGGAAAAAAAGAAAGAAATGGTTGTCTGTCTATAGAAAGAAAGAGAATAATGTGACAAGTGAGACCAACATTATACAATTCAATTGAATGGGTCAGCTTTTGATTATAATGGGTCATTTTTATTTTAATGTTTATATTAGACAATTCAATTGACACAAATTGAAGTATTATAATAGCTTAAATTGTTTTTTATTCAAAAACCCACGGGCATATATTGATACAAAACAGTGCCACATTACATGGTCTCAGTTCTTAAATAAATTGAAGTAAAAGCTCCTCGCAAAAATTAAAAGCAAACAATCTGTTCTTGTCTAAAGTTTAAAAAAATTTGGAAATGTGTAGCCCTTGTAATCGAAATCTTCAGACCTGGCTTTGAGCGGGCAGTTATTTCAATAACTCAGTTGTAGTTTTAAATTTTGATATGGAGCGTGTTGATACTCTATTGAGATTTAGTATTTATTCATTCAATTTAAGCAACTTTAAATATTGTAGTTTATTTTTTATTTATATTATTTATATTAGCGAATATTTGAGTCTTGTTTTTTTGTCTTATTAAAAGTTTCTTACAAATTAAAATTTATAATTATCAGTCAATACTCAATAGGGAGAAATTCGACTTGAAAATCAAAGAAGTTACTGAATTCAGACTAATTCGAAATAAAAATCAAACTGATTCGCACCTAACACAAGATGACTTTTTGCGATGATTCAAAATCGGATGACTCGAGAACCCATGTCAAACAATTTGATCCAAGATAATCCATAATCTGATAATGATTCCAAGTCATATGATGATTCTGATCCGTCCGATTGGCAACCCTTATTAAAAAAAATCGATATGATCTGCGTTCTTGGCCCAATTAACATGGCATTTCAGATTTCAAGGGAAAAAGAGAACCTCTTACAGTCAAAAGGGCCCGTATCGAGCAAAGGATAACATAGATTAAATTGAAACTGGCCCCAATAACTAGTATGCTCCTGCGGGCTGTAAGTGGGTCCCTAGCAACAACGAATTGGTGGCCAGGGTCAGGAGGTGACTACTCTGGCAACATGACCGCCATTCATTCAAGCTGAGTACTGAACCAGCAGTGTTTCAATTTTTGCCACTATACATTGAAGTGAATCACCGTGAGCCACGTAGCTCCATCCCTCACTCTAATGCCCTCTATACTTGCTCCTACCCATAAAAAGTGGAGAAGAAATCAATGTTAGGGAAAGTGACGTAGATTAAGATGACTGCAAGAGGTTTCCCTATTTTCAGCAGTTCTTCTTTCGCAACCGGCCACTTACCTTGTTCCTCAAGTCTTATCTGTGCTAATAATGCCTATGCCGGGAGAACCGGTATAATAAGAAAATTGTCAATAAACCACTGTTCCAGATTAGGCAACTTCAAGCTCGCCTATTCAGTTAATTCTTGTCTCGTTTCTACTTTGCTGGCACTTGCCGTCGTCCTTCCGTCGCCTGATGATACATTCATGAATGTCCCTCCTACTCTCTCTGGTTGGTATTTTGGACCCTTGCATAAATTGCTGAAACTCAACTATTGGTGCAATATTTCATTAAATTCAGTATATTGTTTTGACCTGGTATGGGCTCAAAACAGGAGATGATATCAGGAAGAAAGTAAGGATCCAACGGCCCAAAACAAAACAGGCAGAGCGATGTACATCAAAGTGCATGGGCACATGCATACTGGGTGGTGCTGGTTCTCCTGGCGAAGGACCTCTTAATGTTCGCAGGTTTTATTTTTTCCAATGTACATTAGTTTCCCGACCAATTAGCAGTTTAGCACAGTAAGGAATTTAATTCGTCATCTGAGTTAGTTTACCTTTGCAATTTGACAATGCTACAGGCCTCTTGTGGTATTCAAGGAAGAATTCCGCAGCCGCAGATACTGGTAAGTTCATTTCAGACAATATTCTTATGATATATTTATTCTTCAGAATTTTTGTGGTGAAGTCTCTTCTATCTGCATAGCTTGAGAGAATGTACAGACATATGCAACCTAATAAAGGATGGAGAAGATGGTCCTTGATGGATGCCCTTTCATTAATAAAGGCCCAGAGAAGTTGCAAACAGACTGATGAGAGACTACCAGACTACCAATCATGTTTCAGAAACCAAAAACATCGTTTTGTAACTGAGAGAGCAACAACAGAAAAATCTGACTTGATGACCATTTTGATAACTTCCAAAAGCTAAACTCTTAGCATAAATACAGAGACTTATGGGAACTCTTCGAGCCAACAAAATTAGTATTATCCGTGAACGTATTGCACAATGTAATCCCAGCAAGTATCAAAGCCTAGCTATGCTGCTCATATACGATGATGTTTCTTGTATCAAATCAATTTTCACAAACTAATGTACTGAGTACTGACTAACAAGGCTAGCCTGGCATATGATCAATGTAACAAGAACAAACAGTATTAGCACTGAAGATTTCTTTACTTTGCATTTATTAATTCAAAAAACGTGCTAGTACATTAATCAGGCAATAAATCAAACAAAAGAACAATTTTGTCATTCTTCCATCAACGAATTTACATAGGTGGAGAGAGATGGGTGTATCATTAAGGAGATCATACAGGTATAACTGATGCATTGCCTGGTGAATGTCTCTGACCTTAGACAAACCAGATACACCAAAAATGGAGACTAGAAACAACCACCAGTTGTATCGACATGTTGTACTTGCCTGGTGGTGGGTAAATAAATACGGATCAACAAGGAAGCTTGTCTGGAAAGAAGAGATAACGGAAGTGGTTTTCAAAAGGAAGTACACCAAAAGCACGAGAGACAAGGAATCTCTGGCGCCTCTGTGACACGCAGTGCTCAACAAAAGCGGCCTGACGAGGAGGGAGGAAATGAGTGACCCATGCTGGCAGGTTGGCATCATCAACAACACCTCGTGCAAAAAAGTGCAGCAACT
This sequence comes from Carex rostrata, assembly GCF_964058835.1. Lineage (NCBI taxonomy): Eukaryota > Viridiplantae > Streptophyta > Magnoliopsida > Poales > Cyperaceae > Carex > Carex rostrata. The sequence continues at coordinate 2,801,898 of NC_135935.1, forward strand.
TGGGGATGAGAAGCTTCCCTTTCTTGCTCACTCCAACAGATGCTCGCATGAAATCCCGTTGGGCGCTCTCCAATTCTTCTCTCACATTTCTAGCGGTATATATCTTTACCTGCATAAATAAACTAGTGCATTTTATTTCAAGTCGAACTGAAGAAATATCTGGTTAAAAGGTTATGCTATCAACAATGGATAGTCATTACAACCAATATTCTAGAAAATCTATCCATTAAGGCATATCAAAAGACAAAAAAAATAAACAATAATCAATAATGTATCAGGTCAACAAAGATTCCTTAGGTCTTCTAAACCATAGAGAAAGAAGAAATAAACTGCATACAAGAAATTCAATATTCAAATGACAGAAAAGATAGAAAATAATACTGCTGGAGAGGAGTACATGCCGCAGCTGAGAGCAAATGCAGCGAGGGGCTCAGGTTTCATAATGGAGGACTTTTTCTGCTCATCGGATACCTTCAACTTTTGGAGCGCAAGAAGCAATGACTATCTCAAGATAACGACCAACAAAATTATAAATGAAGATTAGGTTCGGTCATTTGTTTGCTTTTCTGATAGGTTTATTTTCTTAAGGTTAGTCATTCATCAAAAAAGAGAAAAAAAAATCAATGTACCATTTGTGACCTATGGATTGGTAGCTTCATCTTCAAGATCACATATTCAATGCAGCTAGCACTGAATGAATGTCCTCCTACAGTGTATGCTGCCTATATTGTGTGTCAATGAACCAAAAATAGATCAGATAAATAAAATTTAAACGATATCTAGAAGAAAAAAAAACAAAATATCTGTTGAATACTGCCATTATTAGGTGTACCAGTAATCGTTGAGAAATTCTTAACTAATAATCCATTAAACCTAGTAACATGCATCTTACAATTGATAATGTTTTGACAAAAGAAGAAAAAAAAGGAATAAAACAGTGCTGATGTTGGCAACATTGAAACCTTTTGCATCAACGAGAAGAGCTTCATGTCCCCTCGCGGAACCCCATAAGCAAGATAAGCCTATAATCACAAAAATATTTCAACTTTATGATATCCTATGTTATACACAAATGGTTATCCGGCTGACCTATGTAGCACTAATATAGAGGCAGATGTCAAACAGACAAAAATGGCAACATAACATTTTCAAATAAAGGACACAACAAGTATGTAGATATGCCAAATAATACCATATATTTCATTCGAGGAGGGATCAAGTTACAATAATTTTTGAGTTACAACAAGTTACCACAACCATTTTCTACATTTTCAAAGTCCAAATCATCAATCCAAACCGTTAGATGTGATCTCTACAATAAAATGTGCTTGGAGACCAAATTTTACATTTTTTGAAATTTTTTTACTATTTATTAAGATGGGTACAAAATTCAATGGTCTGAATTTGACTAGTTTTTGTACCCATCTTAATAAATAGTAAAGAAATTCCAAAAAATATAAAATTTGGTCTACAAGCACATTTTATTGTAGAGATCACATCTAACGGTTTGGATCGATGATTTGGACTTTGAAAATGTAGAAAATGGTTGTGGTAACTTGTTGTAACTCAAAAATTGTTGTAACTTGATCCCTCCTCATTTCAATATAAACAACTTTTTGATGTTCGAGTTGGAATTTAAGCGGAAACGTTGGACTTGCTGAAATTGGTCCAGTGGTTAAACCTTTGGTCTCTAATCTAGAGGTTACGGGTTCGAAACTGGTGCAAATGTATTATTCTTTATGTTTTTGCTATCAGGTACGTAGCCACTGCCTCACTGTGGCTGGAGTCTTCAATCCAGACCATGTATTGTATATTTGGTGTTGGGACCTGCATCCACATTTAGTAATGGATGCATGTTCATGCAAGTCATCGACGTGTCCATGTCACACGTGGGCACGCTTCAAGTTTCGACTTGTCTATGCTACATAGGCAGTGGCTAAAAAGTAAACCAAAAGAAAATAAGAGTGTTGAATGACATGACCCACATGCATCATAAGGGCATTGTATATGTTAATCCAAAATGCAAGCCGCTCCTCGCCATCAAGATGAATAGGATTTACTCTTCCCAATTGCTCCACTAGCAACCTGGTCTCTAATTAATCCATATTAGGAATTTAACGCAAAACATAATTGAACCAAATATTGAAGCAACTCTAATTAATCCACATCAGTTCCTGCAAAGTTAATTCAACTCGTGACAAAAATAAACAAAACAAAGATAACTCTAGAATAGCATATGTTGTTTAACAACCCGCTTACATTCATCTATCTAACCAAACATACTTGTCAGAAAATGTTAAATTGTAGAAGAAAAGAAAATAATTAACCTGAATTGGCCAAGCGCTTCAGCTGCAAATTCAAGCTGCTCTTTGCCAGTTGACATCCAGGAAAGTTCATTTACAAAACCATAGTTTCCGATATCTGCCCAACTCAACTTATCCCGAGATTTGTATGGATCAAAAGAATTTTCTGATGCCAGTAAGTCACTATGGCACTGCAAGTCTACTTGGGGGCTTTCTACATGAGATGATGATATGGCAGGTGGCTCTGAGGAAGACCAAAAGGGAGAAATTGAATAATTTCCTGTTGGAGAAGGGGTTGACTGCTGTGGCATTATGTCAGACACTGAGGCAGATTTGCACGAGCCTGCTAATGACAGAAATATATTTCTCATACAACGCACTATCTCCTCTGACAAAAGGTTCGGCTGATTGCTCAACCCTATCACTGCGACCTGTCTCGGCAACTTCGTTGCTGCTTCTTGCTGCACAACTAGGGTATCAGATAGTGGATCCTGATGCAAAGCAAGAATTTTTGACAAATAAATATCTTAATAAACAAAAGTTGCTATTATAAAACCTTCTCACTCTGTATGGCTCTTAATAAGAACCACGATTAAGGGAAAAAAAAAAAACACTTGTATTAATAGCTTGCTTGGGGTTTAGTTAACTAAGGCATTTAATGGAAACAATTTGTCCTAAATTGAGGTCTTGTTCAGCGATTAAAATCAGGATATCTCAAAGCAAAATAAAGAAACAACTTAATAAGAAAATAATATATAATTTTAGTTACTGTTCCCAATAAATTTTTATGAAGGGCGTGACTAGGAGCAGGATAGTAAAAATGGCATACAGTTGTATCTATGATTTTTGGCTGAGGATGAGAGCAGAGAGGCAGCGCCTCTAAAGGTACTTGCTTCAAGCGATACTCAGCAAGCCTCCTTTCATTTCTTTCCTGAATAAGCTGAAAATGAAGAGAGACAAACTCTTCTTCTAGCCTTGTAATGGTAGTCTCTAAGGTTAAAATATGCGATAAAAGCTCCTGAGCCTGTCAAGAAAGTGGAAAAATCAAGGAATGTGTCAAAAGGGGGTGAGAAGAAGGACCAATTGCATTGTGATTTTCAATCAGATGGCATAAATACACTCTAAAATTATTCAATCTTACTTCATTAGGAAGAAGAGAGAGATCCGATAACTTGACAGCAGCATGCTCCAGGGCATTCTCAAGTACAGAACGCATGTACCTTTCCTCCTCTAGTAATTGCTCGAGCCTTCTTACCTGAATACAAAGTTGGAGTTGCTTAAGGTCAACAAAATTAACATAAGGTTCATGGTAATAAACTAATAATATACATTTGTACTTACATCATGCTCAAGCTGCATCCGGCAAGAGTTTGAGGACCTTGAACTGCATGGCATTGCTTCTTCTGCTTCTTATAAATTATAAGATCAGATGCCTAAACCGAAAGGAAAGGATCAATTTTTAAAGTCGCTGCCTTAGAAAACATGAATTCTTTTGAATAATCTGAAGTTGAGTACTTTTTCTAACTGTATCTAGCTACATGGTCATTGATTGCAGATTTGATGCAATAGTTGAAATTAGAACCGATAATGAGGTATAACATATAACTGTATAAGGATTGTTGTTCCAGTCATTTCCGCTCTGGCTGAAATATTAATCCTCACCTAGTAGTGTTCAGACAAAGAAAAGAAAAAAGACGCAAGCTTTTACAAAGTGCGAAATATGGAGATATGGATAGATTTATAGTATCAACCCGACATAAAGGTAAAAGTTTAAAAAGCCAGAAGAGAATAAAGATACCTGGCTGGAACCGAGTCGCCTTTTGTGATTAACAAAAGAGATAAAATGGGGTGAGGGGAGCAGGTGACGGCGTTTTCAAAATTCAAACGAAGCAAGTAATGTATCACTGAAGGGGTGTGGAAGTAAGTACATTTCACTAGTGGGCATATTATAATTTATTAACGAAAAGGGACAAGTCAGAGAGGTGAGAGAGCGCAAGGCAGGGGCCAAGGACACTACCAAGTAGAGGGAAGGAACAAACAAACAAAGGGATGCTGCCGATCGAGAGAGAGGTGGTCTAGTGGGAGAAGAACGAGGCGTCAAATCCGCGAAAACAAAGAACCTCCTCCTTCCCGGCTCCCGCTTCGTACTAGGACACGAACAAGTACAACAAGACAAGAAAAGCTTCTGTCTACCCCAGTATACCTCGAGTCTGCATCGTCTGCATTAACTCAAAAGAGCATTTTTTTAATTAACGCATCTCGACCGTCTGATTTTAAACGGAGCCAATCCGATCACAGCTTATAATTCAGAAGCCTTTTAATATCAGTGTGGATCTAATCCACACGGATCTTAAAGCGAATCGAACGGTCCATATGCATTAACTCAGAAGATTCTTTTTTGAGTTAATGCAGACTGGAGAGGATACGAATTGAATTATCAGTATGCCTCTATCCTTTTTTTTTTTTCATTGAATATAAATTTCTTCTGTTTTGATGATCTAATTGGCCATTGGATGAGCACGCTCCGAGGCGCTACTGCTGCTCGAGTCTCGAGATACTTAACTCCGCTGGGGCTCTGGGTGCCAGATGGATCTTTTCAATAGTATTATTGATTAATTTTTCTGGTTGGTAAATGGTAATGCTAATTAATAACTAAGGTTTAAATGCTTGTTGTACTTCCATCGTTATTCCAATTTCAAGTGTCCGAATAGGCGGTGCTATTTTTGATAGCAACAATTAACAATTAGATTATTGAGGGCATTTAGAAACTCTTCACTCTTTATATCTAATTTGTTCTTATTTTTAAAAAAATCTAATTATGATTAGAACTTAATTAAGATTGTATCATATCTTTAAAAAATATATTAAATGTTATTAAAAAAATGCAAGGATAACTTGATTTATTGTCTTTTTTTATTTTTTTACGGGAAGAAACTTTTATATTTTTTATATCAAATTTCATATTAATACATTAAATTTGTTTATTATATAGTTGATTCATATGCTTAAAAATAAAAATAAAATAAAAACTGAAGAAACAAATTATTTTTTACATACATTAATTGAATAAAAATTAACACGCATGATTCAGTACTCAAAAGACTATATTAAGGGCTGAAGAAGATTTCTATTTTTAATCTCTGTATATTTCTAGATATTAATGTTCCATTACTTTTCTGTATATCTAAAGCAACAAACCTTATGTGGACTATACATGAAGTACGATTAAAGCCAAGAATAAATAAATGAATATATTAAATTTTCTTTGAACAATTGCTGCAATCAAACTTGAATTATCACTTTCAAGTGCACCGCTAACCAAGGCCGGTCCTAAAGATTTTGGAGCCCGGGACAGAAGAAAATTTTGGCCCCTTTATATATACCAGTGTTGTAAAAAACAGTCTTAACGGCCAATTATATGCATGTTTAATCGTTAACGGCGGTCAAACCGTTATGAATACACTTATCGGAGGTCTATTAGTGAATTTTTCCAATTAATCGGCCGATTATTCTCGATTATTCCCAATTATTCCGTTTATTCTCCTTTGATTGTCCGTTTATTTTCGTTTATTCCTATTTATTTTCACTTATTCCAATGATTATTTATTTTACATTGTTTTTTTTTGTGACTGTGTGATAATAAGTTTCATAAATCATGTATTGCAATTTTATTTGTTCTTGGCTATACATCCAATTTTTTTATATATGTTTTTTCTTCTTACTTATTTTGAATTAATTGGTTAATTCCTCTATTATTTATATATCATATATTTTTCTTACTTACTGATGTAATTTTTTCAATTAGTACAGCATGTTCATATATTAAATTAAGTTGTTATTACAAACTAAATTTAGTGATTTTATGTTGGAATGTTTCATGTCTTTCAAATAATATATTATTAGTATTTGAAAACGCTTAATTCTCGAATTTATTTTTTCATTAAATAAATGTGTTACTTACACATGTAAAGTGCGTGTATATTGTTAAGCATAGTGTCATGTTATAATAATAAAACTAAGTTAAATTAAGTTAAATTGTCCGTATAATTATGATTAATCGGCCACATACCGATTAATTGCTTAACAGTATCATGTCGTTTGACGAGCGCATACCGTTATTTACAATACTGATACATACAATTTTTTTATTAATATGCCAATAGATCATACATATTTATAGAAAAGTTTGGACTCTTTATATATTCAAAGTTTGGGCCCTAATATTTTATTTATTTAATATATGCAGATTAATTTTTTTTAGTATATGCAAAATAATTTTTTTTTCTTTTGAGCCCTCTTTTTTTTTTGATTAAAAACCCGTAGGCATGAATTTAGATTAAACCAAGTTTGAATTACAACAGATGAAACTGAACTAACCTCTAACAGTTGGAATCTGCAAATTCCTCCTGTATCTAATCTTAACAAATAAATAAAGATGTTGCGCATAAATAAGAAAAGCTGAAAAGAAAAATTACTCGAGTGCTTTGACCCCGACATTTTTATTTTTATCCCGTTAAAAAAATATTTTAATAATAATAACCAAAGTTTAGTAACAATTTTAAAAATACCCCACCCGTAGAATTTTTACACGGGCTGGAAATTTTTTTTTTATATAAAACAGAAATTTGTTTTTATTTTTTGTATTGAAATATTAGAAATGTTGGATATATTTCTTTGAAAATAGATAAAATACAATATAATTTGATTTATTAGAAAGACTGTAACAAATAACCCGGATCAATATTTTTCAGGCCGGATTTTTCGCGGCTGTAAGAAAAATTAATATATTTCTTTATGTGTTATTGGAAAAAAATAAAAATGCTTAGATTCTGAGTTATTGATCCCGGTTCAAAAGTCACTTCTATGTAATCTAAAAAATATTGTGATCCTTCTAGGACATTTAATTTATAAAAAGTTGTATCTATTTTGAGAATTTTTTTTAATAATAATTATTAAATAACTTAAAGTTTTTGTTTTTTTTTCAAAAATAGATATAACTTTTCATAAATTAAATGTCCTAGAAGGATCACAATATTTTCTAGATTACATAGAAGTGACTTTTGAACCGGGATCAATAACTCAGAATCTAAGCATTTTTATTTTTTTCCAATAACACATAAAGAAATATATTAATTTTTCTTACAGCCCCGAAAAATCCGGCCTGAAAAATATTGATCCGGGTTATTTGTTACAGTCTTTCTAATAAATCAAATTATATTGTATTCCATCTATTTTCAAAGAAATATATCCAACATTTATAATATTTCAATACAAAAAATAAAAAATAAAAACAAATTTCTTTTTTATAAAAAAAAAAAAATCCAGTCCGTGGAAAAATTTCACTGGTGAGGTATTTTTAAAATTGTTACTAAATTTTGATTATTATTATTAAAATAATTTTTTAATGGGGTAAAAATAAAAATGTCGGGCTTTGACCTATTGCCATCTAAGCTACAATCGGATTCTACATAAAGCGAATCCTATGTGATGTAAAATTGGTTTCCTATTGTTATATCCCCCTCCTTTATTGTAATAATTTGGAAAAAAATCCAGATTTATTTCATAACTTAACTCTGCCCTTTGAGCCACAAGCACTGGTATTACACCAGTAGCTACAGTGTTGGTGGTACGCGCCCAGTTTGCTAGTTGATGATGTTGTTTTAACGACTTCCTGCTGACATGCTTCAGTGTTACTATTTCTTGTATATTGTTGTACGGCTGTGTTCCTGATGGGAATTTAAGATACCACTTGAGAGAAATGTCTATTGTGTAATCAATTAATGAGAGAAATGAGTAATATTAGCACCGTACCAGTTGGTACTGAAAGATTCAAAGTCAAAATGCACAAGTCAAATTAAGATAATATGAGATCAAGCATAATCACAAATGACACCAAAATTATGTGAAAAACCCTCTCAACTTGGAGGATAAAAAAACCACGGGGCACATCGGCAAATTTCACTATACCAACAAGAAAACGGGTACAATTGTTCTTCTCAAGTTTAAGCCTTAAACTGAGGTATACACACAGTAATAAAGAGAAAAACCAAGAGATAACATATTAGGAAGAAATATCTCTTTCAAACTTCCAATTTCATTCAAACTCAAGCAAACCCTAGATTTGAGAAAACAAAAAATTCCCTTCTTACAAACAAGGAGAAAGTTGATCAAGGTAGTGAAATCAGAGAGACTGACTTGCTCTTCGTTTTCTTCTTCTTCACCACCTTCTCTTTTTCTCTCCTTTTTCTCTCTCTCTTTTTCTCTTTCCGCCTTCTCTCTTTGTTTTTCCTCTTCGCGTTCTCTCTGTGTCTCACACGAAGCACACATTATATTTCCTTTCTAATGTTTGACTAAAAGAGACTCGATGTTGCTTACCAAATGAGCAGTAGTCGCATAGATCCATAACATCGTCTTTGGTCGAGGGAATGTGTGACTTCCTCGCCAGAATTTGTAGCCCTTTCTCACTCATGTGGCCGAGGCGTTGATGCCACAGATTTAGAGAGCTTTCAGCTTGTACTGCATTTAGCCCATTCTTGAGTACCTTCACATGGGTTCTGTATAGGGAGTGTCACGACTTCCCTCTTGCTACAACCATTGATCCCTTGCTAAGCTTCCATTCTCCACCTCCTAAGTAATGCTTGAATCCACCTTTGTCCAATGCATCACCTGATATCAAATTTAGACGTAAATCAGGAATATGCGGCACATCTTTTAGCGTTAACCGATATCCTAATTCTGTCTGCAGACAAATATCACCAATACCCACAATGCTCGAGTGGCTAGTATTATCCATCTTCACTGTACCAAGGTCTCCAGTCTTTTAAGTTGTGAAGAACTCTCTATTTGGAGTAGCATGATAGCAAGCACCTGTATCAACTACTCAACTCCCTAGTGACCTTCCATATGTAGACATTGTTCTTTTTCAAAAGAGAGAATCACTACATCATCTGCAGTTACTGTGGCTGTGGTATTTTTGCTGTCATCCTCTTCTTCTGATTTTTACCCTCATTCTATAGTCTTTTCCAAGCTCTACAATTTCTCTTCATGTGACCTTCTTTACCACAGTGATAACACTGTCTTCCCTTGGATTTTGATGTGCCTTTGGACTTGCTACGGCCTCTTGATTGTTGTCAATATTCAGCTCTTCTCCGCCTGTACACTATTTGTATCAGTTGACTTCCTTCTTGTCTCCTCATTGAACAAGCTGCTAGTAACTATACTCATAGTAACCACACCATTCGGAGCTGCATTACTGATTGTCACAACCAAGGTCTCCCAACTGTCGGGCAATGTTCCCAAAAGCAACAAGGCATGTAACTCATCTTCTAAGGTTATCTCCATTGCTGACAATTGATTAATCAAGCTCTAAAACTCATTTAAATGCTCAGTAACACTTGTGCCTTCTCTGAATTTCAGATTTACTAACTTTCGGACCAGAAACGCCTTGTTAGCTACTGTTTTATGCTCATACAGTGACTTCAGCTTCTTCCACAACTCATGTGCACTTTTCTCACTTGCTACATGGTGGTACACACTATCATCAAGCCACTGTCTAATTGTGCCGACCGCTTTCCGGTTCAATTTAGTCCAATCAGCGTCAGACATATCTTTCGGCTTCGCACTATCTCCTTCAACCGGCTCATACAAGTCCTTGCAATAAAGGATATCCTCCATTTTGGATTTCCAGATTTGCCAGTTGTTATTTGTCAACCTGATCATGGTGCTGCTGCCTTCCATCTCAACCTACAAAAGCACTCTCAAAAGAAAAGAAACTTGAGACTCTGATACCACTTGATAGGAATTTAAGATACAACTTGAGAGAAATGTCTATTGTGTAATCAACCAATGAGAGAGATGAGTAATATTAGCACCGTACCAGTTGGTATTGAAAGGTTCAAAGTCAAAATGCACAAGCCAAATTAAGATAATATGAGATCAAGCATAATCACAAATGACACCAAATTTACATGGAAAACCCTCTAAACTTGGAGGGTAAAAAAACCACGGGGCACATCGGCAAATTTCACTATACCAATAAGAAAAACAGGTACAATTGTTCTTCTCAAGTTTAAGCCCTAAACTGAGGTATACACACAATAATAAAGAGAAAAACCAAGATATAACATATTAGGAAGAAATATCTCTTTCAAACTTCCAATTCCATTCAAATCCAAGCAAACCCTAGATTTGAGAAAACAAGAAATTCCCTTCTTACAAACACAAGGAGAAAGTTGATCAAGATAGTGAAATTGGGAAGACCGACTTCCTTTTCGTTTTCTTCTTCTTCACCACCTTCTTTTTTTCTCTCCTCCTTCTTCTCTCTCTCTCTTTCTCTTTTTGTCTTCTCTCTGTGGTTTTCCTCTTCGCGTTCTCTCTGTGTCTCACACGAAGCACACAGTACTGCCCCCTTCTTTTATTTATTTTTCTTTTGTTTCTTCTTTTTTGCCGAAATGGGCTGGACCCAAATGGCTCAACAGTTCCAGAATACTGTTTTGTAGGATCGCTTTGACAAGTATACTGCAATCCGAGCTTGAATCTTAGGACCTGGAGAGATCGCCCTGGCAACCCAGCACCAGGGCCGGCCCTGCCGCTAACAAGAACATGTTGAAGTATTTTTGAAAAAATTGTCATGAATCCATTACACTAGTAGTGCGAATATATAGTTCTCTGAATTTAACATTTCTAAATATACGGGGGTGCTTCAAATATGTACCATCAACAATATACTATAAAAGTTTGCTCTTGAGAGAATAATTCAAAATAGAGTTTGCAATTTATCATCTCTAATATTTATTATTTAATATTTTGTATGCATTATGTAACTTATTTCCCAACAAAAACTTAAACAAAATAAAAACTTTGCTGAATTATTGTTCTAATTCGAATTGTTACAAAGAGCTCTTAAAATATTGGTCTCGATTTTTTATACTCTGTGGAAGAATGACATAAGATGGTAATCCTTGGAAAAACTGATTTCTTGCTTGATTTTAAGATTTTTGCCATATACAAACTTCACCAATCTCAATATATTGAAATCTGTTTTTTCCATCAAATATGAGACTAGCGCCAACCTTACAATTGCATAGTAATTCTTTCCTTTACTGCGGTAATTAATTGTACTGATTGAAAGGAGAATACAAAATTTGATGAAGTCAAATTAAGAAGTTATTAACTGAGAATAAAACTAGAATTAAAAGAAAAAATTCCTTCAGCTCTCGGCATAGTATTTTGAGCACTCAAAATAGCACGCCCCTTCCGAGCAAACTAAATTGAAAATCTAGTAGGAAATGTGCTAGTACGAGTGCCTACTGGCTACAGATTTATGATAAATAATTCTCTAATTAAGTAAAAGGTCTATAACTCAATATTAACAAAATAATTTATTAGATCACAATTATATTATATTCAATGCTTGTAATTATGACGTTTAAATTTCGAATGGACATCAAGCGCACGAAACAATTGACATGCATAAATTATTCACAAATTTATTCTTGCAAGTATTTTGTTATGCCTTGTTTTTGGTCATGCGATATACTATGTTGTGACATGATTTTGATGACACACTGTACTATATTGCATTGTGATCAAGTTAATTTTTCACATGCATATTGTATCATAATCAAAATAACAAGAACATTCACGACGTGTGTGGTAACATCGTGACCACATGTGACGTGATTGATCACATTAATCACAGTTAATCACACTTATATTTATTTTCAAATTTTCAGTTAGCTTAATAGAAGAAAAAGATCATAAAAAAATAACAAAATGTGAATAAATTGTAGAAACATTGATAATGGAATAATGTTGGAAAAAAATTGCGAAAAATAATAAATTATCGCATCACGTTGTTCATAAGCAAGCCATAGATCTAAGTCGAATCATTTGATTTCAGATTATTTGGGATGGTTTGACATGATGTTTGAGGACAAAGAAAACTTGAGTGGTTACCTACTTGTGTATCAGTGAGAGCAAGAGATACACGTTAATTAAGATAGAAAAAATGAATAGGATGAAACGGTTTTTTCGTGTCTCAATCAAGGTTCTAAATAGCGATTATAGCGGCATAGCGGGGAGACCAAAAAAAAAAGCTATTGCGAATAGCGTAGCTATAGCGGAAGCTATCACACATAGCGATTTTCTCTTTTCAAACTTTATATTCTATATTTCTACTAATTATCAACATAATCAATATTAGAGAATTCATGTAACAACTAAATGACAACTAATCTAAGTCTATACTTTTTATCAATTACGCAAATAAGAATGAAAAAAAAATCTAAAAAGTAACATTATTTAATAGTTTATACTTCATGGTATTACATATTATAATAGACAAAGAGCAATTAATTTTATAAGGTAAATGAAGTCAATATACATATTTAAACATTTTATAATTATAATAATAATCAAAATCAGCTTTCAATTGAAACGAACGATAATAATTTTACAAACGAATACTATAAAAAGAGTAATCAAAATGAATAATTAGTATTTGAATATTTCTCGATATAGAATGATAGAATAAATCACAAATAAAAATAGAAGCATATAATTTGATTTAGTATACTTATCGTAGAAGACCATGTAGCATTAGAAATAAGAATAGAAGTACAGAAATCCATATAAATTGCAAAAAAAAAAACCATGTAGCATAGCGGTAGCTATAGCGGGTCTTATATAGCGGTAATAGCGGTCAGCTATTATAGCTATAGCGGTCGTAGCTGAGTTAGCGCAATTTTATCTCATAGCTTAGCGTTTATGGTCCGGAAAAGCTATAGCGTAGCTATAGCGCCGCTATAGCTAGCTATTTAGAAGCCTGGTCTCAATTGTATCGTACAATTTATTTATTTTAAAATTCAAACATTCAATTTAAAGTTTCACACTGATCAACATAATTTCTATATTAATATGTGTTTGACAATTCTTTCATATAACGTAATTAAAAGGAAAAAAAAAAGTTGATTGCCCTCAAATTTAAAAAAACTACAAAAACCAAAAAATAAAAATTTCAGTTACCCCACGTCTCAACCGAGAAAAATTATTGATTACCCTTTGCCCCACCTTTCACACTCGACCACACCACAGATTTTCACATTTAATTAAATTTGATGGATAACCGAATACAATAATCAAATTTGGTGGGTAACTATCAATTAATCAAAATTTGTTAACCTCTGGATTCATTTATTACTCTATTAATTTTCCTTACGACATATGAAAAACATGATGCACAACACGCGCATGAACAAATATTATATATATTTACTATCCAGATACAGATAATTAAAATTTAAAATCATATCCGTATCCGTATCCACACGGATATTCATATCTAATTTTTGAATATGGATTAAGATATGGTCGGATAATATCCGACGTTTGCACCCCTAAATCAACATGTTTTTTTTTATTTCTTTGGAGATCAAATTTTATAATTTTTGAAAACTTTTTACTATTTATTTAAATAAGTACAAAATCATTATTTTTTAATTGTCCATAATCTTCTAAAAAACATTAATTTTGTACCTAAAGAAAAAATAGCATAAAAAATTAAAAAAATATATAAGATGTTGTTAATATGTGGATCATTTTAAGCGATTTTGATCGATTATTTGAACTTTGAAAATAGAGATAAGAATTAAAGGCATAAAAGACATATTTAACTTGAATTCTACTCTAGAAAAATATGGTTTGGTAAAAAATATGAATAATGACACCTACTGAAATAAAATAATGAAAGAAAAAAAATTGTGAAATGGAAATTATGGTTAATTTTTTTAGTTTAGTTATCATTTCCACTTAAAATAATTTGATTTTGTTGATTTCTTGGAGTAGCATGAAAATTTCATTTCAATAAATTTTTTTGTCCATTTATTCGCAGCACTGGCGAAAATACTTGAATATTAATATTAAAGGATAGCACACATATCTTAAAGCGGATCACACTGTCTTAAATCCCATCGGATCTACTCCGCTCTAAGCTAGGCGAGGATTGGGTTGTGCAAGTATTGTTATCTGATTTAGGCCTCCCACCAGCAGCACAAACTATTCTTCATAAACTCCATAAACTCAATAGTAAGTACAACAAGCTGATAGTACTATCAGCTAGAAGCTATGTAGTATGTACACAGAATAAAGCACATGGATAATACAAAACTTCTCGTTGCTCTCCCAAATGCTATGTTCTACATTTTTGTAATAGGTAAGGTAAGATTGTTGTTCTAAAATCTAAACCCTCCAGTCACCAAAATCTCCATTCTAAATTATCTTCTATCAAAAAATTATACCCATATGACTATATGAGAAACAATGGACCCATACAATATAATGAGAGGGGAGACATTCTTAATCATCCCAAAATTGCACTAATCTGTTTCACTGAAAGGCCCAATCGCTGAGAACATTGACATTGTCTTGGCAGATGATAGCTGTAGTGTCCCTGTCAGGACAGAGGAGGATTCTGTTGTTGCGAACGAATTCTCTATCAAGCAACAACTGTTTCTGAAGACAAGTCATTCCCTTTGACAAATGCAACTCCTCAGACAGGCGCCGGTCGAGGTTGAATCTCGATGCACCACAGCATGGCTGACTTAGCACTCCTATTGCAAACCTTTGCAATTCGGGGCATTGACCCCCATGCATCTTCCACCATGTTACTGCAATACCAAATAAACCAATTGAAGTTCTAATTTTGTTACTTCTGAAGTTAAAACATTTTCTTTATTCTCAAGCAGCAAGGTAATTTCCCAAGCAGGTTACAATTGTTAACTCTCTCATTATTGATCACAGGAGAATTGGATGCTGATAACCCATTCAAATATCTCTGGTGTGCTTAATTGGATTCACTCAAAATAGGATTAAGTGACCATAAATAAAATAAAATCATGTAATTTCCAAAGAGATTATGATTTATGACCTATACAGTATACAAATAATGGCAATTTAGATTTTTAATTGACAAAAATATATGATAATAAAGCCTAGTTGGCCTGTACATGAACACTGCCCAACAATGAAAAATAGAGATAATGGAAGTAAGAAACCAAAGGGATAATGAAAGTGTGAAACTACTGCCTAAGAAGAAAATGATTCATTTTTTTACCTGGGGGAACAGTTTGGGATCTGATCATCGCCTCAAAATCTGAAAAACCACCAGAGTGTAACTTGTAGGCATCAAACTGTCTAAACACTTCACTGGCTTCATGCAAGTCTCTGGCCATGCGTGTATTACAGTCATACAGTCCCTTAGTAATCTCCTCATCCTCATCCTTATTTCTATCCCTGTCAGCAAAATCTGCCATATAAGAGACTGCGGGGTTGAGAAAACAACCGGCCGCATGCATTGAGTTATGCAGATAATGGTCCCAGATATCATCAATTATATTCCAGTAAGGTAAAAACACCTTCTCCTCACCGCCTAACCCGGATTTTATCACCTCCTTGGCACGGTCCAAGGCATCATACAGAGTTCCCATGGGGGCTTTGTCAGACCCAAATATCAAATTGGAAACACCAATTATGGAGTTTGTGACCTTTAAGATTTTAGAGGCGGAAACCCAAAAGGAATCTCGCTTTAACTTTTCAACTATATTCGTTGCAAGGGGTATAGAAGCCCATGAGGTAGAGGTCCACGAAGGAGAGTTAAACATTCCTGTCAGATCATCTCGGTGTAAAACAATACTATCCAAAGTCATGAATTGTGCGACGTTCCTCCAGCGACCTGGCTTGATGAGATTTTTACCTTTGAGGTGCTTATGCAAGAGTTGCAGCGGGCCCTCACGGCTATAGATGAAACAGATTAGGGCCTTTGCTAGATCCAACACCTGGCTTACACGCTCCATCTCAGCTATTTTGCCAAGCATCAAGTCAATGCAATATTCTGCGCACAAATTCCAATAAATTCTATACTTCTCCATCACCCTATGACCTGTGGCCTGCATGTGGGGCGATCCATCGTGCGTAATCACCTGAATGACATTCTCCTTACCAACCTCTTCTATAACTTTACACATCAAAAAGAACATGGCATCCACATCTTTAATGTCATCTGAGACATCTACTGATCTCAAGAAAACTGTGCCTTGAGCACAAGATGCCAGAAAGCTGATTAGACTCCTCCCAGCTTGATCGACCCAGGTGTCAAGTAAGATGGTGCACCTAGTCTCCTTCCAGCACTCCCTCATGCGGTTAGCATGAGCCAAAGTTTCCCTCACTTGCTGTTGTAGGATCCGTCCGCTGATACCTTCAGAAGATGGAGCCCTGAACTGAGACCCACTGGCTATTGCGGCATCTATCATTTTCTTAAAGGAGGGTAGATTCACCTTGATGGGATCAACCCCTGCCTCAAGAAAGAAATCACCAACTGCTTTCTCCGCAAAATTTACCAGGTCTTGGCCATTAGCTTCTTTTTTAAAAAGGGGTATTGTTTCACCTTGTTCCATCTCAACTGCAACATTCATTTGTGCAGGTGTACATGTGATAGGCGTGGTAGGTTCAGAGAGAATTCTTTTACCATTCTTGGGAGATGGTGGTGCCGTGTTGGTTTGGCAGCTATTACGGAGAGGAGACGAAGAGGATGAAGAAGCAGGAAACGACAAATGGCGCTTAAGGGGAAGGTGGGGATGGGTTAGCTGGTCGACTTGCTTACGCAAACGCTCTGTTTTTCTTAAGCGAGACTTGATAACTTGGGGGACCTGAGAGCAACAATGCAGTCCCTTTCCTGATGCAGTGAGGTGGCGTCTGAGGTAGACAAAACCACCATTGATTTCCCAGCCACAGTAGTTGCACTTGACTATTTTCTTTTCTTCATCAAGAGCCATACCATGCTCCTCCATCTCTAGCGCATCTTCGTCCTCTAATGTTCCACTCATTTTCCTCCAATTCTTACTGTACCTATGCAATCAACTACACACAAAAAAATAGTATGTCAGTAAATGTACCAAGAATTAGTGATCTTCAATTCCTTTTTTTTTTTAAATTATTCACATGCATGCCACATGTTTCAAACATAAAAATAGTTTCAAATGACCCTGTATAATATGAGAATTATGAGTGTAAAGGTCATGACAAAGAAGCAAGGCCTGATCTAGACCAATCATGATAGGAGGCTAAACATGCATGCAGTTGTTCATAACTTGTATATATGATAAAATTATTCTTCCAATAATATGATACACATGCATTTTAGCCTTTTTACAAAGAATAGTTCAGACAAAGCAGTCATTAACCAAAACTAGAGATGAGAAGTTGAGAACAGGCTTGTCTGTCTAAGTTGCACCAAAAGAGGGCAAAGCCCAGACATCTTTGGGCTGGGCCATCCCACCTGGTTGTGTTGGGTAGGTTTAGGCATGTTGGGCTGAGAATGGATATCTGTTTCTATTTAATTTACAAAAACTTAAAAACTAATTTCAATTTATTTTTGGTAACTGAAATAATATACAAGGAGATTTATTTAACACTTGCTATTTGCTAAAAAAACTATTCATATCTAAATATAAATTTGATAAAACATATTCATAATTTTGTATATGACAACAATAACAATGCATCCATATCTAAATTGTTTTCAAAAAGCAAACAAGGGCTGGGCTGCCACAATAGAGGGAAGTGGAGAAACAGTGGTGTACCTTAAGACAGGAGTAGGGGGTTTCCTGGGTTTTATAATTTGCCAATTCCGGGTCAAGTAGGCTTTTCACAAGTATATGCACAAGACAAGCATGCAACTACATAAACAAAACTATAATAAGTTGATAGTTGATACACCACGCATGCCAAGTGACACTGAATCAGTAAACCTAATACATGACAAAATCAGAATAAATACCAAAATAGGTGAGGTGTACAAGACTACAAGTGCATATCATATCCTAATTAAATTGCAATTCTGTTTTTAAGTTTTAATTTTAAGGCAAGTGTATTGCTCATCAAATTTCCATCACAATTGTTAAAATAGCCATCAATTAAAATCGCCTGGCCAGTGGTGGAGCCACAATGCTACCCCTGGAATTTTTTTTCTTCTTTTGACTAGGTTCTTCAATGAGTCTTACCTACTCCTGGATTTGATTCTGTCTACCTCTGGATTTAATTTGGAGTAGCGATTGTCAGTTCAGACTTCAGAGATAGTTTGTGAGTCGTTTAATCTAATTAGGAAAGAAATATATTTTTAAATCTTGGTTCAATTCGGAGTAGCGATTCCCCAACGCTTAATTAATACAAATTGTTTTAGAAATTACAAGTAATTGTTTTAGTGGTTTTGGTATCAATTAGTAATTTATTAAAACTTACAACCGATTCGATAGGCAAAGATGCAATTTGGTAGGCGGGCAGAGGCGGGAAGATAATTATGGAGGCGATTCGAATCCGAACCCGTTTAGAAAAAATACCCAAACCCACCCGATTTCTGCCTACCCCTGACTCAAATCCTGGCTACACCACTACGCCTGACCATAACACCAGTTGCATTGGGACTAAAAGCTCTGCTCACTTAGACCCCTAATTGGTACGCTTTTCATGAACAAATAGATTAATAAATTTCCAACTTTAGAGAATACCCTCAGCAAGATTTCTCTTCTTAATTTTGTTTTTTGTAGAAACAGTGAAATTTGTGTCTTAGAGATATCTAGGATATTTACTGCAGCACACGCAAAATTAAGGATTGTATTGTGGAGAAATTAAGGTATTTGCATAAAGTGTAACAAAAATCAAAACAATGCTTACTGTTATACAAAAGGGAAAAGAAATTCAAATTTAAGGGATATATAAATCTTCTTCTACAACAAAAAAGGTAAGAGAAGGTACCTCGAGTAGCGCAAATACAGCACGAGATCTTGATTTACTTTGGGGCTCTTTTGATTGCCAAGGAAACCGGAGAAGAAGGGTAGGGGAGAGAGAGGGAGAGAACGAGGGGGTCTGTCTGTACTCTGTAGTGGTTAGCAAAAAGAGTTGGGAAGTTTAAACGGAGTGAGGTTCATCGGGTTACAAAACGACAACACAGGGTAATTTTTTAAATCACACCCCAAATTTTACTGTTTTTAAAATAAATAAGCATATTGTCTCCCAGTCCGCTCGATTCCCATCGAAGCTAAATTCAATCATAAATAAATATAAACCGCGAGTACGTTTAATTAAAAAAAATACATATGTATTTATGGGATCTGCCTCACGTGCATGCCCATGCACGTTTATGTTTAAAGTTTGGAACTTTTATTCCTTTTTTTTTTTTTTTTTGTTAAAGTCAAATGACGTTGCTTTCGTACCGCTACGAAAGAATAGCACTTCAACACAGCATCAGAAATACAAACAAAAGGGAAATTTTCTCTATTTTCATTTCAGGAAGAAGATATTTTAAAAGAGATGTATTGTGTAAACCTACATTAAAATATATAGGTGATCAAGAATAATGCTCTAACCGGTTATCACAAACTGTTCTTTCTACAAATAACATCTTTGATCACTTTCTCAATATTTCTTCACGCAGCATTTATATTCATTTATTTCATAAATTTTATTTTTGAAAAGTTGTTGGTTCCAAACCAAAAGAAATTTATCATTCGAAGTAGCAGATGAGCAAGATTAATATAGTATAAAATTCAATGTAAATCTCATTAATTTCCCATGTCCTAATTAAGACCTAAGTGCATATTGGCTTGCGCATGACGGACAGCTGTTTATTGCGTGTACAGCAACAATCATTATTTAATACGGACACGCGGCGCTACGCTTGGTGGACTGGTGGACGGTGGTCAAGCATTATAGTAACGGAAGGTTTCAAAAGGATAAATCATAGTGCTTATCATGTACATCATTATGTGTGGTGTACAATGCTGTTCATCGTCGAAAAGATTTTGATGATAATTAGCACAAATAGAGAAACAATGAACAGGTTTATGATATGTGCAACACAGGAACGGAGAATGGCAATTCTGATGAATATACAGTGTAATATATTGTTGCATGACAATGACAATCATATTCCATATGTAACACAAAACAGAGGATACTTTCACAATTCTACTGCTCGTATATTCATACATATGATATGAAAGAATCAAGTTTCTTATAAGAATTAGGAACCAAATTATCAATCTTTTTTTGCTATTTACATGTCAGCAGTGTTGGAATTTTGGATTAAGGCTCGTGCATTGGATTGTTGTTGCAATATATATATACACACACATAGAGAGAGAGATAAACTAATATACAATCGATTGTTCCTAGCTTCCCATACAACCAAGTCGTTTTCCGATTTTTAAAGTTCAAATGATCAATCCAAACCGTTAGATGTGATCTCCATATTAAAATGTGCTAGGAGACCAAATTTTACATTTTTTGAAATTTTTTTTACTATTTATTAAGTCACTTTAAAAATTATTAATCTAACAGTGACTTAACCAAACAGTAAAAAAGTCATCGTTGGATCAACGATTTTCAAAATTGATTAATAAAACAGATTCAGTTTCAATGTTGTCCATTATAAATCAATTCTATCCCCACTTTTTTTTACAATCACGGGCTTTCAACCTATTTGGGTTAGTTTAGCCTTGACGGCCTCTTTTTATTGGTCCATATAGTCATCTAAGGACCAAATAGGGCATATATTTCACGTGCAAAATTTTTGCATCAAGCAGCAGTCAGGCTGCAGTCCATAATGAATGAATTATCCCCTGTTAATTATTCATGGATGTTTCTAATGCTACATTCCTTGTATCGCTTTATTCTTCTGGTTCTTTCGTTTTTGGTTGTACACGTTATTATATTCTGATGAAGAAATTTATTAGATGACTCGATCCGTTAATACAACTAAGTTACTTTTAATTTATTTAATTATTTTCATTCAGCTATCAATTACTTTATAATACATGAACATACACATTCATCTAGAAAAGAAGGCCCATGCTCCATACAAGAAAAAAGGCCCATGGGCCTTCTCCAGCCTAAAAACAGAGAAAATTTCATCACATACTCGGGTCAAATTCTCTCACTCAAGTGTTTCTCATTTCTAGTATAATGTTTCTAGGTTATTCAGACTCTCTAGTTCCATCTGATATTTTCATTTAGTTTCGGGCTTTCGGCTGCTTTATGTTAGTCAGTCAGTTAGTTAATGCTTCTATTGCTGTAATCATTGGACAAGTAATTTGTAGGAACCTTTTGTAACATGAGTAGGTTTCAGACTTGCTACTATCTCATTTAACACTAGATTTCAATGAAATCGGTGCGATTCTTCCACATGTGTATATAAAGAAAACAAATACAATGATAACCAATGATTGGAAAAGTAACAATGATCATGCATTACTGGCTTCTCAATAATGGCTCTGTTTTTTTTATGGATACTGAAACGAAGGAGCTGATTAGTCATTTCAGACAGAACCGCTTCTATTTTAATGTGCTAAATTAGAAAAATATTGAGATGGCAATGGACCTCAATTTTAAAATATTTGAGACTGCTACTTTCTTTTGCACTGTCATTCTCTCTGTCTTTATGCTTCAGTTAACCTTCCATTGCCAGTATATTACCCATAGATACATTAAAGAAATTATCATTTGAGTCGGATGTCACACATATATGGTAGAAAGGAGAGACTTGAACTCAGGCAAATTGATTAGGCTAGCAAATAAATCCAAGGCAACCCGTAATTGGCTTGTAGTTGTTCCCTTATCACGACCGACTGATTAACTAATATATACAGCAGGCTAATATTATCACCTACCCTAGCGAAAAATGCAAAACAGTTTCATGATGACATGAGTAAATAAACAGAAAATTTCAAATTTCAACAGTACACTGACGTAGAAGCATTATCCTCATGCGGCACAAATGCATAAAGCTTGAAGAAATTACGAGTTCTTTTCCTGCTGGTTTGGCTCATCAGCTTCAAGCCTAGGCCTTTTGTTATCTTCCTTTGGCCGCTCGCAATCATCGCCAGAGTCAGCAATGTTATGCTTTTTGGTTCCCTGAGTGGCTTCATTGTTGTCAGGCAATGGGGATTGAGATTGAGAGGGGGATTGGGATTGGAGCTCTTTAGTAGCAGAGGGAATTTTGATGGAGGAGGCTAAGGAATTGCTCGTCTTTTGCTGCTCTTCTAGAATTTTCTGCAAGTATCTTGCATGCTCCTCTATGCGCAGCTGCAGCTGCCTCTGTATCTGTTTTGTGATTAGTAAACCATGTTAGCTCTGTTAGCAGTCAACTTAGAGAGGTCATGTATATTTAAATCAGAATGTAAAAATTAATGAAAATTTTTTAACAGACCTCGAGTTGTTCATGCAACTGTTTTTGAACCTCAATTTGCATGCGAAGAGCCTCGGTCACTTGCAGGTTCCTAAAAATATAAAGAGATACAGAAATTAGTACTTAACTCAAATGCAAAATTGTTTAGTAAGTTTGATGCAAAATAAGATGGAGAGGAATACCTTTTCTTGCCGGTATCATTTGCATCAGTTACTGGCAGAGGCTTCTTATCTTCTGAAGTGGACGAAGAAGAGGATGCCTTTTTGTCTTTA
Organism: Carex rostrata; assembly: GCF_964058835.1. Lineage (NCBI taxonomy): Eukaryota > Viridiplantae > Streptophyta > Magnoliopsida > Poales > Cyperaceae > Carex > Carex rostrata. The sequence goes on from NC_135935.1 coordinate 2,824,709, forward strand.
TAAATAAGAATTGCATTGTATTAGATATTTAGATAGAAGCACAAAAAGTATGAAATCCATGAAACGTTTTTATTCTAGGTTCGACTAATTTGACATAAGGTCAGTGATGTAGAGCCTACTCACAGTTTATACCAGGTTTAGATCTGTAATACCAGAATCGAGCACAATACATACCTTCTTTTGTCTCAGGAAAGTGCTTTGCCAGCCGATACTTCTGCAAGTGATTTTACATAGTATTAGTGAACCCGCACAAAATAATTTTTCCTTCTTCCATGAAATCTGGAAAAAAAAAATGACGATTATAACCTGCAAATGACTCTTGACATGATAGATTGTTAAACCCTCCACATTCATGAGCTTCAGCACTCCCTTTGGTGTTGCCTCTGCATTTTCCATTTTATACCAACAATATGTCAAATACAAAATATTTAGTTTTAACCTTCCAAGCACTCACAAATACCAAAAAGATGAAACACGAGAATTCGTACTCTCAGGCCCATCGAGCTTGGTAACAGCCTCAACAAAACGCTCGTGGAGTTCAAGAGTCCACCTCAGCCTAGTTTTATTATTAGCACAATTTGCAGACCCAGATGATGACGAAGCAGATCGGGCTGTGCTTAATTGGACTTTCACAGCTGACTCTTTTGGCTCCTCAACCGCTCCTGATTCTGGCTGGTGGCAACCTGGTGAGACTTCTAGAGAGGCTGCTTGTTGTGGCACCTCATAAATATCCTATGTATTACAATGTGAATATTATCAATGAAGACAAATCTAATCAGCAAAAAGGAAGAAACTAATACTAAGATGCAGAAACTTACATCCAAGCGAGGGCTCTCCTCATTGTCAGTAATAGCAACTCCAAGTTGCTCGGACAAGATCTGAAACTCCATTTGTTCTCTCAGCCCCAAGCTATTCTTGGCACAAGTACCACCATGGAAACTGGCATCTGAGACATCGCCTCCACTTAAATTCAGAAAATCTTTCACCTCGTCATCAGATTGCTCATCTTCACCAATCCCAGACACCATTTCACTACTTGTACCATCTCCATTGAAGATTGAAGATTGTTGCTGCCGCTGCTCAGGTTTAGGCGATGGAGATGGATAGGGTAAAAACGGCAAACTGCTCATATGTTTGCATGGTTCTGGGCTTGTGGAAGAAGAAGAATACAGACTGGTACAGAAAGTGGAAGAGCGAGAGAATATTGGGTCAGAGAAATTGGGATGAGACACGAGAGAAATCGAGCTTTCTGTATCAGTCAACATGATGGGTTTTGGGAGAGTTTTGAAGCTGAAGAGTTTGGTTTTATCGGAAGAAGATTCACTGGTCGAAGATAGACTCTTGTTGTCAGACAAGCTGGTCTTGTGCTGTGATTTGAATAGGTTGTGAAAGGAAGGTGGTGCCGAGGTTTGGCATGAGTGGCTTCTTCTTTCTGGAGAGCTGATATCCTTTACTGTCAGAATCCTTTGGCTGCCCATGTTTACTAATTTTCTCTTTAATTTCTCGATACTGCAGATTTTCAAATTGAAGTCAGATAACTAGTCCTTATCTTCTATTATCATAATAAAAAAGGATAACTGGAAGAAGTTGAAGATCAAGCCTCATATGTAAAAGAATTGAAGTCTGTTACAGAAATTAAAAATTAGGGAATGTTGTTGCCGTATTCAGTCTATCTAGACTCTAGTATTCACAGAAAAAAAAAATGTTCAATATAACACAAAAGCAGGTTGTTTTCCTGGATCCATAAATACCTACAGGGTAATTTAATCCGATCAGTATTAAAATTTTAACAATAAAATTACCCTTCAATCAAAATTCAGTCGTTCACGAAAGCTATCAAACTACAAAATGTGTCCACTCCTTTCTTTTGCAGATTCAAAATATAAAAGTTAAGATAAATTTATGAAGCTACAACACAAAAAAAAAAAAAAAAAGTGAGACTAGTAGCAAGAGCAAGAAGGTCAAAGCATAAAAAACAAATACAATGAGATCCCAGCTCATAAATTTAGACTGCTAAAGTTGATAATTTTTCTTTTTTTGTTACAAAAGCAAAGAGTTAAATCAATAATTTAAAACGCATTATCCAAATTCAGAACGAGAGAGAAAAACAGTGCAAAGTTCTCGGAAAAAGAGATGGATAGGATGAATCATCATATCTTATTTATATCTAAACATTTACGTCTCAAATGGGAGAGCGTGGAACAGCGCAATCAGAGAATATCCAAAATTACAAGAGCCGAATAAAAAAAAATGGAAGCACAACGTCGTTTTGACAGTTATTCAAAAAATCTCACCTTTGCTGATGGGAGCTCCCAATATAAACTCCCTCTCTTGCTGACTCGCTCTAACCTGAATCGCGCAGATCCAAGAAGAAGCAAGCAACCAATTACCAACCCTCTGCTCGCTCTCTTTCTCTCTCGCTCTATCTCCTTTCTCTCTCCCACTATCTCTCTCCCCCTAATAACCAAATGCAAATCATTGGTCCGCTTTCCGTTTTACCCTGTGGACTGAGGAGTTCCGTACTCTGTTTTATTTTCTTCCCTTGTTATTTTTCTTTTCTGATTTCTCTCTGTTCCTTCCTTGTTCCTGTCTCTCTCTTTCGCCACGAATTGGCTTGCCTCAGCTCAGTTGCTAGTTGGCTCTCCTCTCCAATAGTACTGATTGATTGGAGAGGCCTGTCCCCGTCTGATTTTGACATATGGTTAAGTTTTGATCCGACGGTGCAGTTGAGAAGGTGAAAGAAAGTAGAAAAAGAGACTTAAATTTGTCATGATGTGGAATAACACTGCTGATGTCTGATTTAATTTTTATTTGTGCTGTCTGACTTTCTGACTTTGTCCAATGAATTTGATCAGAAAGTTTCCTTTTTAGTCTCTATAAAGAACTTTTATTATGCTTCTTTTTTTTTACACTATCATTATAATTTGATCATTTTTGTTAATGAATAAGCATGGTATTATTGAAATGAAATCACTTCGTTTTGATATAATAATGTACTGTTGAGAATTTGTTTTTAATACTATGGCTTTTTATGATCAATACCTTGTCGTATTTAATTTTTACAATACTTATTCAATCAAATCTTATTTTGTGCGGCCATTTTTATTAATACCCAAAAAATAAAACTTAATTTTAAAAATAACCATCAGTTCTGTTTTTTTTCAAAAATAACCCAACCGCCAGGCCCACGGGCGGCCCAGAATATTAGCAAACCGCCAGAACTACGGGCGGTCTCCCTGGGGACCAAACCGGCCCCCCCACGGGCGGTCTCCTCTTTTTTCTTTTTTTTTTTAGAGATCTGAGTATTTTGATTTAAATAATTTTGTGAAGAAAAAGTTTTATTGTTTAAAGTGTATGCCAAAAAAATAAGACATTTGATAAATTTATGAAGTGATGTCGTAACTCTTTATAACTTTGATTTTATTTGTCAGTTAGATATCACAAGTCTAAATATAACACTAATGAAGGACTTGACCTTTATTCACAACTCTTTATTAATATGGAGAACAAGATGAACGGCTCAGATCGACTTTTTGAATTTTGAAATTTCAAATTTGGACCGTGTGTATTTCGGCCCATATGCTACCGAAAGCACATTAGCCTGTCTCTATATAATATATGTGGAGTAAAGCTAGCGTGTGACATGCTCACCAAGAAAGTTTGGTGAGCATAACTCCAAAAATATATCGGATCGACATCAAATGTCAAATCCAAACCGTTGAAATCCATGTACTTCATGAGTGATGCATATATATGCAAAATTTTGAAAGTTTCGAGTTTATTTGCTACACGGTCAAGTGGTCAAAGAAATGAACATTTTATTATAAGTTATTTTATATATTCAATTTTTATTATTTCTTTGACCACTTGACCGTGTAGCAAATAAACTCGAAACTTTCAAAATTTTGCATGTATATGCATCACTCATGAAGTACATGGATTTCAACGGTTTGGATTTGGCATTTGACGTCGATCCGATATACTTTTGGAGTTATGCTCACCAAACTTTCTTGGTGAGCATGTCACACGCTAGCTTTACTCATATATGTGTATATATATATATATTTATATATACATATATTATAAAAAAAAATTGTATATATGTATATATATGTATATGTGTATATGTATATGTGTATATGTATATGTATATGTATATGTATATGTATGTATGTATGTATGTATGTATGTATGTATGTATGTATGTATGTATGTATGTATGTATGTATGTATGTATGTATGTATGTATGTATGTATGTATGTATGTATGTATGTATATGTGTATATGTGTATGTGTGTATGTGTATATGTATATGTATATATGTATATATGTATATATGTATATATGTATATATGTATATGTAGAGTGTGGCTAATTTGCTACCGGAAGCACTTCGGCCGAGGTGCTTCCGAGGTTATATTTTAGTGTGTGATGATCAAACAACAAATCTAAACCGTTAGATGTTCAATCTATTATAAAATATGCTTGGAGACCAAATTTGACATTTTTTGGAATTTTTTTACTATTTATTAAGATGGTTTGAAAATCGCTGTTTTTATTAAAATTTTGCACCATTAAAAAACAGCAATTTCAAACCATCTTAATAAATAGTAAAAAAATTCCAAAAAATATAAAATTTGGTCTCCAAGCAGATTTTATAATAGATTGAACATCTAATGGTTTAGATTTGTTGTTTGATCATCACACACTAAAATATAACCCCGGAAGCACCTCGGTCGAACTGCTTCCGGTAGCAAATTAGCCACACTCTGTATATGTATATATGTATATATGTATATATGTATATGTATATATGTATATATTATACATATATTATAAAAACCGGAAAAAGAGAAAAAGATCAACAAGCTGTCAGAGTTTGAAATTTTTTGAATAAAGGCCAAGTCTTTCATTAGTGTTATATTTAGACTTGTGATATCTAACTGACAAATAAAATTAAAGTTATAAAGAGTTACGACATCACTTCATAAATTTATCAAATGTCTTATTTTTTTAGCATACACTCTAAACAAGAAAACTTTTTCTTCACAAAATTATTTAAATCAAAATACTAAGATCTCTAAAACAAAAAACAAAAAGGAGACCGCCCGTGGGGGGGCAGTTTGGTCCCCAGGGAGACCGCCCGTAGTTCTGGCGGTTTGCTGATATTCTGGGCCGCTCGTGGGCCTGGCGGTTGAGTTATTTTTGAAAAAAAAACATAACTGATGGTTATTTTTAAAATTAAGTTTTCTTTTTTGAGTATTAATAAAAATGGCCGTGTTTTATGCATCGGAGCTTTTTTTTTCCCCGATCGATCACTTTACATAGAGTTTATTTATTTTTTATTTTGGAGGAAATAAGACAACACATTAACTGTGTAATAACTAATCTCGCTACTATGTGCATTTTGTTGGAACATTTCTTGTTAAATTGATAAAAGCTTTGTCAAATAAAACTCTGAATTTTTAAAATAATATTAAATTTTCAAGACAAGTTTATATTAACGTTGGTACGTTGAACAATCAACTCGTGTGTGACATCCTCATATGGAGAGTTAATTGCTTATTCATTTCTAATATTTGGTCTAAAAAAAACACGTCTTCATTTCGTATTATTTTTAGGTATAATTACACCTACTCGTATTACATCTCGTATTAAGATTTATATTTTCATGGCACATTTTATATATTTTGTGTAATATATAATGATTTTCTTAATAACTGAATTATTTTGTACTTGTATCCTTGTCAGGGGCGGGCCCACACACAGCCAGAGGGGGGCAGCTACCCCTCTGGATTTTAAAATTTAGTGGAAAAAATATAGCTAGGTCCGATATCACTTTGTTCCTCTCTGGAATTTGTTTTGCCTCTTCTTAGAACTGAAAAGCATGTCAGGCCTGTCCAAAAGTACTATTAATGAGAAATTTTGTTGTTTTTATAAAAAAAATTATAGAAATTTACGAGTCCGGACCAACTTTGTTGTTTTTTAATATGTAAAATGATATTATTTTGTTGTTTTTTATTGTAAGAGTATATTATTTTTATTGTCTCTTACTATGTTGATTTTTCTTTTTTTTCTCTGATATCTGATTAGTTAATGGGTTTGAACCCGGTAAATTATTTTAACCCAATTTCTGCCCCTCTCTGACAGAAATCTTGCATCCGCCCTTGATCCTTGCATCCGCCCTTGATCCTTGCATCCGTATTCGTTTAATATTCAATTTGTATACGTATTAGTTTGATATATGATTTGTATATGTATCCAAATCCGTTCAATAAAACCGGATACAAATACAATTTTACTATTATTTGTTAGTATTTGATCCGTTTATATTACTGCCTGAATGCGATATAAGTCCTACCAGGTTTGCTAGGTTACATTAAATTTGATTATAACTTTTTTTTTTTTTGATAAAAGTGGGTATCCCCCACCTGTTTCATATAGAAACCAAAATGTTTGTTACAAAATTGCAATGAGCTATGATCTCATTGACACTGACTACAAAAGCATAACTACTACGTACTAAGGCAGTTTTTAGCGGAAACATATTACATTAAATTTGATTATAACTGCAATACCCTTAAAAAAATATCATAGACTTGGCCAAAGACCATCAAAGCAATGGTAAAATGTAACGCAACAAACAATTGCATCGGACTCGAGTCGAAGTTCTAGAACTTAATATTAATTAATGTTTTGAATAAAATAATTCAGCACGTTATTGTTATATGCAAATGTAGCTTCGTGTGTGTTTCTGTAAATAAAAAATATTTCTCATTTTACTTTCATACAATCATAGGATATCTTTTATTCAAAAAGTTTTATCGAAGATCGCAAGTAATAAATTTTATCAAAGATTTTTCATAAAAGTTAAAAGTTAAAAAGTTTTTTCTCATATTTTGTCTCAAGAGAAAAAAAAAAAAAAAAAAAAAAGAAGAAGAAGGGATTGCGTGGAACAAACCCGGAGACCGGGGAACGAAAGAAAAAAAAAATTCTTTTATTTTATTTAACCTTCGACAGAAAATGCCCCTACAGGCCTACACCATAAAGGGTATAATAATTGAAATAGATCGAAGCAGGCGTGCCCGGCAGCCGATTAGCTGACGTAACGCTCAATCTTCTTGTAAATACCCTGTTTTATCTAAAAATTTGATCTGAATACCCGGAATTGTACCCAAAACACTATTACTTTATGCAAAGAGAATTTTAAACATTAGATAACTTAAATTTGTTTGCTTTCTTAAGAAAGAAATATTGAGCATGAGTGTCTTTAGTGCCTCATTTTAGTTTTGAAATGAACCAAATTGAAAACATTACAAGAGAAATGAGCTCGTACTGCCTATCCTATTTAATATACATATATTTTAAGTTTTTGCTTCTGCAAGAATCATTATTGTTTGTATATATATATTTTTTTAGTAAAGGTCGGAGGTCAAGTTACATAACTATTTAATATTTTTAAGAAATTTTCTCATCCGAATTTTGAACATGCGACCTCCAACACGGAAAACATTGGATTTGTCACTAGACCAAAGATTGGTTCTCCGTCAAAAAAAAAAAAACTATTATTTACAAGATAGGTATATTAGTTTAGACCGAAAATATTCTAATAATCTGACCTAATTATTTGTTTCATCTTTGGACCTCTAGAATACAATGATATAAGATCGTAAAATCTCCGACCGAAAAAAGTTTTAATGGTTGAACTCCACTCTAATTTTTTTTTCGAATTTCAGAAAATTTTCTTGCATCTTGTTTTCAAATTAATGACAATATATTTTATTAACAAAAAAAATATAATCATGTAAAGACTTTTAAAGTTTTTTTTTCCAAACAAATTCAATGCGATAATATATGGTGATATTTTTTATATGTGTGTTTAAATTATTTGTGCTAGGCATATATATATTGATTAAACATAGGGGTATCAATGACTTCAGCAAAAACAAAATATACTAACAATATATAAGCAACCATAAAAATAAGATGCTGAGATTCAGAGAGTGTGCATGTCCGATGTGAAGGAATAATATAACACAATTATTTTAAAGCAAAGCCATCAATTACAAGTGGAGAGAGAAATTTGGTAAACATACATGGCATCCATGATGAACCGAGTAGGCGCAAAATAAATGAAAATTCGACCAATAACAGAAGACGACCATATAAATCAGGGACTGCCGAGGAAGCTGAGCTCAGCACAGACCCCACTTGTTTCTTGATCTGATGCTGGCCCCACTTGTTTTAAGTTTTAACAATTAACACTAACGCTATTTTCTGGGATAATCGTGCTGTTACGTGTTACTTACAAATAGGCACTACGCAGTAGGCAGCAGACACGGTGACACAACCATTCTATGATGTGGGAAAAATAATAAGTAAATTTTATCAGTAAAAGCAAAGTAAAATATGACAGCCTAAAATCTAAATATTGAAACACCTTATAGGTGACAAATATTTATATCGTGTCAAATATAATTAGCAGATTGGTTCTCAGACTATGAACATGCTTTCTCAATGAACTCACGTGAGAAGATGACTTTGTGAAATGTTTTCTGAGGCAATCACTTGGCCATACGAAGGACGTCACAAATAATGCCACAGAAAATCGGCATCTTCTCCACTAAAAGAGTTCAGTTGAGAGTGCGTTTCCTCTGAGATATCTCATTTTGTGCGTGACCGACGTGTCCGGTAAATATTCGTGGGTGACGTGGGGGCCACTATTATTTGAGCTTTGAGATTCGCGCATAACGTATTGAAACGGTTGGGATTTTCCAAAAAGTCACGCAAAATATGAGATATCTCAGAGGATGAGAATTCTTTAGTTGAAGGCTCGAAGCGCTGTTGCAGTCTTGCAGAAGAAGACAAACACCATAAATCCCTTTCCATTTTTTAATATATTATTTTTGCAATACTTCTTGAGAAATATTCTACCAAATCTTCGTTTTATTTGTTGAGAAGAAAATATTCTACTTAATTTTCATATGATATAGCATGTAAACTATATATTTAAATCCTTTCTTGGTAACTAAAAAATCGTAAGTTAAGTTTGAGCAATATCAATCAATTAATGTAAAAGCTATATGAACTTCGATAACATTATGTTGTCCATTTATATTTATGTTTTTTTTTTTTGTAAATATCTCAGTAGCTAAAAACATATTAGTGATTTATCATTTAAGTTAATAACAAGATACCTGAACTAGTGAGGGTTATCAGAATTCTTAGCTTAGAAAAATGACTTCTTATCTTATGTGTTGAGATATAAGATGAGAAACGGAGTACATCTAATGCCCATCGAATATACTGTTGAATATAATGAGCTCCAAAACTGTTCGAATCAAACGGTAATTGAGTTTATTGAATCAGAGTAAATTCGATAGACATCAGACCTACTCTCAAGTTATATAAGATAACTATGGTACTATGCATATTACGATTTGGCACCGTGCTACGGCTCTATATTCGAGTTTTCAAATCCTAACGGTCGATCCAAACCGTTCATCTTGTTCTCCATATTAATATGTGTTTGGAGACCAAATTTTACATTTTTTGAAATTTTTTTACTATTTTTTTAGATTTATTGAAAATCACTGTTTTTGGATGGTCCAGAATTTTCAGATCAAGTGATTTTCTAAATATCTAAAAAAATAGTAAAAAAATTTCAAAAAATGTAAAATTTGGTCTCCAAACACATATTAATATGGAGAACAAGATGAACGGTTCGGATCGACCGTTAGGATTTGAAAACTCGAATATAGAGCCGTAGCACGGTAACAAATCGTAATATGGATAGTACCATAGACTCACTCAAATAAATATATTATAGAGTGAGTTTATGGTACTATGCATATTACGATTTGTTACCGTGTTACGGCTCTATATTCGAGTTTTCAAATCCTAACGGTCGATCCGAACCGTTCATCTTGTTCTTCATATTAATATGTGTTTGGAGACCAAATTTTACATTTTTTGAAATTTTTTTACTATTTTTTTAGATTTATTGAAAATCACTGTTTTTGGATAGTCCAGAATTTTCAGATCAAGTGATTTTCTAAATATCTAAAAAAAATAGTAAAAAATTTTCAAAAAATGTAAAAATTGGTCTCTAAACACATATTAATATGGAGAACAAAATGAAAGGTTCGGGTCGACCGTTAGGATTTGAAAACTCGAATATAGAGCCGTAGCACAGTAACAACCCGTAATATGCATAGTACCATAGACTCGCTCTATATTATAACTATCTGAGATAAATTGTTATATGTTCGTTCTAAATTTTTCCCTTTGAAATCTTGAATATTGATAAGATCGATGCATGGCTTGAAACTTATATTTAATTAATGATTAGGTGCATGAACTAGTGAAAATTATATTTTATTAATAAGATTAGGTGCATGAACCAGTTGTAGCGATGAATATACTTTGTTCAATTTTTAAATATGATGAATTTAGTGAGATGCACAGTACATATGCACTAGCAGTTAGGGGTGCAAACGGATCGAATAGTGGTAAAATCATTTTTAGATACAGATACAGATATCCGTATATATATACATAAATATTTTCATAATTTATAATAAACTATATGATATATATCTATTATTTGAATACAAATAATTAAAATTCAAAACCATATCCGTAACCGTATCCGCACGGATATTCAGATATCAGATATCCGTATTTAATTTTCGAATATGGATACGGATACGGTTAGATAATATCCGACCCATTTGCACCCCTACTAGCAGTGATAAATGCACATTAATTTTTTGATAAAATTTCTCAATAAATCATTAAAATTTACTATAAAACTACTTTTAGTCACTGAACTATAATTTAACCAATTTAGTCATTTAACTATAATCTTTATTTAAATTTAGTCAATCCGTATTAGCGATATTGTTCTCTCTTTCTTGTTTCCTGTTGAGAAAAAGCCATGTATATCTCAAATCGGAGGAAAGTAAAGGAAATGATGAAGATCAAAACAAGGAGTTTATCTTTGATTTTCTTGCTACTAATATGTGGCAGCCATGATTTTATCATCAGAAAATAAAAGGAGAAAAAAATCGCCAAGTAAGAAAAAAAACAAGAGAATGAACTAACTGAAATTTTTATTTCTACCATATACACAAAAAAGAAAAAAAAAACACTCTAGTTTAATCAGAATTCAAAATTTACCCAGGCCACCAAACCATTTAGCAACCGCAAAGACTGGGGGCCACTAATTGACCTTGCGGCTCCAGTTTAGGTGCCTCTCAATGAATTAGCGGCCCCAATTTTTTTTTTTTTTTACATATGAGAAAAAAATGATGGGACCCATGATGAACCTACGGTCAAAACGTTTGCCAACATATATTGGAACCTGAGTTTTGAAGATATGAAGTCCTTTGACTCATTATATTATTTTTGAATTTTTGTTCTCTGCGCCGCTAAAAAACAAAAACGAATAGGGTCGCTAATTTCAATCTAAACTACTCTTGTGCTATGTGCTAAAAAATATTAAAAAAAAATTGGGGCCGCTATTTCATTTGGAGGCCTCTAGGTTGTCAATTGGTGGCTCCCAGTCTTTGAGGCCGCTAATAGTTTGACGGCTTGAGTAAAATTAAAATTCTTATTAAATGGGGGTGTTTTGGTTTATTTAATTTTTATTATGGTATAAATACAAATTTCGGATGAACTAAGGAAGGCGTAAACTATTGTCCCAAATTATTAAATTAATAGTGGGATGATTAAGTTTGAACAAAGATTGAAGTTTAATAACTAAACTAGAACATATTAAAATTCAGTAACTAAAAAGTATCTGATTTAAAGTTAGAGACTAAGAAAACTTATTCTAAATTAAATAAATAAATGATTGATGTTAGATGCAGAGTATTACTGGTCAGTAGTTAATTGTTTTCTTCCTCAAATTATACGATTAGGGAAAAAATAAAAGAGAAGATAAATTTTACTTCGCGACAACAACAAACAAGTTTTGTTTTGCATCTAGTTAAAAGTTAATACGTCAAAAACAAGTTGTTTCTCTTGCATTCAGCTAAAAGCTAATACGTCACGTGACCCTGAGGCTCCCACTTCCCGCCATAAATGTTCACCACCCCCCCCCCCCATTGCAACTTTTCCTCAATTTCTCAATTGTTGCTTTCCTCATTTTCTCGGAAAATTGGATGCATTCCGTTAGCATATTGGAAGATGCAAGTGCCTTTGTCATATGAATTCTTTCTCTGTTTTCCACAATATTTTTTTAAATTTAATTACTCAGTAATTATTTTCTAAATATATACATTTACATATCACACTAAATTTATGCATTTATAGTTAGAAAATTATAGAATTTTTCTCTAGATACATAACGAAGCAAGCGAAACGTTGGGGTCTTGTGAAATTTGATGTGCAACGGCACCTACTTGACTACGTCCATTGTCACCACTGGGTAGCGCAGATGGTAAAGACACCCCACTCTCCTTTGAGAGATGTGGGTTCGATCCCAGCCAAAGGCTGAAAGATGTGTGAGTGTGTGGGGCCTACGGGCATATCTCAAAAAAAAAAAAAAAAAACGTCCATTCAAAGAAATATTTACGTCATGTTCGACGAGACAGTAAAAATAACTTATATTTCATTCTGACAAAGATAATCCTTGGTTATCTTCACTTTTTAATTTTTCACCCAACACAGCTTTAGTATATAGTAGTACACTATAGCAGGTGAATTTAATTTTCTAAATAAATAAAAAACCCAAGGTATCTTTTTCTGCCAATATGAAAATATTAAAAGACGTGCGTCGAATATGGTGTGGAAGTAGCATTCGCGAAGTTTAGACTATGCGTAGAATACCACGTACGGATAACAATTGGATAAGGCTGAAGAAAAGTTTTTGCCCAATAAGATAGGAGGAAAAATTTAATAAGGAACGAACTCTTGCCAAGGAATCTTATAAGTTGGGTCTCTCTGATTTAAATACTGGGCACGTGTTCCCCGCTTTCGCGCTAGTGCTGTAAATGAGCCGAGTTTGAGCGAGTTACCTCCAACTCGAACTCGGCTCGTTTAATAAACGAGCGAGCCAACTCGAGTTGAGATGGTAATAACGAGTTATAGAGCCAACTCGGACTCGGCTCGTTATCAACTCGAGTTGGCTCACAACTCGTTTAACCAGTGATAGTATTACAACACAAGTTCAAATTCAGCTCATTATCAACTCGAATTGGCTCACAACTCGTTTATAACTCGTTTAACCAGTGATAGTATTACAACACAAGTTCAAACATATTTTGCACGAATCTCAAAGCACAAATAACAGTCTAGAGATTCGGATTTGATTATTTTGAGATTTATTGTGACCAATACTATGTAACTCGAGTTATAAATGAGCGAGTTGGGGCCAACTCGAACTCAGCTCATTTATTAAACGAGTTGGCCAACTCGAGTTGTAAATGAGCTGAGTTGTAAATGAGCCGAGTTAAACGAGCTGTAAATGAGCGAGTTACGAGCGAGTTACGAGTTCGAGCTTTTTTGCCCAGCCCTATTTCGCGCTAATCGATCAATTACGAGTCGCTTAGATCTCTTCACGCAATTTATCTTTTACTCTTTTACCGCACTTGGATCTAACTCAAGAAAAAGAGGAAAACAGCTTTGGCTCGGCATATATTACCAAACCCGTAATTTTGCGAATTCGTATGATATCTCAAACTTTAAGTGTTTTTTGCAAAAATCTCAACCGTTCAAATACGTTCTGCGCGAATCTCAAAAGTTTGCCCAATAATGAAATGACGTTACAATGTTGTTATTTTAATATTAAAAGTAGAATAGTATATGAAAGTTACAATTAGATTGCAGAGCGAATGTATTATTTTATAAAATTTGTAGTCGAAAATGCATAATTGTAATATTGTATAATAGTAGTAATAATAATGACAATGACATTAATTAGAATATATCAATAGTATCAACTACTATCAAGATAATAATAATAATAATAATATAAATAAATATTTTCATTTCTTCATTCTTATATTAAGCAAGTAAATTATCTGATTTGTCTATAATTATGAATTAAGATAAAATTTTGAATTTGAATATCAACCTTTCAATTAAATAGTTTATCTTTTTCTTTATTCTATGCATCTTTTGATGTTGCTCTACGTCTTTTTATGTTTATTACTCTATGCCTTATTATATTAGATACGTATTTGCCACATGCAGATGTTAAGATTTTCTCATATTTTTTGAAAACTTTCTTAAACCTCCTTAGTTAAATGTCATTTAAAGATACATATTCACAATAATCACTACAATTTTTAATTTCATTGTATGTTATTTAAAAATACAAATTCACGCGTAATAGTAATAAAGATTATATATTTTTTTTTGTATGCAATTACTAAGTTAATTATTTCTTTTCTTTGGACTCCAATATTCTAAAATAGTTGAGAAATAAAGAGCTAGTTTTCAGCATTAGTTCTGTTTTTTTTTTTTTAATCTCATGTGAATCCAACCTTCTTTTTCTCAGAAAAGCAACAGATACAAACACTAGGGCTGTTCAGCAAAGGGACATCAAACCTCCTTAAGCTTCTTTTTAACTCATTTAGTTTCTTTAGCCGCTTAATTCTTTCGAAATCCATTAATTAAAACAACATACATGAGCTTCTTAGTATAGATTAAGATTTAATTCTGCTTGTGTTGCCGAACGGCTTCATTAATTAAGACAAAGTACCTGACTAAGAACAGTGACCCGTTTCACATATAATGCGACTCATAGTCTTAGTAAATCATAATTTCAACCTATGATTGTGAGTTAAGCGTCCTGTATTGATCTGTCTTTGGGTTTAGAGCAGCTGTATCCAGACATCTGGTTCTCTGCCTTTTTCTTTTGATCTTTCTCTCTCATGATTTCTTCTTTATCTTACTTCAAGCACGAAAAAATATTAAAAGATAAAGACGTAAAATGTTCAAACTGATTTTAGATATTTTAGCAGATTTTTGCCTTGTACAAAATTTACTGAACTCTTTAGCATCCATAGATTGTCCATCAAATTCAACGTTTCTTTCTTTACTGATTTATAGGCTTAATTAAATAAAATATTTTTTAAGAGCCACTTGTTCATATTTTACTCACCAGCGAATTCATAAATTATTGATGCTAGTTTTGCTTCGATAATAATAAATGTTTATCAAATCTTTAATTTTAATTTATATTTCGTGTTAAACAAACGAAAGGGTGGACAACTCTTCCCAGAAAGTTCCACAAAGAATGCAAGTTCCGACTATAATCTGACCTTTTTGGGTCTAAATTAACCAAATTTTTTTGAGAAAAAATAAATCTGTTTTTATGCTTCCTGAAATACATAAAAAGGCAAAAATCAATTAGCAGTGTTTGAAATCCATTCTTAGATTAAAATAAAGGCCGAGTGACTTAAATTATCAAATTTCGTAGATTTAAGAATTATAATAGTTACAATAATCCGTGGATTATATTACACAAAAAATTATAATGAACTACCTCAATTCACTGCAAGTTTGGTTATCATATCTTCATAATTTAAGTCACCAGATTTAATCAGGTGACCGTAACACCGGAGACTTATAGTGTGGCTGCAATAAGAATTAAAAAAAAAAAAACTTGGCCAAACCGTTACCATCTCTAAGGCTGTTGACAGATAAAAAAAAAAAAAAAAATCATTCCACATCGTTCCACGGCACTTCTTCGTGTACGATATTTGATAAAATAATGCACAAATTAACAAAAGCTCCGAGGCTTAGTTTTAGAGGGGGTTTTTTTTTTTTTTTTTTTCTAATATTGATATCACGGTAGTTAGTTAAGCGGATGCTAGCAATTAGCGAAAGTCAATATTTTAAAATATGATTTTCAATATACGTGCAACTCGTCACTACAAAGGTGTGGAGTTGCATATATGATAGAAATGCGGATAGTGTGTGGATGTGTAGTCTTAAAAAAAAAAAGGTTCACTAACTAAAAGTTAGTAAAAAAATAATAAAATACAATAATATACTAAAATAATTTTAATTTATTAAATGATAAATACCATATCATTCTCATACAGTATAATTGAAGCAACTTGAGCTGTAAATTGAATCAGGTCATGTATTTTACGTTATAATCGGTTTGGTTACAATCTAACTAAATTAACACACCTTGTTAGGATGGAGAGCAGGGAAGACAGGGGAGGTGAAGAATAGAAGGGAATAGAATTGAATAAAAATGAAGATTAACTTATATAATCTTTTCATGTTTGAATAATTAGTGAGAAAAAATAAATTTAATTTTCGTTGTGTCTTATTTTTTGTTTGGTTAATTAAAATTTATAAGGTTAATGAAAAATTCAGTAGTTTATGTATCTTTGTGATAAAGTAACTTGGATGAAAATTATATATATAAGATATAAAGTTGAGAATTTGTGTCATTTTTTTCGAAAATATTTACAATAAAAAAATTTTCATCCGTTACACCTCAAATCGAGAGAGAAATCAATTTTTATTTTTTTTAAAAAAGAAAAATAGAGAGAAAAATCGATTTTATTAATTATAATCGATTTTTATTAAACTTTTCTCCTCCATGTACACTTCACCTCCGATATAATTTTATCAATCAAAGACGATTCAAGAAAAAAAAAGAAAATCTTTCCATTCTGTCCTTCCTCTACTCTTCACCCAAGATGTAAGTATTTTTCTTTTTTTTTGGGTTTACCGTAGATTCCAGGTATTCCAAATTTAATTTTGGTCTGTCCAATATGGAGTAGAAATTGTGATGTCTAAATTCCATTTAAGTGAAATGATGTCCACAGTCTTATTTTCCAATTATTTTGTAAAAGAAAAATATATTGTCTTTTCCGATCTCTGCTATTCACAAGTACAAGTTCGACAAATCAGTCCATATATGAGCGATACCAGACAAAATACAAGTGTCCGGTGCAAAGCCAAGTTGTCTCTTTTCAGGTTTTTACTATGTTGACTGTTTGTTTTTTTGTTGGAGAAAAAAAAGGAAAGTTTTGATAACTGTTGATGATTTTTTTTTAGAAAAAATAGGCAGAAGCCCTTCCATTGAGAATAAAATGCAGAATACAAAAGTTCTAAGAAAAGAAGACAGAAAAGAAAACTAGCAGTGTGAAGGTGTTCAGCCCTGTAAGGTGAACCTCACTGACCCTAGGCGAAATTAAGTACACCCATCCTAAAACCCACATCAACAACGAAAAACATACCAAGCACTAGAGAAGGCATGATAGAAGCTGATCCATTGTATCAAACAGAAATAAAATAAAGCACTAACATAGTGTGCTAGTTAAGGGATTAGGGAAACAGCCCTTTAAAACATAACAGCCAACAAGGAAAATGAAATGTGAACTTATCAGGTGATCATGAGTGGTGGTATCAACATTTGGGAAGTGGTACCAAGGGGCATCTCAAGAGCAGGCAAAGGGGAGAGAGATTGAATGGGGATCATGTCCAAGTTCTCGGGGGTCCAGTACTGAGTAAACTGCATGGTCATCCTCTTTTCTGTACCTGTCCAATAATCCAACAAGGAGCAAATTAGTAAAATCATATTGCGTATTATAGGAATAGAGGCATTTTCAAAACAAATAGAGTTTCTTGTTTTCCATATGCACCAGCAAATAACACCTACAACCATTAACATGGCCTCCCTTTTTTTGAGAGACATAGATTGAGCCAATTGCTGTATATTGTCTAAAGAAGTCCAATCGCCATAAAAATTTTTGAATTTTCCCATCCAGAACCAAATCTGAGCTATATAAGGACATTTAAGAAAAAGATGTAAGGATGTTTCCATGTCACAGTTGCAAAAATGACAGTGTGAGTCTCCTTGCCATCGTTTTTTGGTTAACACATCTTTGGTAAGTATTTTATTTTGAAATAATAACCACATATAAATTTTGATTTTCAAGGGCAGCGGTACTTGCCACCACAAATCAGCAAATTGAACATGAATACCTCTAAAAGAGAGAAAATTATATAAGGAGGAAGTAGTAAATTGCAAGTGGGGGTCCCATCTCTATTGAAGGAAATCAGCAGCTGTAGAGAGAGAACATGAAAGAATAATGCTAACAACCTCTTGCCATTCAGAGAGAAGGATACCATGGAGGTTCCGTTGAAATTGAAGGATGGACCCTCGAGAATCTATAACCTCTTTTACACAAACTAAAGGATTAGAACATAAATCATAGAGATGAGGGTATGTAATTGACAGTGGGCAATCTAAGTGCCAAGAATCTGTCCAGAATTGAACAGTGTGACCAGAACCAATCTGAAATGTACAACTCAATTGTCATATATATTGCAACTTAGTCACTTCTCTCCAGAAATGAGACATAGCAGAAAGGGGTGTTTTTTAATTGTATTTTACAAGCAAGATTTGTTTCCAGAGACCTGAGTAGTGAGGGTTGGACCACTTCCACCACCACTTAATTAACAAAGAGACATTCATGAGGTTTAAATCTTTAACCCCTAATCCTCCGTATTCCTTGGGATAGCAAACTAGGTCCCAATTTATTAAAGACGTGGACCCGTATTACCTTGCCACAGAAATCATTGCCGAACTCGATCAATCTGTTTTCGAATTTTAACAGGCATTTTATAAAGAGATAACATGTATAAAGGAACTGCAGTCAAGACAGAATTTACCAATGTGAGGTGACCCCCGATAGAAAGTAGATTACCAACCCATCCCTGCAACTTTTTAGTGACTTTATCAACAATGCAACTCCACTCAGCAGTGGTCAGTTTCTTATCACTTAAAGGAACTCCTAAATATTTCAAAGGTAACTTGGAAAGTTTACACCCAAAAATATCCGCAAGGACAAGCCCGTCAGTAGGAGAAATATTAAAAGGAATGAGTTCAGTTTTGGAAAAATTAAGCTTGATACCTGATAAAGCTTCAAAACCAAGCATGGTCCAACGGGCATATTTTAAATTACGAGGGAATGCCTTCAGAAATAAGATGGTATCATCCGCGTAGTGGCAATTAGTGATACGTTGACCATTATTCAAACTAGGGCCAAGACCTTGAAGAAGGTTAGCTGATCTGCCTTTATTAAACATTCTACACAAAACATCTCCAACTAACAAGAACAAAAAGGGTGACAAGGGGTCCCCTTGACGGACCCCTCGATGACACGAGAAGTAGTGAGATAATTCCCCATTAATATTATGCAAGTAGAGCTACTATGTAGTAATCTAATAATCCAAGAGATCCATTGAGGATCAAATCCTCTCGTAAGTAAGACGTCTTTCATAAATTGCCAATTCACCTTATCATAAGCCTTTTCTAGATCAATTTTTATCACTACACATTCCTCTTTAGTTTGCTTACAAGAATGCAGAATTTCATGACTTAACACTACATTATCTAAGATATAACTGTCCCGAATAAAGGCAGCTTGGGTTTGATCTACAAGTCTATGCATAACAGAATCTAACCTAACAGTGAGCACTTTAGAGATGATTTTCATACTACAATTAACTAAACTAATCGGCCAATATTGTTTGATAGAAGTGACTTCCTTTTCCTTTGGAATTAGACACACAACAACCTTATTAAGATGTTCTAAAGAGAGCTGATTAGCAGCAAAAGCTAACACTAAAGAATGTAAATCTGTTTTAACAAGGTCCCAAAAGTGTTGGTAAAAACCAAATGGTAGTCCATCAGGGCCAGGGGCTCCCGTTTTGTCAGAGGAGAAAACAACATGTTTAATCTCCTCTTCAGTGAAGGAGGAAACTAACACTTTGTTTTCAAGTGAGGTGAGTTTTTCATCCTCCTCCCAAAAATCAGATTGTAAGTGGGCTCCTTGGATGCCAGGAGAGCCTAAAATACTTTGATAATACTCAATAATGTGTTGTTTAATAGTGGCGATCTGATCAGTCAATTGCCCTTGAATTTCCATATGTACAATGGATTGTTTTTTGAATCTATGAGTTGAACACTTATGAAAATATCTAGTATTTAAGTCCCCTTCTTCCAACCATCTTTGTTTGGATCTATGTTTCCAATATCGTTCTTCCTCATCATAGATTTGATTAAGGGTGAGTTGGCACTATTGCCACTGAAGGCATTCTTCATCTGTGAGGTCTCGTTCCTCTTTGAAAAGTTCTAGCTGTTTCAGCTTTTCAAGGTTATTTCTTTTAATTTTCTTTTTTTGACCTTCATTATTTTTGTACCAGCCTTCCATTTTTTGAGTTATGAATTTAATTTTCCTATGCCAACTCAACTCAATCTCACCATAGAGAGGAAATTCATTCCACCATTTAATCATAAGACGGCAGAATTCAGGATCTTCCAACCAAAGAATGTCAAAACGAAAGGGAGCTTTAGGAGTAGATGGTTTATGTTTAGTATTCAAAAGCAAGGGACAGTGATCAGAATAACTGTTGATGATAACGCTGGTTTTTCTAGTTTCACCGCTAACCAGTGAGGCAGTGCCATAAAACATGCATCAATCGAACATGCATATCTGAGTTTACTGATGAATCTCCGATATGTGCCAAAAATAACGGACCGTCAATGATTTAGTTTATTTTCGCATGTACCCACTGCCCGATGAATTCGTATCCTCGGAGTTATCTCAAACTTTGCATGACTTTATGAAAAATTCCAACCGTTTAAATACGTTCTGCGCGAATCTCAAAGCACAAATAATACAGGCCCCTGCTCGATCTATCACCGAATAGGTACTGGACACGTCGGTCACGCAAAAGTTGAGATATCTTAGAGGATACGCACTCCTGCCCGATGGTAATATGAATCAATAGGTCGAGATCGCATGTTGAGTTCTTTTCGTAGCTGCTTGTGTTAGGCATATAGCATGCCAACGTTGATCAAGAGCAAATAGTGTGTCAGGTTTTTATTTAGTGATAAAGATAATATTTTATGTGTTAAAAATTACAGATTTGAAAATCAGATAAATAATTTTTTTTATGAATATTTAATATTTGAGTCTACTAACTTTTACTTAAAAAAAAAATCATGCGTTTTTTTTACAATGAGTGCTCTCAGAATATGCCACTTCAGAAGACAGCTTGCCAATTAATTCCGGAAAAATAAAAAAAAAGATATATGTTCACTTGTAAATGTACGTAACATAATCCGACAAGAACCAAAACAATGACTTAATGGTTCCAGTATGTATCTAGATTTTTGATCCGGCTCATTCAATTACGATTCGTTGAATTTAGTTTCAAATTTAATATTATTTGAGGTCTATTGCATACTAATTGACGATTAATTACAGTTTAGTTGCAATTAATTTGTATAAATAAATAATCAAGCTATATTGGTAGAGTCGGAGACTCGGAGTGATCCGTGAACAGTACGGATATTTTTGTTAATGGATTCAGATTTGGATCAGATTCTAGTATATCCAAATGCGAATTCATTCAAATTTTATAAGATCTATATCTATACCTAATAAGTGTTTTAGGATCCAAAAGTGAATTCATATGTATTGTCAGATCATATTAGATGTTTTATTTACAAGTATCTAAAATATATAACGAGCCTAATTTTTATTAAACTAAGTTATACTACTAATTAAAGTTTAATTTTTTTAATTTATGTATCCATATAGCTTTGATATAATTGAGATCGTATTTAATATACCAGAAGAACATTAGTTGTCGAATTCTCAATGGATTTCAAATTGGAATCGTATAAAACTTCAAACGTAAATCCAATAAACATATGGATTCTTTTTAAATATTTATATGCAGATCAATAAGCTATCATATAGGAAATTTATTCTTGTAAATTTGAATCGGATTATCGAACATTGATTGAGATTCCTAGATATGGGTCAAAGAATTTCGAACCATACTTCAATCAAGTTTGATCAAAGCCGTTTATAGAAAACAATAAACCAATACTAACATGAGCCGACTCAATGACCCCGCTGCAGGATATACAAATAATATACTTTAATTATGTTGAGAAATACAAAGTAAAGAAAAAAAAATTAATAGCACATGCCATGATTTCCAAAAAAAAGAAAAGAAAAGAAGTAATACCATACCTAGACTAGACGACCGTGGATCGAGAAGCAGATCAGATGTCTATCGAACTTGTTTTAAGTTCGATGGATTTTAGAACCGTTCACTCCGTTTTAAAATCTGTGCGCTCCACTTTAATATTTGTACCTATTTGTGTCAATTTTGTGTGCACATATCTTAAAGAAGATCGAACGATCTTGAAATCCATCGTAATTAAATAAAGATTCGATGACAATCAAACCTACTCCATTCTCATACCAGATAGGAGATGAGAAGGAAAAAAAAGAAAAAGAAAAAAAAAACAGAGAACAAGATCCAATGCACAAACGTCTATCTCAGTTGTTGCCTTTCGTATTGTTGAAAAATGCATCGAACCTTTTCCCCTCCTAACTTTTGAGTGTCGCTATCATGGGCCAGGTCACCCCGGACCACCAAAATGGAACATGACGCTGTGCGAGTAAGTCGAAATAAGGATCGAAACGCCACAATTTATATCCTTGTAAAATATCAATGTCATGTCTTAATTTAATTCTACTCTCTTACTAGCACAGTAGTACTCGTATCTTTACAAGTACGTACCTATCACCTCTAAGGCAATTGCCTATTTAGACAATAAAGTCACACTTTTTTCCTTTGTTTTTTCCACCTGCCTCTAAAAGGAAAGCTATGGTTGAAAACTGCATCTCAAAATATCATCCGTATATTACATGACTGGCTCATTCTTTTTCCCATTTTGTCTGTAAAGTTTGATAGATCATATTTGAATTCCTAATTGTTGCCCAAAAGAAAAGGTTTATTTTTATTCTCTTGCACAGAACATGACCATAACTAGTAACATGGTAGAAATCAAGCTTTTAAAAAGTATCATTAAAAGAACTCCAGACTTAACACAATGGCACGAGCTAGATCTGTTTCCCTATAAAAAGACGCATATTTATTTCTCGCGAAAAATATTTAAAGGATGCTGGGATATATTGAGACCCTTTAATGAAAAAAAATGAGTGATTAAACTTATTAAACTTATTAAACTAATTAAATAGTTTTTGGATCCTGAAAATTCTCTAGAAAGTAGAAACACCTAAAAATTAATTAACAGTTAGATAACGATTAAACTGATTAAACATAAAATGACATTCTCGCATTTAAAAACTATTAAAAAATTTAGAAGCCCGGTAGAAATTGTTTGAGAACATATGAAATATCTGACATTTTTAAGACCAAAGTGTAAGCCATGACCCATGACAATATTAATTCTTAAAAATATTGTGTGCGATTCATTCGAGAGTATCTTGCGAACAAGATTCGGAATATTCTCGGTGCTCGCACTGTGCACTGATTAGTCCGGGTGGAATATTGTTGCATTATTAAAACAAATAAGAGAGAAAGTGATAGCTTTGTCTCGACTCTCATAGTCTCATATAATATAGCATTGCCAGTTTGCCACTAGCACAAATTGCACAAACGGAGGTCAGCCTCTTGATTTTGGTCTTTTCGCATTGAGTTGTTGCGGTCCCTGTCTCACTCGTTCACTGTGCTGCCCCCCCAACATTCCTTCAGGTCAGGCACATAAAAAATCATCAGCTTAATTACAACACTGAATTTCACTTCGAGAATAATATATGATAAAATCATCCTCTCACTGTTTAAGAGAGATTGTCAATTCCATGTCTATACTATTTTTCAAGTAAATGTTGGAGGATACGCCACTCAAATATTTAATACCCTTGATATTACAATAAATAATTTCTTTTATCCGGATTAATTTCAAACTCATGACCTCTCATATATAGATCATATATCTTTGTTGCTAGAATAAAGACTAGTTCTTAATCCCATGTCTATACTAGAAAAGGTATTCTCATATTACAATAAATTTTGGCCTGCCAGTATCTCATTTTGGGTTTGAAATCTCGACCGCCCAATTAGATTTAGGCTAATTCGATTTACGTATGCAATGTATGGGGCCTCTTTAATATTTGTGTCAGTACGGATCGAACAGTTCGGATTCGTTCTACATAAACTCAAAATTTGCGTTACTGCGTATGATATGAATTCCACAAAGAAGGAATTTATTAGGTTATGTGATGAAAGGCTTTCAAGTATTTCTCGATCTTCATAAATAAGTCCCGGTTTTTATATTAAGTTGACAACTGATAAGTTGGTTAATTTATAAAAGCCAAACAAAATATGCAGACCGAATGTTCCCTGTCTTTTGTTGATAATTTTAAGGGCACAACCATCTCTAATTTGACTGAATTCGTATCCTCCGCATTAACTCAAAAGAAAATCTTTTGAGGTAATGAATCTCGACCATCTGATCTGTTTTAAGATTCGTGCAGACTACATCCGCACTAATATTAAAGGACTCCTCTCTCTTTTTTACCCCGTTTTGGTTTCTTAAGGTTTTCCCCGTGACCTATTAAACAAGAAAGGTTCTCCTGTATTATTTTTCCCTAAAATTAATTCCCTTGCGGTCGTTGTCTTCAAAAAGCTTGACACAGAAAATTGACAATGATATTCACCCTAAGATTGATCTTCTACATCCATAATTTCTACAGCAAGCTTTTTTATGATAAGCAAAACTCGTACTTTAAAAGAAAAATGAAATCCTACTTGAGTGAGTCTATGGTACTAAGCATATCACGGGTTGTTACCGTGTTACGGCTCTATATTTGAGTTTTCAAATCCTAACGGTCGATCCGAACCGTTCACCTTGTTCTCCATATTAATATGTTTTTGGAGACCAAATTTTATATTTTTTGAAATTTGTTTACTATTTTTTTAGATATTTAGAAAATCACTTGATCTGAAAATTCTGGACCATCCAAAAACAGTGATTTTCAATAAATCTAAAAAATAGTAAAAAAATTTCAAAAAATATAAAATTTGGTCTCCAAACACATATTAATATGGAGAACAAGATGAACGGTTCGGATCGACCGTTAGGATTTGAAAACTCGAATATAGAGCCGTAGCACAGTACCAAATCGTAATATGATAGTACCATAGACTCACTCAATCCTACTTTTCAATTTTAATAGATTTGTATTGGGACTACTTGCAGGAAACCTCTTACAAAGAAAGGATATATGATATCGTTCCTACTTCCTAGAAAGCAATGACAATAGAAGATCCGCAGATACCTTATAAAAGAATGTAATGGTGCGCAATCGGCCATTTTGGGAGAGTGATGCAATGATGTTTGTTTTGTGTGGATTTATGGTAACCCGAGATAGGGCCCAGTGGTAGTGGTCCGTCCATCATAGGGTTACCAATGTCCTTTTGAATTATTGATGACAACAACTCTGTTGAATCCAGTGGAGCAAGAGGCAGCGGAGTAGGTCCGATGGTCTTGGGAGTTGGGACCCACTTTTGGGGAACCCGTTTTTACAGCGTGATTTTTAGTGCGTACAGCGTTTGAATTTTTCGCGGACCAAAATGTCCCTACAGCGAAGTAATAGAAAAAAGAGAAACATGGCAGGGGATGAGCTGGACAGGAGCCTTTTGGTCCATCAAAAATTTGAACGCTGTACGCATCAAAAATTACTCCGTAAAAATGGGTTTCCCACTTTTGGATCCGATTTGCTGTTCAATACGCTTCAAAATTCGTGCGCACCAATCTCAGATCGGGATCACACGCATCTTAAAGTGCATCGAACGATTCCCGTGTCCAACCAACCCAAAAGTAGGTCCAAAGACCATGAGACCTACATTTTTCTCATAGTAAGAAATGTGTACAGTAAATTTGAAGGAACATTAACATTTCTCAAATAACGGGGAGATGTACAAGAGATGTCTTGGGGATTTTGAAGAAAGCTCAACCTGTGAAGTGTTTAAATTCTTTTGTACGTATGAGATTCTTTTTAATAATATGGCAGTTAAAATTATTATATGAGCAAAGCTAGGGTGTGATATGCTCACCAAAAAAGTTTGGTGAGCACAACTCCAAAAATATATCGTTTGTCGTGCACTGAGTTTTAATTTATGATATGAAAATAATGTATTAGCCACAGCTTATGAAAACTTTCCTTTTCATCCCTTTCTTGTGCCCACTTTATTACTGATTCAAAATTTTAAATTGAGAGCAAATCTCTACTACACCAAAAAAGAATATAAATAATTACTGTTAAGCTAATTAGATTGTTGTTATTTTCTTAAATGAAGTTATTGTAACGATAATATTACTGTAATTATAAATCTACAACAATATCTCACGAGCATCAAGAATTTCTAAACGGAAAACATTATCTTGTTTCATTCTATCACAATTCAAATTATAAGATTTCTACTGTAATTATAAATCTACAACAATATCTCACGAGCATCAAGAATTTCTAAATGGAAAACATTATCTTGTTTCATTCTATCACAATTCAAATTATAAGATTTCTTATATAAAAGCGTATAACTGATTATATTTAGCTTTTCTATTGTCCTTAAATTTATTTAATGGTTAAAAAAAGTACATTCATAATTGTCTTCTATAAAAGGTGGTGTATTGGAACAGGGAGCAAAAGGCCTCATCTCCCGTTAGAAAAGAAGAAAATTAGTTTCTTTATTTATTGGTCCTATACAGAGGTGGAGCTATGTTGTTACAGTTGCCTACCCCTGAATTTGAAAATTTAATTCATATCCCCATGTAAATATGGGCTTCTGCCTACCCCTGAAATACAATTTGCCTACCCCTGATTTGGTCTCATCTCTCGGTAAAATCAACCTAATTGTTGCAAGGGATTACATTTAAAGGATCTCATTTCTATCTCTTTTTCCTTCGCCGGAAAATTTTAGCTTTTTTGTTCTTTCTCTTCCCGTTGTTTTTCAGGATTGAATGAGGAAGATGATTCCCTTAAATGTATATAAGAATGGTTTACATGAACCATAAAAGTTGTTAAAAAGTCTTTGTGAACCATGCTTACACAAAAACACATAGAAAGAAGTGGGGGCCACTTGTAATATTTAATGAGAGAAAAACATAGAGTGCCCTTTTCTGCTCTGCTCTTGGAATATAATTTCAAGGCTGGACACATCTAAATCTTCCATAATTTGTTCTTTTTCTCTAATTCTACATACCTAGACATCTCCATTTCAATCATATTTCATGTTTTTTTTTATTTCTCTTATCTTTTTAATCATTTTCTATTTTATTTTTTCTTAATCTTTTTGTAATACATGCATCAGAACATTAAAGGGGTGAATTAATAACCTGAATAGTTTTGTAGAAATTTAATACAAATAATCCATGAGTACTATCAAATTATTTAATAAGTGTCTGAGATTTTTTGTGTTAAAGGAAGCCTTTTACCAATTTTAATTTTTAACAAAAAATACTAATTATAAATTTAATAATAATAATAATAATAAATAAATAAATAAAAATAAAAAATAATAATAATAACAATATATCAATAAATATATATATATATATAGAGTTAGGCTGGGGTGCTATGGATAGCATAGTGGCCTCTATGCTACGGCTCAATATTTGAGTTTTCAAAATCCAAACGGTCGATCCGAACCGTTCATCTTATTCTCCATATTAATATCTGCTTGGAGACCAAATTTTATAATTTTCTGAATTTTTTTACTATTTATTAAGCCACTTTGAAAATCGCTAATCCAACGGTTTTACTGTTTTGTGCAGCCACCGTTGGATCAACAATTTTGTAAAATACTTAATAAATAGTAAAAAAATTCAGAAAAATGTAAAATTTGGTCTCCAAGCAGATATTAATATGAAGAATAAGATGAACGGTTCGGATCGACCGTTTGGATTTTGAAAACTCGAATATTGAGCCGTAGCATAGAGGCCACTATGCTATCCATAGCACCCAGCCTAACTCTATATATATATATATATATATATATATTTTTTTTTTTTTTTTTTGCCTATCCCTGATAAAAATCCTGGCTACGTCACCGGTCCTATATCAATAATACAGATACCAAGTATTGGGTGGTAGTGCATTTATGTTAGTCTTTATGCAAATTGATCATGTTTATAAACCTTGTATTAATTTATTATCTAAATATATTTTCTGTACACATTGATTATGTATAAATTATATCACCATGCACCTTCTCGGAAAATAATCGCATTATATAATCTTCAAATTTTATTTATCTTAACCTTTCCGCAGATAATGTAAATTTGTTTGACCCATGTTAATTAATGAAAGTTTAATTAGAACAAACCCTAAAAATATAAATTCAACAACAAAGGTTACATTAGTCAGGGACAATTCAATCCTTGGAGAACTTTTTTTTTGAGGAGATCCTTGGTGAGCTTAAAAAGGGTGTTCGTAGAGGAAACGCAGCTGTCAAATCAGCATCCAAGTATTGAG
Source organism: Carex rostrata (assembly GCF_964058835.1). NCBI lineage: Eukaryota > Viridiplantae > Streptophyta > Magnoliopsida > Poales > Cyperaceae > Carex > Carex rostrata. The sequence continues at coordinate 2,853,059 of NC_135935.1, forward strand.
TAGAAATAGCATTCAAAGAAGAGTAGAACTAGGGTCCTCTTAAGCTCACCAAAGTATTTGGTGAACTTGACTCTAAAACCCATCAAATCAATTTCAAATGACGAATCCGAACCGTTAGAACCCGCCTACTTTACGTGTGATGCATCTACATGTGAAATTTTTAAACATTCAAATTAGTTTAGTATAAAGTCAATTGGTCAAAATTAGAAGGTTAATAAATTAATTTTAGTGCATTCATTTTTTGAACATTTTTTAACCGCTTGACTTTATACTAAATTAATTCGAATGTTTAAAAATTTCACATGTAGACACATCACACGTAAGGTAGGCGGGTTTCAACGGTTCGGATTCGTCATTAGAAATTGATTTGATGGGTTTTAGAGTCAAGCTCACCAAACACTTTGGTGAGCTTAAGAGCACCCTAGTTCTACTCTTCAAAGAAGAGACGGTTCAAATGTCTTCATTTTTGGTGTCTCTATTATGTCTTTATTTTTAAAATTTTTAATAATTCCAAATTTAAAATTTAAAAGTCAAAATAAAACTGTTGGATATGATCTACATCATTTTATTTATGCACGTGCAAAAAATTATAGCATGTCAATTTTATTTTGATTGTCAATAAGATCTTGTAAAAAACGCACTAATGTGAATGATTTCTAGACGTTGATTTTTGAACTTATTAATTCACATAAAAACAAAATTGAAATGCAATGATTTTTTATGAGCACATAGAGAAAATAATATAGATCACACCCAACGGTTTTTTTTTTAATTTTAAGTTTTAAATTTTGAATTATTAAAGTTTAAAAAAATAAAGACATGATAGATGCACAAAAAATGAAGGCATCTCAACCCTCCTCTTCAAAGAAAGGAAAGATGGCATGTAACTTATTTTAGTATGAATATATTAAAAATGTGGTTAGTAGTAACAAAGAAAGCAACTGGTGTGCAGAAAGCAGAATGCATACGTAATTGCGTATCACAGCTATTCAATATGCTAATTGTCATTTACGGCATCTTATAGGCAATGATGTACACAAAAGTCTTCGAAAGATGGGGTAAGCCCTAGGTCACCCCGAAGAGACGAAATACAAATTTAATCATTATATCCCAAATTTGGAACAAATAGGAAAACAAAAACAGAGCGCCGCGTCTCAGTCGGCCAACTGGAACTTGAGAGGTCAGCACACGGCAACGCATGATTTTGATGAAAAAATCCGAAGGGACTTAATTTAGCTTCCTTCTTTTACGCTAATAGGCTTTGCTTGCTGAATTAAATTTAACCTAACAAAAACTATCTAGGAAAAAAGACTCCATGTTTTAAAAGTAGCGGGAGAAATTTAGATATATATCCTGCGTTAAAAACGTGATTTAAATATTTCTCCATTCAAAATTAAAAATTACTTCTCCTCTTAATTTATTTTTATTGATACTCCTTTTCCTAATATAATCGATTAAAAATAAAATTTAATGATGATAAAAAAATTAAATGGGTAGCTTTGTCTCTTATTCAAAAAATTTGCAGAGAGGGCTGCAGCCTGCAGACCATGTTGAGGCTCATGCTATCTCACAAGGCCGCAAGGGGGCAGTAAAAATTGTAAAGCACAGGGGGGGTAATTGGGTATAATCCAACACAGGATGAGATGTGCGCAGCTTGACCACGTAGAGCTTTCCAATAAAAAAAAACTGCAGCAACTTTTGCCCAAAAATGGGCCCAAAATGAAGCCACACCAAACAGGCTGTCAGTCGAAATCTTACCCTGAATGTCTCAATTAATCATCATGCATCCAAATTGCAGATGGGCTAATCATTTTAGATCTTAAATTATTTTTGCCTCTTTTGATGGCACGGACAAAACCCAGGGACAATTTTTAAGACCGAACGTATAAAGTGTACAAATACTGAAATATTGGAACTTAAATATTGCTGAAATGAGTCTTACACCTCAAATGTCTCCTCTATTTAAAATAAAGACATTGCACCTTCATGTGGCACAGATGAAACTAGAATTTGCAACTACTGTGGTCTAAGCAATACAAATATTGGGGAGGTCAGACTATTAATTGGTGACTGACCCTACCTATCCTTGAGCTCATCTTCAAAGATATTCAACTTCTGACGAATAGGAGTGAGGAAGCTTTTTAAATCCTTACAGATCCTCATTTTGTCATCTGTTTCAAGACTCTTCTCATCACTAAACCTTATTTCAATCTGCAATAATTAAGAGCAACCAATCAATCATTGAATCACAGATAATACTTTTGTCTAGACAGGGGAAAAAGAGAAGATGGATAAATTTTTCATACCTGCAAATCATCAATTTCTCCAAAAGAAAATTCAGGTATATCCAAATGGCCCTTGACCTTCGTATCCTCATCCTTAATTTTCCATTCCCCTGCAACTCCAGTGGCAGGAGAATAAACATGTAAGATCACCAAATGTTCACTAAGATAAAGCAAATAGCAAAGACAGCAGACAGACATTAGGAAGGATGGGACAGAAGAGAGAAAAGAACGGACCTTTGAATTTCAAACTCAATTCATAAGAATAATTCACCTTTTTCTTGTTTCGTACAGTAACCAGGAATGCCTGACAGAAAAAGGCAAAAGCAACATTGCAGTCACTGCAGAGAGTCTTTGTAGACTAAACAATGAACACATAATAACAACAACAACAATTAATACAGAACAAACAATTGCATACTCACATCACCAGAACATTTGGAGACTCCATCAATACTTGCATTCCCACTTGAGAACTCCAGTGTTCCCAACGATCCCAATAAATCCTAAACAATGTAATCAACTCGTGAATCGTCAATTGAATATAATTTTTAAGATTCACTAAACTTTCTGAAATGAACTAAACAACTAATTACTACATAAAGCAGATGAATTTATTACAAAATCATCACAATACGCTATATAATATCTAACATAAAGATGCAAGCTACTTTAATTTACTTAATTAACAATTTACATCATAAACATTAGTTAGTTGCAATAGTTGTTCACAGTTCACCATCTCATATGTTTTTTTTCTATCTCATGCTTCATGCTTCGTCTACTGTATCTTTTTCTGGCACAAACAACCAAATGAGATGGGAGGCAGAAAATCTAAATAAGCTCCATGACATCGGCATTAACAGATTTTAGCGGATCTGTGACCGCCAACCCAACCCATGAATCATGGACCATAAATTGAATCACTCAACCAAGTGAAGTAAATTGAATTGTGAGATTTAAACCAGGAATTGTAGCATTCTGACTTTGTTGCTCCTGAATAGATATCTTATTTATTCAACTAAATTAAACTAAGGAAAAACGAATTAGCTATTTGACAAAGCATCACTATCAATAAGAAAGTGTTATACCTTTAACCTATTACTTGCCCATGAATTCAGGTTCTTCTCCTCCCACGTTCCAGCCTGCCCAAAAAACAATTTCATATAAGCAGAAGTTAAATCAGCAAGCTTACCATAAATGTCAATAACAAATTGCTAACATTAAATCAGTCATTGAGCAATTAGCACCGTAAATTGGAGCAGCAACAACTAGATCATGGGCGGATGTACTGTATTGGAAAGGGGTGCTTAGCCACTCCTATGATTTTAAACTTTTTTTAGGGTGAGGTGGTAAGTTGCCATCTCACATTTTCATGGATAAAAAATTTATTTACAAAGGATTAAAGTTTTTTAATCATGTATATTAAATTTAATTTTTAAATAATCTATATAGTTCACCCCCTCATAAAACTTTAAATATTTTGTAGTCTAGTGGTTAGTGTACCCCTTTGTGGTTGTAAAAGTCTTGAGTTCAAATCTCACGCCCACACATTATGCATTTTATATTTACCTCCCACACTATGTTAGTCAATAGCGTGCATAGGTAGTGGATTAATCAGATATTAGAGAAAAAGATGAGGAAGAAGGACCTGATTCCAGACGGATCCAAGGGAAGAGGAATTGGATTGCAACTTGGGAACGTCTCCGGCAGAGAGCTTACGCGGAACTGGAGGTGGCGCTGCGCCATCTTTGGCATCACGAACCCAATACCTATACGACGCCTTCTTAGTTTCCTCCGCCACCGCCGCCGTCGCAGCTGTTGTCACCTCCTCCATTTCAATCCTCTTCGGATTTCTCCTGTTCGATCGGGAAAGGAACACAAGAGAGAGCACGGCGATTAAACAGATAATCGCCAATGACCAGATTAGATCCAGCGCAAGCGCAAACGAGACTAAAAACCGAATTGGGAAATGCGCCTACCTTCCTTAGCAGACACGGACGCTTTTAAGCTTTATTTTGTTGACCGATTGCCCTCCCATGTATTTGGGCCTTTTGTGGTAGGCCAATTCGGGAGACTTCCGGATGCTTCCAAAGTTCTAATAGTTTCTCGAGTCTCTCGCTTTTAGGCTTCCATTGCCGAGCCTAAAACAAACTTCAAACTTATATTATCTCCATACTTCGTTATGGTCCCGTATCGATCCGTATCGTGTTGAAAGTTGACCTATAGTCGTACAGAGAGACTCGCATAGAGTCACGGCGCAACTGTCCTACATTTCGAACTTTTATAGTTTATAAATTTAGATCAACTATGTGAGTCTTGTTGAACTTCTATAAAAATTTAGATCAACTTTATCTCCTCTTTTTTTCTCGTACTAAATTTTATTTGCCCTTTATAATTTGTAATTTGTAATTTGAATTAAATTAGAATACAGTATTGTATCCGTACATTGTAACATAAGTATATTATAAAATTAAACTTTAAAATTGAACAAATAGATAAATAATAAATAGCAATAAAAGAATGCATACTCAACTTCTTTTTTTAATTATTTACAACACAAATAAAAAATGTATAATAAATTCAAAGAAGGAATAAATAATTGTTTTATTTCTTCGGTGAAAAAAATATTCTTATTTATTTATTCCAAACAAGTAGCATTAATGTGTGTTTTTTAGACTGGTTATCACCAAAACACTAACTTAATATAGAAAAATACAAATTGTTGTTGAAATAAGATAAGTGAAACTATAATAAATTCTACCATTTTCTTCAAATTGTTTTATTGCATTTCGAGATTTTTAATCAAGAGTTTTTGAAGGTTGGAATCACAATTGGCCAGTATGGTTCTGATAATTTGTTTAGATTCTAGATTTTATGTTTTCAACATTTATATGTACTTTAATATTGAGATGCCATCAGTTTAAAAAAAAAAAAAAAATCAGAAAACGTACTTAATGAAAAAATATAAATCTTCAAAACATGATTTACCATATCCGGATGCATGATAAATGAAGATGTTGGTTTCTACTTTCTACTACCAGAATTCAAAAGTTTCAAGACCTAATAGTTGTCTTTGCAAAAAAATAAAATAAGGGAAAAGCTGATGAAAAAACTTCTATACCAGTTTGATTCACTTTTCCATCAGGCATGATAGTTAAGTCATTTTTCAATTCTTTTAGTTCAACACTTTAAAATAATTCCATTTTGTGCTCAGTAATATGATGGGAATCATCAGTGACGCAGTCGTGATTTCTGTTTGATAATACAATTAATTTTTTTACGAACATACAAAATTTACATGTAATTTTATTTTCTTTTTGAGATAAAAAGGATTTAATTTATAAAGAAAATCTTATATTTGACAAATTTAGCAAATAAGAAACTCCAAATACCTGTGCAATAAAAATAATCATATATCTTGCAACGTTTTTATATCTTAGACATTACATCTTATATTGAATGGTGAGAAAATTAAGTATGAAAATAATAAAACCGTTCAATCAATATAAATAAAGAAGAGAAAAAATAATTAAGATGTAGCATGTATAAAGAAATATTGCTTCACAAGGGAGGAAGTGTTGCCTAAAAGACCACATTAACTATACATGTCTTTTTTTTCTTTCTTTTTTTCTTTTGAGGAACATGTCCATGACTTTGCCTTGGGCCAATTCATTTCTTTCATTCTTTGAAAGTTAAAGACAATAAATAAATAAATAATTCATTTTATTTCAAAGCAACATGAGCCACTTGTTACATAGCAACACTTAGAATGCTTTCTCTTTATTTATTTATAATAGCATTTGATAAAACAGTCTCGAGGTCGACAACATGCGCCACCGATCGACGAAGAAGAGTGTTGGGACCATAGTTTAAATACTTTGATAGTGATCCACATTAATTATTTTGATAGCGGGGAAAACTTAGTGGCTAATATAGAACAGGTTGGGGACCATAGTTTAAATACCTTGATATGGTCCACACAAATTATACGATCCATAATAATTAGTGGGGATCATAGAAGAAGAGTGTTGTAGAGATTAGAATAATAATTAGTGGGACTATATAATATCATTTTAGAATAATAATTAGTGGAGATCATAGTATATAATTTCTCTAAATGAGATGCGGCGATTTTGAAAGTACTAGAATAAAGGTACTTAAATAATTATTCTAAAAATAAAACAAGAGATTTATAGAAATTCACTGTATCAGACATTGAGCTAAATTTTCTACCTGTTCTATATTAGCCTAAGACTTACCAAAACTTTTTTAAAAAGAATGGTGATAACGTTTGGGGAAAACGAAAAGAAATAACCTGCAACAATATTGGTATGATCATAGTCTCTTTTTTTTGTTCTTGGGATTTCGCGAAGAGCTGACAAGGAAATAAATATTCTTCTTGCCTAGCAATTGCAATGAATTCAAACATGAAAATTTCATCTCTAAATCAATTGCACCGCGTTTTCATTTCCATTTATTTTTTCTTCCCAATTCGTCCACACAATCCACTGATTATCTGTAATCAACACAACGAACTGAAGATGTGAATTGTTATTCACATTTAGGAACCTAAATATATGTAAAGTGAATCAGATTAATATATAGTAAAGAAATGATATTGTTGATAAATTAAGCCTTATAGCAACTTTATTTATGGTGCTCTAAGCCCAGAAGACTTTGCTCCAACAGTAGAATGTATAACATCCTAAAATAGATAAAACTTAGTTAGTTCTAGTCTTTATCGTAAGTAATCTCTTTTACATATTATTGGAAATTTTGCATTTCTGTAACCGTGTGTATGTCTTGCCCATCTTGTGTACAAGTTCGCCAAGTTTTCATAGCCTGCAATAACCAAATAGATGCAAAATTAGCATACAAAAATATGAAAGGAGAACTTCAATCTATTCTCTGCTACTTGAGCCCACGCCCTGTATGATCCCATCTATCTCTTCAATAGTTCAATTACATTTGATGATTTTTTTCAGCTGCACTCATCTACAAATGTTCCAAAAAATTGAAACAAGAAAAATATGGTATGAAGTTTTAGTGTAAAACTATCGAGGAAGCAAAGGGGTATTGGCAAATCGCTGCCAGCCTCAATTTGTGGGAACTGGGAAGAGAGAATGCCATGCATTCGGGACCTCTCTGCTCAACGTAAACTGGAGAAAGAAAAGGCTGAAAATTCCGTGCGATGTTGACAAAGCAGAAAATAGACGGGAGGCATCACGAGGCGATTGGTGTCCGGATTCTTCACAGATAGATGCTTCAGATCTCAAAACCTCACATTTTTTTATTTGGAAAGGGGATATGAGATAATTCGATTATAAAAATCCTTAATCGTTAAAAATAATTTCTAATACAAGCAGAAAGAAAAAAAAAAAAAAAGATGCTTCAATGTAAACCGTATGCATCCGAGTTGTATATGGGAATTCTGCAACTACATTCGAACTAGTTATCTGATATATATACTGATTAATTTGAACTGTCAATTTGAGATGAATTTCACCGTCGTTTTATATTTAAATCCCTCGTATGGAGTTCGGTTGATGCGGTTACAACTTTTGTCTCATGATATCAACCCAAGGACGGCCCCGGTTTGACCAACTCAGGATGAAGATCGAGAGAGATATTTGCCCTAGTCTCAATTCATAATAACCACCACCAGGAAGCAAATTATATTGTTTGGACACCTTTTTCCAGCTTCTCAGATGCCAAAGAATAGCATAAAGTGTAAAGATAGGTCAGGTTTTAAATTGTCACATCGAAAAAATGGGCACAACTTTTCTATCGGATAAATTGCAAACTTAAAAATACAAGTTAAAAAACAAACAATGGTTTTCCCCAAAATCAAATCTCAATACACTGATTGCATGAGCACTAATACACCACAAAACTCAAAATTGTTTACTTTCAAATACAACAAAACAGTCAGAGACCTTACAAATCTCTAACATTGCCACCAGATTCCAACTCAAAGAATTTCTCTTGTGACATGGAAGAGGCAACAACTATCAATAAAAAAATAAAAAAAAGGGAACTTAGAGGCCAACCCAGTAAGATCGGCCATTGCTATTATGAATGGGAGATGGTGAAGGAGATGTTACGCACCACTCATACCACACCTAGGTACAATACCAGAGAAAAGTTCTGTTTAGCATTAAATAAATTTAGAAAAACAAAAACATCAAAACTCATGCATGCTTGCAGGATGCATTAAACTGTCCCCTACACCCCTGCAAAATGGTAAATGCCTCACAAAGCTCTGAAGGATGGACAATATCAAAAGTTAAAAAGTATAGCCACCAGCTCTTTCCTCATTATGTAAAGAAAATAAGCCAGCAGTACTTAGAGCATATTTCCAAGCATATAAATTTGATTCAAGGATTCTGTTCTGTAAGGTATTCATGTTATGTCTTGTGCAGGTGCACAGAAAATATTCATCTCCAAGTGTTAATTTATAAAACCACCCCAAAATTTAACGTAAAACGAGAAAGAACATAAACAGGAGAACCTTTGTGGGACTACAGCACCGCCAGAAGTGGACTTCTAGAGGACATTGTACCGGCACGTGAATAGGCTTCCTCAGTGGGAAATATACCGGAAACCTATCAAATGGTAATTTTGTTATCAGACTAGAGGTCGAATTCCACCAAGCTTCAATTAGAAAATAGTCTATCCATCAATATTCTTGCATGTGATGGGTTTCTGAACCCAATTCCAAACATGATGAGATGGTTCCCACTGCCACAAGTTGCCACAATCTCGCGTTTGCATTAATATTTTTAAAAATCCAAATCATTATATTTGTTCTTCATCCAGGGAAGCATGAAAAAATCCAAGTACACTATAGTTTATTTTGTGAAATATAAAGACGTCAAAAGACAAACACACTAAAACTTGTGTAGTACAGATAACTAGATCTTTCCAATCCATTGACTTGGTTATCTTGTGCAAAACAAAACAGATTATAAAATTTCATGTGAATGCATTGCTCATGAAAAGAAAAATTGTTCAGATTATTTGTTTGGATTTTGCAAAAAAGAGGTTGTGCCGACTTGGGTTAGTTGTGGCACCGGAAACCCTGCTCATCCAAAATATAATGGCTTACTTTTCAGCTTAAACTTTTAATAAAGCTGTTTGGTCAACACTTCTTGTCTTCAAACAATAAAGAGATGCATAATAGCAAAACAATAAGTTAGAAAAAAGAGTGTGAAACAGTACCAGCTAAACATGTTTGGGGTCGCAGTTGATGGTTCTATACCTAGATGCACGTCTTTATATAATACTGCATTGAAGTATCCAGCAAAGCCTATAAAAAATTCAGAATGTTTGAATTATAGTGTCAATTCACCACTAAATGCATTTTAATATGAAAATGGCATTTAAAAAAGAGCAGATATACAGAATTTAATAAAATTAAATTAATGGGAGCAATCAATTGCCTACCATGCACTAGTGCAGATCCTGTATCTGAAGGCAGCTGAAACTGCAATTTCTTGTACCTTTGGTTGTCAATTTTTGGCAAGAAATTTGGATGAGTAAAAGTAAATACCTGAAAAGCAAGATAAATATTCATTATTATGATAACGCCAATTAACCAAAGTTTACTTTTCTCCAGCTGATCAGCCAAACTTAGCAGGAACTAACACTAGCAAAGCTTAATAGAAAAATGAAAACTTTTAACCCCCTGCATCAGAGTAGATTTAAACTATACCAATTTTCAAAAGAATAATATAAAAAACTAACAGGTTGAGGAGGAGCAAGTCTTGCAACCCGGTGTAACTTGACAACATATGCTGTCTCAAAATGTGCTATGTCTTTGTACGTCTTAACCTGCACAGCATTTTATTTTTTGTTGGGAACTCATCCGTGACAACTTAAATGTAGAAGAGTAGATTTCCTAATGCTTACATCATTGTACAACTTCGATGCTGTTATTGGTTGAATGAAGCTGGTATAACTGCAAATAAACATAATTAACAAAGACCAAATACAAAATAAATGCTGGCTAATCTGCTTTCTTTGACCATATACATACCAGGATGGAATAGAAATCCCATCTGATTTCAAAAATCTTTGAGCTCCGTCAAGGCACTCCGGAGATAATTCATTGTCGCCAAAAGACCCAAGCAGCTCACTTACCTTAATCATGTTTTGCAAATAGAGTACAACTTGTTGGCATTGGTAATATGAAGAAATCAACAAGTATGAGAAACTTTGAACGTACCAGGATATCAGCTTTTTCAGGAGCATTCCAGCAACGCATGTCACTGGAGACAATGGTCACAAAGCTCTCCCACCCTTCCAACTTAATCAAGCTCTGCCATCACACAAGTTTCACACATAATAAAATGAGATTTTATTAATTTTTGTCATGACCAGTATGACAAGTCAAATAAATAATTTTTTTTTAAATATTGTTTTCATTTAATTATTGTGTAAGAATTACAACAAAAATGTTACAACTCTTTGGATCCAGAAGGTGTGCAACAACCGGCCAAGCTAAGCCCGACACGAGAGAAAATCCAAGGCCGATTGAAGGCCAATAGGCAGGGAGGTGCCAAAATAAACCAGATAATGTGTTTCGTGCTAGTTTGGGCACTAAGGCATGAGAGGTAAAGAGTAGATCATGAGAGGGAGAGAGTAGCTTAGGCACTAGTGTGCATTGTAGTTTCAGGGGCTATGAATCTGGTCAGACATGATTAGTGTTGTTCATTTCTCCTTGGGCTGAAAATTGACAATCTGAATTGGGTTGTAGATACTTAAAATACCTCAAGGGTGTTTAGTGAATTTACCCAAACAATAGGAATCCGAACACGGCACACATAGCATACGGTGAGGCATGGCACGGGTACAGCACGTGTCCCTTGTACATGTATGTGTCACTTGCCATGCCGTTAGAAGTGCGTGTCCAGAAACCAGCATTGTGAGGCATGGCACATGACACATCGAAACAAATGTAAACACGACACACGCACAGCTAACACTTGGTTTTTTTTTTTATTTAAATTCTAGTTTTTTTTTTTAATTTCGGCATGAAATGGGGGAGGAAACATGGCAGAAGCCAATTTGGTTAAGGGATCAAGCCCACGAATCCTCCTTTTCTCCCCAATCTGACCATCAATGATAATCTGACGGCTCAAATTAAAATCGATACAAACACTTGTAAGCACATTCAGGCATGTGTTGTGTTGTTAAAAGTTTATGCCTGAATTATGCACTTTTCAGCATGGCACAGCACATATAGGCGGCAACATGTGTCTGCATGGCACGACACGTCTGATAGACTCTTGTGTGCCCGGCACATGCAGACACAGCAAAGCACAGGTATTGCACGCTAGAATGTTCATTAGTCGTTTTTTTTTTCAATCAGATTAAAATATATTCAACCAAACTCTTATTCAATTTGAGCAAACATAAACTAAATCAACCGAATAATCTGATCAACCAGAACAATGGCCAAACTAAATAAACCAATCTTTGATTTGCTGAACTTGGTTAAAATGAATTGTATGAATATGTTAATTTATAACTAATTATACAAGACTTAAGTATATATTTTAATTTATGCACTAATGTGTATAATATTACAACACAAACATAATATTTACTAATATTTTGGTTCAGCTGGTTGGATAGGTTTTACTTGGTTTTCAATTTTCGAAACCAAACCATAAATCAAATACCTATCTCCCGTAATTTTGAAATCAGTCCGAACTGTTCTATCCAAAATAGATCTGATTTCAGTTATCACCAAACAAACAGAACCATTCGGATACCCTAGCCACCTTCCACAGCCAAATCACCCACTAAACTCCACACATCATCACAAATCCAAACTAGACTTATTCCTTGCATTGTCTACTTCACCTGTTTGAAATAAGCGGGTTGCAATAGAAGGGCACCTTTTTGCTGCCCTAATGCTCCTCTTGCTGCCCCAGATTTGCTCAACATCCATGCTTACCGTTAAATTCTATTGTTATTTCTTTATTAATTTTCTTTATTCTTTTGCTATTTATGCACTAGATAATCTATGGACTTATTATGCAAGAAATGCAAAACAAATCAATACTTCTCTATAGTTATTTCCTTCATCTTTATTAATTATACTTTACTTTCTTTTATACCAACTAGTACCAAAAAAATCCACCGCCTGTCCAGCCACCTACAGCCCCCTTTCCAGCGAAAACCACTTCAAACCTCAAACAGATCCCATATTTCAATTCCTCACGTTTTCCCCTTTCCATCAAGCCCAAGTTTGCACAAAAACGGCCACAAAACCCCCTAAAGACAGACCAATCCCTGTTGTCTAGAGCAGACCAACATAACACTTTTCCTGAGAAATGAAACCGAAATATGTAACTAGCAAGGACTCACATGGAGAGTTATGACTGCATTTGGATTTTTTTCAACAGCATACACTTTCAATTTTCGCCCTGTTTCTTCAGCTGCCTGAATGGGAGAAAATAGTTGGTAAACATAAAAAGAAATTTAACACAGAACGTAGAACATTAAAAAAAAAGAACCATTAGCACCTGAAGTGATGCTCTTACTAAAGGTCCTCTTCCCGCACCAACAACCATTAGCACCTTTCATAAAGTTAGGAACCATACAGTCAGAAGACACCAACATTCAAATTGAAACAGAAAACTTTCGGGATCATGACAACTGTTGCAAGATAAATGAAAAGCATACTGTTGTGGTAGTAGAGGCATTTTCATCGGGCACTCGATCAAGCAAAGCTTTTGATACTGCTCTTTGATACTGTACAGTCAACACAATAAAAATACCATACAAGTCAACTAAATGAATATTTTAATGAATGGAGGATAAAACAAACAACACACAGACCTGGCTATACTTAACAGTATCTTTCTCAAATGTTTCATAAGTCTGAGCCTCAAGATTATCCATCAAAGGCTGCACATATACACAATTATAATTTTGCTATATATTAGCAAGAGAAATAAAAATGGACTAGCCAGAAAATAACTTCAAACAAACTATCCAAGCTTGCCTGCAATGGAGATTGCAGGTAGTCTCTATAACCAAGCTGCAACCAGCACAAGTAAAAAAAAGGAAGGAACAAGTAAGCAACAATAACAGAATTTCAACAAAAGATGAATATTACATAAAGAAAAAAAAAGTGGCACCTCAAAACGCTCCTGCTCAGGAATTGGATCCAATTTCTGATAAAGGAATGCAACATAGTCTAGATAGGGCCTCAACGAATGTTTATTAACAGCCCCTAGCAGCATAAGAAGTTTTTTTTTTCAATCTTTAGTTTATATTTGTTTGGAAAAAGTTTATGTAGATAGAAAGAGAGAAAAAGGGTGAGTGGGTGAGAGGCAGGGGGAGAAAGAGAGAAACCTTCAGAATAGTTCTCATTGTCGCTGTCATGCATGTTATCATTAGATACTTGTTGAGAAACATCATGACGACACTCCCCAGATATAACCATCTAAAAAACAAAATGTTTAACTTGAATTAAAATAAAAATATGATGAACTTAAAATTACAAATAGGTCTTAATATGTACTAATTTGGTGAGAGAGGGAGGGAAAGAGTACCTGGACAGAATGGTCAAAAAAATCCGAAACCAGTCTCTGATGACGCTTGGATAAGCATGGGTACCCTCTTGCATTAGTCATAAATGACTGCATCATTTAATATAAACTTACATTTTAGCAAAACCAAAGAAACAACAGCATGTATTTGCCTTCACCATATACCATGGGTATTTGAAGTCTGGGAGTAAGCATTTGTTAAAAAAATAGCCATGGTTTAGAGAAAGTAGGAAACAAAGTCCTGATGGTACTAGCAGAAATTTATTGAACTGACCTGGGACTGAACAGTTCCCCCTCCCAAAAAAAATGAAATGAGATAACAATTACATCTGTGAGTAAGATGGCAGCTCTGACAGGTTCGCCGAACCAACGACTCAATGAGTTTAGAGAGGGCAGTGAACTCCTGAAAGAAAGATAACAAGCCCCTTGGTTTTTCTAGAAGAATAAAGAACAAATTTCAAGAAATAAGAACAAAGAGTTCACACACAGACATACAAAATATCAAGAGCTACGCAAAGTTGGGTGTGATGCTCACAAAGTAGCCTAAAGGAATTCCACCATTCCCATGTGTCTATTGTTCTTCCTTCCTATACATGACAATCAAGTGAAAAAAAAATAAGAATATCCATTGTGAAAATGTAATTTCTAAGACAAGTGATAATCAATCCCAAGCTATGTGCTTACATGATCTGCTATATTGGACTCATCCTCCATAGGCTCAGCTTTCTCTAATGGAATCCTCAGCCACAACTTTTACCAAACAAAGAGAAGAAGCTTATGAGAAAAGACAACAGGTGGAGAAATAAAAAAAATAAAAAATCAGCAGACAATGTCTAAAAAAAAATGCACCTGCATGTTGGTTACTCCTTGTAAGATTTGATTGACGCACCGTGCATAATTGCCACACGAGGCTCTTTTTGGTGGGGGGAGAACACAAGCCTACAGTTAAAATTATCTATAGAAATTCAGAACCAAAAGAATGTTCTGGACATCAATTAGAGAAACGTAATCAAAATAAAAGCAAGGAAGGGTGAAGAATTAAACTGAAAGAATGAAAGGGAAACCTGGAGAGAAAGATGTGAAGCCCAAGCAATCTCTTGCTTGAGAGTAATCTCAGAATCGATGCGAAGTTGCTCCTCATCTGAGTCCAAGTCAATCCACGAGCTCACCTTTCCGACGACGTGGCTGCTCCACTGAGAAGGGCTCAGAATTAAATCCGAAGCGGCTACTGGAAGCGCGAAATTTTCACTCCCACCTGTCCCAGCAGAGCTGGGTCTATAGCTTGGGTCAACGAGAGGAGCGAGAAGGAAGTCGAAGCCGGAGGAAAGGGAACGGGTTAGGAGGCGAGGCATGTCGGGTTCAAAGCCCGACTCCACGCCGCAGTACCGCGACTCGCTTTTGTCTCCTGTTCTTTGCCCAAGCGGCATTTTCGCTTCCCTTCCTGTATCTCCCTCTTCTCTCTCAAGCTCCTTGAGGGGGGGCTGCTGTAGACGACGGAGAAAGGCGAGTGGGAGAGACGGCTACTGGAGAGTGGAGAACAGGGCCGAGCGACAAATTTCCCGCGATCTTGGGACTTGGGTTTAGGGTTTTTGCTTCTGTTCGGGTTCTGGTAGAGTTCAAATCGGTTCTTATTTGCTCCCTTAATTGCAATGGGCCTAGTTTTAAACTGGGCTCCGGAGTCCGGATTCACTTTTCGGACGGTTGCAGATCCTGGCTCTTTTGGTTAAACTAGCTATTTCTGGACTCATACGAAAGTTAAGGCCCGACCTAATCACAGCCGATCAACCGATTACCCGCTCAAGAGAAATATCCTGATGCCTGACCTCGATTCGGTTTAAGCTAAATTAAAATTAAAATAGAATGTGGCTAGTATAACATCAGTGTTATTTCAACCTATATAACACCAATTTTAAAATTTATAGAATCGAGTTCAAACGGTGAATTCAAACCATTCAAACCGATCTACTTCATTAGTTGTGTGTTTATATCAAAATATATAATTTTTCGAATTTATTTAGTATCAAGTCAAGCAGTCAAATGTGTGAGTTTTTAAGTTAATTTTAATACATTCATTTTTTAACATTTTTACCACTTGATTTGATACTAAAATAACTCGAAAATATAAAAAATATGTATCTAAACGCATTACTCATAAAGTAAATCGGTTTGAACGGTTTGAATTAGTCGTTTGAAGTTTATTCAATTGATTTTGAAGTTAGTGTCATATGACACCGATGTTATACTAGCCGGACTCATTAAAATATGTTCGAGGGATGCGAAACACTTTCATCATTGCTTGCGTTATTACTGAAAAACCCGATTTTTTTTTTTATTTGTAGCATTTACTAAAAAGTTAATTTAACTTATAAAATTAAATTCGGAAAATTTTGAAACATAACACAAATATTGTTATTGTAAGCGTATTGGAGTTGAGGGAAACACTAACACTAACCGTGATAGTGTTTCGGACATGGTAAGCTTTTCATGAGATAGGGTACAAAACATGAGTGAGTCTATGGTACTATGCATATCACGGATTGTTACCGTGTTACGGCTCTATATTTGAGTTTTCAAATCCTAACGGTCGATTCGAACCGTTCATCTTCTTCTCCATATTAATATGTTTTTGGAGACCAAATTTAACATTTTTTGAAATTTTTTTACTATTTTTTTAGATATTTAGAAAATCACTTGATCTGAAAATTCTGGACCATCCAAAAACAGTGATTTTCAATAAATCTAAAAAAATAGTAAAAAATTTTCAAAAAATGTAAAATTTGGTTTCCAAACACATATTAATATGGAGAACAAGATGAACGGTTCGGATCGACCGTTAAGATTTGAAAACTCGAATATAGAGCCGTAGCACAGTGCAAAATCGTAATATGCATAGTACCATAGACTCACTCACAAAACATTGTTATTGCTTGCGTTTCACTCTTTTCAAAATGCTAATAATGACAATGTTTGTATTATGTTCGTGATTTTTTGTTTTAGTAGACAACTTGCCCTTTTTCACTACTCTAGAGGTATGTTTAATTACAAAATAAAAATAGTTATAATATTTTTTTTATTATTTGTCTCATTAAAATTGTCAGATTCAACTTCATGTAAAAACAAATTATCTTAATAAGATAAATAAGTTAAATTTTCTATTATAGTTATGCAAAACTAACCAAACACGTACGTTTGGATGACACAGGAATAACTCTAACTCATGAATAACTGCTATTCCTAGCAAGCTATTCTCACTATTTAACGTTTGGGTGAAAAAAAACGCTATTTTTAACACAAGGAATAGCTCGGGTTAGCTGCTATTCTGCTATTCCTATGAAATGTTGGGTTAGCGGCTATTCCGAATTTGGAGTTAGCGAGCTATTCCGAGCTATTATTTGTTTCATCCAAACGCACAATAAACTATTCTAAATAATCTAACCTTAGAAATAACATATTCTCAATCCAACCAAACCAACTTAGAGTGAATTTTTTTTCCCATGCGCACAGTGTTTCGGCCATTCAAATTGGACCCGTTCCTGCCTGGCAATCGAACAGGAGCTAAAAGTGTTTGGGCCAGCCATATAGCCGTATAGGAAGAGGTCACTACTGCATATAGAAAAAAGTGTTATCTTAGAACATGCTTTAGTTGTCAACAAATTATATGGAATTGGTTCCTGTGAGCATGAAAATCTGCAAATTAATTTACAAATTTATAGTCACAAAACTACACGGGAGCAGTTATAAAAATGTGTACAGGTAAATGTTCAGTACGTATCCTAAAAATTATCATGCAATCTTTTCAAAACTTTGATATTAATATCAAATTTCTTATTGGTATTTGTTGAAATTATTTAAAATAAATACTACTTTTCTTTATTAGAGTACTTGAAAAAAATTACCAAAGATCTTTGAAAAAGTTTGCAAAAGGTCTATTATCAATTTAAACAGTAATTATCTAAGACAAATTACAAAGGACTTCTCCGAGAGAGCAACAAAATAAGTTGATTGCGTTCAACTTTGAACCTACTAGGTCATGGTCGATGAGGTGATAGAGCAACGGTTGCTTCATGAAAAAAAAAAAAAAAAAAATTTGTCTTGAATCATTGAAGACGTCAAAAAAATTTAAGTCTCCACAACATAGGACCAAGGGCCGAAAAAAAAGAAAAAAAAAGAAAGAAAAGGAGGGCGGTATCCGGAATGGTTCCTATCCATGGTTGAGAGGAAGTATATGGAAAGTGAAACGAAGGTCTCAAGAGTTCGTCGCTTGTTTCGAATTGGTCAGACGAGTTTGATTTATTTATAGTCTTTGAATTTTTTATTTGTTCTAAATTAAATTACTTTGTAACTACTTTCATCTAAAATACTAACGAATATGATTATCTATTATCCATATTACTTTATATTCCATTAGTATTTTAGACAAAAATGGTGATAAAGTGGCTTGATCATAATAAATAAAAAGTCTAATGATTACAAAGAAGCAAATTAAATTTGAGTAATCAATTTATGGCAAAAGACAAAATTTGGTGACTTCCACAAAATTTATCCTAAATATTTATATAACTAAGAATTCATATATAACTTAAGCTAGATACATGTACAATAACATGAAAATTGAATATCTTGTATATACTGAACGATTATCGATCTAAGATGAACTATTGGACCACTTGAAACTTACAACATATCGGATGTATTATCGTCAGCACGTAAAATATATATATATAGAGAGAGAGAGATGGGCTATGGTGCATTGCAATGCATGGAGGAGTTTGTGCATTGGATCATAAATCTAAAATTCAAAATCCAAATGACTAATCTAAACCGTTCATCTTGTTCTCCATATTAATATGTGCTTGAAGACCAAATTTTACATTTTTCTGAATTTTTTTACTATTTATTAAGTATTTTACAAAATTGTTAATCCAACGGTGGCTTAACAAAACATTATTTTACTATTGGCCATATAGAATTTAAACTTGAATTTAATGGTATCAAAAGCCACAAATATACGCAAACATTATTTCCTCCAAAAGTAGAGGAAAATGTTACAAACATCAGAAACGTTTGATTTGATAACTTGAGAGGACAAAATCCTATATGGCGGAAAATTCAATTAACGTAAATGAAAAAGAAAGACAAGATGCAGTGAAAGATTGTCACTGAAATTTTTATTAATAGGAAAAATATTAATTAAATATCGAGATTGAACAAAGCTTTTGAATTTTTTTCAGAAATAGGAAAAACGGGATGGTGCATCACGGGCATTGGCCGTTTTGGGGCATCACGGGCATAGTTAGTGCCTAATTAACCTCCCCTAAACTCAATAACTGATATAACCGATGAACCGGGAAAAAACAAAAAAAAAAACCAGTCCGTTATGGCTTAAAACGGACATTGTCCATGATGGGGCAATACGGCCATGGGATAAATCAGCGAAAAAATAAAAAACAAAACCTGTGTACGTGATGCGCAGTAACGGGCGGAGAAAAAAAAAAAAAAAGAAGCCCGTGATGGGCCATTACGGACAAGGAAAAAAAAAAGTTCATTTTCAAAGAGCCATTTTGGAATATGTTGCCCTGCCAAATTTAAGAGCCCGTGTTACTAAAATGAGTTCAATATTGATCTCCTTGTGATATAGGAAAATAAATGTTATGTTACACTTAAGCACTAATTTGTTATTATTGTCAAGTATTGCACTAGGTAGAATAATTTGCAAAGAACAAAGCACAACCAAAAAAAATATATATGAAGGTCAATGATGATGATGAAAATAAGTAATTGTGACGCACACGGCTCATCATATGATCATTATTTATAATGGCAAAGATAAAAAAACAAAGCACTAATTTTTTCCTTGTCCGTAATGGCCCATCACGGGCTTCTTCTTCTTTTTTTTTCTCCGCTCGTTACTGCGCATCACGTACACAGGTTTTGTTTTTTTTTATTTTTTCGCTGATTTATCCCATGGCCATATTGCCCCATCACGGACAATGTCCGTTTTAAGCCATAACGGACTGGTTTTTTTTTTGTTTTTTCCCGGTTCATCAGTTATATCAGTTATTGAGTTTAGGGGAGGTTAATTAGGCACTAACTATGCCCGTGATGCCCCAGAACGGCCAATGCCCGTGATGCGCCATCCCGTTTTCCTTATTTCTGAAAAAAATTCAAAAGCTTTGTTCAATCTCGATATTTAATTATTATTTTTCCTATTAATAAAAATTTCGGAAGATTGTCATGTACCCACATTTTTCAATATAAATAATGTGATACATTAAATATCAGAATTCGGATCACCCCAGGTGTCATTTACTGTCAAAATTCGGATCACCAGAGATCGTTCTTTTAACTTGGCACCAATATCAAAGTACAAATATTACTGACTTTAGCCGAACGTTATCATCGTTTCAGAGTTAACCTGAACCGTCCGTTTCAATGTTTGAGTCAGGTACCTGAAAATATTCGAATTCGTAAGTATCACGATCCACTTATATCGATGTTTGATGACATTTTTCGGCTATCAGCTCATCAATTGTAATAGCCTAATATGGCTCAAGAACCAAAATTTTTGTAGTTAACACTTCAAAAATTTGAAATTAAACGACTACCACCCAAAACTCCAAATTTGAGTTTTTACAACTCACACATACCCAGCCTGCACACTAATTTTTTGATGCGCGGACTGAGTATGTGCACTAAATCAATTTTTTTATTATTTTTTGGCGCGCACTCTCTGCGCATCGATTTTTTATTTTTTTAGTTTTGTTCTAAATTGTTTGAAATTTTTGACCTAAATTTTTTTTTGGTTATGTTCTATTTCGTTCTGTGATATTTACAATTATATGTACACATAAAATTTGATGGTGAAATTGTAGAAAATAAAACGTACTTATTTAACAAATAAAATTTTGAACTAAATTTGAATTAAAAGTTACTACAACAAATTATACGGACAATCTGAACAATGTTTTGTACTAAGTTGATGCGTAAATTGCTACAAAGTATACAAAGAAACGTCAAAATCAAATAAGGATTTGAAATGATAATTTTTTTTTTTTTTTGAAATCCTTGGCAGTGACTACCAAATTGCATTAATATAGATGTGATTATTACAACGAGTTCATAAGAGAACTACACAACTCTAAGCATGAAAAAAATAAAAAGTAAAATACATCATGTGCTAATGCACCACTTCTACTCTGTTGCCCCTCTCACAACATTTCATCCATAAATCATTCTCCTCATAAATCAACAATGCCAGCTGTCTTGGAGGTAGTCTTCTATTATGGAAAACAAACTCGTTTCGTTGTTTTCAAATTCCCCACAGCACTCCCATAAAAGAAGTCACCCATCTCCTCTTCTTATCATGCACGGAAGAATTGTAATGTCTCCTAGAAGCATCCCATGTGCTATGGATCGAATCAGAGATATGAACCAAACCACCCATACATTCCCATACCTGTCTCGCATATGAACATTCAAAGAACAGATGGAAGATATATAGTTTCTAATGTGCAAACCGAACACATAGGACATCTTGCATCACATTGCATATTTCTTTGTAGCATCATCTCTCGTGTTAATATCTTGTTGTTCAACCATA
Organism: Carex rostrata; assembly: GCF_964058835.1. Lineage (NCBI taxonomy): Eukaryota > Viridiplantae > Streptophyta > Magnoliopsida > Poales > Cyperaceae > Carex > Carex rostrata. The sequence continues at coordinate 2,874,511 of NC_135935.1, forward strand.
GAAAAGTAAAAATCTTAACCTTGCTAGGTGCATAACAACGCCACAGAACCATATAATTCCATCTTAACTTACCACCTGACACCATGGTCTTGTAAATGGATGCAGAGGAGTATTTACCATCATTTGACCATCTCCATACAAGACTATCTTCCTCATCTATAAACTCTGGAACCGAGTCCATTGGAATAGGCAGAATAATGGGCCATCTCGTTAACATTTCCTTTAGGGGGCGTTTGGTTTGTTCTATTAGATGGTAATTCCCTGGCATCTGAATGCCATTTATGTGATTACCGCGTTTGGTTAAAGAAGAAATGGAATAAACACGGGAATCCCCGATTCCCTTGTCATCGGAATGCCATAGTTTATGGCTATTCTGATAGCAAAAAAAAGGCAGATTTTCTTCATTCCTGCTCAATGGAAATCCCATCTAGCGCGCGATTTCTTTTTTTTTTTCACTGGAACTCCTCTCTTCTTCTCCGATATCCAACGCATGAGAAGGAAATCGTCTAGTCGACCTCCGCTCCGTGTCCAACTTCTCTCCTCCAAATTGGTTCGGTCCTGTACCTCTCTCTATTTTTGTTTTTATCTTTTCATTTCCTCTCACACCATTCCTGATCTCAATGTTTCTGAATTGAGCTTTGCTCGCTATCGTCTTCGATTAAATCCTAGGTTTGGAGATTCCGCGACACCGGATTCGTTCGCGATTGAGAATCATAAATCTTGCTTTTGGTCGCCGCTCGATTTTTTCTTGTAATTGGTAAACTCTAAAGTTAGTTTCTTTGCTAGTCTCAATCATAGGTTTTTCAGTAATTTGTATCGATGTATAAGATGCTTTGCCTAAAATTGAATTTTAGGCAGTATATGCTGTGCTTGATGGAATTGGTACAGTGCTCTCTAATTAAGCCCCAATGTCCCTCCCCTAATCCTATATTGTCGCACTTCTGCGACCTCATACTAGAAAAACTTGAGAAACAGTATCAAACTAAAGGTCAAGCCTGTACTGGTACCAATCCAGTTGGTATAATAAATAATCTGAACCTTATTTTTCTTACAAATAAGACTACTAGAACAATTCTTCTCTTATGTTAGGTGTAAAATATGTACACTAGTATCATACCCATGCGTTGCAACGGAGACATATTATAAGAAAATAAATATATCAATGAAAATAATAATTATCCAAAAATTAAGACACATGTTAATAGAAAATTTATATGATTATGTATTTTTAATTAACTTTAATCATGATCTCTAATAACAATTTGATGATGTGATGATTCTTTATTTTTAAGTTCCAATGATATCAAATAATAGCTCGATTCAAATCTAAAATCAAATATCGTACAACAATTCAATATCGACATATAATATGATATCAAAAAATATAAATAAAAAGTGTTATCGTGTGTATCTATAGGATATATACCAGTATCATACTCGTGTGTTGCAACGGGGACATATTATAAGAAACAAATATATGAATGAAAATAATAATTATCTAAAAATTAAAACACATGTTAATAGAAAATTTATATGATTCTGTATTTTTAATTAACTTTAATCGTTATCTCTAATAACAATTTGATTATTTTTTATTTTAAGTACCAATGATATCAAATAATAGCTCGATTCGAATCTAATATCAAATATCATACAACAATTCAATATCAACATATAATATGATATCAAAAAACATAAATAAAAAGTGTTATCGTGTGTATGTATAGGATACACACACACACATTGATATATTCTATATCGGAAATATATTCTAAATTGCCCACACCAATATGTATAGAAATAAAGAAAGAGAAATAAGGAAATAAAAAAAAATGATTTCCATTGTGATCCGTATAAAAATGAAGAAGTAAGGAAACAATAAATAAGAAAATGAAAAATGGAGTCTTCTCAATTGAAGAGGAGAAATATGGAAACAAAAAAAAGGAAACAGATAAATATATCGCTAAATTTCAGAATTTATTCAATTTTAATTGTAACATATCGTGTGGCAGCATATGTGGTGGGTATGTTTTTAACTAAATTTAGACTTCTATACATAAAACATATGCATTTAATCAAAAGAGGAGAAATATGAAAACAAAAAAAAGGAAACAGATAAATATATCGCTAAATTTCAGAATTTATTCAATTTTAATTATAACATATCGTGTGGCAGCATATGTGGTGGGTATATTTTTAACTAAATTTAGACTTCTATACATAAAACATATGCATTTAATCAAAAGAAGACAAAATATGTAATTAGAGAGCTGAGATTAAATCCGAAGTTTCATCTCTCAATCGTAGCCATTGGCGGATCGGACGCTCAACGTGCTTAATAATAGAATAGAGATACCAAAGGGAAAAGCATTGTATCTGACAAGTGGTCCCACTTATTTTCCAGACAAATGAGGAGGCTACAGACGTATGCTGGGTTCAGCTTCCTGGCAACGATCTCGGCCGTGTACATTTAATGGAACAACTAATATCTTAGAAACAACACATTTAATGGAATTTGAGCAATTTGATGGGAATTGATGACAGTTTGGTGAGAATTTTGGTAAATAATTTCTGGTTTTTTGCTATTGGTATGAGTGCTGATTATATTTTTTCTGGTTTTTTTGGTGTTGATTTGGGTGCTGATTTTCTAGTATTGATGGTTTGTACCAGTTCAGATCTAAAGAGAATTTTTCTGGTATGCTTTGAGTGAGAATTTGAGCTTTTAATGATGTTATAGTTCTTTGTTATTTACAGTATTTTCATACAGTTAAACAAACAAGACACATTTTTTTTGTTTATCCTTCACTTGTTAGTGTCAGTGTGTTGATTGTAAGATTATGTTAGTCTGTTCATATTTAATACATTAATACTGTATATAATTTAGCACATTAATTGACTGATATTTATCTTTGCATATTTTAATTCGACTGTTCAAGTACAACTTTGAATGATTTTATTGGTTGGACTTATATTTATACGAATTAAATAAGTATTTTTCTTGAACAAAATTTAGTTAAATTCAATAATTTAAAAGCAATGAAGACATGTCTTGATAGCCATTACAACCAAACACAGTAATGACATATTTTCTGGAATGCTGAAACGATAGCCATGTGCGAACCAAACATGATAATGACACATTCCCTGAAATCCTTCTATTCCCTGGAATGATTTATAGCGTGAACCAAACGTCCCCTTAGGGATATCCCTTGCAAACGGGGTCGCATCAAACCATCTTTAAGTGATCTGATTGGTGTCATATCCCATGTATCTTACCAATACGAAATTGAATTACCATTGCTAGTAGTCCACACCGCACACCAACGAAAGAGAGGCTTAATTTTAATCAATTGGTTCCAAAAGAAAAACCCATTTGTCATCCAAGACCTTGGGGTTATTTATCGTGTATTCAAACACCTCAATTTAATAACTACAGCTGACCACAAATTGTTTTGCTCAGTGTAGCCCTTCCACCACCATCGCGACAGCAATAAAACATTTCTCAGACCCAAATTGGGGATCCCCAAACCACCAAACTGGATCGACAAACATAAAGCATCCCAATTAAGCAAGTGAACTCCCCTCCCCTGCCCTTGAGATTTACTCCAAAAGAAGTTTCGGTACAACTGTTCAATACTATTCAATACCCACTTGGGAAAGGCAAAGCAGGTCATATTATAAATAGGAACACTAGCTAGGACTGATTTAATGAGCTGTAACCGCCTACCCTTGGATAGGATTTTTCCTTGCCATCCATCAATTCTCTTTCTAATTCAATCTATAAGTGGAATGAAGTCACGACAACTCGGTTTGGAGATAGAGAGAGGCATCCCCAAATACGAAACTGGCAGTGATGTTTGAGAGCATCCAAAAACCAATGACACCCTTCGGATCCCCCTTATGGACAGATTTAGTGGAATAAATTTACTTTTGTCATAATTGATGTGCAAACCAGAAACATTCGTAAATAAATGAAGCAGTATCATCAGCATACTGAAGGGCAAGTATCGGTTCCTTGAGTTTATTAGAAAGCTGAGTTGTCAAAATTTCATTGGTCTGCACAATCATTCTCTGCAAAACATCAACAGCAATGATGAACAACATGGGCGACAATGGGTCTCCTTGACGCAACCCCTGTTTATGAACAAAATATTCTGACACAAAACCATTTAACACAATCCTTGATGAAGATGTTGTTAATAAAACTCGAATCCATCCCATCCATTTGTCTGGGAAACCCCTGGCATGCATGACCCGAAACAGAAACTCCCAATTAATCGAGTCGAATGCCTTCGCAAAATCAATTTTCAGAAAAAGTCTCACACAAGCTCAAAGGCAAGTTCTACAGGACGGCTATCAGATCGGCGATGTGATATGGTGCAGAATGTTGGGCTACTAAAAGACAACACGTTCAGAAGATAAGTGTAGCAGAGATGCGTATGTTACGGTGGAGTTGTGGCCATACAAGACGGGACCGCATTAGAAATGATGATATACGTGACTGACTTGGAGTAGCACCAATTGAAGAGAAGATCACCTAACACCGTTTGAGATGATTTGGACATCTCCAACAGAGGCCTCCTGAAGCACCGGTGCGTACTGGAATTATAAGGCGTATCGAAAACATAAGGAGAGGCAGAGGTTGGTCACGATTGACATGGGACGAAGCAGTAAAAATGGACTTGAAGGAGTGTAATGTATCTAACGAGTGGGCTTCGGACAGGAGCGCGTGGAAACTAGCGATTCATGTACCAGAACCATGACCTAGTAGTAGTTAGGGATTATTTAGGGATAATATTACAGGTCTTGGGTCATAGGATTAGGAATTTGGAGTCGAGGATGTAAGCTTAAGACTTTGACCCCTACGATTGATGGTTTAGGTAGAATATAGTTAGTATTAATATTAGTATTATTATTATCACTATTACTTTCACTTTCGCTTTTATTTTATTATTTTTATTTCTATTCTACTAGTACTTTATTACTACTTATCTTGATTTTATGATTGTGATTGGGTTTCATTTCTAACCTGTCCCAACTTGTTTGGGACTAAAGACTTAATTGTTGTTGTATATTTCATTAAAGTAAATTTGTGTTAATAAAGTTTGAATAAGACACCGAGCATTTAGTTAACAAAGCTTTATTTTAAACAATTAACAAGTCGATCGTAATTAACTCATTATAAAAAAGAAGAAGCAAATATTGTAACAATAACAAGTTAGCAACAATACTATTTATATGTATGTGCTCTATTTCTTGAATTTAATTAATTATTCATGTACCATCGTCAATCAATTCAGTATTTTAAAAATGTAACTAAAGATGGTTGAATTGGGTATATCTTTGACACCATTGCACAGCCAGTAGTGGCCCTGGCTCTGATTTTGGCAATGGTGCGAAAATGGTAGGAGACAAAAATGATTCAAAACAATTTCAGATAACTAAAATTGAAAAATAAAAATTGTAGCGAGAATGAACTATATAATCAATGAAAGAAGCACCACCATAAAGCACAATTTTTCTAATCAAACTTGCTAAAACCACCCATATCGCTCTCTCAAAAGCTAATGAATTGTGGTCACTCTATCTGTGGCAAATCAAAAGGAAAATATAAACAATGTAAGTGAAAAATAACATGAGCAATAACACAAATTCGTTAATAGTAATAACAACGTCACTGTCGATCAAGAGATGCTAACAAAAGAAAGTGATACTTATCAAGATGGGTGTCAACGGAGAGAGCACACTGATGAGAATGTTGACATGGACTCAGAATCAGAAGTTATTAGTCGCAGAGCTATCTTCTTTCTTTCTTGCATCTTGGGAAGCGTTCCATCTCTTAGAGAAGGAGAGAATTAAAAATTGAAAAATAATGTAAAAGAGCTTAAGGAAGTCAATAATATATTAAAAAGTAATATAAAGGGTTTAAAGAGGTCAGAGCTTTTTTTGGGTATATCTTAGGTCATGTTTGATTGTGGAATAAGTGGTGGAGTAAACTCTCTACTTTATTTTTAAGGAGTCAAACGAGGAGTAAATTTAAAGAAGTAAAATGAAGTAACATTTGAATTAATCCGGATTAAGTCACTCCATCTCTGGATCCTGCAATTAGAGTAATACAATGTTATAATTTTCTCTCTCTTTATGAGCTTACTTCACCAAACTCCAATCAACCTCCAACCAAACATAATTATTTTAATTTACCTTAGTTTGGAGTAAGAAATTTAATTCGGATTAACTTTGCTCCACAACCAAACATGACCTAAGGAAGGAACACCTTGGATTAAAATTATGTGGTAAGAAGGGTGTCTTAACTCTTAATCCTGCTAAAAGAGTTAGATTAACGGAGATTAAAGGCTTAAGAAATGTAAATGAAGATTAATCCTGTCCAGCCGAACAGCACCGTTAAGCTTAAGTTAGGGTTTTTAGAGTGCAAAGAAGCGGGGATAGCCCGCCGGACCCTTGATTGTTTTAAAAACCTTGAACCCCACCCACCTCCCCAAACCCCAGACACGACTCTCCCCAAACCCCAGACGGGACTCCGGACTCCGACTCCTCCGCCAAGCTCTCCGCTGCTCGCCACTTCTCTCCGTCGCTCTCTCTGTCCCTATTCAGTACCTCTATCTCTATCTCTATCTCCATCTCTTCGCCAAGTTCGTTGATTGCAGTATTTCTTTCTTTCCTTTAATTCGTGAAAATAAATACTCATAGGGACTTAACTGCACTTTTATGGTTATATATCATCTCTCTTGTCAGACCTTCACACCAGGCTTTCCTCTTCATAGAAATTTAAATAAAGATTATTCATCACTCACTGATCTGTCAGCAGTTAATTAAGTGTATTAGGAAATTGTTGAGTTTAGTTCATCAATAGCAATGTGTTAAAAGCATATTTTGTAGGAAGATTTACCGGGTCAATGCATAAAAAGAGTACAATACAATAAATTAATTGTTGTTTTGTTGCTTTTTAAATGTAAAAGAATACTATTTTTGTTGTTTTTCAGTATGTAAAATCATTTCTAGTATTTTTTTTTATTTTTATTATTATGTAAGAGAATACTATGTTTGCTGTTTTTTTATGATATTGATTGTTTTTTATCAAGTACCCGATTAGCTAATGGGTTTTAACCCGATTATTCGTGCCCTACCCTGTCGGAAATCCTGGGTCCGCCCCTGCCAGCGAACCAGGATCTTTTACTGCTTATCCACCGAATCCAACCAACCGTAACTGAGTTTGAATAGTTGGGCAATTTTTTTCCTCTATTTTCTTATTTTGCATAATTTTGAAGGCTTATGTTTTGTTTGTAAATTCCCTTTCATTTATTAATTTTAACAGCCAATAATATTACTTCAGAAATGGAAGAACCTGAAGTTGCAGCCAAGCGCAAGCTGGAAGAACTGGATTCTGGCAAATCTAATAAGCTTCAAAACTCTGAAATTGCACCTCCTAAAAGAAGAACCCTTGCTCGAACTTGCATCCACGAAGTTGCTGTACCAAATGGGTATACCTCAACAAAGGATGAATCCATCCATGGTACTCTCTCTAACCCAGTATACACTGGTACGATGGCCAAGGATTACCAATTTGAACTTGATCCATTTCAAAGGGTATCAGTGGCTTGCCTCGAACGACAAGAGTCAGTACTGGTGTCAGCACACACCTCCGCCGGTAAAACTGCTGTGGCAGAGTACGCCATCGCCATGTCGTTCAGAGATAAACAACGGGTTGTGTATACATCACCTCTAAAGGCTCTAAGTAATCAGAAGTATCGTGAGCTAAGCCAGGAGTTCACTGACGTGGGTCTGATGACTGGAGATGTGACACTTCATCCAAATGCTAGTTGTCTCGTCATGACCACAGAAATTCTCCGTGGGATGCTGTACAGAGGATCTGAGGTGATAAAGGAGGTTGCTTGGGTTATTTTTGATGAAATACACTACATGAAGGATAGAGAAAGAGGGGTAGTTTGGGAAGAGAGTATTGTTTTCTTACCACCCGCTATAAAGATGGTTTTTTTATCTGCGACCATGTCAAATGCAACTGAATTTGCTGAGTGGATTTGTACTTTGCACAAACAACCCTGCCATGTTGTGTATACAGATTTCAGACCGACACCTCTGCAACACTATGTTTTTCCAATGGGGGGATCAGGATTGTATTTGGTAGTGGATGAGAATGAGCAATTTAAAGAGGAGAATTTTCTAAAATTGCAAGAGACGTTTAACAAGCAGAAGATGCTATCAAGTGGGAAGAAGGGTGGTGGGCATAAGCCTAATGCCCGAATTTCAAAAGGTGGTTCAGCTTCCAGTGATTCTGACATATATCGAATTGTCAAGGTACATTTTGTTTGTTTTATTATGACTGTCTTTCTATATTTGCTTTATGGTTCAGCTTCCAGTGCCCATAATTAACACCAATGCTGTTTATGGAACAAATGAACAAAACAATAGATGATAATGGAGAGGCAATTCCAACCGGTGATAATATTCAGCTTCAGCAGGAGAGAGTGTGAACACCATGCCATGTCCATGGCCAAGCTTGATTTTAATACCCAAGAGGAGAAAGATGCCATAGACCAGGTCTTTCATAGCGCTATCCTGTGCCTTAGTGAAGAAGACAGGACCTTGCCAGCTATAGATCAGATGCTGCCTATTCTCCAGAGAGGCATTGCTGTGCACCACTCTGGACTATTACCCATAATCAAGGAACTGGTGGAGCTTCTCTTTCAGGAAGGACTTGTCAAAGCCCTTTTTGCCACTGAAACTGTAAGCACTGATTGCTCTTTCCATATTTACTAAATAGGTAGTCTGTTATTCAAAGAATGATAAGTAATTTTGTTGGTGCAGTTCGCAATGGGGCTGAACATGCCAGCAAAGACTGTAGTATTCACGTCTGTAAAGAAATGGGATGGTGATACCAATCGATACATTGGATCTGGGGAGTATATCCAGGTAGGTCTGAATTAAATCACCAATTCAACTTTTTGTTAAGGAGTTATAATGTATATTTAGATCAATGCTGGCATTTATTACATCTTGGTTTCTTACTTTCTAATTTGGAATTGTATTATGATTTTCTCAATCCTAATGAAAATAACCAACAACAAGTATAGATGAGCGGGAGAGCTGGCCGGCGTGGCAAGGACGAGCGTGGAATATGCGTTATTATGATTGATGAGGGGGTAAATTAATTCTTTTATTTCTTTTGCATTCATAATAGGGGTATTCGCCTCATGCCCCCTGAACTTTCCATTTCAACAAACATCTCCATCAAACTTTCATACTGTTACAATTAGGCCCCCCCCCCTCCCGGATATCCAAGTTTGCTGTTACTTTGGATTAATATCATTAACTATTTGATGAACAATCTCAATTTTATATCCTCCCCCAAATGTTTGCAACATATATTTTCTTAAAAACTTCTGAACTCAGCAAAAGTGATTTTTTTTAATCAATAATTAAAAAAAAATATATTTATTATCTTTATTTAAGACCCCAAATAAAGAATATTAAGAATGGGGGGTGGTTGGTTGGGGCAGGATGGGAGAAACTTGGCTCTTCTCCAATTGTATGGAACTCATTAGACCATCCAAGGCAGATTTAGGCCGTCCATCTCAGTTTGAATGATCAAGATATTAACGTAATTAATGTGTCATGGGCAGACCAGGCAGGTGTACGGTCTGGGTTGATTTGACATCTGATTTGAAATGGACTGCCCAGATTTGCCCGGGACAGTCCAACAAAAAACATATAGGGAGACAGACTCGGTTGGGGGGGGGGGTACCACAAGTGGAAAGTTTAGGGAATGTGATGCCACTACTCTTTCATAATATAACTAGTCTGAGATGTTGTTTTCTGGTAAATGTGAATTGTTTGCAGATGGAAATGAATGTATTGAAGGAGATGGTATTGGGTAGACCAGCACCACTAGTTAGTACGTTTAGATTAAGTTATTACACCATTCTGAACCTGATGAGCCATGCTGAGGGTCAGTTTACTGCTGAACATGTCATCCGCAATTCCTTCCACCAGTTTCAGTATGAAAAGGTTCCTTTTACAAATTTTATTTTACTCTGTTTTTTCTTCCTTTCTTGTTTTCTTTGAACCGGAAATATGAAGGGGGTGATCAATTGTTTATACCTCTGATCTAGGCTCTGCCAGAGATGGTGGAGAAGATTACTAGGTTGGAAAAGGAAGCTGTCTTGCTTGATGATTCCTATGCTGAGGTACATACTGATGTCCTTATATTTAACTCCTGATTTACAAATCTGAAATATATATCGGTACTACTAATTTTTAGCCTGTCAGCTTGTTCATGTGTTAGGACTTCATTTCTGTTTTAAAGACATTTACATCTCTGGGCTAGAACCTTTCACTAAATAAGGATGATAGGTTCATATAGACAGCATTTTTAGGTAGAAGGCCTGGTTTTGGCGGTTCTCCAAATCAACTTATTCAGTAGTAACCTTTTGTTTTGATTTTGTTAACATGTACAGACAGGGCTTATGGAGTATCACAAGCTGCAGCTAGATGTTGCTGAACTAGAAAAGAAGATAATTCTTGAGATCATTCGGCCTGAAAGAGTTCTTTTATATTTGGTTCCTGGAAGGCTGGTTTGTTCTTTTATATGTTTTCTTCTCAATACTTAGCTAATTGCACTGTGAACCTGTTTTGTGTGGAAATAATAATACTGATAATAATAACAACAACGACGACGACAACAACAACAACAACAACTACAATAACAACAACAACAACACTGATGATGATGATAATGATAACAGGTAAAAGTGCGAGACGGGGCAACTGAATGGGGCTGGGGGGTAGTGGTGAATGTGGTGAAGAAATTGCAGTCGACGACTGTTGGAGCTGGAGGGGTTGCCAGCAATTACGTTGTAGATACCTTGCTTCACTGTTCTGCCAGTTCATCAGGAGAGAATGGTTCCCATACTAAGCCATGTCCACCCTGTGCTGATGAGAAGGGTGAAATGCATGTGGTTGGTTTGATTTCATTTGATATATGCTTCATTTTTGTGTAACAGCTATTTATGAGCTTGTGTATGAGACCATGAGTGCAAATATGACATAATAAAAATGGACTGACTACATTTAACAAAAATACTGGGCAGGTGCCAGTGCCAATGCCTCTTCTGTGTGGTCTGAGCAGTGTCAGGATAGCAATTCCTTCTGACTTGCGCCCTCCAGAAGCAAGACAGAATGTCTTGTTTGCTGTGCAAGAGCTCACCAAAAGGTATCCGCAAGGCCTTCCTAAGCTGCATCCATTAAAGGTACTTACTTTTATTGCATTATGTTAATTTCTTTTCTGTTATCTTTTGTCGACCCCTTCTTCAGATTGGAATTACTGGTTTCTTTTTGCTGGGAAATTGCAGTCTTAGTAGTTTGATTGTAGAACCAACTAGCTGCTTTGATTGTTTTTGGTACTCTTGTAAATGTGGTGGTGGTTTTGCAGGATATGGGCATTAAGGACGAGGAAGTAATTGATTTGGTTCATCAACTTGAAGATCTTGACAAGAAATTATGTAGCCATCCTTTCCATAAGGTCATTTATATTTTTTTCAGTATTTTCACTTTTGTTTGCACTTAAATAATATTTTGTGAATTGATAATATAGAAGCCTTTTTTTATTTTTTTATTTACCGTTCATCTTTTAACTATCCAGGTTGGACAAAGTGAGCAGCAGTTATCATCATACAAAAGAAAAGCGGAGCTGAATCATGAGATCCAGCAGGTTAAATCTAGGATGCGAGATTCTCAGGTTGGTTACATTATTTGTACACATTGATGAAATTTCACCTTTTCTTCTAGACTCTAAATCTCCTGGTCCTACAGGAAAGAGTGCCATTTTTTCCGGGAGTGTTTCCCCACTGGTCATAACTGATCAGTTTTCTTGACTAAATTACAAATAATATTATGGCTGTGCATTTTCTTCTTATGCTGTTATTGTGATCAGTTGCAAAAATTCCGAGATGAGCTGAAGAACCGGTCTCGAGTGCTGAAGATGCTGGGGCACATAGACGCTGATGGAGTTCTCCAGTTGAAGGGACGTGCTGCCTGCTTGATCGATACAGGTGATGAGTTGCTTGTGACAGAGCTCATGTTTAATGGCACATTTAATGACCTGGATCATCACCAAGTGGCGGCGCTTGTCAGCTGTTTTATCCCATGTGACAAGTCAAATGAGCAAATCCGCCTGAGAGGTGAGCTCAGCAAGCCTTTACAGCAACTCCAGGATGCTGCTAGAAGAATTGCTGAGGTACTTGGTAGCTGTTCCCTTTGTTGCTTCTAGGAATGTAACATTTATTGTACAGTATAGCACGTTTTGCAATGTGAGAAATGAAGTTTCCAATTTGTGATCTTGTTTTGTTTTGTCCAGATACAACGGGAATGCAAGCTTGATGTGAATGTGGAGGAGTATGTCGAGTCTACATGCAAGCCATACATGATGGATGTTATTTACTGCTGGTCAAAGGTTTGTCTTTCTGTGTTTACAATCTTGTGCTATTTACTGATGACAGTCTGGACATTTTCACATGCATCTTTGACCATTCCAGCATTCATTTAGTTGGTTTCTAAGAACAGAAAAAGAACTGAGTTTCATTATATAGCATATACCATTTAGTAATCTGTGTATTTTCGGATTATAGATAGCAACCAAGTCAGTAAGAAGTTGTTGACTTTCTGCTCATTTTTTGTTGCCGCTTTACATAAAATCTGACAGAAATGGAGTGTCATTTTGTTCTATGTAGGGGGCCTCTTTTGCCGAGGTAATAGATATGACTGATATTTTTGAGGGGAGTGTTATCAGGCTTGCCAGAAGGTTGGATGAGTTCTTGAATCAGGTACTCTTTAAAAGTAGTTTACCTTGGTATTTTCTATGTTGTATATGCTTTACTATCAAGTGTGATACTATTATCTAAACTTGTTCATCCTGGTGCATTGCTTGAGATAAGATGATGACTTTTATGGTTCCTTGTTCTTGAAATGGTACCAGTATTTTTGATAGGTTAGGTGACAGTTTTCAATAGCTCATGCTAAGATCAAGATTTCGTTTGTTAGAGGGATTTCTGCTTTACTATGGAAGTAACCCATTTTTTTTTCTGTTGTGTCAGTTGCGTGCAGCTGCGCATGCAGTAGGAGAATTGGAGTTGGAGAAAAAGTTTGGATCTGCAAGTGACAGTTTACGCAGAGGCATCATGTTTGCCAATTCATTGTACTTGTGATCTTAGTGGCATTTATCCAGCACCATTTTTTTTTTTTTGCCTATTCTACATTCACTTTAGATGGGTTAGAGTAATTGTTTTGTAGCTTTTAATCATGTAAAAGGCTAGTCAGTTGATGCTCAAATTTTTGGCAGTGATAAGATCTAGATTATGTTTCTTTAGTTTTCTGTCTCTATGTTGGGCACGTGTTGTCAATTGTTCAAGACCTTGACTGTTAATGTGTTTTTGATCTTCTGTGTTTCCTTTCTGTACGTAAAAATTTGTATCCATAATTTCTCTTCTATTTTTCAGATTTAGTTGGATGGTTCTAAAAAGATCTAAACCATTAATAGGTATATTTTTTTTTTAACCATAAATTTGAACCATCCAACTGAATACCTCACGGTTTCAAAAATTCTCTAGATTTCAATATCAAGGCGTGACGAATTTTTGTGAATTTAACGTGAATAAAATGTAAAATTTGTAAAATTTGCAAATTAACGTTTTATTCGTTGATTGATTTGTACAGTGCTCAAATCTGAATTATCCTTGCCTGCACACATGTGAATGCGATGTGATATTCTGACACTTTCTTTTTTCACATGCGAACCAAATATATTTTTTTAGAAAATTATAATTAAAAAATAAATAATGATACTATCATATTAGATTTATTAAATGATAGAGAAGTGTTATTGATTTTATATGATAGAGTCATTTTATTGAATATGCTGTACATGCAGCTTGTGCATGCATTTCTGCACGACATACGTATATAGTGCCACATTTTATTTTATTTTCTGATAGAATCATAGAAAATCTCTAAAGGAGATTGCAACTTGTTTTTTTTTTTTTTTTTCATAATTACAATGTTGTGGTTCTTTTAAATTTAAGTACAAATAAAATTATGCGCACAGAAATGACCGAAGTTATATGTTATTGAATGTTAGTGGCCCTAATTAGCTGAAGTGTGAACTGACACCCGCAAGCTCACATTGAAATGAGTCCATCAAAATTATATGATTAATATATGATGTATATGTTTGATTCAATGTATATAAAAAATTAACGCATGTGTAAAGGACAAATGGTTGAGATTATATGTCAATTTTTGAGATTTTAGAATATAAATGTGTCCAAATGGATTAAAGTTATGAGCTGATACGCATTCTAACAGAAGATTATGCATAGTATTTGATATATATGTTTGGGTTAATCTAGATAAATTTATGAAAACTTAAATGACAAACAGTAGAGATTATTTGTAAGTTTGATGATTATAGGATCTTAAATTTTGTCCGAATTGACTAAAAGTATCAATTGTTTTCCTCAAAAAAAAAAGAAAAGAAAAGAAGGTATCAGTCGTAAATGTATTCTTGAGAAATTTTATGCGTAATATTAATATTTGATCTATCTATTTAATTTAGTAAAAAATAATTTATGCACATGTTAACATCAAAGTAGATATTATATTTCATCTTGTTATTTTAGGATCTCAAATCTCGGCCAAAATAATTAGAAGTATGAACCGACACAAATACCGTACTTGCATTTTAAAATATTTTGTGTACAGTAATTTTTTTTTGAAAGTTAATGGATTTAAATGTCAATTAATAATTTCATTGATATAAAACGTATTTACAACAATGTGCATAGTAATTGATGTATCTTTTTTGTTTAGTGCAAATAAATTTATGCTTACGTAAATGATTAAGATCAAAGATCATTAATACGAATTGATTAAGATTTAAGAATATGAACCGACATATGATACATTCAAAATTTCGAATGCATTTTAGCGTGATGTATTTAATGCTCATAAATCAAACCAAGACTCCTACGGGTGAAAACTGTGTGGATAAAATCTGATCCGTATTCGATTGTTGGCTTGTTGCAGCTTGGGTAGTCGGAATAACATATCATAATTAGAGACGTATACATCTATTAATCTATTATATGCAAAATCTGCAAAAATAGAAAAAGAGCGCTTAAATAAATTTACACGTCGGCCCCATCTCTCTACCCGCGCAACTAATACCATTCATCACCAACTGTCAACAGAACAACAAAATTGCACAAAACATTCGGCGCTCCCCACTCTCTTCGTTGCCGCATTGAGTCAACCGCTTTTCCTTTGCTCTTTTTTTTTTTGCCTCTCATCTCTGGCCGCAGCCCCGACCAGAGACGCGGCAAAACTGGCGTTCTTTATCAAGATGGGGAACTGCTGTGCTGCTCGTTCCTCCAAAATGCGACCTGGAAATTCCCAAAGCACCGCACTACGTGAGTAATTTCTATCTTGTTTGAATTTTTCATTTTGTTTAGGATTTTCCGAAGGAATTTCATAGAGGACCCGGTTCCTAGACTGGAGCTTCTCACGTTGTTTTGTTTTTCAGTTTCCAATTAGTACCTTGCAAAGAGAACATTAGGATAATCGGGAGTTGCCAAAATTACTGCTATTTCTAGCTCGGATCGGCCGTTCGAATTGAATTTCAGAAAGAGAAATTTGAAGCCAAAGCACTGGCCTAACGGTGCTTTGCCAAGCAGCACCTTAGCCTACCAATAGTTCTCTCCGAAGCACCGCTGGCCTGTGGTTCAGCTCCAAATCTCAATTTCCAAAATCTGAGGCGCCTTGTATGCACATTCATATGAACAAAGAAATATCATTTGCTATACTCATATATGTACCTATTGTAGTTAACATATGCACTCCCTTTAATTTAAATGGTTCTTATCTTCTCTTCATACATTCCAGCAAATAAGAGCCGGAAATCCACATCATCATCAAAAAGGATGAGCAAGGTGGAATCAGAGATCAGCAGCCAGGCGAGCGCTATACCTATTATGCCAAAAGATATAGAAGATTTCCGATTAATGTCGGGTTATGGGCACATACAAATATTCACATACAACGAACTTAGCACAGCCACTAAAGGATTTAGGCCGGATTTGGTCATTGGAGAAGGCGGATTCGGGTTTGTGTATAAAGGAGTTATCGATGAGTTGGTGCGGCCGGGTTTCCCCGAAACCCATGTCGCAGTAAAGGAATTGAATTGTGACAGTTTGCAAGGCGACAAAGAATGGTTGGTAAGTATTTTGTCCCCCCCCCCCCCTCCTTCCCCCCCTATTCCTTTACTACTGGCTGTGTGATTTTTTTTATATAGATAGAGTCAGATCCTCATACCTATCTTTTGTTTTATATTTTTTCACTAATTTTCAGACAGAGGTGAATTTTCTGGGGCAATTTAAGCATAAAAATTTGGTAAAACTGGTGGGATATTGCTGTGAGAATGAACACCGCCTTCTAGTCTATGAGTACATGGCCTCTGGAAGCCTTGATAAGCACCTTTTTTCAAGTATGCCTGACACATTTAGTTCTTTACTTATGTTAATTATTATTGTTAAGTCAGGTGTAAAGTTTCCTACAAAACAGTAGTATAGCTCAAGAATGTGTGAATTGGTCATTCTAGATCAGATATAAGTATGTGAGCTCTTTAGTATGAATTGAATTAAGCCAATCAATTATTGTATATACTGAAACTGTGCTCTGCTCTTTTAACCATGCAAGTAAGAATCTAACCAGAGCTAATCTGATTGGTGCAGCATCAAGCATATAAAAATACAATCCTTTTGTTTATATGCCTTTCAAATTGAATCGGAAGCACCAGTTTAAACTGAGGAAATAAGAAACAATAAATGGGTGTTAGTCATATTACCTTCTTTGGTTTCAAAGTTATTGTTAAAGCAACATTTTTAATGTTTGGATAGGAATGTATCCTGCTCCACAATGGTCAACTCGGATGAAAATAGCTTTAGATGCAGCAAGAGGAATTGCATTTCTCCATGCGGCAGAAAGACCCCTCATCTATCGTGATCTTAAAACCTCTAATATTTTGCTCGATGAGGTATATCCCCTTCCAAAATAAAAAAAAAATAGAAAAATAAAACTCACAACCACCGTTTTCAAATCGTTCTATTTGTGTTTCCTTCTGAAGCATCTAGCTATTAAGTACTCATATTTATATTAATGTAGGAGTTCAATGCAAAGATATCAGACTTCGGGCTAGCAAAGGAAGGACCCACTGGAGAAAAATCACATGTTTCAACAAGAGTCATGGGAACATATGGATATGCTGCCCCTGAATATCTCAATGCTGGTACTAATATTTTTAATCAAGATAACTCTAGCATAAATCCAGATTTCAGGGTTCATCCGACCTTATCGTATATCCTGAATAATGGTTGATTGTTAGAGATTAAGAAGTCATTTTAAATAATAGTATCAAATTGAGTATCCTTTTTTTATAGAGAAAAGTTGTATCTCAATCACATTAATTAGTCTATAAATTTTGATCTCCAAAAAAATTAATGTCAACAAAATCTCATCTCAGGATCTGGTTGATGTAAAAAAAATTATTTTCATCTCCTGATCAATAATCTGTCGAAAATATCTCTTTCCTGGATAATATTATTATATATCTCAAATTTAAATTTTATCCATCAGATACATACTTAGCTAGAAATCACGCTTTTAGTTTAGCGATCTCTATTTGAATTCCAATATTTTAAGGTAATTTTTAGTCACAGTAAAAAGTTATCATGAATTGGGACAATCTGGTAGGCTTGATGACTTGTATCCTGGTTCAGCTAGAAATAATATTGGAGATAACAAATGTTTAATACAATAATACCCAAATCTTTTTCATAACTTTTCTTTTCAGGGCATTTATCTACAAGGAGTGATGTTTATGGTTTCGGTGTATTACTAATTGAGATTTTAATTGGAAGAAGAGCATTGGACAAGGGACGTCCAGAAAGGGAACAACACCTGGTTGATTGGGGCCGCCCCCTCCTTATCCGTCCCTCCAGGCTTGTGAAAGTAATTGACCCAAGACTGGAGGGGCAATTCTCGAGCAGCTGTGTAGAAATGGTTGGTAAATTGACGTATGATTGTCTCAATCAGAATCCAAAAGCACGGCCCACCATGGACCAAGTGGTTCAAATTCTAGAGAGCATTGTCAACTCTTGCAAAGATGAGGTACGAATGGAGGCCTATAATCATCCCGTGACAGTATACGAAGTACGAACTTAAAGATGAGAATGGTGATGTCTCAAGCAAGAGGTGAACAAGAGCACTAGGGTTTTGTAATGTAAACTTGGTAGTTTTAACACAATAGGAGGGGATGGTTTTACAAATATGCTCCTCAAAGATACCATATGCTAATTGCTATAAATAGAACAAAGATAAATTTTTAATGTGTGCCCATACAAAAGCTCGAGTCAACCCATATACTGATATACTTCTAGCAAGTGCCAAATATTATAGAATGTATGCTCACTTAATACATGCGAAATCATCCCTCCCCACGTTTTAAAAGAAATATCCCCAACATTGACCGTCCTTTCTCTCTAGAAAAAAAAAAGGAAGGTGGGGCTTTAGGAAATTTGTTGAAGATGGGGTAGGAATACATAAAGTTTCCTTTATTTTGCAGGGACATACTTTAAACCTTAAGGTTTTATTTTTATATAGATTTAACGGACAAGGATATTAACTGTGCTGGTTTGGCTTCATGCAGTGCACACATAAAAGAGTTAAAATGAGAAGACATTTGACATATATGTACACTGCATCAAGTAAAACCAACGTTGTTAATATCCTTATCCAGATTTAAGGGGGACATATTTCTAAATAGTTGTCTTAGGTTTTGATTGGGTTTAGAAGCAAAATCTTTTTTTACTTCGAGAGAAGATTTTCCTTTCCTTAATGAAAACTCTCTAATGTCCAGTCCATGCATATAAATTGAACCAGAAAAGGAAATATAGCACAACAAAATAAGACAATTGATGAAATATTTTCTATAATTTCAAATTTATTTTTATTATGTTAATCGCAGCAATTCAATCAAGAACAAGAGCTATAATGACAGACTTCACTACTCCTGAGGAAAAAAAAACATCTTTTTTTTTTTTTTTTTGAAAAATTGGTAGCAGCTGAGGAAAAAAAAAAAAAAAAAAAAATGAGGAAAAAAAAACATCACATGCACAAAATGAGATCAGATATACCAAACATTGTAGAAATGATCTACTGAATCCCATATGGAGTGTCTGACGAAATAAGCATTGTAGAAACGATGACCAAATTGCTTTGGCAGCCACCCACTGCCAAGACTTTCAAAATAGAATCTATGACCAAATGAGATCAGAGATACCAAACTATCAATTTTTCTTATCCGGCAAGTAATACCCAGTAATGGTTAGCACCGAGGGGCTAGGGCCCATAAAGGAAATATGTTTTGGTACTGCGGATAGCATATCATGCCGTTCCGGCTAAACACCTCGATTATCTCCTATCAACCAAAAAGATCATATTAGAAACCACATAAACAGATCATATCAGCAGCATGATGTAACAATTTTGTAAGAAAGCTAAAATAAAAAATTCTTAAATCGAGAGTAAATTAAACATGTGCTCGCGTATTACCTGAGGAAACTCTCTAGTCTAATGTTCTTGGATTTCTATCTGCCTAGCTGAGACAGACAAACGATGGGTTAAAAGACCAGCAGTACTGGTTTATCAAGTAATACTTGAAGGTTAAAAATTAGCATATATTGTGGGCTTACCACAAACTCTTAGTGTTGTTAATAAAGGATAATTGTGGTGTGCTTATAAGAGAATTTTGTCAGATTCTGCCATAAACTGGGTGCTCTGGAACCTTGGCATGTTGACAATGAAATATCAAAATGGCATCAATTAATGTTGGAGAAATTGATTGCATGACGTAACGTGATGTGACAAGGTGTTTGCTTGACATTATGGGACATGTGATTTTAGATCAAAAGAAGATACATCACATTAATGGACACGTCACACGATGCACAAATTACATCACGTGCCCCACGCACATGCCGTGAAGTACCCACAACGTGCCGTAACAAAACTGGTAACATTGTGACCAATTTCCTTCACTGTCTCAGCCGTGGTCTGCTGTATAAAAGGGCCAGACGTCTTTTGATATGTGACAGTACCAGTAACTTAGATCTCCTGAACAATCCTCAAGTACCTTCTGAAAAATAAAATTTGTTATCACATATAGATGATCAGAGATGTCATATCAAATTATTGCCTAAATCATGGGTACCTGAGTGTTTTTTATGAAATCATGAGCCTCCAGCATCTGGGTAGTTGCATACTCTTCTAAAATTAGAATTTAGAAATGAGATTAACGTACCTCTTTTTCTCTCTTCTTTCACATTGTCCTGATTTTACCTTCTTTATCAAATTCAAAAGCATATTCCAAATAATACTCTATTTGTCATTACCATTGAAAAATAATTGAGTGAGAATATTGTATTTTGCATATAACAAATCGACTCATGCTATCAATCGATATCTCTATTTTCATAATTCAATATCCAATTTGAATCGTTAATCATAATCTCTATATGAAAATGTACTTGGAGATCTGATTTTATATATTTTTTTCTTTTCAATAATTATCAATTTAGATAGCTAGAAAATGATCATTTGATCTAAAAAGTATAAACTATTTGAAAATAGTGATTTTATACCTATCTAAAAAATTAAATACCCCTGTGGAGTCCAAATTCCCCCTCCCTTTCCTTATCTTTCAACACTACACACTTATTTAATTATTTTTAATTGTTTTTATCCGCTGGAGTGGCACTGAGTTGAGACAGCCTATGCTATCTTGCTTTCTATTGGTCCATCTCTCTTTCATATTTGTGTTTTGGATTAGCTTTCCGTCCCTTGTCTTTTCCAGAAGAGCATCGTTACATTTTACGTATAGCTTATTGGAGCGCACGAAGGATTATGATTAATTTATTGTTTATATGCCATCAAAACTCAAGATGAAGTAATCAAGGAGTATCATACAACCAGGTAAGCAAGTATGAATTAATGGATTCAATACTATATCATTAATTTGCACCATTTTTCAACCAAAGAATAAACTATAAAATTATGTAGAAGGAAGTTAGATCTCGTTGGACGTCTTCTAATGTACTGGTATATACTTGAATGGTACAGTGTTGAATTTCAAATGAAACAAAATAGTTGTATGATGTCCAGAATGTAGACGAGTAATTATTAGTATTTATAGATTAGTACATGCTCTGCCAAGCAACTAATTTACCCTTGAAATAAAGAAAAAAATAATTCACCCCAGATAATCGAAATTGACCTAAAAATTACAATAAGCTTTAACCAGACTACTCTAATTTTGTTGTTTTCTTTTGCTGCACATATAAGACGTGAACTTCATTTCTGAGATGGCTTTGTCTTTGGTATTTACTATTATTAAGCTTGTATTAGTTCCTGTTGAAATAACATCAATGTGTTTGGATATTGAGGGGTTCAGATCTCGTTAGAAAGCCTTGATATGGAGGACTGTATAATGTTAAAGTAATGCTACTTTTGGAAGTAGGACGAGCAATCAACCCAGTTGGAAATTAATGGCTTTGAGCTCATAGTCAATTAAACAATAACAAAAATAAAATTTTATAGGACAACTTTGATTTCGTGTCAGACATATCAACCTGGTTTTTTGTATTTGAACACGTGTCTAAGTTTTTTGGTGTTATTGTGATTGAAAAACAGCTAAAATTGAAGAGCGAACTACTAGAGGGGTAAAGAACAAGTTGCGCTTCAATTCAGTGCAAAGAATATCAAGAGAAGAAAATTTTGGAGGGAGACGACTCGATGAAGAGAACTGGAAAGTAAATTAGAGGGAGGAAAATTTTTTACTTGACAGCTCAGAAAACGGGCCCCAGACATTTTGTCAATAATTTATTGACAAGGGTATTTTGTTTGATATTTTCGATAGGTAGATAGGGGTGTGAATGACATCCTTTTGTCCGTTTATTCGATCCGTATTGTGTGTGAAAACACGGATTAGAATAATTTTTTTTTTTTTATTAACTTATCAAGTACGGGTTAGAATAACAATATTTTTCTGTTATTTTACTCTTTTATATAAGATAATTAAAAATAAAATTATATATATTAATATATATTTGTATGAAGATGATACATGATACTCATATAATAAAATTTTGTATTTTATTAAATTTTTATAATACAAATTAGTTGTATTCACCGTTATTTTTTATTTTAAAAACAATTTTATCAAAAATACAAATCAAAATATTAATAATATTTTTTTATTCATTTATCTAATTTATACCATATTTAAAATAACATAAAAATAAAAATTTATTTTCATAATATAAAAATATCTCCCTCCAATCCGTATACTACCTGACCAGACCAAGGTAGACATTTGCTAACGGGTTACCCGTGACCCGTTCCGGGTTACCCGTTAGGGGTAACGGGTAGGACGGGTAAAGGGGTAGGTCGGGTATGGGTAAAACCCGTAACGGGTAGACGGGTAATTTTTCCAAAACCTCTATCCGGTCCGTTTATTACCCGTACTCGTTGCGGGTTGACGGGTACGGGTACCGCGGGTACGGATCCGGGTATCCGGGTACGGGTCCGGTCCGCCCGGTTTTTTTTTTTTTTCTGTTTTTTCCCTTTTTTTTCTGTTTTTTTCAAAAAATTCAAATTTTTTTGAAGTGAAACGGGTCGGGTACGGGTAACGGGTACGGGTATGCAGGTAGATGGGTACGGGTAGGCGGGTACGGGTATGCGGGTAGATGGGTACGGGTAGGCGGGTAGACGGGTACGGGTATAACGGGTTTTTTTTCAAATTAGATTGTCCAGTCCGTTTATTACCCGTACCCGTCTACCCGTTTGTACCCAGGCAACGGGTACGGGTAGCTCGGGTAACGGGTACGGACCGGGCAAAACGGGCTGAACCCGTTAGGGTTTTAGCAAACGTCTAGACCAAGGTCCGTTTGTAAAAAAAGTTTCGCCTATCCATAAAAAAAAAAAAAAAAAAAAAAAACCTGTCGATACTCGACAGTCGACACCCAAGAAGTCAAAAGCAAACCAAAATCCAAATCCGACCCAACCTCCTCCCTCCCCTCTTTCTTCGCAACACTCAACCACCCAATTCCAATGGCAGCGTCAGAGTCAGACAAGAACCCCTCCTCGAGTGACCTGATAGAGCTCCTGGACCCCACATCGGCCGCTCCAATCGACATAGCTCGACTAGTGAACCACGTGCGAGACCCAGCCGCAGGCGCCATCGCTACCTTTGAGGGGACCACTCGGGACACCTTCGATGGCCGCCGAGTCGTGGAACTGCGCTACGAGGCATACGAACCTATGGCAATCAAGCGGCTGGCCACCACATGTGCTGCTGCACGGGAGAAGTGGCAACTGATCCGGTTAGCTGTATCACACCGACTGGGAGTCGTGCCGGTCGGCGAGGCCAGTGTTTTTGTGGCAGCATCGGCTGTGCATCGAGCCGATGCCATGGAGGCATGTAGGTATGTGAGTACAAATTACAAAGCATAACTTCTTAATTTCAGTAATTCAAAGAGGCCTTTATTACTTAATTGAAAATGTTTTGTAATTGATACTCATCGTATCATGCCTGGAATTCATTTACCCACTTTATCACCTGAATCAATTTTACAGGTTTGTGATTGATGAGATAAAGGCAGGGGTGCCGATATGGAAGAAGGAGGTGTATGAAGATGGGGAGGTTTGGAAGGAGAACAAAGAGTTCTTTGACACAGTAGGAGCAGCAAATGACAGTAATAGAAAGAATCGTTGTTGTTGCAGCAGCAAGGTACGGGTGGTGGCTGAGGAAGAGAAGGCACCGCATGCGCATCATATCAATGGAGCTTGAGGGATGATTCCAATTTTCGGTTGAAAATTAACATCCGCTATTCTTGTTTCATTATTAGTCTGTGTTAAAAGTGTTTATTTATTTGTTGCCAAATTATACTGGTTTTACAGATATGCTTAAGAATAATAAACATATTTTCGGGCACATTAAAAATTAACCCTTTGTATTATTATTATTTTTTTGATAAAAGGCTTATAGACTGTTTCATTCCAGAAACTCAGTTTGTAACAACAAAAGTAGGTCGTGTCCAATCACAAAAATCTAAAAAGCAAAACTAAAACATACAAAACATAGAAACTGTTCCACACCCGAATGGTGAGACGTAAACAGAAGGAAAAGCAAAACAGCAAACTAATATTTTTTTTGGAGTTTAATTAAATGCAAGCTAAATAAGATAGATCTTGTTAAGTAGCGGAACTGGAGCTACTTGCTGCACCGGCCCTATCCTCAATCGGTTGATAGAGTACCATCTGTGTATCGGCAGGGTCCCAACCCTTTGTATTATGGAACATTGGAACTTCTTACAAATATTCGGGCACAATTACTGTTACTGGTCATTTACCAACACGTCGAACAGCTTCTATTGAAAACGATAGAACATTGAAGTCTGCGAGACACTACCAGTAGCAGGAGAACCGATTTTTTTTTTGTTAATAGGAAAAATAAAATAAAATCATGGACAATGGGTGCATTTTCGTGAAATTTCGAAAACAAGAAGAACGTTCGGAACACTGTAGCTGGACGTTATAATTCATAATGTCAAGTTAATTCGATTACTAATGATCTTTAAATATTGTAGTTGGTCGCTATAAACCATAATCATACGTCCAGCTATCATTTTTTCTTCTTTTTAACAACTGTTAACAATTAAATTAACTGAACATTGTGATTTATAACGTTGAGTTACATTACTATGCATATTATAAATGATGACGTTTTTCTTATATTTAAAATTTTACGAAATCGTATCTAATTATTAATATATAGTATTCTCTATTAATAAAAAAAAAAAATCGGACAATACAATGGCTGACAGCTTAGTTTAACTATTGATGGAGCCCACATAAGATCTTTTTTTTTTTTAGGAAAACCCACAAAAGATCAGCGGCTTTTCGCAGAACTGACCTAACTGAGCTGGAAAGTTGTAATGAATTGGATTAATGTCACAGAGCAAGACAAGTGAAGTTTGTTTAACAAAGGGCCCGACAAATCACTCGAATAGACAAAAAAGTGACAATAAATAGTTTTTAGAATATATTTCAATTCTTTATTATTCTGGTTGTATTGTTGAATATGAAAGACTATTGATAAATGAGTTAATTTTATCTATTAGAAAATATTAATTTCTCTATTTTACTATTTTCATAAATTAAAGAATTGACTCATTAAAACAAGGGAAAATTTCTGATGTACCCATACAAATTTTTGAAATAGCCAATATCCCCATAAAAACACAATAATATCCAATATCCCCATAAAAACTTAACAAAATTTCTTCTATCCCATTTAAGCATTTAACTTTTATTTAATTATATATTAAATATTATTTGACCAATATACCCTTCTAATATCAAATAGAGGTGTTCTGTACAACAATTGAGGTGCTGTGCTGCTAATGAATTGGAATCAGGGATGATAGCCGAAGGTTTACTTGTTTACTCAGGATCTCAGGATTTTTACAAAGATTTTACTTAAGATAGTATATTTCTCCGTTAAGACAATATATTTCTCCATAGAGAGACAATACTAATAACAGCTAATTGTCCCAACTTGACGTTAAAGTGCGAATGAGATGATATACCATCTAATTCTTAAGACATTATCTCTTACAACAGCGGGTGTAGAATTAGAAGATTGTTGTAAGCGAGAAAGAAAACCTTGAGCCCAGAGAGAGGATAAATCGGGTATGGTACCCAATAACAGGTTTGATTTGAGGCTAATTACCTTGAGACCGTCAAGCTGGGACAGAGCCAACTGTACCGGTCAGGTTCAAGTCTTCAAGTACCAAGCGCATGACCCGGCCGCCGTCGCATGTGACCCCGAGCCACATGGCATGTGGAGAAGGGGGTCGGAGCGGTTCCAGGTTCAGAGCGCACCTAATAACTGATCGGAGACGGTGTAGAAGTTGAGCAAAGCGGTGAGGTCATTGTCGAGTGAGCTGGAGGCAGAGGAGAGAGTTCGTGGTTAGGAGAAAAATGCATTTTGTTTTGGCCTCTGCCATTTAATCCTGGAGAGAGGAAGAGAAAAGATAATAGAGAATACAGACATATGGTAATTAGGGAAGGAAAATGAAACTAAAATGCATCTCGTTCTTTTATTACAATTAAGCATGAAGCACAGGAAAGGGATGAAGAAGATGATTAGAAACAAAAATCACCTTAAAATTAAAAGGGTATTTTTGTCAAATCAAATTTTAATATAATTAAATAAAAAGTTAAATAATTAGATGGGGATAAAAGAAAGATTGTTAAGTTTTGATGGGGATATTAGCTATTATTGTGTATTTATGGAGATATTGGCTATTTCAAAAATTTGTATGGGTACAGCAGAAATTTTCCCTTAAAACAAAAACAAAAAATTTAGTTGTAAAGGACATGAGTCTAATTACAAAAGTCACTAATTTGAACCATTTATGAATGTTATGTTTTGGTGTTTTTAATCTCTCTATCAAATTGAACGCGGGAAATGTTATAATAATTTTAACGAACATATGAAAATATATACGAAGGTTCCAAATACCACAAGTGTTCTATACCTGACCTTTGGCTTTTCATTTATGTTTCACAAGGAATGCATCTATGTAAGCTTTTAGTTCTATAAATTCATTTTATACAAAATCAAGATATTAAAAAAATTAACATTTTAACTTAATTAATTGTAATTAACTAGATTTGTTTGTTTAAATACTTGAAATGCATTAGTTATAAAAATAAATAAGATCAACGGTTTGATGGAAGATAAACATTGAAAATTTGAATTTTTTTTTTATGCTACATAGCACATGGTTTTTAGTTGACAACAAAATAGGTAATGAGTAATTTAAATTATACTGCACTAGGAATTTGTTAATTAGTCCTTCATTAAGCAAGGTGAATTCTGAACAGTTTAATTATAAAATAGTTACTGAAGAGCCAACTTGTCTTGAATTTGATTAATGTAATGTCTAAATAATACATAACGTGACAATGGTAAAATTTACTCATTTTATTTTGTTTCATTTTTAATGAGAAGATTTTAGTATTATGAAATAGTTAGTTTCTAATTGAAAAAAAAAATAGTAGTAAGTCATCTATAAAATATTGTTGAGTGTGTATAAATTGTTCTTTTGATTGAATTGGATTTTTGATGGGTTTATTGATTAAAAAGGGCTTTGGCATTCGTTATTGGTACCAATTGAGTACCAATTATATATTATTTATGTTTTTATATATATATATATGTGGACTGAAAATGTACTTACTGTTATAAATAAAATATTAATGTGGATGTTCATAACTCCCAACATTAATTCTCCACTATCCCCACTACTATTGGAATTCATATCCCACTACTATTGGAATTAATTTTCCCATTTATTATTGTAATTAATTTAGATGGTTTTTCGTTCACAATTTGTGGCCTATAAATAGAGTATTTGTAATCTTGTATTGTACACATATGAGAAATGTATGAATAAAGAGATTGCCATCTTTTTCATCTCTATTTTGCTTATTCTTCTTTATGCTTGTTCATATTTATTTTATAACACGTTATCAGCACGAGAGCTCTACTAGTTGAAGATTCGAGGTAATTTTAATAACTTTTATTTCAATTTCATTTATATAAATAATACTTCATATTAATTGCTAAATGAAATAAGTTATCAATTTATTTATATTTATTTTGAGATGTTTAGTATGATTCATAGAATTTTACATGAAGTGCATTTTTTAATTTAATCTTCCCGAAGAAGATTTAAAAGAAAAATCTTCTTGAAAAAGATTTATATGATGTACACGAATTGTAACTCTATATATTGAATAATTTCAAAAACTTGACAAAGCATCTAGCTTTGACCCAATCTTCTTCTACTGGTGTTGAAACAATTTTACCTTTTCCTTTGCCCTTGTTGTTGTTTCTATCATCTTTATTCTCAATCTCTTCATCTGCACCAAAGTATGATCGATAGTCCCTATCTATATCACCAAGCCTCCCAAATGCCTTCTCAAATTTCTCTACACACTCTAACATCAAGTAAGTTGAATTCCACCTAGTTTCCACATCAAGACACAACAAACCTTTACTCTTTATCTTCTCCTTTTCAACACAATCCCTAAATAGGCTAATCTTTTAGGAGATGACTTAACATACTTAACTGCCTTTCTAATACTTTGGACTGATTCAAATGCTCATCCAGACTCTCCCTCACAATGAGATTAACAATATGAGCACAACAGTGCAAGTGTAGGTACTTGTGATCCAGAATAATACCTTTCCAATCTTTAGTTTTTCGTTTCAGATAATTAATTGCACCATTGTTAGAGGTTGCATTGTCTACTGTCAAAGTAAATACACCACCAATGCCCAATTCAATCAAACAATCCTCAATGGTTTGCCCAATTGTATCCCCTTTATGATCTGGAACTACACAAAAGTTGAGTATTCTTTGGTACAATTTCCAATCATGATCAATCCAATGTGCTGTTAGACACATATAATTCATGTTCTGAATGGAAGTCCAAGTATCTGTTGTTAAGCACACACGCTGGTTCTTTAGGCATTTCTTCAGTTTTACTTTTTCTTCCTCAAAAAGCTTCAAACAGTCCCTACTGACAGTAACTCGAGAAGGTATGTTGAGCATTGGTTGGACAGTTTTTACTAAATTTTTAAAACCCTCTCCTTCTACCACCCTAAAGGCCATCTCATCCACCATAACCATTTTTGCAAGAGCCTTTCTACAATCATCTATACTAAAAGTTACAGCTTTGAGCTTTGCACTTGGCCATCTTGAGGTTCCAATAAAAGCTTCTTTTGTTTTGGATCTTCCTCTCTACAAGGTGAGTTGGGACAAAGATACATCAGATGGTTCCACAAGGATTTTGTGCCATGACGACTCCTAACAGCGGCATAAGACTTCTCACAATAGACGCAAGAAGCCCTGGGTTTCATCTTGTCTTCATTGTGCTTGAAATAGTTCCAAATGTCAGAGTCTGTCTTTGAAGTTTTGCACTGTCTTTTAGTTGAATTACTTGCAATGTTCTCTAGAAGTTGGGGCTCATGATTTTTCTAATTCTCAGCAATTGTTCCATGAACCTATTAAAGCAAAGTATAATCCAAGTTAAAAGAATTAATTTTCAGCTATACATGATGAAATTCTCACATACCTAGAGAAAAGCCCATACAGAGAAAAGGTAAATATATATCTTATTCTATTTTACAAGTGAAACTATCATGATATTGTTTTAATCTACTCTTCTTAATATTACTAACAAACTGCGAATACTAAACTCATTATTTCACAAGTATTATTTAAATCAGCTCAAATAGAATTAATAGTGAAATAAAGGGGCTTTTGAGTACTAAACTGGATTGAATATTAGACAAATATATAGGGATAATATGGATTTTGAGTTTTAGTGGAGATCTATCGGTCTCGATCGACTTTGCTCCTCTCTGAATGTTTGATTTGTAATTCAAGTTAAAATTAAAATATTTTTTTGAATTATGATTGGTAATTAGAATTATAAGTTAGAGCATTATAAATTACAAGTTAAAACATTGAAAATTATAAGTCAAAGCATTTTTTTTATCGAGTACCCAATTATTTAATGGGTTTAAATCCGATTTGATATTTTTTTTTGTCCATCCCTGACGAAAATCCTAGATTCGCCTCTACGAATACATACAGATACAGATCGAATATCCGTAAATATATACATAAATATTTTATAATATATATATCAAACTATATAGTATATATCTACTATTTAGATATGAATGATTAAAATTCAAAACTATATCTGTACCACTACTCTCAGGATATGATCCGTATTTAATTTTCCAATACGGAATCCACTCGGATAATATCGGACTTATTTTCACCCCTATATGGTAGCCAAGTTCAATTGATATTTGCACCTGATCTGAGCTTGTTCTCGGTTGATACTTGTATCAGCTAAGCAGATGTGTGACAAGTAATTTGACATTTACACACTATAACATATATTTTATTCATACTGAGTTTTCATTTTCAATCTCACTTACTCACCGAATATGTCTTGGAAAAAGTTGAAATTTTAAACCTGCATCCCGTAAAGAAAGGTTCCGAACAAGCCCAAATCTAACCTTAATTTTGCAAGGCGTAGAAGAAAGCCCATGCTTTGGTAACAAAATAAGCCTATTTTCCATTCTACGGTTAATGCTTCTAATAATTGGGCCGTTGGCCCAAAACCCTCATCTTTGCCAAAATGCATGCCAGAGCTATTAGGCTAAAAAAAAAAAAAAGGTTTGCAATCGTTTGGTGAAATGGTCAGTACGGCTTCCGGAATGCCTCACCGCTCGCGGTTTTGACTCGGTTCGTCTCCGGTCTTTACTTCTCGTGAGTTGTACATCTACTTTTTATTATTTTCTCCCTTGGAAGCGCGAAGAACAGTAGAAAGAGGAAGAGGGAGCGATGACTATCGTCTCGGAATCCCAAATATGGAATCAAATTGACGAGGCAGAACGGTACTTCCTTTTTTCTGCTGCCCCTTTTCTTATGTTTGTAGGTTTTATGTGAGCAATTCTTTCTATTGCTACTAAATATGATGTTTCTACGAGTTTCTCAATATTGTTTTTCCGAAATTGTTGCTTAAATTATTTTATTTGTTGTATGGACACCGAACTGAGTAATAAGCTTTTAGAAAGGTAGAAAATTAATTGAATTCTTGGTTGCAAACTTTTTAATTTATTAAATTGATAGAAATCTTATGCCAAATAATTTATTGTGTAGGTATTTGGTGCGTGGTGTGTTTGATGAGGCTGAATCCTTGGCATCATCTACCATTCAGACGATAAGAAATTCCAAATTTGAAAGGCCCATAGGTGATACTGAGCTTGCTGATATGATGAATTCAGCTGGTATGGTCATTGTTCAGTCTTACAAAGAACTTGGGAGGTAAGTTGATAACTTGTTTTGTATTAATTTTTATGTTTTCTTCAATCATGTTTTACTATGTCAAATCTCGAATTCAGTTGGATTTTTTTTTCTTGAATTTATCACAGGACAAAGCAAGTATTTGTCAAGCTGAACGAGATATATGGCTCAATCTGGGCTATCCCAGTTCAAGTTTTCCTAACTGGGTACTGCAAGACAACTTTTCTTTTCTCGGCTGAGTCATTAATCTTCAATTGGAGCAATTTAGTGTGTATTTGTATAATCTCTATGCATAATTATCATGTCAAATGAGAAATTCCCAGGCAAAGGACCCTGGGAATTATTCACTACTTTTGAAGGGTATGTGAGAGTACTTGAGGTTTTTTGCAGGTG
The DNA here is from genome assembly GCF_964058835.1 of Carex rostrata. Taxonomy (NCBI): domain Eukaryota; kingdom Viridiplantae; phylum Streptophyta; class Magnoliopsida; order Poales; family Cyperaceae; genus Carex; species Carex rostrata. The sequence continues at coordinate 2,906,007 of NC_135935.1, forward strand.
CATAAGGAAACTGGCCCCTTTGGAAGCACTTCCCTAATTTACATGATTTTTTTTTTACCTTACAGGGCTAGCTTACAAGTGGCAGAAGGGTTTGGATTCGAGCTGAAAGAAAAAATGGAGGAGTACCTATCAAAGTGGGAATATATGATTGATGCAGGGGTTTATGTTTTACGAGAAGACGAAACTGAGAAATTGTCAAGCAACCTGTTGGAAAATGACCACATAAGACGGTACTTTCTAGCATGTACATTTTACTTGGAGGTGGCAGAGCTTTATACAGTTAAGCTGCTCGGCATGTTCTTGCACAGAACTGACCTTGCCATATCTTGGGTTGAAGCTGCCAACTTGCCTCAAGACGGCCGTCAGGTTTTTACCTATCCTTGTAATTTTCTCGTTTTGGAATAATTATTATACTTTTTACATGGTGTGCATCTAATTGAATTCGCTTTGGTGCTTGATTGCAGGTTCTTTCTCAAGTAGAAACTTATTTAAGGATATTTTCATATTGTATGCATATATATTCCAGAATTAGGTGTAATTTCCTATGCATTTTAAAGAGTCAGGATCCTTTAACAACCAAATAACTTGACAAATCTTGACAATATTTTTTTCTAATTAATATATCAAGTTCATAAATCAAATTAAGTTATAGGCTTATTTGTAGAGATGTAGATAGCCTATCTAGGAAATTTAGGCAATCTATTATTTCATGATGAACCAAATGTCCTTTAATTAAAATCGATGAAAATCTGAGATAGTTTGATGACTGGCATACCCCAAATCTTATCATTTCTTATATGCACAATTTAACTATCAGATAATTCCACAATATTGGATTTCAAATATTGTTTATGATGTATCAATCTGTACATTGTCAATGAACCACATTACCATATTAAAAATGCGCTGCATTGAATATCCTCAATCTGGGTTTGAATGATGTTTTGGGTGTATGCATATTCGAAACACAAAAAGTAGAAAACTGAAAAACAAGAGAGCCCTGGAAAGCTTGAAACAAACTAATTCAGTATGCTTTATACCACATTGGGTAACAGATCCAATCTGACTGATAAGCTTCTTATCCAATTTGACTGAACTGTTGTTCTTTAATAAGGCATTGTTGAGAAGACTACACTCTTTACAAGCTATGCAAAAGCAGCAAGCGACACAGAGAGCAGCACCAGGGCTCACCTTGCCATCATCAAATGATGATTCACACGAAACAGGGAATGAGCAGTCTGCGGCACCAAAAGGGGACAAAGAAAGGCAAGACTTCTCCCGGAAGCTCATCCAACAATCAATGCAACGTGGCAGTGACCGTCTCAACCCCTTCTTTTGGTGGTTTCGGTCAATGAAAATAAAGATCGGAAGACTACAATTCGTCATCCCTAGTGGAAAGCTGATGCTCTTCTTCTCCTTGTTCTTTTGGATGTCCTTCCTTCTTCGTAAGAGAGGTGGTGTTTTCAAGAGGTCCGTACCTTTTTATTTTTAATTTCTTACTCTTTGCTACTGGTACATGGTTCTGGTGGTCGGGTTGTCTATGAGAGCGTATTTTGAAGAATTAGAAATTACTAATATAATCAAATACATATTTTCAGTCTAGCAACAAAGCAGATGAACTCTCTAAAGCAAGCAGCATTTGACGCACTGAAGCTGGCCTTCTCTGTGCAAATGAATCCGTTAGCTGCTGTACAACTTCCCAGAGCTTGATGATTGGGTTTTTTATCTTTTGTCATCAATAAAGCTTACTGACATTTCTGATAGTTAAAATTTTTGGGTTGGAAATAATGTATTCTAGTCTGGGCTTGACAACAGTAAGGTGCTAATTTACTTGCTTCATTTGTGAATACAGTGTACTTTAGACGGGTGAAATATCATAAGTGTAATGATTGAAGTTTTGCTGTGCAGATGACTCTTTTTTTTTTCAGTTTGGAAGTTTATTAGTTGCTTTTTTCTGTTTTCTGTTTTTTTCCTGTGGAAACGGGGTTGACTAAGAAAAGATTACTTCGTAAATTACACTTATCTTTAAATGTTGAAGTCGAAACATTGGGGGAAAGGGTATCTAATCTCAGATCAGCATCCTACTAGCCCAGACCAAGTTTGGAAAGGAACCGAGGAAAAATAAAATAGGTAAATTTGGTATTCTCGTCTAAACTATAAATTAGATATTTAATGCATATGTTGTTCATGTGTGAACAACCAAGAGGGGTATGGTTTGCCTCCTCCCCTGGGTATCAGAACTGGGCTTGTCTTGTTGCATGGGAATCTTCACAACATTCTTCAATCCTTCTGAGAGCATCTGGATCAACAAAACCTGGCCATGATGGTCACCATCATGTGGTTGGTATGGAAGGCAAGGTGCACATACATGTTTTCTGGTAAGATGCAAACTCCCAAGTGCATTCTATCTACAGCTATGGCTCAGGTAAACACTTATTAGAAATTTGGGCTGCTGCGGATGGGTGTTAATAGGGATGAGGGGGAATTATGTGGTTGGGTGGATGGTTCCTTCAAGGATCCGAACCTGGGGCGTGTGGGGTTTCTATTTTTTGCGGAAGCGAGCTTATCAGGTATGAATTTGGCCACAGTGAAAGACTCTAAAGAACTAGTTAACTTGATCAATGAGAAAAACCTGCCAACGAGTGTGGAGTGGCAAGCACACAAGGAGGTCATGGAAGCGTGGCTGGTGATGAATCGTAATCCTGATTTCAGATGTTTCATGTAAGCAGGGAAGATAACTAATTTGCCCGCAAAGTAGCTAATTTGGGTAGGATTCTGCAACGCAGTTACATTGGTTTCACTTTTCCCTTGTTCAATGAGATGTAATATCAGACGCTGCAAGGTAGATGGTGTGTTGTGTTGTTAAATAATTAGACGATATGTTGTTAGATGTTGATATGTTGTTTAGATTGGAATGTGATAATGTTGAAGTAAATGTTATAAAATGAATGTAATTTTATTTTTATTTAATGAAAATTATACAGCTGGGTTTCAAAAAAAAACCCGCTATACTCTTTCTTTGTTTGTTTTTTTTAAGATGGCAAGGGGCATTTTACGGAAAAAAAAAATATACTTGTCCATCAAATATTTTAGAGTTTCTCCGTAAAATAATGAAATACTATAGTTAATTTTAAGTTATTTAAAAATACAAAAAGCAAATTTGATTTTAATGTAAAACAGGTGTGTTTTCCTCTATAAGGCCTATATTCATGACAGCAGCGTTCACCTCACCAAATCCTTCTGTATTGCATTGATTCATTGAAGATAGCTAGTAACACAGAAGAACGTTTTTTATGAGATATTCTTCATTGAAGGTGATGAATTAATTGTTGCTTCTAGATTCTGGTGGTCTGGAGTCAGAGCTTAGGACATGTATGCACCGACAGATATCATGCACAGTGCCACGTCAAGACCTAGTTACAAAAATTAAGGTGTATAAAATATATATCCACCGCATCCCTTCCTCCACGCTCAAAAGAAAGGAAACGAGAATAAAGGAATAAAGGATATTGGAAACAGCGAATCCAAATGGGAGAAGGTGAGGAGGTAAAGACCAGACCCGAACCTAAGGTCGAAATCCAGGTAACGTTACGTTGAATCACCGATTTATGCTTGTTGCACATTTGTATTTAATTAGTGCAAATAAAATTTGTTAAACGTTGTAATTTTTAATTCATAGGAGAAGGGAGAAATATTTTTCTTCTATAGGCCGAAGGTAAACAAGGAAGAAGCTCACAGCGCAGATGATGTGCAACGCATGTACATAGTCATGCGCCCTGAATCAACGGTCCGTGGAAGAAAAACAATTGTCTGATTCTGGAAAGGAAGGGGAAAAGGCTTCTCAGGAGGACGGAGACGAGAAAAATGATACGAAAAGCGGCCCTCTCGAAGGCGGTCACGGGGAGGAGGTAACATTTGTATTACTATATAGATTCAGGAATCCATTGTTATTTCGGTTAAATTTAAGAGAAATTTGGAGGGTTTGAGTGGTTATGTAGGCAACGAATCTCTCATTTCAGGACATACTGATCTTCACGTTCCCTAATTCAAAATCTAAAAATGAATTCAGTGCAATATTACTCTCTTTAATAGGGAAGTTTATACATTGAGACGATCATGCATAGAGAAAATTTAAAGGAGAACCTTATTTGCAGATAACACTGATTTTTTTTGTTTTTGGTTCTGCCCTGTGAGATCCCATTTGGATAGGTTTCAGCTGTTCATACTATGTCAATACACATCTGTAGATGTACTGTAATTTTCTTTGTTATATTTAAATGATTGAAGGAAGTGAACATTAGAGAGCAACCATTACTTCGTCTGGCAATAATGGGTAAGAAGAGCCTGCCTGATCCAAGCAAGAGAGGTCGACCCTCCTGGGGTCATATCGACCTTGTCACTACCAAACTTGACGACATCAAAGCTGCTTTGAAAGGAGGTACAATATTGTATTAATTATCAAGTTATGTCAAAATTAATTGAACCACAAAAAAATGCAGAATGGTTCTTATTTTGCTTCCTCCTTTCTTAAAATTCTAGGCCAAAGATTTAAAATTATATGCATTTCCTTTTGACAGAGGAGTATGACACTGCAACACGTGGCCACCGCCGTACTCAAGAGGCAAGAGCACTAGCAGAAGGTGTCTACAGGATCCTACACCACCAGTCTGGCAAACAGAACCACACATACCTCATCTACAAGCTGGAGTTCCCAGTGCTAGATGCAGCTGGCGTCAGTGGACCCCAGGAGTCGCCCCTTGAAGCACTAAACATAGAATGTGAGGCCTCCTTCGTTATCCAAATAAAAAACCCTGAGCAGCCTGGTGGGTCCCAGTTCAGAGGCCTACCAGAGAAGCGCAAGGCAGCTTTTCCGGCAAGCCTGCAAGGTCAGTTTGGTCAGAAGAGGTACTCCCCAGCCGATCCACCAGACTTTTTGAATTATGAGGGTTGCGAGTTCTTACTGATCTCAGCTTCTGACGACATAGAGGAGGAACTAGGGTTGGAGTTAAAAACTGAGTGTGAATCAGATTTACTTAAGATGTTTGGTGATGCTGTCTCTACTAAGCCACTGCTCAGTGGCACTTGGGAATAGACGCTATCATATACCAGTTAGGTTAGTGTAGTTATAGGGTTCTAATGGTCAAGTGCAACATTTTGGGGGCTATTAGGGCCAATTTTGGAACCATGTATGTGTACGCAAGCCGTGCCTAGCCTAGCTGTGCTCATGTAAAAACTTCTGAACCATGTATGTGTATGCAAGCCGTGCCTAGCCTAGCTGTGCTCATGTAAAGACTATTATCTTGATGTTATCCTTGGTTCTGATTGCCTGTAAAAACTTATATCTTGATGTCATCCTTGGTTCTAACTGCCTGGAGTGGGTCCTGATTTTGTGGAATACTCGCAAGTAATAGGACTGGCCTAACTGGCAATGTAAATTGTCAAATACTGTTGCTGTTGTGCGGTTTGTCAAAACTGGGGGTAGAATATCTGGTATATCCTAGGTTCACTGCCAATCCTTTGTCAAAACTGGGGGTAGAATATCTGGTATATCCTAGGTTCACAGCCAATCCTTTCTAGGATAACCGAGGTTGAAACCATAACCAAATTTGAACTTCATAAGAGAAACAAAGAAATAAGATTTGTCAAAACTGGGTGTAGAATGTCTGGTATATCCTATGTTCACTGCCAACCCTTTCTAGGATAACTGAGGTTGAAACCATAACCAAATTTGAACTTCATAAGAGAGAGAGAAATAAGATTTGCATGCCATGATCGATATGGTTATTGATACGAACTTTAAAGAGCAGCATGGGTACTGAATTGCAGAAATATAACAAGTAGAGAGTCACCCCTCTCATTGATACGAACTTTAATGAGCAGCATGGGTACTGAATTGCAGAAATATAACAAGTAGAGAGTCATCCCTCTCATTTATCCGAGGCCATATTCATGTTTGAATTTTTTCCAAAGCATGGTGGTTTTGACTTTTCACAACATGAATTATAATTGTCATTTTGTATTTACAAATTTGGGAAACATGAATTGTAATTGTCATTATGTAATTACAACAAATTTAGGCAAGCAGATCACATATCTGACGAGGAATCTTCTTTGTAGAAAGATTCATATGTTTCCACTCGGGTCTTTGTGGAATCAGATTCCCCCAGTATCTCCTTGAAATCCTTTGTCATCTCCAAAAAGCCTGTCATGTGCAATTTCTTCCATTCCTACAAATTTCACCAAAGTTAATTTATTACAACGAGGATTAAATGGGCAAAGCATTTTTCTGTTCATGCCCTGACAAAATACTGTGATATATGATCACTTTCCCGTCCAATAAAAAGATAATGAGGGAATTGATGCAATCAAAAGGCAATGATAGCTTGTGTGCAGTTCGACTGGATTGACAAACTCAAAAGTCCCCAGAAGCAAAATTCACAAATAGGATTGTATTTTGTTTGTGAAATGCATTTGCATGGAAGTAATATTTTTACCTCAAAATCCCACTCGCCATATAAGTCAGGGTCATCTTTGTCACTCCATACATATGTCTCGGCGAGCATTTTTTCAGACGTGTCCTGCATCGTCCTTATAGTTAATATTATACTTTTTGTGCTTCATATTTAGGGGATAATTTAGTTTCTTAAATTGTGCTTAAGAATTAATAGATTTCACAAAAGTTGTTCCTGTGATGAAATCAGACTTACAAGCAAAGTTATCTCAACTGATCTCCTGACATACTCCACATCTTCAAAATTATCTAGTATAACTAATTCCTCGTCAGTTATCCCCGTAATTACCTGAATACAACAATGTAAGAATGGTCATATTATAGATTACCAAGGATAGATTTACTAGGCCAATACCTTCTCAGATAAAAGAGTCCTAAATAATGGTATGATTACATAAATGAAGGTGAGTTATCTCTTTAGTTTCGGAGCTTGCAATTGGTTAAATCATTACAAAGTTGTAGCAGTTTGGTTTCACACAGGCATACTGGTCGATACTAAAACCAGCCTAATTGTTTGCCCACTTATTGATTAGTTCAGTGAATATATAGTTTTGAGGTTGGTTCCAAATTGAGTAACCGTAGGAGATGGGCTTTGTTCTTCATCTTGCGCTTAGAAAAAAATGTCTCAGCTTAATTGTCAGTAAAAAAAACTTCCATAGAGCCTCCAGTCCAGCTAATTTGAACTTCATTTGTTCATACAGGAATCATAGCAATTAGAAAACTATTCTCGACTTGTATAGGAAGGAAACAAACCTTTCCAGAAACAGACTTATTTTCTACAGGTAAAATTGCCGGGTAAACACGGCCCTTTACGCTAAATCTGTGGCTGCACGCCATTAAAACATGTGTCAATTGAGTTGTATGTGGATTAACAAGATACATGCACGATTACATAAAGAGCTGAATAGAGGCAGCGCACAAGTTGGAAAGGAGAGCGGGTGAGGAAGAGGGGACGCGCGTGAGAAGCACCTGCACCACCTCGTCCGCCATCAGGCTTCCGTACACAAACACGCTGTGCGGGCCGATCGCCAACGAAATCGATCCCGCCATGCCTGACCTCTCTTTCCCTCTCCGAAAATCTGCCAGCGGTTGCCGAGGATCTCTTTCTTGAACCCTTGACTTCCTCTCTCTGCCTCCCCAGACGAGCTTTTTCGGAACAAACGAAGACTCTCTCTCTCTTTTGTGCCCACTTTTTTTTTATATATAATTTTCAACCTCTGTATCCATGATTTTTTAAAATATATCTCAACATGTTCTGTCCAAAAATATGCGTTACTCAACCCAATAGAGTAGAATTAAGATGTCCTTACAAAATAAAATAATCATATTATCAAAAAAGATATCATAATGATTTCAGCCAATCAATTTAAATTGTTGAAAATTAATCTACTTCACGTGTTTACATATTAAATTTACAAATTTTTGATTTAATATATTATTTAAGTCGAGCTGTAAAAAAATTGAAAGTTAATTTTAACGGGTTCTTTTTTTATTATATTTTATCTCTTAATTTTAACTAAATTAATTCGATATGTAAACACAATATTTCTGAAATGGATTGATTTCAGCTGTTTAAATTTGTGATTTAAAGTCTACTTGATATATTTTGAAGTTAAGTTCACCAAAAATTGAAAAAGCACTCTAGTTACATTCCATGTACATTTATCTCGCAAAGGGGAGTGATTTGGTTCCTCTATTACATCGTGCGGTGAATTTTATTTGATGCCTTTAGGTTGTGCTTCAGAAGAGGGAAAGAGGTTTTTTATTAAAGGAAATGAAAGGGAATGGAGGGAAAGAGCGACCAGACCGTAACTAATTCGGACTCTATCACTGTTCGGAGGTGACGACGTTGTGTATTTCGCTGAGATTTGCTACTCTCAAATCGAAGTGTACGAAACACTGTTCGGAGGTGAGCAACGCGCTGATCACCTTCCTCTCCGTTTCTGTTCCTTCCTCTCCGCGCATTATTTCTGAAGCACAGCCTTACCCAATTGCGGTTCTGACACTGTTTAGTGGGAATGAGCCTTCCAATTTAATATTTAACCCAGTAAGAAACTATTCCAGTGAAGTAGAACCTGAGATTTCAGGTGTAAATGGGCATTTTGGATGTTTTTTTTAGTTGAACCCGAAATGCCTTGTTATGGGTGCAAACGGATTGGATATGGATCGAATATTAGACGGATACAAATATTAATCAGATATTAAAAAGATACGAATATGAATATCTGCTTTTCTTAATGATAAATAATATAGTATTTTTATAATATATATTAAACTATATGGTATATATTACTAGTTGAATACGGATAATTAAAATTTAAAACTATATCTGATCCATTGGCACCTCTGTTTGTAATTCTCAGTATTCATTTGAGGTAGTTATGAACAGAATGTTAACAGTGTTTTAAAATGCAGCTGCATGAATTGCATATACCTATGCAGTCGACAATCGTGCTCAGAACATCATGCAGTCCTTCTCAGACAGTTTTGAACACATATGAATATGTATATACATGAATTCTCATTTAAAATCTGTATACATAAATCAACATTAAAATTCACATATGCAGACATATAACGTATATACGAACAAAACTGCATTTTAAAACATTGGCTGCTGTAGACATCCTACTAGCGCTAAAATAAAAGGCTTTTTGTACCAGTCTGACCTACTACCTCGTGTTAATTTCACAGGAAGATAATACCCGTACACATTCTTCTCTCTTGCTTCTAAATTCTGAACTCCGGTTCATGAGGAACCCTCATCTTTGGTTCATCAAGGATCCGTCAAGTGCATGAATCGGCAAAATGAGGTAGGAAAGTCAAATTATCTTGTAACAATAATAAGAAAGAATTACACATTACGAGCCATACCATTACTGATATGACAAAGTTCGTGGTTATTGATTGCTGAAGTTTAAGATTACCACATGTAAAGTTTCCATGCATTACCATAGAATGAATATATTTTTTAAGATTTTGAATAATATAATTCTCACAACATAAAATTACCTGATGCGGAAGATGCAACCATAAATACTTCAATTTGATGTACAAACGGTTTTTCTTTATGGTACAAAACTTTAAATGGAAGTATTTATATGTAACCTCTAATGGGTAGGGATCTATTTATACTTGTTTAACTTTAATCTGATACGTCCATCAAATACCAAATGAACATATTAGATTTAGTGTGCTATTAATAGTGAAAAACCAAAAGAATTGAAACTCTCAATTAATAACACTAAGAATTACAAATATTTATTTGATGACCTTAACAGACTAAAACCTCTCAAAATATTTACATCCATTATCTATGCCACTTAATTGGAATTAATCCAACCAAGGTAATTTTCCTGTTCAATCATTTGCACCAAAAAAAAAAAAGATACTTGATGGTTCTGACTTTTTTACAAGATCAATTTGGTTGGTATTTGCAAAATTTTAAAATGATTCAATATCATGGTTGCTGCTCCAATCTTCGTCTGAGTCATGCTCCTGCTCCTCCAATGCGTTCCATGAAAGCCTTTGTCCTTGCTAAATAATTATCTATGTGCAACCTCTTCCATTCCTACAAAACTTGCCTAAATTAATAGTTTAAGGGTGACCAAACAAGAGTAGTTTCCGTCCTGATGCATATCAGTAGTTCTACAGTTGCTACGAAATCAAATAATGATCCAACTAAGAATAAAAAAGGCTTATACTGAGTTCAGTGACATTATCAAACTTATGAAACTCGGTTTTCTAAAACAATGTTCCTAAAATAGAATTGAAAACAAAATGATATTGTATAACTTGTATGGAACTAATACTCTTACCTCAAAATCCCAATCGCCATGTAAGTCAGGGTCGTCTTCGGTACTCCATACATATGCCTCAGCAAGCAACTTTTCTGATCCGTCCTGCACCACCATTTCTGTACTTATTCAGATTCCTTTAATATTTTATCGCACTTCAAATTTACAAGTACCAAATGTTGAAACTGATTCTTCAAAGGGTGCTTTAAATCAAGTCACTGTCACAACAAAGTTGTAATTATATTGGAAATAAGACTCACAAGCAAAGATATCTCAACCGATTTCCTGATATACTTCTTATCTTCAAATTTATCTAGCATTTCTAACTCAGCATCAGTTAATCCCTTAAGTACCTAAATGCATCAGTAAAGACCAATAGTTATCAATACAAAGGATAGCATGTGTATTAGCCTATATCTTGTAAGAACTTTAGGCCCGGTTAACAATGCTAGTACATAAATGAAGGTGGATTATCTCTGGAGTATAGCTTTGCTCTATAATATCATTGTTGGATCTCACTATCAAATTAGTCCTAACATAACTGAGGTGTACTGGTTTGGTGCTGTAGCCGTTTCAATTGATACCAGAACCCGACTTTGTGTTCCAATTTGCGTATAGTTTATGAACAAGAAAATATTCAGTTTCTGGTTTTCTGCTAAATTAACAGTTAGAACTCTAAATAAAGCCTCCACAAAACAGTCTAGCCTCGACTCACAATCCAGTACCAAGCATGTAAGAAGAAAAATAAACCTTTCCTGTGACGGTGTTATTTTGTGCAGATAAAATGGCAGGGTAAACACGGCCTCTGATGCTAACTCTCTGGCTGGAGACCATTTAACATGCATTAGTTCACCAATATCAGACAGCAATTCCATGCATTAGTTCACTAAGGTGCTTGGCAAAACAATGGTTGTCATGTGCTTCCGCTCCAAAGTCCACTTTTGATAATTTGAACGGCCAATTAAAACTTCTCAATGTAATCAGGGATTCAATTCTTATAGATAATCAAATTTTACAAACTCTAGAGTATAAAGAACAAATGGAAGAATGGATTGAATTACCTAAAAAGAACTTGATCAAATGGCATAAAGCTTACATCAAAATCTTAATTTACCAATTGCATGAAAGAGCAGACTATTAAGAAATTAACGGAAATAGCAGTACAAGTTGGGAAGGAGAGCGGGTGAGGAAGAGGGGGCACGTGTGAGAAGCACGTGCACCACCTCGTCTGCCAACAGGCTTCCGTACACAAACACGTTGTGCGACCCGAGCGCCGATGCCACCGCCATTTCCAACCTCTCTCTCTTTCTCTCTCTTCTCTTAGGAACAGTTTTGCAGATATTATTTGAGCATATCTATCAAGAACAGATGAAATTAAATTGTTCCAATTATTTGATAGATGACTCACCATTTTTTTTTTAAATATACATCGTTAATTTTACTTCATATATTTTTGATATATCTAATTTATATAATTGCTTGAATAATCAATAATTATATGAGTTTATGACCAATACTCCATTAATTTTAACAGATCTTATAGAAAAATGATAATTAAAACATAATTGAATTTTTATGATACATTTATTTGATATATTAAAAAATAATGTTAAATTAGAAAAATAAATCTATCTGTGTGTGTGTGTGTGTTATTTTGATTGCTTGGACTTTGGATAGAGCTTGTATCATATTAATTCCACTTAGAATTTCATTGATCAACCACCACAAAACTATTAAAATTATAATTTATTTTTTTAAATTATTATTAAATGCTAATGAATTTTAGACCGGTTCCAATTCGATATATCATTTATTGAAAAAATATAGATACATTAAGATAATAGTTTGTAAAATATTAACCAGATACCCATAAACTTTTTTTAGATGATGAATAAAAATTTCTTTCATTGATGCCGCCTGCGATCCTGCCGGTTGCCAGGGCTCTCTCGGAAGGGTCTTTGGGCAAATTTTTCTTTTTTAAAATATAACTTGATTTTAAGAGAACAGGCACAATAAGTCGGGAAAGAGAAATGTTGCAAAATATATATATATAGGGTCCGGCTAATTTGCTGCCGGCAGCATTTTAGTCGGAGGTGTTGCCGCGTTTTATTTTTTTATTTTGTAATGTCCAAACAACAAATCCAAACCGTTAGATGTTTAATCTATACTATAATCTACTTGGAGATCAAATTTTACATTTTTTTGGAATTTTTTACTATTTATTAAGATAGTTTGAAAACTGTTGTTTTCAGTAAATTTCTGCAGCATAGAAATCAGCGGTTTTCAAACCAGCTTAATAAATAGTAAAAAAATTTCAAAAAATGTAAAATTTGGTCTCCAAGTAGATTATAGTATAGATTAAACATCTAACGGTTTGGATTTGTTGTTTGGACATCACAAAATAAATAAAACCCGGCAGCACCACCGGCAGAAATGCTGCCGGCAGCAAATTAGCCACAGCCTATATATATATATATATGAGGAGGGTTCAAATGCCTCCATTTTTTGTGCCTCCACTATGCCTCCATTTTTTAAAACTTTAATAATTCAAAATTTAAAACTTAAAAGTCAAAATAAAACCGTTAGATGTGATCTATGTTATTTTCTCTATGTGCTCATAAAAAATTATCACATTTTAATTTTGTTTTTATGTGAATCAATAAGTTCAAAAATCAACATCTAGAAATCATCCATATTAATGTATTTTTTACAAGCTCTTGATGGCAATCAAAATAAAATTGAAATGTCATAATTTTTTACACGTGCATAAATAAAATAACGTAGATCATATCCAACGGTTTTATTTTGACTTTTAAGTTTTAAATTTTGAGTTATTAAAATTTTAAAAAATGGAGGCATGGTGGAGGCACAAAAAATGGAGGCATATATACATATATATAGAGGTTGGCTAAGATCAAAGTGGTAGTTCCTGAGCTTTGGTGCTACCAATTAGTTTTTCAATTTTCAAAGTTCAAAACGTCGATCTGAACCGTTCAAGTTGTTCTCCATATTAAATTGTGCTTGGAGACCAAATTTTATATTTTTCTGAATTTCTTTACTATTTATTAAGCCACTTTGAAAATCACTGATCCAACGGTGGCTTAACAAAACACCAAATATTTTCATACTGTGGCTACCCATAGATCTAAAAAGAATAAAATCCTCTCTTTAGATATTAATGGGCAGCAGAATACCACCAAATCTGATATCACAACACATATATTTTTGTTCTATAAAAATCTTTTAGGAGTTCCTGGTGATACCTCTGCTGTTTTATAACCGGATTTTTGGGATAATTGTGATAAACTTACAGATAGCGAACAACTTAGCTTAGAAGTACCATTCAGTTTAGAAGAAATAAAACAGGCTGTCTTTGCGTGTGAACCACATGGGTCACCTGGCCCAGATGGTTTTACATTCAAATTCTATCAAGCATTTTGGGAGCTAGTCAAATTGGATTTATATCAAGTTTGTCTTCAATTTTTTCACCATCACACCAACCTAAACAGCTTGAATAAATCCATTATTTGTCTCATCCCAAAAGAGAAAGACGCCAAACTCATCACTAAATTCCGACCCATTAGTTTAGTTAATTGCAGTCTGAAAATTATCTCTAAGGTTCTGACTTCTCGATTGGAATCTGTTATGAATAGAATTATTGACACCAGCCAAGCCGCTTTCATTAAAAATAGATTTATCTTAGACAATGTCATACTTAGTCAAGAGATAATCCAACATTGTCACCACAATAAGGAACAAGGGGTTGTTGTCAAAGTGGACTTTGAGAAGGCATATGACAAGATAAATTGGTCATATCTTTTAGACATTTTAAAATCAAGGGGTTTTGAACAAAATTGGATACTTTGGATCCAAGAGTGGCTTTTTAGCTCTCAATCCTGCATCAATATAAATGGTGAACTTACTGATTATTTCTTTTGTAAACGAGGGGTCCGACAAGGTGATCCCTTGTCTTCCTATCTGTATATTCTGGCAGCTGATACGCTTAGTAAACTTTTTCATAGGGGTAGACGTTCCAATACATTGATAGGGATAGGTCCACCAGCCATTGACCACTTGCCTCATACCAATTGTCATTATGCGGATGACACCATTTTGTTTCTAAAAGCTAAGGCAAGTAACATAGAGAAAGCTTGGTGGACATTATATGCTTTTGAGGCATTGTCGGGCATTAAAGTGAACTATGATAAAACATCCATATATCCCATAAATACACATCATATCAATGACTTTGCTCAAATTTTCAGATGTAAACCTGCCTCTTTTCCCTTCTTATATTTAGGGCTTCCGTTGCATACTCACAAACTTAAAAAAGCTGATTGGTTTTTTCTCATTGATAAAATAGAGAAAAAGCTTCAAAATTGGAAGGGTAGTCTCTTATCTATAGGGGGGAGACTCACTTTGCTTAACTCCGTATTATCAGCTGTACCGCTATACTGCCTATCGATATATAAGATACCAATGTTTGTGCTAAAACGAATTGATCAAATTAGATGCAGGTTTCTTTGGCAAGGTACGACGGTTAGGAAGAAGTATTCATTATTGAATTGGCACACGGCTTGTTTAGCTAAAGAATTTGGAGGCTTAGGGATAATTGATCTAAAACAAATGAATATTTCACTACTAATGAAATGGTGGTGGAAACTCAAAGACCCCTCATATACTAGTGCATGGAAACACATGATTTTGACTAAATATATTTTTTCTTCTTCCTCTACCAAGTCTGAATTTTGGTCAATAATTTCTTCTTTAGATTATTTGGGCTCTATTAGTGTACAATATACACCTGGCATCCAAAGTTCTGTTCTCTTTTGGTCAGATATATGGTACCACAATTGCTCCATGGCAACAAAATTCCCATATTTGTTTGAACTTTGCCTTAATGCTGACATTACCCTTCGGTTTAGGAGCTCGTTATATGGCGTTCTATATTCTGAATGGCTTGAATTGCTCACGATTATTAATCATTTATCATTTACTCATTTAGAGGATAAACTAAGTTGGCGATGGGATGCACAAGGGAAATTTACTGTAAAGTCCTTGTATAAATTCTTGAATTTCCGAGGGATCAAACCGCGCCATGCTATGTTGTGGTGGACAGTCCCAATTCCTATAAAAATTAGAGTCTTTATGTGGTTGATCAACAAAAATAGAATCCTTACTCTTGATAACTTGTTGAAAAAAGGTTGGCAAGGTGATACTAAATGTCATTTCTGTCATCAACCCGAAACCAAAGACCATCTGTTTGTAACATGCTCATTCACTAAACAAATTTGGTTCTTCATGGGGTCGTGTCAGCAGGCTAGTATACACTGGACTAAATTTTCAGATATTGTTCATTTTGCTAACCAATTGCCTCCCCATCAAAAAGCTGCTATGCTACTCGTGTTTAGTGCAGTTTGCTGGACGATTTGGAAACATTGCAACGAGCTTTGTTTTGAATCAGGTAAGCAAAAAACAATACGGCAAATTATTCTACTAATTATATCTTTGGTTCATTATTGGACAAGTCAAGTCAAGCCGCAGGTACAGGAATACATGTCTTTTTGGATGCCAGTGGACATCGATGCTATCCCCCTTGCCAGTTGGCACCCAGACGATGGCGTAGTGGACCAGAATGAAGGGACTTCTTCTGCTGAGTTCGGGTACCAGATGGTCCTCTATGTAGAAGAACAACACTAGATGGAGTGCTCGGGCAAAAGTTATTGCTCCTAGTATACTTAGAATTTTGTTGCGGTTTAGTTTCAGCCCCATGTGGTGGCTTAGAATAAAGATTGAATCCTTTTTTGTTGTTGCTGAATATGGGGTAGCAAGGCAGATTATGTTGTCTGCTAATCATTGGGTCCTATTTTGTGGCTGGTACTAGGTTTGAACATCTACTTGGTGTAAGTTAAAATTTCTGCAATGGAAAGGGCTTAGGCCTCTATTTTGTGGCTGGTACTAGGTTTGAACATCTACTTGGTGTAAGTTAAAATTTCTGCAATGGAAAGGGCTTAGGCCTCTATTTTGTGGCTGGTACTAGGTTTGAACATCTACTTGGTGTAAGTTAAAATTTCTGCAATGGAAAGGGCTTAGGCCTCTATTTTGTGGCTGGTACTAGGTTTGAACATCTACTTGGTGTAAGTTAAAAATGACTTTTTGAGTAGTGAATTCCCTTAAAAGATTCTTTACTTATTGAATTAGTTAGGACTCCTATTTTATGGTTAGTATGACTTACTAGAAATAAAATATGTTTTCAAAATACACCTATTCCACCCATTAATTATGTTGATTCAGTTATTATAACTTTAACTTCTTATTGGTGTTAGTCTAAATTAGATAATTATTATCTAAATTAACTTTAATATTACCTATGGATCTTACTTATTTGAATCAGACGGGTCCTTTGATGATTATGTCGGATACGGACACTCAGGACAGGGACAGCTAGCTGAGTTCTGACAAGGAACCTGGACTTGGTTTAGAAGAGCCAGACCTTTCCGAATACTCACGTGACCGTGCTGATTACGATGCCATTGATGCCCTTCTGATGGATTCTGCTGCTAGTGCTAGTGTAGTTGTCACTAGTACCTCTACTTAGATTGTTATGTTTTTGTATAATTCCTGCTAAAACTCTTTTGTAGTTTCCTATCATATTGTTGCTACTTCCTCTGCATATCTAGTTTTTGTTTAGTTGTTTGTATGAGAGGCTCATGTACCTCTTATTTTGTAAGAACAATTGGTTTCAATGAAACTGACTACTCCACTATTATCAAAAAAAAGGAATGTTATGTTGTGCTATTATATAATTTTTGTATTTAGTTGCATTATTGATCATTTTATTAATAAAAATAATTGTATAATATCAAATATTGTTAGAAAAAAATTGATATATTCTACAACTAATTTTACGGTATAACCAAACATCCATTGAACAATTTTTATAATCATTCTCATAGTCTGGATTCCTCCAAAATAAAAGGCGAATTTCCAAACCTTAAAAATTACAATCCCGTGACACCTTTAGGACCTGTTCGGTCACATTACTGAATTTTGTTTTCCACAAAGTTAAATTCCTGTGTCCGGCCGAACAGGCCCTTAAAGCGCAAACCATGTCCTACTTGCGCTTATTATTTATCATTTTAGTAACTGGTGCAAATTTTACAAGAACTCTAATCCGAGACTGCACAAAGCAAAAATACAATCATGATAATTTCAGAAGTCATCTCGGCCTCATCAAGAACAATAATCAGAGAATACAAGGCAATAACAAATCCATGCAAAAGCATAACCCTATGCGTGGTCAATCTTTGGTTCTGGAGGCACATTCTTCTTCGTGGAAACATATAAATCTGTACACTACATTCCGATCATTCAAACTGAAGAAGCAAGCGTGGATTTATATAAAAACTTGCCGATTCTTACTTTTGAATCATCACCGTAGGTTTAAAGCAACATGAATTAATACGGGACTACATTCGTGCTTCATCTAACCTCTGCCATCAATGACAAAGTTTCCCTAGAAATAAGCTAGCAAACTACCAATATAAACACAACTCAATCTATCAGCATCACTTTTTACCCAACTACCTAATTCACTATGAATCATGTCATTGTGTCATTGTCATTCTTTCTATAAGACCTCAAACAGAATTCACAAGTTATCCATTCTTACTACCTAATTTGGCAAGGCAAAATCAGTAGCAAAGGATCCTTTCTATAGATCTCATGTGAAGGTCAATCGAAATGGTCATAGGAAATAGGAGAAGGATTGCCAGAGTTCTGATCACACCGACCGGTGCGCCACATATTGCCACCATCGGAGCTACTGCAAGCTTGATTATTGGCAACGGCATTGCTGTTGTTATTGTTATTGTTATTGTTATTGCCACTGCCAACAAGATCCCCATCAAGGCTCATTTGCTGTACCTCTTGTGGGGAGAGTATCCTTATGCACCTCACACAGTTCACAAACTCCCTGTTTATCATTTTTAAACAACCATTGTTATATAAGAAACAAACAAGAAAGAAGGAAAGATGGGCATCGGGCAAAGAAATGGTCGAAGAAAAGAAAAGGAAACATACTCCCAAGGGTCATCACCAACAAGAAGGATGTCATCTTCATGATCCTTGTAAACAAGCTTCCAACCGATTCTACCACGGTCTTCCAACTGCCCTTCTATGCTAAACATTCGCGCTAGATCATGCTTTAAATCTTCATATCCTGAGTAGCGGGCCATGTCTATCGACCTCCCAACAGCACCTCTTTTGTACACCTATTGTATGTGTCATGAAAATAACATTGGAAGTCCAATCAATGGCATTTTCCTTAATTTTTCTTTTGATATTTAAAATGTATAGTAGTAAGTTATGTGAAGTACAAACCTTGGTGTAAGTCCGCATGCGCTGTAGGGGAGCTGCCTGGGGCGGCCACGAGTTCCTATTCAAGAAAGTGTTTTCATTGATTGTAGAATCAATGGAGTTGAACCCCATGTCAGATACACCAAATGACTGAGAAACCATCGAAGAAGATATCTCTTGTTGCGCTTCTTTCGATCCCCTGTACTCATTCACAACATTTCCCGACAAATTACGATTATGCCCACCATCGAGGCTAGTATTATTCACCAACAATGCATCAGTTGTGCCAATAGGCAAGCTTCCCAATGTCCCATTCTCACCGTTTAATCCAAACATAGAATTGCTGAGAGGGGTCAAATCTTTGAACACATTCAAAGGAGAAACAGGTTGAAAGGTGTTACCCAGCAGCCCATCAGCCGGGGAGAGAGATACTGATGTAGCTGAAGAAGTTGTATCCAGACAATCCAACTGCCCCACATTGTTATTCATGAAATTTTGTCCACCACCAACTGATCCCTGATTTTGCAACTTTGAAATTGGCATACATTGTTTAATATTATGGTTTGGCTTTTGTTCGGCTATTTCAATGGGGTTGGGACACAAATTTGTGAGTCCAGCCAGCTGAGGTGGTTTTTCTGGGTTTGTATTAGTGGCGTGTTGGGCCCTGGTAAATCCGGATTGGGGTAAAATATTGCTGTTATGAGTGGAATTTGGAGAATTTGAGTTAGAAGGGATGTCATCAGTAACAACTGACTGTGGAGCCCGAGCCGGAGTGACACTTGTTGTGATAACATTAGACTGCGAGGCAGAGGGGAGCGCAGCTGTTGTCATGCCATTCTTATGTGGCTGTTGCGACGGCATCATCATCTGAGGTTGGAGAAGCTGTTGCATTTCCATAAGCACCTTTTGCTGATCCTGGAGATTCATGGGCAATTGTGAACCAGGCAACATAGACTGTTGTAACAAAGTTTGCTGGTTTTGTTGTTGTTGCAACAAAGTTTGCTGATTTTGTTGTTGTTGCAACAAGGTTTGCTGGTTGTGTTGTTGTTGCTGCTGCTGTTGTTGCTGTTGGTGTTGATGCTGCTGCTGCTGTAGCCTTTGCAACAGTTCCAACTTGAGTTGATTGTCAGAGAGTCGCATCGACTGATTTGATTGGCCAGGCATGATCTGTTGTGCTTGCAGTTGTGGAACTTGCTGTGTTGTGGCTCCCTGAAGCTTCTGCTGAGACAAACCTTGCTGGTTGTGAATTAGAGGTTGTTGTAATTGTTGTTGCGGCAGCTGAGGTTGCTGCAGCTGACTCTGAAGAAGAACTTGTGCTTGTACCGGGTTTGCTTGAGTTTGGTTCAATGGTAGCAGTGTCGAGTTCATCTGTGGCTGGGCCATCTGTTGTTGCATTTGTGGTCTAGAAAGAGCCCCAAATTGGTTTAGTGAACTAGACACCTTGGTGGGATCATCAACAACAGGTTGAGTGTGTTGTGGTAACCTCGAGGCAGCAGCACCAAACTGTATGTTGGTCATACCAGTATTGCCCCCGTTCTGTTGTATGAGCTGGTTTTGCAACGCGAGCTGCCTAGATATGTCTGTCACTCCAAGATTGTTTACCATGGCAGATCCAGCTAGGGATCGCATATAGTCAGGTTGCATTGTGGCTTGGTTGGCGAAAGAGGAGTTTTGTTGCATATTCATCCATTGGACAAGGCTTAAACCTGGCATGATTGTGCTCTGGCTTTGTGGGTCCTTAATGCAAATTTCCTCACCTAGCCAAGGCATAGCTCTTTTCAACAGATTTTCCATCTCCAACTCTTCATCTGTATAACAGTTTTTTATTCCAAATCAGTTCATCATAACTAGAGCTCACATCATAAAGATTAACTACTAAGAAAAAGAAAATAAGAGGTATTTCATTTTTCAAACATGTTACCTGGTCGGGAACGCTTACTGCCAAAGAAAGGAGGGGGGCATATGAAAAATGGAGCAGCCACAGGCTCAATCTCCCATATAGAAACTCTATTTCGTCGCTCACCAGCTGCTGACTCATCCCAGCCAACCTATCAATATAATCAAATCAAGTCGCTTAAAAAAAGTTCACATGACGAAGTCGGACATAAAATCTTCTTCGTGTGGAATAAATTTAACCTGCAAATTGCGCCACTGGGAGCTCTTCCACCTAACAGGGTCCAAGTCACTAATACCAGTTATAGTCCCCATGTACCTGAGTTGCACAGAAAAAAAAAATGTGAGAAAAATAGACAAAAGAAAACCAGTAGACTTGATTTTAAAAATAGTGGCTCAATAATTTATACATACCTTCTCGTTCCTAATTCTTCTGTTTCAAACATCATCCGAAAGCGCATGCCTAGAGATATTTGGTTGCCATAAACTGCCTTCTGGTACTTTGCAAATGGAATTACAAACTCAGACGGGCTAGCCCTGAAAAACAGAAACAAAATTTACTAAGATCTGATGATGAAAATGAGATTAAAATACACTTCATGGAGACAAGTTTTTGCATGGACATACACATAAAAAACATAACTGAATAAATAATCAACATTAAACCTGGGGTTATAAAAGATTGTAAAAGGGCTATGATTGGCAGCAGCATGGGCAGCTGCAGCGAGAATGCCAATATGCATGCTATCGCTCGAGAGAACTGACGAAGATATGTTTATCGGCTGTCGATTTGCCCGCCTTATTCCCAGTAGCAGCTGCTGTTTCTCATCCCTTTTTATAAAACAAATATGTAGTAAATATACTAATCAAAAAGAACCAAGCAAATGTTTTCTCAAAAAAAAAAAAAAAAAAAAAAAACCAAGCAAATGATTATGTCCTGAAGTGTGTAGTGACCAGCTAAGTTTACAGAGATATGTATAAGTTTTCAACTGGTACCTGACAAATATAACAGAGTCGCCAGCGAAGAGCCTCTTCCCACTCACAAAGAGACTCCAACCTGTTGTTAGTAAATGGCGTTTCGGCTGACCTGGAAAATCCCGAAAAAGAACATTGACAAACATATCTCAAACAACATACCAAAACTACACTTGCTAATAATGATATGAGGCAGTATATTCTTTCAAATAAAATGGCTAATATGCTCACCTCGATATATGTGACGGAAGGTCCACACATTGTCATGCAAATCTTTAGCCTGTAGTTCTTGAGCTGGTGGCTGCATTGAAAAATCCTACAATACCGCGAACAACATATTCTTAAGAAACTAAACAGTATGAAGATTGGAGGAAGTACTTGCTGCGAAAAGACCTACCAGAGGAGGAAATATTTTCTCGGCAGCACGACGAGGAACGGAGAAACCTCCATGTGTGCTGGTATCACTTGCTGTTAGGGTTTTACAGAAGAATTCAGTTTGCGGCCTTGCTTGCTTTAGAGCTAGCTCTGATAGTTGCAATGCCTCCTTTTCATACTAGAAACAGAAAAGATAAACTGATTAGTTGTCTGTTCATAGAATAAAATAAATCAAAGGAACTAATAAATAAATGGAAGGGAGAGTTGCTTACTGAGTTAACAGGTTGAAGAGTCATTTGTGCATACACTTCATCTGTCTCTGGATCCGCCTAAGAATCAACAAGAAACAGTATTAGTCTTTCGAGCTAACATAAAAATGGCAGAGAAGGCAAAAAGGGAAAGGGCACATAAGGAGATGGAAAGCATACATGTAGAGTGACATTGTGAAGCAAACATATTAATTTCGAAGGAAGATTCGGATAGCTTGGTACATGCGAATCTATATCCTTTTGCATAGAAGCAGCGACCTGTCAATTGATTTATAGTTAGTTCAAGGCAATTTCCTTCTAAGGGAACTGGCATCATAAATAAAAAGGAAATAACTTAATTAACAATATGACTGAATTAAGTTGCTCATAAATGCATTAATTGTTCGGCTATCTAGTAAACTGAAAATATAACACAAAGTATTAAAGAATTGAAATGTGCTGGTTAAATGAAAAAATCTACCTGCTCACTATGACCCTGAGGGAAATAAACAACAAGGCTACCAACAGGTGGTAAACTGACGAGCGGGCCCGCACATGCATGCCACAGCTCAGAATTTATTGTCTTTTTCTCCGCTGCACATGTCAACCCCTCGTTAGACTCCAAGAAAGAAAACAAAATGGGAGCAAGCAGAAATTAGTTTTATTTCTGTAATATCCCCTTCTTATCATATAACTGTCCTTGAAAACCCGTAATCTATGGAAAAAAAAATCATATGTGCATTCCATACCAATAGAGACTAGAAGAATGTTATAGTGTTTACATTGAAGAATCGACTTGAAAGCAATAAAAGGATGCATTAGATTGAACTGGATGTGATAGCTCTTTATTCTAAAGGCCCTTGAAATTTTTTAATATAGTTACGATGCATCCTGAATTTAACGACTTGGTCAGCCAAATCAAATCAAATAGCAGGGCAGAGACTATATCAATCCAATGCAGAATCCATTTCATATAAAATTATCCACTGCGAACCAACAGAAGGAATTGATGATTTTGCAAGGTCATGTATTTTTATCCAAAAAGAAGAAGAAGAAGAATACACCTTCGCAGCCATGAGTTGCAGCAGAGGCCGGCGGGCCACAGCTCGTCGGAGCTTTCATACTGTATAAGTGGTCGGCAAAGAGCAATCAGCCTCAGTTAAGCTAGACAGATATTACGCTGAATGGAGCTGAGGAGTGCCACAGCATGGGCTCCGGCGAACTCGCCGGAAACCGGCGCTGGAGGAGCAGTGTAAGGTAGATGTACTGGGGATAGCGAGAAAGAAGGGGACTTGTCTTCCCGACAGGAGAGAGACAAGGGAGCAAGCCTTAAGCGACCAAACTCACAGAACTCAAAAGGGAGAGGGGGAGAGAGAGAGAGAGACGCCAAAAGGAGGAGACCTAGAGAGAGAGAGGCGTGCGTGTCTCTGGGAAAGAGGTGGCTCTTTTTTTAATCTTTTGCTTCTTCTCATTGCAACTTTTACTGCTTACGAGGGAAAGCAGAGGATGGTGAGATGGTCTAAGGTCAGCTCGAGGCCCCAACAGATAGTAGATTCTCTGTGATTGATTCCAAACATCACATTGTGTAGCAGTTTAATATATACATATAATAACTTAATGAGTGATAGATAGCTACATGGAATTATGTAGAGGTAGAAGCTGGAGATCTTGAGTTCAGCTATCCTCTCTAAGCTCTGTTGCTTGCTTCATTTAATTCTTTCTTTATTTGTGTTTATTATTATTTGAAAGATCCCTTGTATTTGTTTTCTTTTTCTTTTCGTAGGAGGGGAAGTCTAGAGGTGGTGGTTTTCCTTTTTTCTATTTGGATTGGATATTTTTTTTGACGGAGAGCTTACGTTGGTCAGTGCTTTATAAATTAGTCTGCGAAGTTTTGATTACTTTCAATTCTGATCCTGAGATACTAAAGTTACCTTCTTGATCGTTTTAATTATGAAATTTCCTAGAATATCTCATTCCGATTTTTAATTTTTAATTTTTAATAATAACTTTATTTTATTAGTATGGTCTCAGTTATCCAATTTTCAATAATGAAAATTTATTTCACTAGTATGTCTCAAATCTTGCAAGCCTTCGTTTGGATTATATAATAAACTTTAGTCAAATAAGAGCATGTAAATTATGCTGTTATTTCAATGAAATGGGATCTGGCTTTTTTAATTAAAAAATAAGAGTATGTAAATTATGTTGTTATTTCAATGAAATGGGCTCTGGCCTTTTAATTAAAAAATAAGAGCATGCCAATATAAGAGTTAATCTTAAATCTAGTAACAAAAGTCAACGTTATAGTTTAAAATCCGAATAAAACTATCTTATATACATTAGAATGTAAAAGATTAGATCTCTGTCTTTTTTTTTTAAAAGTAGCAAATCAAAATATTTCAAATTATAATATTTTTAGAACCTTTTAAATGTTTTTGTTGGACTATTCATACTTTTGCAAAAGAGAGTATAAAAATCGACATTTTTACTATCAATCAACATGTTTGTCGACAACAATTTTGGTGAAACTAAAAATACAATTGTTAATGATGTAGAAACATATTTTTTTTATTATAAGGGTTTGATATATTTTAGCATCTTTTAAATATTATTTTTGAAAATTAAAAAGAAAAAAAGGTCGTATCACTGTATTGAGTCTTTGGTTCTACGTAGAAACTCATATAACATAGTTTTTTTTTTTTTTTTTTAAAAAGGCAGAAGCCCATTTCATTAGATTGAAATTGGTTAAATACAAAAGTGTTGATTTTTGTGAAGTCCAACAAAGAAATTACATCGACTAAGTATCTTAGGTCTTGAGCCACAAAAACAAAAAGAGTTAGTACACCATCCATATAAGTACCATTGCTAAACACAAAAAGTAAGACATAATATCTAATACTGAGCCACTCTGAATGGGGCTAAAGGGAGGTATATAACAAAAACTGTTAGCTTCCTTCATAGAGCTTCAAAGAGACGCTGAGTGTGCATCTACAGCTGGGTCAGCATACACCACCAGCGACAATGGCATGAACTGGTTGAGAGGTATAGCATCTTCTATCACAGGAAGCCAGTCCATCACAGCCTCTTGAATGGGTTTCTTCATTCTACCTGTCCAATACAAGCAAGTAGATTTAATCATCATAATCAAAGTTCGAGCAGAATTTTGTTGAACATGATTAAAGCACAAGTCATTCCTATGTTTCCATATCGTCCATGTAACAGAACAGAGTACAATTAAAAAACCAACTCTAGCAGAAGTTTCAAGTAGGGAAGCATACTGTATTAAATCATTCCAGGTATTCCATTGTTGCATTACATCTTGGTTTTTTCCTAACCAGAACCATACCTGTTGAGCTAGCCTACATGTCAGGAATAGATGGTCTACCGTTTCTTGGTGATGACAAAATTGACACTGTGTATTACCTATCCAACCCTTCCTAATCAAGTTATCCTTGGTCAAGATGAAATTATGTGCAACTAACCACATAAAGATCCTTATTTTAGGGGGTACACGTAAATGCCACCATAGCATTACATTATGTGGTCTTGACCCTCCAAAATTCAAAATATTGTAAATAGAATGAGTGGAAAACTCTCCTGAGTGCTCCCATCTCCAAGCAAGTTTATCATGAGGCAAGGTGAAGGATATTGAACTAATAATATTAAGCAATTCTAACCATTCTTTACGATCTATTCCTACTAGATCTATCCTAAATTTTAGCACCTGCCCTTGAGAATGAATGACATCAGCTAATAAAACTGATTTATTAATGCATTTATTGAACAAGGAATAATATTTGATGCCTAAAGAACAATTTTGGTACCACTGGACTAACTAAAATTTGACTTGTGTTTGTATACCCGGAGAATAAGAGGTACTCATATCCCCTATGTGACTGATTTTCGGCAGAGATCTCATATAACATAGTTAAATTAATATATAAGCTTGACTTAATAAATAAATTATTAAATCAAAATTAAAAGGTGAACAGTTCGAACGAAAAATGCTTGACAGCCTTCTCAGAAAAAAATAACAGTTTGAACGAAAAAGGACGGACAATTGGACAAATCATGTTTCTGTTTTTGCAGATGAAGCCTGCGAGGTGCTGAAGTAAGAAGCCACGCACTGTTTGATTTGATTTGACGGGAACCGATGCTTTTAAAAATAGTCCAGATTAAAATAACCTTCGAGTGTTATAAATTCAATCGGACAGCTCGATAGCTCTGTTGCATATTTCTTCGCTTTCTACAAATTCATTACTGTGAAGATTAAAATATTATTTCTTCATTGCACCTTTTTCATAGATGCCCCTTGTGATTTGTTATTATTCTTCAACGGTGCCTTCCAAGTGGCAATTTGTTATTAGAGTTAAAACCAACCCAGAGGATATAAAGAATCCAACACGCTTCGTAGAGCAAATAAAGATCGTGAACCGGGATCTGAGACCGGGACCCGCCACACAAATGAATATAGAAACTCAGGCACAGGTACAGAAAGGATGGTGGGCGGGACCCAAAAGGAGACAGGGCGGATTGGGAAGTTCGGCTGCTCCAAATACCGAAGGGAACTGCCCAATATTATAACCAATTTCGATCTTGTGTGACTTCCTTCCTGTAATCTTATCTGCAGTCATCATATTTAATTTAGATTCATGTATGCAGATATCAGTGATGACAATGCCCCCGAGATTCAATAATGTGAAATTCAATAAGAATATTTTCTTTAACAAAAAGGCTGGTGCTTCAATGCTGTTGGCTTGTAATCTAGAAGGTTGTTGCATGTACTTGTTTGAATTATTAGACATTATTAAGTAGGTACAAATAAATTTATGTCATTATGAAATTCGAATTGATTGCTTAATAATAACGTGGGCTGTCAAAAGCACCCAAATTAACAAAAGACTAATAGAATATTAACGAGAGAATAAAACCAAGCACCACCGTTGTGAAAAAAAACTTCGGCCACAACCTGTACATGTTCACATATGTTTTCACAAGAAATCAGTATAGCAGGTCAATGAACCTGTCTATCAGTGTCGATGATCCTGCCATTCTGTTTCTATGCGCCGCTAAATATTATATCGACGGGTTATAATGTGCCACGTGGTTCACCCGACGGGGATGGGTTATTGTTGGGAGGAACCGTCTTGGGGCCATGTGAAAATTGTAATTGGATGGAGATGGATGGAGATGAATACTGGCATTTGTCTTCTTCTGACGGGCAGGAAGGGTCAAATCGGTATGAAGTAAAATTTGTCAAAAACAATGTTATAAATTTAAATTTTCGATTTTTAATGCCACAGAGAAGAAAAATCAGGAGTCCGTAGTACAAAAGTCAAATTAATCAAAGTTTATATTTTTTTGAAATTTTTTTTATTATTATCTTATAGATACAAAATCTCGGTTTTTTAATGGTTCATATTTTCTATCTATTTAAAACAAAAGTAACTAAAAAATTTAAGAAAATGTAAAACTTGGTCTCCAGTTATATTTTAATATGACGATCATGTTGAACAGTAAGGATCAATTATTTGAACTTTGAAAACATATACTAGTATGATTAATTACCGAATTTAATCCAAATTTTAGTGTTATGTTCAATCTTATAGTTTATATCTTAGTTTAAAAAGTCAAAATTTCTAAGTATATATTTTGGTTTTTGGAATCAAATCTAGAAAACAGTCTTAGTTATAGTATAAACGGATTAATTGAACACGGCAACGAGCATTTCACCGTCTAAGAACCAATGAAGTCTCACCGATTGTACTAATTTTTTTTCCACAAATTATATGATTATCATACTTGCTAGCAGTAACTTTCAGGAGAACAAGCTAGACAAGTAACATGATTTGGAACGTATATCTTGGGCTTGTCTGTCTTCCATCAAGAAGTATTATTTGTTCTTTCTTTCTTTCTTTATTCTTCTTTATTTTTCCAGAATAAAGAGAATTTCTTTTTATATATTGAATATACATAGAAAGCTATGGCAAGGAGAAGTTAATTAATAAATTAGCTAAAAGGGGTTCGGTACCAGAGGTAAATAAATAACTGGTGGTAATAAATTGGTTTCAGTTTTATTAAATTTAATTCGAGGCAAGAGATAGAAAAGTTCAATTTTAAGCTTTTTTATGCTTTTTATGGGAAAGGTCCGTACCTGTTAAAGAAAATAACTAAAAGTTCTGAGACCGTACTTCAGAAATAATTCAGCCATGCTACATTTAATACTCTCAATAATTAAGAGCCATGTGGAGAGCAATAGTGCTGTATGATTAGCTACATAACTAGCCCTGTATGATTAGCTCTACGCCATACTATATTATTTATATGACTCAGCTTATTACAAAACATTCATATTCGGTATCTTCGTAGAATTGATTCGCAGCTCCTAGAAATCTCATTTGCAGGCTCATCAAATTATCATCAGCCATTTAAAATTTTAGAGAATTTAAATGTTTCTAATTTTGTGTCTTTGTTGTGTTTTTATTTTTAAAACTTTAATAAGTCGCAATTTGCAACTTAATTGTCAAAATAATGTTGTTAGATATGACCTACATTATTATTTTTATGTACATGCGAAATATTACGGTATTTCAATTTTGTTTTAATCGTTATCAATAACTTGCAAAAATATACTTATATTGAAAATCATCGAATTCACATAAAAGAAAATCAAAAGGTGGTAATTTTCTATATCCGTATAGAGAAAATAATATAGATCACATCTAATTGTTTTCTTTTAGCACGTAAAGTTTAGAGTTTTCGTTATTGGGTAATAAAAATGGAGACGTAATGGAACCACAAAAAAATGAAGGCATTTTAACCCTTGGTCAACGGATAACAGGCACGATGCACGTCAGATATAAGTATTTTCATACCCAAACCTATTATACTAAGGAAAAAAAATAACTTTATCCTTACTCATACCCGATAATATAACGAAAAAACATTCTTACCTATACTCATCTTATCAAGTACGATACGAGTGGGGTTAACAAATAAAAAGGTGTCATTGACCGATTTATGTTTCTAATAAATAAAATTTGGAAGTAAATAAAAAATGAATACAATTAATTTCTCTTATGAAAAATCAGTAATGTACAAAATCATAATAACCTTTAAACCGCTTCATAGAAATTTGGATTCGCGATTGAAAAATTGATAAAAATAAAATAAATTTAGACTTATATTGTATACATTTGAGCTATCAATAAAACTATATCATATCGTGACTCTCCATATGAATATACATTTATATCTACAATTTTATTTTTTTATAATTATTCTATAAAATAAAGAGTATGAAATAGTTTTTACTCGTTAAATTTAAGGACAAAAACTTACTATTACCGATACTTAATATGCTAATGAAAAAAAAAATCATCTATACATATCTTATCAAATATAATTAGGGGTTTAATGGGCGGGCGGGTACGGGTACCCCGGGTATACCCGGGACGGGTACGGGTACGTCTCGGGTACGGGTAGGACGGGTACGGGTATGGTCGGGTATATTTTTCAAAAACCATACCCTACCCGTCCTATACCCGTACCCGTGTACCCTTGACGGGTAGGGCGGGTACGGGGTTTTTTTTTTTTTTGCTGGTTTTTTTCTGGTTTTTTTGTGGGAGGGAAAAACCGAATTTTTGAATTTTGAATTCCAATGAACAGTGGTCGGGTATCGGATACGGGTACTCGGGTACTAGGGTACGGGTATAGTCGGGTACGGGTATGGTCGGGTATTGGTCCAAAAAAACGGGTCCGGTCCGGTTTTTGCCCGTACTCGCGTACCCGAGTACCCGACCCATACCCGGGCTCGGACACGAGCGGGTATGGTCGGGTATACCCGACCCGGGTATTATTAATACTCTAAATATAATACATATAACTATATAAGATAAACTTGTAAAAGACTCATTCCCATCCAACATCACTCAAATTAAAGAGCAAGGAGAGGCTAATCAAAACAAATATTATATAAACTGCTGACATGGAACCCTTGTCGGCGGGTGGGTCCACATTCCATGTGATAGTGGTTTAACGACAGATTTGTTTACTTGTTTTCTTTGTTCTCTTGGCTCTATTGATGTAGCTTTCGTGGCTTTAAATATGGTAATGAAACTAGAAAAGATGATGATTACTGATTGATAGAGGGTTTGGCGGGGGCGAGAGAGTGTGAGAAGATAGAGGGGCCCACGTAGCTCTCTCTCCCGTTATTGACGGAATCCATGCTGTTGCTTTTATTTTCCGAAATAGAATGGGATTTAACGGGTCAATTTTAATTATATTTATGAAAAAAATTTCCAACTGAATTTCGAAGAGCTAAAATGTTCCTGTTATTTCACTTTGAAAAAAAATCTGCTTCTTATTTCTTTTTCTTTTTCTTCTTTGGATGTAAAACAAAAGAACAGCAGCTCCGTAAACATGTGATTCCCAGGAACTGATATATTTCAAAAATGAATTGCTAAACAACTAAACAAGTTCGGATTTGTTACAAATAATTACATCAAGAAATTAATTAAGAGGATTGGCAAATGTGGACTGAAGATTAAAGATTTGTCAACTACTACTCTTTCATTTTTTCTGATCCTGTGGATTCAAATCTGCTCTTTTTTTAAGAAAATAATCACCATTCTATTTTTCTATCCGGATCGTTCAAAATTGATAACACACATTCAATTGCAAATGATTTCTTTTAATATATTATATTAATATAAAAGAAAAAAATAATTGAAGCCGTATAATTGATTTTGAACGATGCGAACGAAAAAAAGGAGCAGATTTTATTCCATATCCGGACCATGCAACCAAGTAGAAGCGGTTCATGTGGAGCCTTGTAAAGTGCAAAAGAATAATAGAAAGGAAAAATAAAATAATAAAAAATCCATACCAATCATTTACCTTTACCTCGCAAGACCTGGCCATCCGAGAACGTTTAAGGTTAAATTCATTTTGTTAGAGGTGCGAGACTTCTAATTTCGCCAACTACCAAGAATCGATTTTCCTAAAATTATGATTTTGACTATTGCGATGTCAAGTAACTTTCAATTCTAATCCTTTATATCGACATCATCAATGTTCGGTAGCAGGGTTAACAGGTGATAAGGTAAAAAGTCTCCCTATTGGCAAATTGCAATCGAAGCAAACGTATTTACTTCGTACTACAGGGGTGCAAACGGATCGGATAGCAGTAAAATAATACTCGTATCTGTTTTTTATTTTTCGGATATAGATATATGTTTTTTTATAACGGTGAATAATATAATTTTTTTAACATATATTAGAGAAATATTTTGATTCTCCGACCTATCATATACGAGCAGGCTCCTCAATTAGTTTAACTAAAAAACTCATCTAATTTTGTATAACTTTCATTTCTAACACGCATATTAAAACTTTTAAAAATTTGTTTATAACATTTTATAATGCTACTTGCAAACATTTAAACCTATGTCTGCAAACATTTAAATCATAAATCTGCGTAATTTTAACTCCTAACAACTTTTATTTTCAAGACAAAAAAAAAATATTCATTTCATCCATTCTTATTTTATTTTTTATCTGATAATTCTTGTCCATTTTTCTGATGACGCATGATAAATTTTGTGAATCTAGAAATACGAACGTTTTCTACTCAATTTTCTCCTTTAAATGAGATCTATAAAGAAATATTTCTCCTTTAAATGAGATCCATAAAGAAAATATTTTTTGAGTTATTTTTTAAAGTTGTTTGTTATTTTTAAAGCAAAACTCATTAACATTTTAAATTTTTAAACTTTTAAACCTCAGTCTACAACTATTTAAACCTCTGATGTCTACCATTTGAACTACTACGCTCAAGCGTTTTAAACTTTGATATCAATCATATATTATGACGCGTTAAAATCTCTAACCATTTAAAGTAGTTGTGTCGAGCATTTAGAGTAGTTGTGTCAAGCATTTAAAATAGTTTTCTTATCAATTTAAATGGTCATAGACTGAGGTTTAAAACCTTAAGAACTTAAAGTGCTCATGAATTTTACTTAAAAAAAATGACTTGAAAATAACTCAAAAGTATTTCTTCATAGATCTCGTTTGAAATAGAAAATCGAGCAGGAAATGTTCGTATTATTAGATTCGCAAAATTCATCACGGATTGTCAGAAAAATTGACGAGAATGATTAGAGGACAAAATTGAGGACAAAAGTAGTTAGTAGTTAAACTATTCATATTTGGGATTTAAATACTTGCAGAAAGAGGTTTAAATGCTTGAGTAGTATTGTAAAATATTATAAGATGAACTTTAAATATTTGGATCTGAGTACTGAAAATGAAAGTTAGATATTAAATACTCAGGAGCGCGCTCGGAGATTTGTTTGAAGCCAATTATCCGACTCCTATATATTAAACTATGTGGTATACATTTAGTTATCAAAAATTCGGATATGAATAATTAAAATTTAAAATCATATTTGTATCCATATACACACGGATATTTGAATATTGAATATCTATATCTAATTTTTTATGTACAAATTTGTATATGGGTGAATAATATCCGACCCGTTTGCACCCTAAGAAGTACTTTGACTGTATAGAATATTTACAGCCGGTTCAAAATTAATTTTTTGGCTATTTATAATAGAGGAGGGTTCAAATGCACTCTATCTTTCAAATCTTTTTTCTCCATTTTCAAAGTCCAAATAGTCAATCCGAACCGTTAGATGCGATCTATATATTAAGATGTGCTTGGAGACCAAATTTTACATTTTTTGGAATTTTTTTACTATTTATTAAACCACTTTGAAAATCGCTGATCCAATGGTCCAGAAAATGTAAAATCAGCGATTTTCAAAGTAGCTTAATAAATAGTAAAAAAATTCCAACAAATGTAAAATTTGGTCTCCAAGCACATCTTAATACATAGATCGCATCTAACGGTTCAGATTGACTATTTGGACTTTGAAAACGAAGAAAAATAATTTGAAAGATAGAATGTATTTGGGTGCACAATAATTTGGGTGCATTTGAACCCTTCTCATTTATAATATTGGAAGTCTGTTTTGTAATCTGTGCCAGATTAAGCAGCTCATGTTGACAAATTAACATTCATATATGGAAATATGAATTTTACTTACCCCAAAATCTTTATTTTGCATTGCACCTTAAAACTTAATACAACTTTACTATTTAAATAAAATTAAAGAATAACCCCACTAATTTGGTACAAAAAAAATTCTAACACAAAAGAAACACAAACTTTTTCCAAAAAAAACACTAATAATAGAACGGGTCTTAACTTCTTTTTATTCGCATAACTATGGATCGATTCAATCTTTTACTCGTCGCATGTGAGGATGCCAATTTTTAGAGCTCATTTGTATACCAATAATCAAGATTCTTGCATCAAAGCGGAAAGGCTAAAAAAAACTATCACGAATAGCATAGTTACAGCAAAAGTTATCATACATAGCGTGTTTTATTTAAAAAATATATTATATATTTATATTAATTATCAACATTATCTAAAGTCTCATATAGCAATAAGTAACACAAAATTAATTAAGAAATTATATTAGTCATAATGAACCAGCACAAAGTCTAAATTACTATTCAAAATATCTCTAATAGTAACATAAACTATCTATCTTTTTTCATTCAAAATAACCAAAGCTTCATGATATAAACTATATATTTTTCTATTAAAAAAAGCCTAAACATCATGGAATAAACTATATATCTTTTTTCTATTTAAAATCAAAATCAATCAAAATCTTTAAAAAAATGATCTTTAAAATTAATTTTCGGTTGGGCCATTATATAAAAATCTAGATACCATAGCGTACGCTATAGCGCATAACGTGTAACCGCTATAGCGATCGTAGCTGAAATAACGCATTTTTATCCTATAACTTAATGTTCAATATCAAAAAATACTAAAGTGTCGCTATAACACGCTATTTAGAACCTGCTAATAATTGAACTTTTGACAGCGTCATATTACAATGCAAATTTTTAGAGCTTATTCGTGGTCAATCCCTTCATTGACTGACTGTTTGACTTCCTCTAATATTTATTTAAAATTTAGAAAAATAATATCACTAAACGATCAAGTTGTTAAGGTCAACTCTCCGTGGCCATTAATAAAGAGATCTGTTTTCATTATGGTTCCTCTTGACAAATTCCTAACATAATTCCTGCTTGAAATTTTGTACACGTCACTAAAGTATCATTGGTACACAAGGGTTATGAGAAGTTCAGAACGGACTCGAGATATAGCCGTTTTTTTTTTCTACCATCCTCAAAAATCAGAATTAAATGAATATTACCTGGAAAATCGAAATTCAGATTCCGCCACGTTCGCACCGTGGATCTGCGAACGGATCGCCGAACGAGTCGGTGCGAACGGGTCACGCGAGCGGGTCAGTCCGCAGATCCATTCCGCGAACGGGTTAGCGATCCACGGTGCGAACGTGCGAAATCTGAAATCTGATTATTCGGGTGGTATTCATTTAATTCTGATTTTTGAGGGCGGTAGGAAAAAAAACGGGAGATATAGTTCTGTGATTTCTTATAAAAGTAGACAAGCAACGAAAATTTATTCTGAAATAAAAAAAAAACACTGAAATTTATTCAAGATTGATTTTTTTTTTTTATATGAAATTCAAAATTGAATATAAGCATTGGGCAGAATGGTGAATTCGTATCCTCTGCATTAACTCGGAAGGGAATCTTTTAAGTTAAAATGAATCCTAATCATAAGATCTGTTTTAAGATTCACGTAAACTAGATCCGCACTAATATTAAAGAGCCCCTTATATCATAAGCGGGAGCTGGATTGGCTCCGTTTAAAATCTGACGGTTCAGATTTATTAACTCAAAAGATTCCTTTTTGAGTTAACGCAGAGGATACGCATTCCAGGATGGTAGGGTCCAATCGCAGTCATGTTCCATACCTACGGGTTTCCAATAAAAAAAAAAAAAAAGTCATGTTCCGGGAAACGTGATCAGCGGGGCCCAATCACCGTATATTACGTGGCCTGCTCCCGAGGCAGTTGTCGCCCACGTGGATAATATCAATTTACCGAAGTGCCCTTTACTTTTGTACTTCTAAAATACTTCCAAGTCCAAGCAAGATTAGAATTCGCCCAAAATCAAAAAAAAGGAAAAAATAGAATTCACCGAACAAAAAAAAAAAGGTCCATTAAAACTTGGAAAAATTATCAACGAACAAAGAACAAGAACAAAAGAAGTAAGGTGGAATTTCATGTAATACGCCTCGAGAACTTGAAAATAATGTATTTCTCCCACAAAAATTCACAATATCATATCTACCCTTTGAGACTTCACAAAAAAAAAATCAATCAAATACGGACTTGATCCATATTTTCTTTTAAAAAAAAGTTTCACAAAATTAAATAAATTTACTCATTTTAATGTCTTTTCAGTTATAACTAATTTTAAATTTATGAGATACCCATTTTATCCTTTGTAACAAAAAAAAAAGTAGCATGTTTTGGGAAAAAATGCTAGTTCCCTAATTGGATTGTTTTCTAGAGAAAATGAGTCATTTTTTCACTTCTTAAGTCTACACAGTAACATTCGGATGTTTGCTTATGTAAGCATCACAGGTAGAGCAATAACCCATTTGTCAATGGAAACAAATCAATAAAAAACTAACATTTATTTGAAACATATTATTAGTTTTTTTTTAATGAAAAGTAAAACAGATATTTTACAAATTTAAAGTATTTTTTGTAAAAAAACAATAATATGGTTAAAATTGTGAGTTGAGATGAGTTACGGTGAGTTGCGAAGTAAAACGCGTTTCTACTTCACGCCGTATTTTCATTTTGAAAGTTCAAATGACCGATCCGAACCGTTAGATGTGATCTTCATATTGAAATGTGCTTGGAGACCAAATTTTAAATTTTTTGGAATTTTTTTACTATTTATTAAGCAATTTTGAAAACTGCTGTTTTGCTATGAACAGTAAAAACAGTAAAAATTTATGGACCATCGGATCAGTGATCTTCAAAATTACTTAATAAATAGTAAAAAAATTCAAAAAAATGTAAAATTTGGTCTCCAACAACATTTCAATATGGAGATTATGTTGAGCGGTTCGGATCGCTCGGTGGTTTGGATTTTCAAATCGCAAAATATGACTGTGAAGTAAAATAATTACTTTACTTCGCAACTCACCGTCGCCCATCTCTTGTGAGTTTATGAAGTTTGGAAGGGTAAATATGATATTACAAATTTTAGAGGGCAAAATACGTAATTTTGAAGGATTTGAGGGGTATACATGAAATTCCCATGAGACTTAAAGATCCCGCTACAAATTTAAAGAAGAAGGTTGTTTGTAACAAGTCAATCAGGCAACTTTAATTTGGCCTCACAGGTCACTTGATTTCAAATTTGTTACAGTCACGTTAGTTTATTATGTTCTCATTCTGAAAAATAACGAAGTGTTAATGTCATTCTTCAAAAAAAATTATGTACTACGTCAACGACAGAAAAGTTATGCAAAACACAAGCAATATATATCATCAGATAGTTTTATTGACTGACTAAGTTGAGAATAATTACAAGTTCATTGGCTTATGAAAAATAAATTAATTAAACGATCAATCTGTTATCAAGGACAAACTGTTGACGTCGAAAGGAAATTTTACCTTATTTCAATTCCCTGTTTCTAGATCGATATTATAATACAATATAAATAAAATAATTAGAAAATGAGGCAGGAGGTTGAGTTGGAGGAACTGAATCCTCTGCTCCCAGAGTCACTGCTTGTGAATCCGAAGTGGATCTCTAGTTTAAAAATTAAAAGTGACCACCATCTTTAACAGTGACTGGCCATACACGCAGTGACTGAGGGGCAGAAAATTCCAACACTCAAGAGGGCAGAGAATTTGAAGTCTTAGTTGGATGGTTAAATTTTGAAGCTTAGAGATCAGAGCAAACTTTCGAGCTATTGGAATTAAGGAGTTATTTTCATAAAAAAATATGAGATTTACTATTTTCTATTTTTGCTCTAAAAAATTAACCAAATTATATATTTTTTTAAGTAGATCAAATTATAAAATTATAAAATAAATAAAGATGAATTGACTCTATTTATTACATGTAATTTCGTCACAGTTGGAGCTATGCGAGTATTTAGTATAACTCAAACACATTCAAACGTATTAATGGTTAAACAAATTAATTCAATATGATCAGAATCGCATGAGATCCGATTCAATCCAGTTAATTGTATTTAGGTAGATTAATTTGTGGAGGGTTGAATACTTCATACTTTTTATATCCCATTATAACTCATATTTTATATCTTCGTTTTTAAAGTTTAAACTGTTAATCCGAACTGCTCAACGTGATATTTATACTATAATATGTCCGAGGATTAGTGTATTAACGGTCGGGCGGGCACGGGTACGGGTACACCTCGGGTACGGGTATGACGGGTACTGGGGTATACGGGCACGGGTATCTCGGGTATATTTTTCAAAAACCGTACCCTGCCCGTCCTATACCCGTGCCCGTTGTACCCTTGACGGGCAGGGCGGTCCGGGTACGGGGGGTCCGGTCCCGTCCAGTTTTTTTTTCTATTTTTTCTTTTTTCCTTTTTCTATTTTTTTCTTTTTTTTTCTTTTTTTTTGAATCGGGTGGGGGGGAAATCAAATTTTGGGTTTGAATTTGAATTAAAGTGGGTCGGGTATAAGGGTACGGGTAAGGGTAGGCGGGTATTCGGGTAGGGTAAAGTCGGGTACGGGTATGGTCGGGTACGGGTATGGTCGGGTAGGGTATGGTCGGGTATTTGTCAAAAAAAACCGGTCCGGTCCGTTTTTTGCCCGTACCCGCGTACCCGACCTATACCCGGGCTCGGGCATGGGTACCCCGGGCATCAGGTACGGGCGGGCAGGGCACGGGTAACCCGTTAAGGGTATTATTAATACACTACCGAGGATGAAATTTTATAATTTTTTGAATATTTTTTTCTATTTTTTGAGATAGATAAAAAATCACTGTTTTTGAACCATTCAAAAAACAGTGATTTTCTACCAATCTTAAAAAATATTAAACAAATTTCAAAAATTATAAAATGTCATTCCAACCATATTTTAGTATGGATTTCATGTTGAACTGTTTAGATCGACAATTTACACTTTAAAAACAAAAATATAAAATATGAAGTATGATGGGGTATGAAAGACAGAAGGCATTGAAATTCTTTGAAATTTCATACTATTTAAAATGTATTGCACACTAATTAAGATTAATTATATATTAATTAATATCCGGTTGATTAAATAAATTTTGAAATAATCGACTAATAAAAATTAAGAAGCAATCAGCTTATAGAGAGTCACATCAATAGCATCAATAACGATTCGATCCAAATTGTGGATCACATAAGTGGAAAATAATAAATTGTCATAACTCATGAGTGAGGCTATATATAGTAGGCACAGTGTATATTGGTTACAAACTTTTTATTTGAAGGTTTTAAAATGATGGATTGGACCGTTCAACTTAGTTTTCATCTGATTATATACTTGTAAACTAAATTTTACATATTGTAGGATTTTTTTACTATTTTGTAGACAGATAAAAAATCACTTGATCTGGAAATTATGAACCATAAAAAAACAGTGATTTTTCACCAATCTAAAAAAAAGTAATTTTTTTTAAAATATATACAAAATTTAATTTGTAAGTATATACCTATATAAAAATTATATTGAATGATTCAGATCGCCTGTTAAATTTTTTAAAACATAAATATGAATTCATGATATAACACAATCCGCAGTTCCGC
Organism: Carex rostrata; assembly: GCF_964058835.1. Classification (NCBI taxonomy): domain Eukaryota; kingdom Viridiplantae; phylum Streptophyta; class Magnoliopsida; order Poales; family Cyperaceae; genus Carex; species Carex rostrata. The sequence continues at coordinate 2,944,965 of NC_135935.1, forward strand.
ACTATGCATGATACTGTAGTATAGCCTAGCTCAGATGTCATTGACCCGATCCGAATGTGATCCGACACAAGGACACTGTAAAGTGTAAAGTCTCTAATAGAGTAATAGTACCAGCTGTTAAATTTATGGCTGAAGATTTTCTCTGTAACTATTATTATATATATAATAATAAAATCCTACAGGCATGTCACTGTTGGTTCGGATTGTTTTATGGATACGAATCATATGATAAGCGGAATCATAAAGAAAATGTTCATGGACAGCTAATCTGGTGCATGCACTGCACGGCATGTACAGCTTACCTTACAGGACCTAACAAATCGCGACTGGATTTCATTATAGGCCCTATTAGTTGCGAGATAACGAATAAGACCCTACCAAACTCCCAGGATTGGTATAGCCCCATCTGGAAGCGTATTCTCTACGAAGCTTTTAATCTGATCTGTTCGTTTTGAATCAGACGAATCAGATCAGATCTTTCAAATTTTGTGAATATTTTTTTTTCCAATTCGAACAAGATCTGATCTAATCTGATCTGTCCGATCCGAAACAAACGGACCAGATTAAAAGCTCCGCAGAGGATACGCTTCCAGCCCCATTTAGGCATCTACATTTGGAAATACAATAAAACAAACAAGAAAAAAACTAAGAAAGATCCAAGGTACATTTTATTCATAGTATTTTGAATATTAACTTAAAAATAACAAGATTACGATTTTTTTTTGATGCACCGTAAAGAACGGCGACGATGTTACGGTTCTTAAAAAAAAATAACGTAAGAAATCGTAATAATTTAATGAATTTTTTTATTTTCACCTATTATTAAAATCATGCTAAAAAATTAGAGGTCAAACCGGATCATATAGCGGTGAAACCAGATCCTTTTTTATCTTTTGAATACGAATATGGATCAAATCAAATTATCAAGAAATATCAAAGTTCATAATATTTATGTAATTATGATGCTGAATGACACAGTTTTTTCAAAGATATCTACTATTTGAATACAAATAATCAAAATTTAAAATAATATCTATATCTGTATACGTATCGTCATGGATATACAAATATTCATATCTAATTTTTAAAAATGAAGAGGATATTATCCGTTCCATTGGCACCCTATCAGTAACAAAATATTGCGAAACTACATGGAATTGCGGTGTTATTAAGGTTTTTTAAAACTCTAAAAAAAAAAAAAGTTAATAATGCTACGTTATTTTTATTATTTGGATTTTCACCATTATTATTATAAGCAGGGGCGAAACTAGACTTTCAAATTATGAGGGTCAAATATGAATAAAGATCAATCATATAAACAAAATTTGTTACGAGGGAGAGGGGGGTGGGGGTGGGGGGCAATTTACACTACCTATAAGTCTATAACATTTTTACTCTAAATTATATATAAAATAGAGTATAAATGTACAAATTTTGAAAAGAAATGGAGTCAATTGACCCTCGTTAAATTGTAGTGGCTCCGCCACTGATACTGATTATGAGTGTATGTTAAAATTAAAATAAAAACGATGAGATTGTAATAATTTTTAAAGACAATTTCAAAGGAACCCTAATATTTGCGAGGCCCTTTCCGGTACGTAAGAAACATATAAAATCATATTATTTAAAAAATGAGATTTATAAATTACTGAAAATAAAATAAACTCAGTGAAGGTCAATCGCATGTCTGACTACGAATTTCTGCTTGCATTACACAGAGCTGGAGATTTAATCATCAATATCATGAATCTGAAGTGTACGAACAACACACATATATATTTTTTTCTTTTTGAAAAAAGTGGATTACCACCCGTTTAAGTAGAAACATATAAGTCCTTACATCAAAATAGACATAGTTCAGTATGAAAAGTAAAAATAAAAGAAGCATAACAAAATGGATTAGGCATAACCAATACAACAAATACCAGAAACTAGAGTAGAAAATTTAAGATAAAAGCATAAAAACTAAGCAAGGTCAAGTGAGCTGTCGATAGAAGAGGATGAACTAGTAGTAGCTGCAGATTCAGAAGTAGAAGAGAGCTATACCAAAACACCTTGGTTGCGGATAGATTCAAAAGCAGTATCAATGTCATCCATTTCAGCTCGGGTCCTAAGGTAATCAGAAAGATCAGACCCTTCTAAACCACGACCAGGATCTGTGTTTTCTGAATTCAACGGGCTGTTCTGGATACTTGAATCCGAGCTGATTATCATGAGACCTGACTGATACAAGAATGAGACATCCATAGGTAAAATTAAAGTTAATTTAAAAAAAATATCATCTAATTTAACTTTACACCAAAAAGATGTTAAGGCAATAATTTGAAGGCCTAATGAAGAACTAGATGGAACTACAGTGTGTTGGAAGCAAACTTTATTTCTAGCTAACCAAATTATCCAAATAGTTGCTGCTCTAATCATTTCAATGAGTAATCTGTCTTTCAAAGGAATACATGCATCTAGTTGCCATAAACGAACACCACATATATTACTCGTGAAAATAACGAACAACACACGGTCACACATATAATATGTTTGTTTTGTAAATAGAAAAAAGTATTTCGATATATCATTTATACCATACCAATAACGGAATTAGTGATAAATCTGGACTTAATCTTTTAAATTGGACGAATCTCAAAGCATATCTCTATAGTTTTCATAGATACCGGATTGAGTCTGAACCGGCTGGGAATAGTCCGGGTCATCCGTTTTCATAGATACCTAGGAGACATAAACTCTATTAATTTAGTGTTTCAGTTATGTCTCACATTTTTATCTTCGCTTTCAACGATTAAATAGTCAATTTGAACTGCAGAATATGTTCTCCTTATTAAAATAAACTTGGAGAACAAATTTTATATTTTTTAAAATTTTTTACTACTACTTTAGTTTTAGAAAATTATTATTTTTTAATGGTTCAAATCTTATGAAAAACAACGATCGTGCACCTATCTTAAATTTTTTTTTTGTAAAATATAAATTATGTTAAAAAATTTATGTTAATATGTCTTTGGAGACCAAATTTTACATTTTTTTTGAAATTTTTTTACTATTTTTTTAAATTTATAGAAAAACACTTGATCTGAAAATTCTGGACCATACAAAAACAGTAATTTTCAATAAATTTAAAAAAATTTCAAAAAATGTAAAATTTGGTCTCCAAACACATATTAATATGGAGAACAAGATGAACGGTTCATATCGACCGTTAAGATTTGAAAACTCGAATATAGAGTCGTAGCACAGTGTCAAATTGTAATATGCATAGTACCATAGACTCACTCCAGAGGACTGATTACCTGCTTCAACTTTAAAATTAGCAATCAAGATGTGAGATATAATCGTGACACGAAAATAACAAAACATTTGAACTCTCATCCAAATGATATATTATTTCCGATCACAAAATTTTATTGTCATCGAAACTCTGTGCAAAAAATTCTCATTGCCTCGTGACCAACTCTAAACAAATGACAACCAAATTTTCTGCAGAAAACTAAGAACATTTTTTTTTTCTTTCGGCCCTTCAAATATTTTTAAACGGTTCGGATGATGAAAAATTATGTTTTCTCTACTCATCAAAATCCAAGCCTTACAAATATTTTAACCAGTGTTCTAGATAGAACGTTATAGCAATTTTAAACGCTACGCTATGGGATGAAAGTGCGTTATTTTAGCTACGATCACTATAGCGATAATAGCGGTCTGCTATCTGCGTTATACGCTACGCACTATAGTCCACGCTATGCTACATAGGCTTTTATATAAAAGTCCAGACTGAAAATTAATTTTAAAGATTAATTTTTTCAAGGTCCAAATTAATTTTACTTTTAAAAAGAAAAATATAGATAATTTATTTCATAATGACTATGTTTTTTTAATAATAAAAAATATATAATTTGTATCATGATGCTTAGGTTATTTTCAATAGAAAAAAGATAATTAGTTATGATATTATTAGAGATATTATGAATAGTACTGGTTCAATATAAATATTATTATTCCTTAATTAATTTTGTATTACTTGTTGGTCTATGAAATATTATGTAATGTTGATAATTAGTAGAAATAAAAATACTGTATAATATAATTTTCATTATAGTTATACTATTTGCAATAACTTTTTTTTTAATCTTTCCACTATAACACAATAATTGCTGATTTTAACAACTGGACAAAGAAAAACAGATCTTTGTGATTTTCTCAGATTCTCAGTTTCTCACCATAATGTACCGAATTGAATTAGTAAATAACTATACGACAGTGATAAAGTGATAGTTGACGGAGGAGAAGAGAAGAGAAGAGGATAGATTGATAGATAGGAAATGATGGATTTGACACGGATAGCACGGGGAATATTGGACTGCCCAGTGCAGCACTGTACATGAGCATGGCAGTGCTCACAAAAATTTACAAATTCATGCTCTCAAAATGCTCAAAAAGCTACAGGGAGTGACCTACTTTTACCACTTGGTCGCTTCTTTGGGGGACATTTTTCTATACATCGAGTTTTGTGTCTCAACGAAGCGGGTCCCATATGCTCTCCCATCCCCACTTAATTTTCTCGAATCTGTGGCAGGATTTGTTCACCACGTGTCGTAAAATTACTCGGCATCAGCTATTTGGTCGTCAGATGAGATCATCACATGTCTTTTCCTAGGATCATGTTTTCATACTGTCAATGTGGATACTAGAGTGCTTGCGTACCGCAATAATCACGAGAACGAGCGCGGAGATGTTTTATCCGTCCGATTAGAATTGGAGATTTGAATGGGCGTATTTTAGAGTGCGTATCCTCTGAGATATCTCATATTTTGCGTGACCGACGTGCGACGTGTCCGGTGCCTATTCGGCGATACCGTAGAGGCCAGTATTATTTGAGGTTTGAGATTCGTGCAGAACGTATTTGAACGGTTGGAAATTTCCGAAAAGTCACGCAAAATATGACATATCTCATGAGGATCTGAATTCCGTATTTTAAGGCATATTGGAGATTGATTTGAATCTATCAATTGACGTCATGATAGAGCAAAGTAAAAATTGAAAAATTTACGATAATATTTTCGCGAGTACCTGATAATACTCCGAAGAGGAGGGATCCACATCAAATTATATTATATATTTTTAAAATTTAAATAGTTTATTTAAACTGTTCAACATAATAGATACGTTAAAATGTACTTGCAGATTAAATTTTACATTATTGAATTTTTTATTATTTATTAAGATGAATACAAAAATTCACTGGTATGAATATAGTGATATTGTAAAATACTTAATATATAGTAACAAAATTTAAAAAAAATGTAAAATTTGTTTTGCAAGCACATTTTAACACATCCATTATGTTGAACGGTTTGAATTGACAATTTGAACTTTGAAAATGAAGAGTGTTATTCGGTGCCACCAAAAAAGATGTAATTGGATCATTTCTCTGTTTCAAATGCATTTATCAGTTTTAATAGTTTGCTTATTTGAACTAATTACAAAATTAATTAAAAATATACATTATTTATTTTATCTTCAAAATGTGGAAAATATACAAACTTACAAATCAAACAGTCAAATTCTCGTATCTGGTCTACAAAAGTTCTGATGACCTCAGTGGACAGAATCCTACTTTGAATAAACACGGTATAAGAAACATGAACCAAACAGGCTACATAATATATACTAGTAATCGTGCCCGTGCACAGTAACGGAAGCAAATTATGTAGTATAAAACATTAAACTCCTTAATAAGGAGGAGAGATAATTTAAATCAAATTTGTAGAGAAAAATAGTTAAATACTATATTTATCTACAAGATAATACATGTGAACTCTAGTGTAGTGTTAAGAATTTTGGCACCAATAGAACCCAACTCGGTTCGAATCCCACCTTCAGCAGAAAAAAAGAAAAAGGGTGCGCGGTGCATAGGCTCGGTCCGCAGGTGCCGTGCGTGATTCAGAGGCGCGGTCCACCGGTGTGGCGCAAGGTCTACGGGCACTGGGATAATATGCGGCGCGACCAATGCATACTTAAGTGTTGAAGCTCATAATTTGGAAAATTCATCTATGTGTGATCTGAAAATTCAACGGCTGAACATTATTCCGAAAAAAAACGGTAAATCCAGGTCCTTACAGGATCTAGACATTAAGTTCCTTAATAAGGAGGATAAAATATTATTCAAAATAGTATTATGGATGTTAACAATTTTATCATTAACTTTCTGATTTTGCCTGGTCGATACCTATTTAAACGAGATTAATTTTTAAGTCGCACTAAGCTGGCGCTTCTTTGCTAATTGCTAGGAGGATGAAATTTTTTTGGCATCTAATTCACATTTTTATTAAATTATTTTTTGAGCTCGAATAATGTTACGTGCAGATGGGACTAGGGCTGGCAAAAAAATTCGTAGTTCGTGATTCGATTCGGGTTTGATTTGGGTTTGATTCGAGTTTAATTCGATTCGAAATGAGTTCGAATAGAAACGAACCAAATCAGATTAGGTTCGAAATTAATTCAAACCTAGCCTGGTTCGATCGAAATGGGTTCGGTTACTTTTATGGTTCGAATCTCATAATAACATCGGCCGTCCATTTACCTGATGAAATTAAAATCCAAGACAGAGAGTCATAATTTAACTTAGCCGACACTCTCTCGCTCTCAAATCTCAATAACCTAGTTCTCTCTCCACCTCTCCCTAACTCACTCTCCCTCTAGCTCTAAAATATAGCTGACGCTCTCGGCGACCGGCTGTCTCTCCGGCTGTCACTCCTCTCTCCGGCCTAGATGACTATCTCTCCTCTCTCTTCGGTCATCTCTCATAGTTCATACCAGGAAAACCGTATCTGATGTATTTTTTCATGAACAATTTTTTAATTTAAAAACGCTCATTTCATAGTTCATACCGGTAAAAGGAAGCCATGTGAATTTTGTCCCGCGAGAAAAAATTAATGTATAAACTACCGGTATAACTAGGGCTGCTAAAAAATAATTTAGTTCGTGATTTGTGATGAACCATAATTTGACGCATTATTTGACACACGGTTGAAACCAAAATTTATCATAATTACCATGTTTTATTGCATTTTATTTATCATTTTGTTCAGTTTTAATTAATGTTAGTCAAGACACAAGATACTGCGCAAGTTGTTAATTATTGCAGAATTGGAGCACAAAACCGCACGATTTGCATGTGCACAAAAGATCCAAGCCGAATGGAGAAGCAAATGGAGGAAATAATCTTTTCTATCTTTTTATTGGGCTGATTTCACCTGGCACAGATTTGGTTTCCAAATATTGATTTAGGTGCATTGCTGGCAGATTGAGCCGAATTGATTTATTACCAAAATTTAATTGGAGCATACTTGGATATATTAGGCGCTGGGAGGAATCAAGGGTCATTCTGACTTTGGCATTTTTTATTTTCTTTTCGTTACTTGGGTGTTTCTGGGAGAGATCGGCCAGAGACAAGAAATTGGAAGAGAAGGGAAGTCGGCCAGAGGCAAATCGAAGCAAAGGAATTGTATTGGATTTAAGGGAGTTTTTATTCTCTTTTTCTGTTATTTTTCTGATTTCAATGGAAGCAAATATGACTTGTGTTTGTGTTGAAATTATGCTTGGCTAAACATTTTATCTAGGAATATGGAAGTAACTTGATACTTTTGTTTTGTTAATTTAATTGTTTGAATTTTATTTGTGGTTGTGATATTGATTTGTTTGTGAATGCTTGCTTGGTTTGTTTAATTATTTCTTATTTTATTAAGGAATCTGCTAATAATAAATTGAGACCAAAAGGAGAAATTTATATTAGAAGTACTTTTTAAAATAGTCATAGTTATACAAATAATATTAGGTGAATTTGGTGATGGACCGAAAGGAGAAATTGAATTGCTAGAACAACATAAACAAACTTAAGTACTTGGAGCTACGAAAGTAGTCCAAAAGGCTTTTGGGGAAAAACACGGGTTATCAAATAGCTTAATGGGTTCAGATTAAAACTGGTAAGCCACGAACGTAGGAGACCTATTTAATCTAGATACGGTGCGAAGCCACGAAAGTGGATAAACATCTACCTTAGGATAACACCCCCTCAATAATAGCAACCCGAATATTATAAAAACAATTAGAAATACATAATTAAAAGTATCATAGTGAAATCATAACCCTAGATATCCATTCTCTCTGGTATTTCTTATCATTTTCTGTTTCTGGAATTCATTCTACATTATGTCAATTTAAGTTGCATTCGGATAATTCATCCTGCATTCTGTCTGGAATTCAGGCTGAGGTTCTGGAATTTAGTCTGCATCAGTTTATAATTCATCTTGCATTTAGTTAATTCATCCAGCATTTTTATAATTTAGTTTAAAAGAAAACCACTCAATATTTGCTTGTCTAGATTACTGAAAACCGGTAAGCCAGTATTTACTATACCTCCTTGTGGTTCGATACCCAAATTACTAAACGATAAGGTCATGCGCTTGTGACCAAATTGTGTTAGGATTAGGGATTAAATTGATAAGCTACCAAAATTACATCAATTTGATTCGGGTTCGATTCGAAAAATGTGTAGTTTGCAATTAATTCAATTCGAAATGAGTTCGGTTCGAAACGAATCAAACCAGGTTCGGTTCGAAATTAATTCAAACCAAACTCAAAACTAGAGTAAGTTTGGTTCGGTTCGATTCGTTGCCATCCCTAAATGGGACCGACAATTTATCCGTGTCCTATTTTCCAAAAGTTCTTTTGAAGTCCTGAAAGTTTGAAAAATTGAATTGACATGTTTTCTAAAAGAACAAAATTTTGGGTCAATCTTTTTCTTTAATAAGACATCGGACTACAACAACTCCCGATTAAATTAAAAATAACAATGAGGAAAAAAACACGCTAGCGCATATTATAATTTACAAGCAAGGCTGACAACGATCTATTTTTTTGGCGGATTCTAATAAGATTAGAATCTAAATTAATTATAACAGTGATACTGAACATTTCCGTTCTGGCTCCACTTGGATCCGCCCTGGCTCCACTTGGATCCGCCCCTGTCTATGTAATATTACATAGATAGGAACAAACTAAATGGAAATTGGTTGAATTTTAGACTCAATGCAAATATTAACGTGAGTATTCAGATGCTATATTTTTAGAATAGGATCGGATTTTTCTTTTTCCATCTTGATTTCCATCTCTTCACAAATATGTGAGGAAAAACATTAGATCAAAGTAAATGATTTTTTGCTTTTTTTCAAAAAAGTAAATTATTTTTTTTCCATGATTTATTGCTTCTTTCTATCATCAAAGTTTTCAAATAAAAAATGTGAATGAATTAATACTCAATGTTAAATAAATTATACTTGTTTATACTTTCATCCGAACCTCATAAAAATTGCCACGATCTCATATCTTGGTGTTCTGATTATAAAAGATGCTTTGAGTTATTAAAAATTATAGTATTCTCTGTCATTATTTTAATATATTCATATAATTTACATGACTAACGATGGAGAATATTATAATTTATTTATACTTATACAATTTTATTTTTTTAGATTTCTTCATTTTATTAAATGCTGAACATTAGAATTAATTACAGGACTAATATTGACTACTAATCACGAAAATAGTATCAATAACAATTTTTTTTAAAAACAATAATACAATTTTCATCAATATCCTTTTCAAATTATGATTTTCCACGACTATTGTCGTGGTACAACCGAAAAATCACATCCCGTACAATTCTGTAACAACTGAAGTAGTGTTATATATGCTGCATGCATTATAAATTTAAAATTTGTAATCTCAGGGCCTGTTCGGCTGCCAGGCGGAAACGGGAATAGACTTGGGTTCGGATTCAATTT